>NC_141693.1:1671874810-1672514095 GCF_964263255.1 Lissotriton vulgaris | reverse complement strand
ATTACAGCGTCTGGCTACCGATAGCCAATGGAGGCTTTTAAGCAGGGGGCGGAGGTGGTGGTGTCTGGGTTGGTGAGAGATGAGTCTGGCAGCCTGGTTCTGTACTAACTGCAGGCGATGGAGCTGATAGGCGGGTATGCCAACGTATAGTGAGTTGGCATAGTCAATGCGTGAGATGATTAGGGCCAGGAGAGCCAGGGTTAAGGCTTCCGTGGTTAAGAATCTGGAGATCTTTCGGATTCTGAGTAGGTGGAAGAAGCCGGATGATACCACTGCACTAATCTGGAAGTTCATGGATAGATCTTTGTAGATTATGACCCCCAAGCTCTTTGCCGAATCAGCAGAGCAGGGAGGAGTACCTAGCTGGGGGGGCCAGAAATTGGAGTTCCGTGGGTTGGAAGGACCTCCGATCAAAACCAGCTCAGTCTTGTTGGGATAACGGGGCAGATTTACAAGCCCCTTGCGACACTTTTACGCCGCCGTTGCGTCACTTTTGTGACACAGCGGCGGCGTAAACAATGCGCCACTTTGCGACTTATTTACAATGTGACGCATCTAGGCAGATGCGTCACGTGGTAAAGCCGTGCGCCACATGAAACCTGTGTCAGGTTTCATGTGGGCGTTCTGTCGCAGGGTGGGCGTTCCATCGTATCAAAGCCCCATAAAACTGACGCAGTGAAATCTACAAGATTTCACTGAGCCAGTTTTACGACGCTGCTGCGTCAAATCCTTACGCCTGTTTGAAGCAGGCGTAATGAGTGATGCACCATGTTATGTATGGGTGGACCCTGTGCATTGTAGGAGTTGTGTCGTGCTTGCGACGCGACTCCAGCAATGCGCTGCCCATACGCCACAAGATGCGTCACGCATCATCCCTTCCTTGCACCATGGTGCGCCGCATTGTAAATGTGGCCCATCTGTGGTGGCGCAAGGAGGGGATTGCATGACGCATCTGTTCTGGCGCATCCCTGCTGATTTGCAGAGATGCGCCAGAACATGTAAATATGCCTCAAAGTTTTAAATGATTGGCCGCCATCCAGTCACTGATGAGACACATGGTGGATTGAAAGTTGTTGATTGAGAGATCGGATGGGTCGATGTCGAACACCAGCTGGATGTCGTCTGCGTAGTTGAAAGCAGTGACCTCGTTACCACGCAGGGACCGAATGAGGGGGGTAAGGTACAGATTAAAAAAAAAGAGGGGAAAGGGAGGATCCCTGGGGGACGCCACATGTCAACTTAACTTTCTCTGCGGAGAAGTTGGAAAGGCGGACGGCCTGATGGCGGTTGCTAAGGAAGGAGGAGATCCACCTAAGGGCCGGCCCCTGGATGCCAGCGTCCCCGACACGGTCAATCAGGATATTGTGGTCGACCGTGTCGAAGGCAGCCGATAAATTCAGGAGCACTAAGGCCTGGCTGACGTTGTGGTCCGCTCCCCTTCTAAGTACATCCATGACTGAGAGAATAACTAACTCAGTAGAATGAGCTGGTCTAAAGCCTGCCTGTTGGGGGTCAAGGAACTGAGAGTGTTCGATGAAGGAGCTAAGAAAGTTGGTGACATGATACTCAAGTGCCTTACTAAGATAAGGGAGCAGCGAGATAGAGCGAAAGTTGCTCATAAGGGAAGGGTCAGCTTTGGGTTTCTTTAGAATGGGAACAACTTCAGCTATCTTAAAAGAATCAGGGACTGAGCCTAAACTAAGGGAGTTATTAAGGAGTGATAGGGGGGATATGGGGCAGGAGGCGAAGGCTTCCTGTAGGACCCTCGGTGGACAGCAATCGCTGGGGGAGCCTGAGCCAACCTTTTTTAGTAGCACCAAGAACTCAGCCTCAGATATCAGGGGTATTTGGTCCACTATTTGGATGTTTTTTTATGGTGGGCACAGAGGTGGTGGGTGAAATGGGGGAGGGATACTGCTTTTAATTTTTGCGATCTTATCCATAAAGTAAAAGTTGAGGGAGTCACAGAGAGTTTGGGAGGAGAGGGGCTTAATTGTCACTCTGTCTGGGGTTGAGAGCTCATTAACTACGGAGAAGATATCTTTGGTCTTGTTGCAGAGTCGGTGATTTTCAGGGAGAAATATGTGATTTTGACCTGGAGGATAGTTTGTTTGAAGTCTTTCAGCAGTGCTACGAATAGAGCTTTTTTTCCGGGGCGTAGTTCCGTCTCCTGCACGTTCAGCCTGCCTGAGGGAGAGTTTCTTATTTTTTAGTTCCTCTGAGAACCATCTCTGTGCATCATGGGGGCGTTTTAGTTTAATTCACCTAAAGGGTGCAAAGATGTTGCTGGCAGATTCAAGCCAGTGTTTGATGCTTTAGAAAAGGGGGTGGTGATGAACAGAGTGTCTGAGTTAAGCAGACCACTCTTACCCAGTCCAAAGATCAGGGCTTGATCCATCACCGTTATTTATCTCACTGCCCCATCCCAGCTCAGAACCTTGCTATATGCAAATCAGTCTGTCCCTGGCCCAGTGCATCATGGGAACAGGGCAGACTAAACTACCAAGCCAATTCTTCACCAGAAAGGAGACAAGCTACCGGAGACCGGTTTCTGGCATTTCAGCCTTCTTCGGCCTGGCTTGCTTGAATCCTGATGGAGCAGTGAGAAAGGGACTCATGTCTGAGTATACCCTGCCACACCTATAGTGGCCAAAAACGATTTAGAAAAGGGGGTGGTGATGAACAGAGTGTCTGAGTTAAGCAGACCACTCTTACCCAGTCCAAAGATCAGGGCTTGATCCATCACCGTTATTTATCTCACTGCCCCATCCCAGCTCAGAACCTGGCTATATGCAAATCAGTCTGTCCCTGGCCCAGTGCATCATGGGAACAGGGCAGACTAAACTACCAAGCCAATTCTTCACCAGAAAGGAGACAAGCTACCGGGGACCGGTTTCTGGCATTTCAGCCTTCTTCGGCCCGGCTTGCTTGAATCCTGATGGAGCAGTGAGAAAGGGACTCATGTCTGAGTATACCCTGCCACACCTATAGGGGCCAAAAACGATTTAGAAAAGGGGGTGGTGATGAACAGAGTGTCTGAGTTAAGCAGACCACTCTTACCCAGTCCAAAGATCAGGGCTTGATTCATCACCGTTATTTATCTCACTGCCCCATCCCAGCTCAGAACCTGGCTATATGCAAATCAGTCTGTCCCTGGCCCAGTGCATCATGGGAACAGGGCAGACTAAACTACCAAGCCAATTCTTCACCAGAAAGGAGACAAGCTACCGGGGACCGGTTTCTGGCATTTCAGCCTTCTTCGGCCCGGCTTGCTTGAATCCTGATGGAGCAGTGAGAAAGGGACTCATGTCTGAGTATACCCTGCCACACCTATAGTGGCCAAAAACGATTTAGAAAAGGGGGTGGTGATGAACAGAGTGTCTGAGTTAAGCAGACCACTCTTACCCAGTCCAAAGATCAGGGCTTGATCCATCACCGTTATTTATCTCACTGCCCCATCCCAGCTCAGAACCTGGCTATATGCAAATCAGTCTGTCCCTGGCCCAGTGCATCATGGGAACAGGGCAGACTAAACTACCAAGCCAATTCTTCACCAGAAAGGAGACAAGCTACCGGGGACCGGTTTCTGGCATTTCAGCCTTCTTCGGCCCGGCTTGCTTGAATCCTGATGGAGCAGTGAGAAAGGGACTCATGTCTGAGTATACCCTGCCACACCTATAGTGGCCAAAAACGATTTAGAAAAGGGGGTGGTGATGAACAGAGTGTCTGAGTTAAGCAGACCACTCTTACCCAGTCCAAAGATCAGGGCTTGATCCATCACCGTTATTTATCTCACTGCCCCATCCCAGCTCAGAACCTGGCTATATGCAAATCAGTCTGTCCCTGGCCCAGTGCATCATGGGAACAGGGCAGACTAAACTACCAAGCCAATTCTTCACCAGAAAGGAGACAAGCTACCGGGGACCGGTTTCTGGCATTTCAGCCTTCTTCGGCCCGGCTTGCTTGAATCCTGATGGAGCAGTGAGAAAGGGACTCATGTCTGAGTATACCCTGCCACACCTATAGTGGCCAAAAACGATTTAGAAAAGGGGGTGGTGATGAACAGAGTGTCTGAGTTAAGCAGACCACTCTTACCCAGTCCAAAGATCAGGGCTTGATCCATCACCGTTATTTATCTCACTGCCCCATCCCAGCTCAGAACCTGGCTATATGCAAATCAGTCTGTCCCTGGCCCAGTGCATCATGGGAACAGGGCAGACTAAACTACCAAGCCAATTCTTCACCAGAAAGGAGACAAGCTACCGGGGACCGGTTTCTGGCATTTCAGCCTTCTTCGGCCCGGCTTGCTTGAATCCTGATGGAGCAGTGAGAAAGGGACTCATGTCTGAGTATACCCTGCCACACCTATAGTGGCCAAAAACGATTTAGAAAAGGGGGTGGTGATGAACAGAGTGTCTGAGTTAAGCAGACCACTCTTACCCAGTCCAAAGATCAGGGCTTGATCCATCACCGTTATTTATCTCACTGCCCCATCCCAGCTCAGAACCTGGCTATATGCAAATCAGTCTGTCCCTGGCCCAGTGCATCATGGGACAGGGCAGACTAAACTACCAAGCCAATTCTTCACCAGAAAGGAGACAAGCTACCGGGGACCGGTTTCTGGCATTTCAGCCTTCTTCGGCCCGGCTTGCTTGAATCCTGATGGAGCAGTGAGAAAGGGACTCATGTCTGAGTATACCCTGCCACACCTATAGTGGCCAAAAACGATTTAGAAAAGGGGGTGGTGATGAACAGAGTGTCTGAGTTAAGCAGACCACTCTTACCCAGTCCAAAGATCAGGGCTTGATCCATCACCGTTATTTATCTCACTGCCCCATCCCAGCTCAGAACCTGGCTATATGCAAATCAGTCTGTCCCTGGCCCAGTGCATCATGGGAACAGGGCTCTTTGCACCATCAGGATTCAAGCAAACCGGGCCGAAGACGGCTGTAATGCCAGAAACCGGTCCCCGGAAGCTTGTTTCCTTCCCAGTGTAAGAATTGGCTTTTGTAGTTTGGTTTGCCCTGTTCCCATCATGCACTGGGACAGGAACAGACTAATTTGCATACAGCCAGGTTCTGAAACTGGGATGGTGCAGTGAGCTAAAAAACGGTGTTGGATCTAGCCCTGATCTCTTGACTGGGTGAGAGCTTTCTGCTTAATTCAGAGACTCTGTCCCTCACCACCCCTTGTTGTAAATATTTTTGTCCACCCTAAACGTGGAAGGGTATTCTCAGATGTGAGACCCTTGCTCATTGCACCATCAGGATTCAAGCAAACCGGGCCGAAGACGGCTGTAATGCCAGAAACCGGTCCCCGGGAGCTTGTTTCCTTCCCAGTGTAAGAATTGGCTTTTGTAGTTTGGTTTGCCCTGTTCCCATCATGCACTGGGACAGGAACAGACTAATTTGCATACAGCCAGGTTCTGAAACTGGGATGGTGCAGTGAGCTAAAAAACGGTGTTGGATCTAGCCCTGATCTCTTGACTGGGTGAGAGCTTTCTGCTTAATTCAGAGAAGCTGTCCCTCACCACCCCTTGTTGTAAATAGTGTTTGATGCTGGCATCCTGGCTGTCTAAAAGTCCAGTTCAGTGGGGGGGGGGTGGCGCTAAGCAAGGTGCGAAACTCACAGAGATCGGCTCTGTTCCAGTTTCTTGCCGAAAGATTCCCTAAGGGAACCTGTTTAGGCTGGGGGGCACAGGTCAGGGAGAACGAGATCATATAATGGTCGGACCATGAACATGGACAGATTGAGGGTTGGGTGATTTCCAGATTGGATGTCCAGACCTGGTCCAAGATGTGTCCCTTAACATGCGTAGCGTATTGTATGTGTTGAGTGCAGTTCATACCAGATAGGAGGTCGGTGAAATCGGCGGAGGTGGAGCTCTCTTTTAGATATGTGGGCCAGTAATTAAAGTCGCCCATGTTCAGAGTTCTAGAGTTGTTGATTATGCACTGTGGTTATTAGACTGATGAGACACATCATTGTTAAAAGTATTATTAGTACGGTCAAAAATATGAATACTTAGAACATGTTGATTATTCCTAATGTTACTGCTGTCTATCGCTAATACCCCTACACTAGCAAGAGCATGGTGGGAGTAACCTTTGTCTTACGGCTTGTACCTCATCGGTAACACTGTGCATTTGTCGGACAACATAAACGTCAGGACTGTGCCAGACTGATTCAATGCACACCTTCAGGATGTGTTAACCTATCTCCCATTTAGCCCGCAGTGCACCTTCTGTTCCCCCCCCCAACCATACTGAGGTACTGGGTTTTTCAGAACCGGTACTAATCCGGTAACCCAGCGGTGTCAGGGCAACACCCAAAGACCCCGGATTCCCCTGTCTTGGCAAACAGAGACACGGAATACTTCTTGATGACGTCAAAGACCAAAGGTTATTGGTTGCAACCAGGGACAGAGATCTACGAAGTGCACATGGGTAGTTCGTCAGAGACTGCACACTTAGATAAACGGAGCTCGGTCTTTTATGCCGAAAATCGTGCCTCAGGCAGCATTACAATTTACATTTGGTGCATACAAACTGACCAATAGCAACGTAGCATTTCAAAAGTAGCAAATGACGACAGTCAAAGACAATCCCATTTTCCGTTGTCCAGCCCACCAAAAACGATCGCACACATGCTTGGTTTCCTGTTCGATCAGGCCGGACAAACCCATCATAAACCCTTCAACCCAGATCGATGATCAAGTCGTAAAGGAAAGGCAGAAACAGATGGAAAGGAGATAGAGGAGTGGGAACGGTGTACCATAAACTCGGACACGTCCTGCCCTTTGATCTTTATCAGGCCAGCTGCTGAATAAGGAACTGGCTCAGCGGGATTCGCCCCAGGCGAGGAGCCAGTTCGGCCAGGTCAACCAGAAGTCAGCTAAGGCGTACTTGTCTCAAGGATTTCTCGGCCGCAGTCATCGGGCCTATGTTAGGGCAACCACACAAAATGGCTGCCACATACAAAATGGAACCCGAAGGTTCAGACTAAATCCTCGAATACAGAGTGTTCTCCTATATCGGTTCATACGAAAACACTCAGACACGTTACACTCGCCACTTGCGGTCTGTTGAGACCAAAATCGTTCATTTCCGACGATCTTTATAAATCGGGTTCGGAACTATCGAACCCAATTCGGGACCACGGAATCACAGACCCTGCTTCATAGGCAATAAACCCAGATCCATTTTAATCTGAATCCGGATCTATATTCATCAGGTCATCGATATGATGCTGTAGCATCATCCTATTACTATGCATCTCTCTCCGGACAGGTTTCCGTACACACAAAGTAGCACAAAGGCCACAAATAGCCGGAGCACACTATACACAGAGACAGAACATGAACAGGATTGCTAAGACCATCCCAATGACCATCAAAATCTTCAAACCCCAAGTGGATATCAATCCCCATACCCATCCCATCAAAGACCAATCTCCTTTGTCCAGATGGACAGAATCAGAGATTTTGTGCAATTTGGAAATGGCCTGGAAGACCGATGGAGCGTTGTCTGGAATAAAAACACAGCAGCTTGATTGAATCAATCTACATACTCCACCTCGATCTGCTAGAATAACGTCTAGGGCAACTCTATTCTGAAGTGTCATAAGTCTATCCGACTGGAGCTCAGCAGTCAAGTTACCAAGGGCACCGGCAGTCTCAACTATGGTGGACTCAACCACTCTCGTAAGCTGACGAATGTTCCTACTGTTAGCCATAGGTCCCCAAAACGGCAGAAAACCCTTAACGAAATCTCCCAATTCTTGTCCTGCAGTGTCTTCTTGGCTAAAGACACCTCTAGCAACTCTCGTCTTGTGATAGTCTGCCGCAGCTGTAAAAGTGGGGGTAACAAAAAGGAAACAAAACATGTGCCCGAGAAGTCGGGGGGCAACCATGTATACTCTTTGTCATAGCAAACAAAGTAGGTACCCTTAGCAGATAAGAACGCTGGGGAAGACTGAGACGGAAACACATAAGTCTCAGCGCAAACACTCTTCCCTAACTGAGCCTTTGGATTTTTACTGTTGCCCTGCAGACAATAGTAGCATTTATGGGGCACTATCCAGATCGGTAGAGGACTTTTCGCTCGCTAGTTAATACTCTGGCTAACTACATATCCAGTGACGTTCCAACCACTATATGGTTGCCTCTCATCTTTCGTAATAGTCTCAACTGCATTAGTCCCTTTAATCATGTCGACTATGCCTCTAGCTAGTGGACTATTCTTTGGATTGTCTTTCGGTGAATGTAGGGGGTGGACACTGTGGGCATAGATGAACATGGTTCTGTAAGCTCGAATCTAACCATTTAGACTGAAGGGCAAAACTAATTAAGGAATACCTTTATCGGTTGTATGAGGCATCAAACCACAAATCCAGCAGTTCGTTGTATTAATCACTAACTGATGCTGGTGCAAAAGCTGTATGAAAGAATTATTAGAAAATTCCAAACGTCTGACTACCTCATATTCGGGCAAAGGATGAAAAGAATGAGAAGAAATAGTAGGTGAAGGTGTAGGTTGCACAGTGGAATTAGACGTCATTTTAAAAACAAATGCTACATAACCAGCTATGAATATTATGAAACTCAATAGCAAAAGCAAACATGGAATCAAAAAGCATTTCTTCGACATTATCTTGCATATACGTTTTCTAAAAGTCAGTGTCTGTACAGGTCTCTCCAACTCAAAGAAATCCATCCTAAACTAAATGTGCTGCCCGCGGTGGTTGGTTGATTCTGCTTGAGAGTGCCTCTGCTGCACCTAGGAAGGCTGCCTCGGGCCAACAGAACCTTCGACCTAGTGTCTCAGGCTTACACTCCCAAGACTGGTAGCAACCGCGACCCTAGCAGCAAGAACCGGATGGCAGTTCAAGAAAAAACAAAAATTTGTAGATCCTTGGTGGAGAGTTAACCTGCAAACAGTAAAAAAAAATCAACTTTATTAATATCTTTATTTGTCCGTAATTCTCGATCTCAGATTGTATCGATCTCTTCCAGATTGTTCTTGATCAGTAAACAAAAGGTGAGGCTCTGTAGTGTCCAATCGCTCTGCAGGAGGTATTGATGCTTGTAAAATTTGATCGCTCTCCTTTTCTGAACTAGTTCCAATCAAACGGGCATCGCTGAACGGCAAGAATCGCGGTACTGTTTCTGTCTCGGAGTCCCCAAGACCTTCCTGGACCCACTTGTCATAAGGCAAAGGCAAAGGTGCCTTTTTGGTGTGCGAGCCGTGAATCCAGTTGCGTTTTCCACGCACTCGCACCGCAGATCTTGTAGACAAAAGGACCTGATAGGGCCCAGTCCAGCGGGGTTGCTCGTTCTTCGTACGCTGGAAGTTCCAAACAAAAACCAATGTACCGGGTTCAAGGGAGTGACCAGGATCCTCTGTAGCTTGAGGAAGACTATCGTGTACCTGTTGGCGTAAAACACTCATTTTAGATGTCAATTCACGCAAATAGTCAAGCAAAACAGGGTATTCGAGGTCACTAAACCTCGTCGATCTTGGTACGCCCCAAATATTCGCCGGGCGACCAAACACAACTTCGTATGGCCTCAAACCCATTCTTGAATGTACAGTCATTCGGGTGGACAAAAGTGCTAATGGCAAGGCATCTGGCCATTGCAAACCAGTGCTTTCTTGAATTTTGGCCAACTTCAACTTAAGGGTGCCATTATAGCACTTGACTAAACCAGCTGATTGGGGATGATTTGCAGCGTGGAATTTCTGCGTAATCCCGAGACCCTCACACACTCTCTTCATCACTTGACCCACGAATTTACTTCCGTTATCACTCCAGATGATTCTCAGCATTCCGAATCTCGGGAAAAACTATTTTATCTAAACTTTCGCTGTGGACAAAGCAGTATTGTCCTTAAGGGGGTAAGCTTCTACCCATCTAGAAAAAGAGCAAACAACCACCAACACATACTTCAAGTTGTTGCATCTTTCCATATGGATAAAATCTAGCTGCAAAGCCTCGAACGGATACGTAGGAGGAGCAAAATGACCAGCTGGTGTTGGAGTTCCCTTACCAGGATTATGCATCAAACACACCATACAGTTCTTGACTTGGGGCCCGATGTAGGTAGCCCTTTACCGATTGGAATCCGCTGAAAATACCGATTTTCGGCCGTTTCCGATCGGTAAAGGGCTATCGAGATGTAGGGGCACATTTTCGGTAATTTTACCGAATCGTTATCATTACCGAATCGGTAAATTTACCGAATCGGTAATATTTACCGATTCGGTAATGATAACGATTTGGTAAAATTACCGAAAATGCAATGTAGGAAGCCAATGTTCCATCATCACATGGCTTACAGAATCGGTATTTTACCATGGAATACAAATCCATGGTAAAATACCGATTCCTGTGTACATGCACATCTGTGCATGTACACATGTGCCATGTGACAGACAGACGTGCATGTCTGTGTGCCACATTGCACACATGCCCGTTTTGGGGGTGCTAGAGGGTGTCAAAGTGACACCCCCTGCACCCTTGCCAAATTCGGTATTTACCGATTCGGTAAATACCGATTCGGTATTTGACTTTAATCCTATGGGCTTCAAAGGCCCATAGGATTCAATAGCAAATACCGATTCGGTATTTACTGAATCGGTAAATACCGAATTTGTAAGGAATCGGTAACGATTCCAGATGTTGGGACCTACATCCCATTTACCGATTTTGAAATACCGAATCGATAAAATTCGGTATTTCAAATTCGGTAAATGGGATTTACCTACATCGGGCCCTAAATTCTCTGCACATCTGGGGATCCCTACATTCTGCCAAACCGGAGCCAACAACTTGCAGATCCCTTTCACACTAATGTGTGCCATTCCATGTGCCATTGTAACAACTGGAAGCACATATGCGTTAGGCAACAACCATCTCTGATGTTCGGACCAATCAGTCCAACAGCCATTCGAGTCCAATCTACCCTTACTCTCTCTCCATTCATCCAACTCTTTCTCTGTAGCCTCACTCTGAATAACTTTCACGCTCTCAATGGTGTCTTCGCACATACTCTTCTCTGGAACCCATCTCGCCGGACCCACAACATACATTCGACTCATCACATTCCTAGCAGTTTCTTTCGCAACTTCATCCACAAACGCATTACCACGGCCAACATCATCCGTAACCTTTTTATGGGCACTACATTTCACGATCGCTATTTGCAAAGGTAACGTAAGAGATTCAAGGAGTTCATTCACCAGTTGTCCATGCTGGATCTTCGTCCCATGCGATGTCAAAAACCCACGTTCACGCCACAATCGTCCAAAGCTATGAGCCACACCAAACGCATACTGACTATCCGTGTACACATTCACTCGTTTCCCTTTCGCCAACACACATGCTCTCGTAAGTGAAATTAATTCAGCCGCTTGTGCGGAATTATGTGGGATACGTGCAGCTTCAACGACCGTATGCAAAGTCGTCACAGCATATGCTGCAGTTGTATCGCCATTCGGTAATTTAAAACACGAACCATCAACCCACAAAGCATCATCACAGTCAGGAAGAGGAGTATCCCTCAAATCTATTCTCCCTTTTGTCTCTTCTTCGGTTCTTAGAAAACAATCGTGTTGTTCTTCACTATCATTATCTGTCTCAAGTGAAATCGGCAATAATGTAGCCGGATTCAAAACATTGCACCTCTTGATGTGCACATGGCTCGCTAACAACGTAAGTTCATACCCTGACAACCAAGCACTAGTTAAGTGCTGTGTCTTCGTACGATTCAACAAGGTATCCACTGCATGTGGAACCATGACCACTAACGTGTTATCCATAACCAAACCCGCAGATTGTCGAATCGAAACAGCCGCTGCCGCTGTAACTCTCAAGCAACTCGGCAACGCTCTAGCTACAGGATCTAAAGTCTACGAAAAGTACGCACATGGGCGTTGCTTTCCGCCAAACTGCTGAGTCAACACCGATAATGCACATCCCTCTCTCTCGTGGACATACAATGTGAAAGGCTTACTGTAGTCGGGAGTACCCAACACAGGAGCCGAACACAACGCATTGCGTAACTCAGAGAAACTCTTTTGACTTTCATCAGTCCAAGTAATCGGATTTGGAGTATCCTTAGCAGTAAGAGCTAGCAAAGGCTTTGCTAAAAGAGAAAAATTTGGGAACCACTGTATACAGTACGACGTAATGCCCAAAAACGCGCGTACTTCTCTCTGTGTCGTAGGGACACTCATTCTCGCAATAGTCTGAATTCTTTCTGGGGTCAGTTTCCTTCCCTCCTTCGATAAGAGGTGACCTAGGTAGGTAACTTCTTGGCGACAGAATTGTAATTTCGAGAGAGAAACTTTATGATGGCAATCAGATAAATGAGACAACAAGGACACAGTGGCATCCTTACATATGTCTTCAGTGTCAGCAGCGACCAACAAATCGTCAACATACTGAATAAGGGCTGCACCTGCAGGAAAAGCTAACAAGTCAAGTTGCGTCTTCAAAGCTTGACTGTAAATCGATGGACTCTCGCAATAGCCTTGAGGAGCGCGTTTAAAGCGGAAACTTCGTCCTCCTGAAGAGAATCCAAAAATATCTCTACTCTCTATGGCAATCAGAATGCTGAAGAAAGCATTCTTCAAGTCGATCACCGAAAACCAAGTGGCAGAAGCTGGAATCAATGTCAATAATGCAGTAATGTCGGGTACAACAGGGAATTGCGGAACAACAATTTTGTTCACTTCACGAAGGTCGATAACGAACCTATATACAGGAGGTTGTGATGAATCAGTTCTCTTCAGGACAGGCAAAACAGGACTATTACACACATTACCTCGTGTCTCTTCAATAAAGCCCTTGTCAATCAGATCATAAATGATCGCCAAAAGCGCTCGTTCACCATCACTTGAAATACGATATTGTGGAATGAGCGGTAACTGAGCATTCGCCTTCATTGTCACAACATATGGGGGAATGTCTAACAGGCCCACATCATTTGGACCCGTAGCCAACAATGAATCTGGTAGCGAAGACAATTCAAGTGGGAGACAATCTTTCGAGATATATATTGGAGAGATCACATTCTCACCCAAAGTAAGATGTACTCCTGACGGAGAACAGTACAAAGTTGCATACAATCTCTTCAACAAGTCCAAACCTAACAAGTTCTCATTACAACCTGTAGTCAAAAGAAGGGGTGCTTCAAACCTACAAGGACCAACAGAAAGAGGCAATGGAACGGAAATCGGATTCGTAACGGGGGTGCCAAAAAAACCTATAGAAACATTATTAAAGCCAGACAAAGGTGCGCCAGGGAGTTTGGAATGCATAATAGAACTCTTCGTAGCACCAGTGTCTAGCAGAAAAGGCTCTGACACACCTGATGCAATCACTTCCACGTAGGGTCCACTCTGATCGACCGGAACTGAAACAACTCCCTCTCTTTGTCCATGGCTGTCCTAACAATTATTACCTTGCTCTTCATCGCCTTCAACATAGTAATCATTTACGTAGTACTGTGTAGACCTACCAGACGAATTCTGCTGTTGGTCAAAACTGTTCATTGAGTTCTGCGGAGGCAAAGGGCGCGCGTTCTGTCCGCGACCTCTATCTCTAGGCGCTTGTTGAGCACCTCTACCTCTAACACCAGGAGCATTATTTGCACGTTGCAACAGAACCGGACAACTGTTTTTGTAATGACCCTCTTCTCTGCAATACGCACACTGATTAGGCCCATACTGAATACGCTGTTGAGGAGTCTCGTCTCTTTGCAAGTTCCTTGAATATTGTGGTGATTGCTGATAATCACGCTGGTTATTAACACGGGGTAGATAAGCTTGTTGTAGAAGAACTTTAGTCTTCAATTCCTTAGTCTTCTTATCCGCTTTCTCTAACTCATCCTTACGCCTATTCTCGTAATACTGAGCCGTAGCAAGAATCTGCGCCGAAGTAGAAACAGACCAAGCACTCTCGGAATCCTTCAACTTGGTACACAACTCAGGAAGAAGATTGTGCACAAATTTATCAACGAATAATCTCTGGCCACCCTCAGTAGCCATATCCTGACCACTATGATCAACAAAAGTTTCTTCAAAACGCGAGAAAAAGTCCGAAACAGACTCATCTTTCTTCTGCTTACACGCAGACAATTTGTCCCAATTAACACGGACTTCAGGCATCAATGTCTTCATGAAAGTAATAATTCTACCAGGAAGTTCAGTAATAAGATTTTCAGGCTTAGCACCTCCGACTTGTCTATCATTTGCCGCAACAAGATTCACCCACGAATCACCCAATTCATTATCATGATCTGTATGTCGAATGACATTCCAGATGGGCTGTGGAACAACATTCCCAAACAGCATGTCTATGTCCGCCAAATTCATAACGCACGAACTCACAGTTTGCGTAAGCTCTTTATAATATCCCGCAGGATTCTTCCTCGGATCTGGTAAAGTCTGCTTAAGCGCTAGCACTTCTGCACGCTTCCATGGAACATGAACCCACACTCGCTGAAAGTGCACTAAAACAGGTGGCTGAGCATTTGGATCAGCAGGTCTCCATACTGGAGGAACCTCTCGCATTGGATATTGACGCGCATGTCTCCTAACTGACGAATCTGGCTCAAACAGCCGTTCAGTAGGGACATTGCTTCGAAGCGACAGTAACGTCGACACCGCTTTCTCGATGTCATGTAGACTCACAATCGTTCCTTTAGCAAACTCGGAACGCAATCGGAACAGCTCTTCAGGAGCTTTACCCACTTCGTCCGTCCATTGTTCATGGAGGAACGCACACATAAGTTCAAAAACATAACGCTGCTTTGGTGCTTCCCATTGCCGGAAAACATCCATAATACCCTCTAGATCATACTGGGACTTATATGTCACCCATCTACGTGCCATATGATCCAAAACCACTCGCTCATCTGTATCAGGCAATTGGTTACGTAGCTGTCTACGCTCATTCACAGGAGACTTACCCAATTGTCCCAACCAAGGAGTCAAGAAACCGGAAAAAGCAGTGGTCATCCGCTGTCTAGGGGAAGGAGTAGTCGGAAGGACAAGAGGAGATGGAACAGTAATAGAAGAATTCATAGTCGGAACAGGCATAGAGGCAGTAGTAGCAGGAAGAGACAAAGTTGGCGGCCCCTGAGGAGGCTGCGCCAAAGGGACAGTACAACGAAGGAGCTGGCTGTGGAGGAATCACAAGAGGCAAAGCAACCGGCACTTGCACGGCCACGACCGGTGGCGGTGGTGCCGTAGCATTCTGCACATAAGGTTGCGGTGAATTTAACAAATGCAACATTAAAGGGTCTTTCACAAGATCCTTCTCATCTTTCTGCTCTTTAGATGGCAAGACTGGGTAGCATCTGTCTACCGCTAACTTCCTCACTTTAAGCATCTGCTCACTTTCCTGCTCTTCGTCATTATCTCTGTATGCAATGGCAGCTTGCACCATAGACATACCTGTGAGAAGTTGGCCCGATATGCAGCGTTCGCTATTCTAGCGACCGCTATGTATCGTTCCAAACGACCCTTATGGTGATTGGTTGTAAGTCAACCTTAGACCAGCTATCCTAGTAGCGTGGATACGAGCAGTCTTCGGGCTAAACTCTAGAGGGCGTGTTAAGCCAGCTGTTATACCATCACATACCCCTTGAACCCCAAGTGAAAGGACACCACACAAGTGTTATGAAAATAAACAGAATATTTATTAAGAATCACAACAGCCCTGGACTCTTTATGAGGACAGGGTACTAAGCACAAACCAAAACTCTTAGGAAAATACTTCAAGTGCACAATTAAAACAAGTGTCCGAGGACACGGAAAGTTTAGTGGTCTCGGGCGGACCCGATAAGGCAAGTCGGAAGCGAGGGACTCGGGACCCTAGAGTAAGGAGGCTATTCAGGCACCGAAATGCCGAAGTTACCTAGCCACGAGGGCTGAGGCTGCACAAGTCTTACAGGCGTCGGGGTCTTTGCTGATGAGCCAGGAGCCGGAAGAAAAGGAGTTGCTGGCCGGCGACCAGTGATGAATAGTTCGTAGAGATCCAAGCCTGGATCAGAGATCGTTGATACCTGAAAGCAGAGGGGACCAAGTTCGTACTACTAGCCAGTAGTCAGAGGGTACCAGGAAGGCACCGGTTGGCCGTCACCTCGACTAGGTGAGTGGGCGATGCTAGGCTCTGCAGTCTCACGGACCAGGAGGCGTTGTCGGCTACCAGGATGGAGGTGCGAGCTGTCCCAAGAAGGTTGATGCTGTCGGCGTCGCTGGGCCCAGGATTGGGGCAACAAGCCTTGGCAGATTTCAGGGCCACGTGGTGGGCCTAAAATGGCGTCTTGAGTGGACCAGGAGGGTCCGGGGTGCTTCTCTCAAAGATGGAAGCAAAGGCCAGTCTGGAGCAACCAGACCAGCAGCGTTGGTTGTCGGATGTCGTCAAAGAAGGGCACAATCAAGCGGCTAGTGACCAGACAACGTGCTGAGCAGCGAGCAGAAGGGCCCCACGCAGATCGTGGAGATGCTGGGAGACTGCACTTCGGTGCTGGAGCAGCTCAGGGTCGGGGCTTCTCGGACCCCGGAGCACTCACCAGAGAATTACTTCGATGGTCGTGCTGATTAAGAAAGCGTGCAGGTTTTGATGATGGCCGGTCCCTCGAGGTCTCGTCGCACCCACAGATCACAGCTGAGCTGATGACGTGGGTAGAGGTCAGAGGTGCCAGGGAAGCCGGTTCTCGTCGAGCTGGGCCGTCGGATTCCTGAGGAAGGACTTGCAGCAAACCGCAGAGTTCTTAGATGGTGCCTGCGGATGCAGGGTGACTACTCCTTAGTCACAAGGGAGAAATCTTGAGAAGAGTCTCGAATGTCCTTTCAGAGAAAGTAGTTCTTGATTCAAAGATGATCTAAATTGGAAGGGTCCCCGCTCCGGCCTTTATCCTAAAGAAAGGGGTGGGTACATGACTAGGTCCTGCCCTAAGGGTGGGACCAGGAAGGGGGGTAGTTACACCCCTTTCCCCTGCCGGACTTTCCCCAGGCCAGGGGCTGGCGCCCCTGGAACTGGTTCTGACCGGCAGATGCGTAGTGAGCACCGGGGTGCCACTCCGCAGTCACCTTCTCGCAAAGCCCTACCTACCCAGAATACACAAACCCTGTCTGGGACGGTGCGAACACCGCCCTTGACAGGAAACCCTTTGTCCAGACTCTCCTCGCTGGAAGGACTCCCAGCAGCAGGAGGTCAGACTCGTGTCTGTGGTGGCAGCATCCATTTTGTGGAGCTGAGGCTTTAGTTAACTTTAACCGGGGTTCACAGTTACGTACATGTCGTGTCCCTCTAGAAGGGCGGAATGCTAACCTCGTCGCCAGAATTGGTGAGGGGGCAGTATCCCGATTCGTATGACACCTTACTCGACATGTCTTGATAACGCGATACCGAAGTTACCGATATGGTACGCGTTATCATGGAACAGCTATTGGGTCTTGGTTCCGCAAGCTGCAACCGGGCTCGGCTCGGGCCAGAACCCAATTCACATGATTCCCAGCACTCTGCCTTCAGGATTGTCAAGGCCTGCCATAGGAGTGACTGATAGGAACCCGGGTGTCCATTGTACGGTTAGATATAGGGCTACTATACCTAAAGCAACGAGCGGGTACGCTACGTTGCCCCAGCTGTCGTGCAGCCAGTTGTGTCAGATTTAGATGGCCATCCAGGGGTGGCATAATACATGCTTAAGCCCCTGGTAGGCCCTGGGTACACCGATGCCCTGAGTTACAGGGTCTGACAGGGTGGCCCAGTTCTAATTGGGTAATGCACCTAAGGTACACGCATCAATTTAGAGAGAGAACAGCTAGGCTGTGGGTCTGATTAGCAGGCCCACAGCCCGAGAAAGTCGTAAACCAGTGAAACAAAAGCAAAAAGTCCGGGTGATCATAGGATTGCAGACCCTACTCTCCTACATGACCCCCCCCCCAAACGTTGGGACAATAAGCTAACCTTGACCAGGTGAGTCTTCTTGTTCTAAGTGGAAATACCTGGAGAGCCCATCTGCATTGCCATGATCAGTGCCAGGTCTATGCTCCACTGTGAAATCCATCCCCTGTAGGGAAATGGACCACCTAAGCAGTTTGGGGTTTTCACCCTTCATCTGATTTAGCCATAAGAGGGGCTTATGGTCGGTCTGAATTTTGAAATGAGTGCCAAACAAGTATGGCCTCAGTTTCTTCAGGGCCCACACCACAGCGAAGGCCTCCCTCTATATAGCTGACCAATTTTTCTCTCTGGGGGTCAGCCGTCTGCTTATAAAAGCAATGGGCTGGTCATTACCATCAAAATTCAGTTGAGATAGAACAGCTCCCACACCCAACTCAGAAGCATCTGTTTGGACAATGAATGGTTTGGAGTAGTCTGGACTCTTGAGGATAGGTGCCGTGCACATGGCCTGTTTTAGGTCATCGAATGCTTTTTGACAGCTCGCTGTCCACTGAACCTTTTTTGGCATTTTTTTACTCGTCAGTTCATTGAGCGGAGTCACAATCGATCCGTAATTTCTGACGAACTTCCGGTAGTAACCAGTCAGGCCCAAGAAAGCTCGAACCTGAGTCTGGGTGGTTGGAGGAGCCCAGTCCCTGATTGACTGTATCTTGCTCTCCAGTGGCTGAACTTGGCCTCCACCGACGAGGTGGCCCAAGTATACAACCTGTGTCTGCCCTATCTGGCACTTGGTGGCCTAGATAGTGAGACCTGCTGCTTGCAGAGCCTCTAACACTTTCCGCAGGTGGACCAGGAGATCCTCCCAGGTGGAGCTAAAGACAGCAATATCGTCAAGATACGCCGCACAGAAGTCATCCAGCCCAGTGAGAACGTGATTCACCAACCGTTGGAAGGTGGCAGGTGCATTTTTCAAACCAAAGGGCATCACCACGAACTGATAATGCCCACCAGGGGTAGAAAATGCGGTCTTAGGCTTGGCGTCCTCAGCTAACCTGATTTGCCAATACCCAGCTGTCAGGTCAAACGTACTTAAGTAGTTGGCCGAAGCCAATCTATCGATAAGCTCGTCTGCCCTTGGTATTGGGTGGGCATCAGTCTTAGTGACTGCATTGAGACCCCTGTAGTCTACGCAGAACCTCATCTCTTTCTTACCGCCCGGGGTGTGAGGTTTCGGCACTAGAACTACGGGACTAGCCCAGGGGCTGTCCGAGGGTTCAATGACTCCCAGCTCCAACATTTTCTGCACTTCATTCTTGATGCAGTCTCTAACGTGATCTGGCTGCCGGTAGATTTTACTCTTCACGGGCAAGCTGTCACCAGTGTCGACCTCATGGGTGCACCAATTGGTCTGACTGGGTGTTAGAGAGAACATATGCCGGAAGGATTGAAGAACCTGTTTACAATCCTCCTGTTGATGTTCGGAGAGGCTGCCACAAAAGACAACACCATCTACCGATCCATCGTCAGGATTCTGAGTGAGCAGGTCGGGGAGAGGGTCACTCTCCTCCTCCTGTCCCTCATCCATGGCCATGAGCAAACTCATGTCCTTCCTGTCGACATATGCCTTGAGCCTGTTGACATGGAGCACCCTGTGGGGGCTTCGGGGAGTTCCCAGGTCTACCAGGTAGGTGACCTCTCCCTTTTTCTCCAGGATGGTGTAGGGCCCGGACCATTTGTCCTTGAGTGCTGCTGGGGCCACTGGCTCCAACACCCACACCTTCTGTCCGGGCTGATAAACAGTCAAGACAGCCTTTTGGTCATGCCAAGCTTTTTGGAGTTCTTGGCTGGCCTTAAGGTTTTCGGATGCCTTCTCCATGTACTCAGCCATCCGCGAGCGGAGGCCCAGCACATAGTCCACTATGCTGGTTGCAGGCTTTTTGAGAGGTCTCTCCCATCCTTCCTTCACCAAACACAGGGGTCCTCTCACAGGATGCCCGTACAAAAGTTCAAAAGGGCTGTAGCCAACCCCCTTCTGTGGGACTTCTCTGTAAGCGAATAAAAGGCAGGGGATCAGGACGTCCCATCTACGCCGAAGCTTTTCAGGTAGTCCGTGAATCATCCCTTTCAGGGTCCTGTTGAATCTCTCAACAAGCCCATTGCATTGTGGATGATAGGGTGTAGTGAATTTGTAGTTGACACCACATTCCTTCCACATAGCAGTTAAGTAGCTCGACATAAAGTTTGCACCTCTGTCGGAGACGACCTCCTTAGGGAAGCCCACTCTGGAGAATACTCCAACTAGGGCTCTTGCCACAACAGGCGCTGTAGTGGTCCTAAGGGGAATAGCTTCAGGATACCTGGTGGCATGATCCACTACCACCAATATAAACTTGTGCCCTGATGCTGTTGGTGGTTCCATGGGACCGACGATGTCAATCCCCACCCGTTCAAAGGGCACCCCCACCACAGGCATTGGTATAAGGGGGGCCTTTGTCGTGCCACCTGACTTACCACTGGCTTGGCAAGTGACACAGGAGCGGCAAAACTCCTTGGTATCTTCGTTCATGTGAGGCCAGTGAAAGTGTGAGACAAGCCTGTCCCACGTCTTCGTCTGGCCTAGGTGTCCTGCTAAGGGAATCTCGTGGGCCAAGGTAAGGAGGAAACCACGCTGAGACAAGGGGACGACCAGCCTCCTGGTCATGCCAGGCTTGGGGTCTCTTGCCTCAGTGTACAGGAGTCCATCTTCCCAGTATACCTTGTGGGTACCTGTGGCGTTCCCAGCAGCCTCAGCAGCAGCCTGCTGTCTGAGGGGTTCAAGAGAAGGGCAGCCTAACTGGTCCTTCCCCAGGTCCTCTCGTGTGGGTCCCCCTGAGCCCAGAAACTCAACTTGATCAAGTTCGAGTTCTTTAGGTTCAGTTTCCCGCAATTCTTGGAGGTCAGCCTCCTCTGAGTCCTGATCCTCGACCTGGGGCAAGGGGGAAGGCGAAGCCTTAACCCGACTGCTCCTCTTCTTGGGAGGTGTCTGGTCCGTTGTTCCAGGATCCAGCACCTGTTCAGTGGGGCATCGTCTGACCTGTGACCTGGTCACAGCAAACACGTGTGCTGGCAAGCCTAACATCTCCATGTGAGTCCGTTGCTCCACTTCTGACCATCGTGATGACTCCAAATCATTGCCCAACAAACAATCCACTGGGAGGTCTGAACTAACAACAACCTTTTTCTGGCCATTTACCCCTCCCCAGGAGAAAGCAACAATCGCCATACTATGACTGGTAGTGACGTTGCTGGCATTGGTCACCAGGAATTCTGTACCTGGCATGATCTGCCCAGGGTCCACAAAGTTAGGCGTCACCATGGTGACGCTGGCACAAGTGTCCCTATAGGCCTGAGCCATTCTTCCATTTATTAAAGGCGTCTGTCGGTATTTGCCCAAAGTATTGGGACTGACATCAGGGGATATATCCACATCCCCTGTACAGACAAGGACAGCCTGAGTGAGTGTACCAGCTAAGCCGTTACACCCCTCAGAACCCAAGGTTAACCCAACTAGTCCCTTGGGAGGCGCACTACTACTGCTGGCTGTACTAGGGGGCACAGGTGCCGTAGGGGCTGCAGTAGCAGGAGTCTGCCCTCCTTTCTTGGTGCACTCACTAAACCAGTGAGTTTTACTTTTACAGTATTGGCACCACCTTTTCGATTGACCTTCTTGATTCTTCTTTTTCTGGGAAGCCTGACCCCCCCCCTCTTTGGGTTGTTGGGGACCTGTCGAAGACTTCTGGTCAGTTTGTTCCCCTTTCGAATCTTTACCCTTCTGGTCTGCTTTCTTCTGACCACCCTGGTTCTGGCCCTGGTTTTGCTTAATCCTTGTTCTGACCCATCTGTCTGCCTTCTTTCCCAATTCTTGGGGAGAGGTCAGATCCGAGTCGACAAGGTGCTGATGCAACAACTGGTTCTGACAATTGTTTAAAATCTGTTCTCGCATGATCAAATTATACAATCCTTAGTAATCAGTAACCTTACTGCCCAGCAACCAGCCCTCAAAAGCCTTAGTGGCACAATCAACGAAATCAGACCAGTCCTGAGACTGAGTTTTCTGGGTATCCCTGAACAGCAACCTGTACTGCTCAGTGGTTAGGCCAAACCCGTCAATCAGTGTGTTCTTCAGGATCTGGTAATTGTTAGCGTACTCGACCCTTGTGGTGAGGAGCTTATCTCTACCTTTACCTTCAAAGGAGAGCCACAAGATAGCTGCCCACTGACTCTGGGGGACGCACTGTACAGTGCAGGCCCGCTCCAAAGCAGTAATCCATTTGTGGATGTCGTCCCCTTGCTTAAAGGGGGGCACTATCTTATTCAGGTGCTTAGTGTCTAAACTCCTGGGTTCCCATGGGGGAATGCTGCCACCAGTGGGAATCGTCCCACTCAACTCTTGCTCTCGAGCAAAGGCGAGTCTCTCTTTGGCTAGGGCAAGTTCTTCCCTTTCGATCCGCAGATTGACTTCCCGCTCCTTTGCTTCGTACACTCTTCTCTGAGGCGATGTCATCCCTCTTCGAGCAGAGCCTCGAGAGCCATTGGTTCGAACAGATCTGTTAGAGCCTCTCGACAGAGACCTAACTCGTCCGTTCCCAATGTTAAGCTGGCCCGAGAGAGGCCCCAGGGGTCTCCTAGTACCAATCTCGTGCCGGCTTAAGTTGTCCTGAGTTAGCTGACTAACTATGACTGGACCTTTGTCTGCCTCGTCCCCAGATGTCTCTGGTTCCTCGTCCTCCTCTTCGACCTCGGCTGAGAGATGGATAAGGTCAGGGTCACCTTGAGTTCCCTCGAGGGGAGGCATTTCCATTTCGGGATGAGAAGGGTCGGTGTTACCCGCCTTCCTGGCATCATAAGTCTCCAAGAGACCAATCAGAAACGGAATGGTAGGGTTTGCACCCTGCTTTATCTTTCGAGACGTACAGATCTGTCGCATCTCATGAAAGCTAAGCGCAGCATATCTGGAGGTGACCTGTGGAAGGTCGACTGACACGAGGGGAGACTCAGAGTTTCCGCCTTTGTCCGACATGCTGTTTCTAGTGTGGTGTAAGTGATGCACCTACCTACACTATGGGTTTACCTACTGAGCCCTTGCTAAGAGTTGCAGCCAAGGTGTGCTAAGCCTTGAGGAGCTACAACAGCTGGTTCAGTAGAACTCAAAGTATTCTAAGCTAGGTTATATGTACCTGGAGTACTTATGCGATCTTTCACAAGATGTTCTTAGGATACGCGTGGTAAAACAACAGCAAGCTCAAATCCCAACCGCTGCTCACCAATGTGAGAAGTTGGCCCGATATGCAGCGTTCGCTATTCTAGCGACCGCTATGTATCGTTCCAAACGACCCTTATGGTGATTGGTTGTAAGTCAACCTTAGACCAGCTATCCTAGTAGCGTGGATACGAGCAGTCTTCGGGCTAAACTCTAGAGGGCGTGTTAAGCCAGCTGTTATACCATCACATACCCCTTGAACCCCAAGTGAAAGGACACCACACAAGTGTTATGAAAATAAACAGAATATTTATTAAGAATCACAACAGCCCTGGACTCTTTATGAGGACAGGGTACTAAGCACAAACCAAAACTCTTAGGAAAATACTTCAAGTGCACAATTAAAACAAGTGTCCGAGGACACGGAAAGTTTAGTGGTCTCGGGCGGACCCGATAAGGCAAGTCGGAAGTGAGGGACTCGGGACCCTAGAGTAAGGAGGCTATGCAGGCACCGAAATGCCGAAGTTACCTAGCCACGAGGGCTGCGGCTGCACAAGTCTTACAGGCGTCGGGGTCTTCGCTGACGAGCCAGGAGCCGGAAGAAAAGGAGTTGCTGGCCGGCGACCAGTGATGAATAGTTCGTAGAGATCCAAGCCTGGATCAGAGATCGTTGATACCTGAAAGCAGAGGGGACCAAGTTCGTACTACTAGCCAGTAGTCAGAGGGTACCAGGAAGGCACCGGTTGGCTGTCACCTCGACTAGGTGAGTGGGCGACGCTAGGCTCTGCAGTCTCACGGACCAGGAGGCGTTGTCGGCTACCAGGATGGAGGTGCGAGCTGTCCCAAGAAGGTTGATGCTGTCGGCGTCGCTGGGCCCAGGATTGGGGCAACAAGCCTTGGCAGATTTCAGGGCCACGTGGTGGGCCTAAAATGGCGTCTTGAGTGGACCAGGAGGGTCCGGGGTGCTTCTCTCAAAGTTGGAAGCAAAGGCCAGTCTGGAGCAACCAGACCAGCAGCATTGGTTGTCGGATGTCGTCAAAGAAAAGGCACAAGCCAGCGGCTAATGACTAGACAACGTGCTGAGCAGCGAGCAGAAGGGCCCCACGCAGATCGTGGAGATGCTGGGAGACTGCACTTTGGTGCTGGAGCAGCTCAGGGTCGGGGCTTCTCGGACCCCGGAGCACTCACCAGAGAATTACTTCGATGGTCGGACCCCGGAGCACTCACCAGAGAATTACTTCGATGGTCGTGCTGATTAAGAAAGCGTGCAGGTTTTGATGATGGCCGGTCCCTCGAGGTCTCGTCGCACCCACAGATCACAGCTGAGCTGATGACGTGGGTAGAGGTCAGAGGTGCCAGGGAAGCCGGTTCTCGTCGAGCTGGGCCGTCGGATTCCTGAGGAAGGACTTGCAGCAAACCGCAGAGTTCTTAGATGGTGCCTGCGGATGCAGGGTGACTACTCCTTAGTCACAAGGGAGAAATCTTGAGAAGAGTCTCGAATGTCCTTTCGTAGAAAGTAGTTCTTGATTCAAAGATGATCTAAATTGGAAGGGTCCCCGCTCCGGCCTTTATCCTAAAGAAAGGGGTGGGTACATGACTAGGTCCTGCCCTAAGGGTGGGACCAGGAAGGGGGGTAGTTACACCCCTCTCCCCTGCCGGACTTTCCCAAGGCCAGGGGCTGGCGCCCCTGGAACTGGTTCTGACCGGCAGATGCGTAGTGAGCACCGGGGTGCCACTCCGCAGTCACCTTCTCGCAAAGCCCTACCTACCCAGAATACACAAACCCTGTCTGGGACGGTGCGAACACCGCCCTTGACAGGAAACCCTTTGTCCAGACTCTCCTCGCTGGAAGGGCTCCCAGCAGCAGGAGGTCAGACTCGTGTCTGTGGTGGCAGCATCCATTTTGTGGAGCTGAGGCTTTAGTTAACTTTAACCGGGGTTCACAGTTACGTACATGTCGTGTCCCTCTAGAAGGGCGGAATGCTAACCTCGTCGCCAGAATTGGTGAGGGGGCAGTATCCCGATTCGTATGACACCTTACTCGACATGTCTTGATAACGCGATACCGAAGTTACCGATATGGTACACGTTATCATGGAACAGCTATTGGGTCTTGGTTCCGCAAGCTGCAACCGGGTTCGGCTCGGGCCAGAACCCAATTCACACGATTCCCAGCACTCTGCCTTCAGGATTGTCAAGGCCTGCCATAGGAGTGACTGATAGGAACTCGGGTGTCCATTGTACGGTTAGATATAGGGCTACTATACCTAAAGCAACGAGCGGGTACGCTACGTTGCCCCAGCTGTCGTGCAGCCAGTTGTGTCAGATTTAGATGGCCATCCAGGGGTGGCATAATACATGCTTCAGCCCCTGGTAGGCCCTGGGTACACCGATGCCCTGAGTTACAGGGTCTGACAGGGTGGCCCAGTTCCAATTGGGTAATGCACCTAAGGTACACGCATCAATTTAGAGAGAGAACAGCTAGGCTGTGGGTCTGATTAGCAGGCCCACAGCCCGAGAAAGTCGTAAACCAGTGAAACAAAAGCAAAAAGTCCGGGTGATCATAGGATTGCAGACCCTACTCTCCTACAATACCCTTCTTATTTTTCTTCGCTAACTTAATTTCTTTCTGTTTGGCTTCTTTGCGCCATATGCAGAAACAATCAAACATCGCCGGCCGGGCTTTCTTCTTCAACAACTTCACTTCAAGGTTATCCAAGACTTCTGTCTCAAAACTACCATAACGGGGCCACTGTAGGACACCGTCATTCTTCGTGTATTTAACCCAAATCTCATTATATCTAATAGGACCCAGGCCATGCTTCACATATAGGTCGTAGGTAGGAGTTCCAATCGGAGGAACCGGACACGAATCCTCTAACCGGGAATCCCTCAAAGTACCACAAATAAACAAATTCCTAAGACTGCTAAAACCAGGCATCTTGCTCACTAGTCTAGCTTCAAACAACAAGGGGAATCTAAATTGATAATCACGTGAATACACGAATCCCTTGGCTTTGGGACCTGCAGGTACCAAATCAAAGCTATCCAATGAAGGATACAAAACAAACTAAGGACTAGGAGACGCTCCGTTTATACTTAACTGAGTTGTCGATGGCGTCACCAGACGACCCGTCAGTCGTCTCGCTCTACAAACGTCTAAGGCTCCAAAACTGGGCGACAGTCAGGGCAGCAGTCCTTCGTAGCCGTCGGAAAGCGGGAAACCTCGCAGCAAAGACTTTCGGACCACGACGACATACAGGGGTCGATGAAGTGGCTGGCCTTCCTCCAGAATTTTCTCACGAAGCTTCTCACGAACCTCTGGCTTGGACTGGTACCGCTGAAGTCGCCCCACGTTGGGCGCCAATTGAGGTACTGGGTTTTTCAGAACCGGTACTAATCCGGTAACCCAGCGGTGTCAGGGCAACACCCAAAGACCCCGGATTCCCCTGTCTTGGCAAACAGAGACACAGGATACTTCTTGATGACGTCAAAGACCAAAGTTTATTGGTTGCAACCAGGGACAGAGATCTACGAAGTACACACAGGTAGTTCGTCAGAGACTGCACACTTAGATAAACGGAGCTCGGTCTTTTATGCCGAAAATCGTGCCTCAGACAGCATTACAATTTACATTTGGTGCATACAAACTGACCAATAGCAACGTAGCATTTCAAAAGTAGCAAATGACGACAGTCGAAGACAATCCCATTTTCCGTTGTCCAGCCCACCAAAAACGATCGCACACATGCTTGGTTTCCTGTTCGATCAGGCCGGACAAACCCATCATAAACCCTTCAACCCAGATCGATGATCAAGTCGTAAAGGAAAGGCAGAAACAGATGGAAAGGAGATAGAGGAGTGGGAACGGTGTACCATAAACTCGGACATGTCCTGCCCTTTGATCTTTATCAGGCCAGCTGCTGAATAAGGAACTGGCTCAGCGGGATTCGCCCCAGGCGAGGAGCCAGTTCGGCCAGGTGAACCAGAAGTCAGCTAAGGCGTACGTGTCTCAAGGATTTCTCGGCCGCAGTCATCGGGCCTATGTTAGGGCAACCACACAAAATGGCTGCCACATACAAAATGGAACCCGAAGGTTCAGACTAAATCCTCGAATACAGAGTGTTATCCTATATCGGTTCATACGAAAACACTCAGACACGTTACACTCGCCATTTGCGGTCTGTTGAGACCAAAATCATTCATTTCCGACGATCTTTATAAATCGGGTTCGGAACTATCGAACCCAATTCGGGATCACGGAACCACAATACAGGGCACCAAATGTGTGTACAAATATAGAACATGACAACCCAGAACCCCCAAGGAAATTATGGTACAGATCTAGAACCCTTCTGTTTGGAATCTCATGCATACCCAAAGAAATAATCAGCAGACCTTTTCAATATTTCTTGAAGCATTGTGATTCTTATATAAAATATATGCGCTGTGATAATCAAGAGAAAAAACAGATTAGAATAATTAACGTTACAAGAATAATGAAAAAGATGAACATTTCCACCATTGTGCTAAGACAGTGAATATATGCGAGCATAGAAGTACAGTGTATAGAGCACTCCTACCTAGTGCTCCGTAACATAGTCTTGCCTTAGGTTGGTCATCTGCCAAATTTCTATCAGGGTGGTCGAACTCCCCATTATCTTTGAGTAAGTGTCATCAGACTGCCCATCTTGTTTAGAGCAGGACATTCCTTGAGTTGGTACCCAGGAATCAGCTGAGCTAGAAATCCAACATGTGTTAACCTTGTAGTGTCAGCTGATTGTTCCTCTGCCTAAACAAGGAAGTTGTTATGTATAACTAACAATAGAACCCATTTGGCCATGCCACAATTGTTTATTCTAGTTGGATTGCAGTGTCACCTATCGGCCAATAAGATAACTAATATTTGCGCAGTGAACTTTATCCCTTGTACTGAATGTTCAAGCTATCGTGCTAGTGTGCCTACGAAGTGGGAATGTAAGCAATTCAGATTCAGAGAATATTTCCCTGCATGATCACGCATGCAAATGTATGTAAAAGAGAAGGCAACTTAATAAACGTGAGCATGTAAACTGCAGAATTTCTAACTGGGTACTTCTATATTTTTTTTATTAACAGTGTTAATACTACCATTCAATACAACACCATGTTTAACCCTTTCGCTGCGGCGGCTATTCCGCCGCAGCGCTAAAGGGGCGGGGCGGCCGCGCAGCGGCTGCATGCTGGTGACAGAACCGCTCCGTTACCAGCCGCGGTTGAGCTGTGCTGGTGACGGAGCGGTTCCGTCATGACCCGCCCCGCTCAATACAACTGCTGCGCAGGCGTGAAATCAGCGCTGCGCAGGCGCGGCGGCCGGGCCATGACGGAACCGCTCCGTCATCAGCACAGCCCAACCGTAGCTGATGACGGAGCGGTTCCGTCATCAGCAGGGGAGGGGTTAAATAGCACAGTGGAAAATAGTACAGATGTTATTTGGGAATTACACATCGGGGAAACACAAGTGCTCTCATACCCACACTCAAGGCCATCTGCTGGATCCAGTTTTCAGCAACTGTTCTAACCTGAAAACCGGTGTACCACACCCCCTCCCATGGACTGACAATCTACTGGTCCCCCTCTCTTGGTCTACTCCTAAACCCCCAGCCGCTACACCCACGGTAAGAATAGGCAGACCTTGGTCTCGCCTGCCAACTGAGAAATGAACCACTAAATTGGCCAGCAACCCACCTCCTCATAATGAGGACCCATGCCGCGCAAACCTGACATACGAAGAATGGATCACCCATTCACTCGACCACTCCCAACCTAAAAGGAAAACCACTACAAAACGTCCCCACAAATCTGCTCCCTGGTATTCAGAATCCCTTAGGACAAAGAAACGCCAGTGCAGGCAAGCTGAAAGGAAATGGCGCCTGGATCCCTCACCAGAAACCAAAACGCAATATCGTAAGCTACTTAAGGAGTATAAAGAACAAATCAAGGCCAGCCAAACAGCATATTTTTCGAAAGAAATTATCGCCGCTAAATCCAAACCTAGAGAAATCTTTCACATTGTGAAAAGCCTCACCAAACTACCACCCAGCCTGGGTGAAACCAAGTCCACAGAACACTGCAACAAGATGGCAGACTTCTTCCTTCAAAAAATCACTAACATCTATGAATCCTTCCCTCCCGTGCTCAGCACCCCGCCCACCCTGAGCGACTCGGGCCCGACACCCCCCTCCTCTCAACCTCCCCCCACATTGGACCTTTTCACCCCCCTCAACCTCACGACTCTGGAGTCCACGGCACGGAAAATTAAATCTGGGTCTCTTGACGACCCAGCACCGCCAGACATCATTATGTCAGCTTCCGAAATCACCCTCCCCATCATAATGAACCTCCTTAACTCTTCCATCACCACTGGCATAGTCCCGCCGAAATGGAAACAAGCCATGGTTCGAGCTTTATTAAAGAAGCCAAGCCTGGATCCCTCAGACCTCAGTAACTACCGGCCAATCTCCCTACTACCCTGGCTGAGCAAAATCCTGGAGAAACATATCAACAGCCAGCTGGTCAATTACCTAGAAAACCACCACCTACTGGACCCCACTCAAACAGGCTTCAGACCAAAACATGGCACCGAAACCGCGCTCCTCATGGTCACAGAGGAAGCCAGAACCATCCTGGATCAAGGAGGATCAGTGGCAGTGATCCTCCTTGATTTAAGCGCGGCTTTCGACACAGTTAGCCACAACATACTGCTGAACCGCATGTCGGACATCGGCATAAAAGACAAAGCATGGTCCTGGTTTGATTCTTTCCTGAAGGACAGATCCTTCCGGGTATTTGATGGAGATTCATCATCAACCAGCAGACCATTAAGATGCGGAGTTCCACAAGGCTCCTCATTAAGCCCAGCGCTCTTTAACATCTACATGAGGCCCCTGGCTGAGGTTGTTCGTCAGTTTGGAGTTAAAATCATATCCTACGCTGACGACACTCAGCTTGTAGTCTCATTAGCGCAGGAAGCCAACCTGACTACTAGGGGAGGGCTCAAGAAATGCCTAGAGGAGGTCAAAAGTTGGATGTCCGCCTCCTCACTCAAAATGAATGGGGATAAAACAGAACTAATGCTCCTGGGCCCTGCCAACCCTACCTCCCTCAGCACCCTATGGCCGCCCTGCCTGGGCTTACCCCCAGCCCCCAAGGACAACATCAAGAGCCTTGGGGTATGGCTGGACAGATCTCGGTCTTTTAGCGCTTGGACGCCCCCGGGCATCAACCGCGCTCTACAAATCGACATACAATACAATACAATACAAGTGACCTCCATCATTACAAATGGACTACCTCTCCAAGAGGGCACCCGCCTCTCTATATTTGCGCCAGGGCGCCCATACTTTCTTCCATTTTTCCGTGCACAGGTCGCACTGCCAATCTTCCCAGAGCAGGGGCGCCTGCACACCCCCCCAGCGACAAGAGACGCAATTCGAGAGGATCTAATAAACAGCATAAGCAAATAAACAGTCGCCTATGACAGAGGGTCTAGTTCTGTCAAAGCAATAATTAACCAAGTTCAGTAATCTAGAAGTTAATGATGAAACATTGCTGTTCCCAGACATCACAGGTGGTTCCCAGAGGCACCCATTGAATCAAATCCATCGGGTAAACATGTTCCCATCCATCTACTTCAGCAGCCACAAAGGAGGAGCAGCCAGTGTGGGACCGGCAGAAGCTGAGCCAAGATCCAAATCGTTAGGTGCAGAAGCATCCTAGGACGGCTCATAAAGATCATTTAGGAGCAATTGGAAGCTCAAAGTATAACAGTACAAGATTGCCGTCAAATGCTTCCAAGCACGGAGTGTATGAGTGATGGAATAACTCTGAAGACTGTCTGGAAGGTATTTTTATTTTTTATTTTTATTTTATGTAGTTTATAGAGCGCGCAGCTACCCCCGAAGGGGTGTCCCGGCGCTAAAAATTCAGGATTAGCCAAGGGAGAGGGGGAGTGAAGAAAAGGAAAAAAAAATGGAAAGACTAGAGTCCGGAGAAGAGCCAGGTTTTAAGTTTGGCTCGGAAGATTGTTTCGGAAGGACAGAACCTCAGCTCGAGCGGAAGGGAGTTCCACAGTCTGGCAGCAATGACACTGAAACCTCTGCCACCGGTTCTAGACAATCTGAACCGGGGCGAGATCAGGAGGCGGAGGTCATTGGATCTCAAGGATCTGGTGGAGCAGGATAAAGAGACCCGTTTTTTCAAATAGGTAGGTCCGTAGTTGTTAACGGCTCGGTAGGTAAGAGAGAGGACCTTAAATTGAATACGGCTGGCCACTGGGAGCCAGTGGAGTTCCCTCCGGTAAGCAGAGACAGATTGACGGTACGGGATATTACCGATCAGTCTGGCTGCAGCATTCTGGACAATCTGCAGCCGGCCTATCAGGTACTGTGGAGCCCCTGCATAGAGACTATTGGCATAGTCTAAGTGGGACGTGATGAGAGCCTGGGTGACTGTGCGGCGGGAATCCAAGGGGAGATAGGGTAGAATCTTTCTTATCATGCGAAGTTTCATAAAGCAGGCGGAGGTAACTTTATTGATCTGGGTTTTGCATGACAAGGAATCATCAAATTGGAAGCCGAGATTCCGCGCCGAGTGGACAGGGGACGGGGCAGGATCAAGCGCTGTGGGCCACCACCGAGAAGAGGGGATAGGGGTTTTCTGATTGAAAAACAGAACCTCAGTTTTATCTGCATTCAATCTGAGGTGATTCGCAGTCATCCAGCCACTGATGTTATTGAGGCATTGGCGGAAATTGAGGAATGCGGAGTCCGAGTGGTCCCTAAAGGAAAACACCAGCTGTGTGTCGTCAGCGTAAGAGACCACCCTGACTCCGTAGGACTCCACAACGTCAGCCAAGGGGGCCAGGTAGACGTTGAAGAACAGGGGGCTGAGGGCAGAGCCCTGCGGCACCCCACAGGACAGAGGTTTTTTCTCTGACTTGAAAGGACGTAACAGTACCTTTTGACTTCTATGTGAGAGAAAGGACTCGATCCAACTGAGGGCAGTGCCACCTATGCCTATCTGCTTGAGACGATCAAGGAGGATGGGATGAGAGACCGTGTCGAATGCAGCGGACAGGTCGAGGAGAACCAACATGGCCTCCTCGCCCCTGTCCACGCATTCTCGGATGGATTCAGATACTTCTAGCAGGGCCGTCTCCGTGCTGAATCCGGCTCTGAAACCGGATTGGGATCCATGTAGCAGAGAATGATCTTCTAAATATTCCGTAAGTTGGAGCTGTACGGCCTTTTCCAGAACCTTGGCGGGTTTAGGAAGAAGGGAAATGGGACGGTAGTTAGTAAAGACAGCGGGGTCTGCGTCTGCCTTTTTCAAAATGGGGATCACCAGTGCCTCCTTCCAGGTGGTAGGGAAGAAGCCATGGTGAAGGGAGGCATTCCAGACGGACAGGAAAGGGCAAGCAAGTAAAGGCGCCAGTTCTCCCATGACTTTAGCGGGGACAGGATCAGAGGGGGCACCAGATTTACAGCGAGTGAGTAGTCTGATGGCCTCGTCCTGGTTGAGTTTGTTGAATGAATGGAAGGACGGAGACGCTGGGGGATTAGTGAAAGAAGACTGGGTGACAGATACAGAGGGGAAGGAGACACAGAGTTTATTGATTTTTTCCAGAAAGAAATCTGAAAGTCCCTCGCAGAGAGCCTGACTAGCGGTGTTCTGGGGGGCCCTAGCCAGAGGGTTAATAAAGTCTTTAACAATGTTAAAGAGCGTTTTTGACGAATTTTTGGCTTTATTAATTTGAGCGGCAAAGTGATCTTTCATTGCGCTTTTTTTAAGTTTAAGGAATTGTTTTAGGGCCGTTTTGTAAAGATGTTTGGCTTCAAGGTCGTAGTTAAGTCTCCACTTGCGTTCGAGAGCCTTACATCTGCTTTTCTCCTCCCGAAGGGGGGTGGAGAACCAGGGAGCAGAGGGTCGCGACCTAGTGGAGGAGATGGTTATCTGGGGGGCAATAGAATCAAGCGCTTTGAGGAGAGTGGAGTTTAACCTAGAAACATTTTTATCAATGTCCGGGGAGAGGTACTCCGACTGAAAGAGAAATATTGGGTCCAAGGTAGCGCACGTAACCTTGTGCCACTTTCTTCCCAGCTCCTTCCTAGGGGCCATTGGGGCAGATTTGCGTCCCAAGGTGAGAGAGAATGGAATGAGGTAGTGATCAGTCCAGGTTAGAGGGAGAGGCTGAAGAACAGTGATAAGTGGGAAATTGGCGAATATAAGGTCCAGAGTGTGGCCTGCCACATGAGTGGGACCTGCAACCAGTTGTTTAAGATTGAGGCTCTCCATAGTATCTACCAGATTGGTAGCCTTAGCACATAGCGGATTGTCTATGTGGAGGTTGAAATCGCCCAGGACAATGAAATTATGGTGTTTAATAGATAGGTCAGCCACAAGGTGGACAAGGGCAGTGAGGGAAGGGGCAGTGACGGGGGGGGGAGAATAAACTAGTATGCCAGCCAAGATAACTGAAGCAGAGTCAGAGACAGAGAAGTACATGGCTTCGATTGTGCCTATATCAGTAAGCTTAGTGAAAGTCAGCTGGAAGGAGGATTTGAATATGACGGCTAGACCGCCTCCAGACTTACCTCCAGCCCGATTCAGGCATTTGATGTCATAACCTGGGGGGATAGCTAGATAGATATCCGGCGAGGAAGAGTCTGTGATCCAAGACTCGGTAAGAAAGAGAATATCCCATTCGTCAGACGAGATGGACATCCAGATGTCATTGGCGTGACAAGGAAGAGATCGACAATTAACCAACCCAGCTCGCAAGGTGTGCTGATTAGAGGAAGGTGGCTGTGGAGGGGGACAAGGGGAGAGTCGAGGATGGCAGGGCGGGAGTGAGAAGCTGCATAGTGAGCAGTGGTAAGGAGCAGTTTCCAGGTGATTAGGGATGCAGCGAGGGCTGGTCGGGCAAAGGCACGTATTGAGTGAGTGAAGTTGAGCAGTAGTCCAGCAGATGCGGGCAGGGCTAGTGGAAGAGGCAGGGGAACTGGCCCTGGGCCCGGTCCAGGCCCGGACGGGCCCAGACGGGCTTGCCTTTGGCGCGCCTTCGGCGCGCTGACGGCGCGCCCGCTGCGCCCGTCCGCTGCGCTTCCTGGCGAGACACATCGTTTATGTCCGTGTGAGAGGGAACATGGGGGTGTGGCCAGCTGAGGTGGGCGTGTCCGCCGTGGCGCCTCGCCCTCAGTGATGGCGACAGGTAGCGTTCGTTGCAGCGCTAGGAGCGCTGTTTAAGTGCACAGGGAAGTGAAGTTAAAAATCAAAGTATCACACAACAAAGATTTTAAAAGCTAGAGATTCACTCCCGGCTTCCGCCTCAGGAGACTCCCAAATTAAAGTGTCGCGCTTTTCCAGCTGCGCGCACTTTATAGTGTCAGGGGGGGGCGTGGCCAGCTGAGGTGGGCGTGTCCGCCGTGGCGCCTCGCCCTCAGTGATGGCGACAGGTAGCGTTTGTTGCAGCGCTAGGAGCGCTGTTTAAGTGCACAGGGAAGTGAAGTTAAAAATCAAAGTATCACACAACAAAGATTTTAAAAGCTAGAGATTCACTCCCGGCTTCCGCCTCAGGAGACTCCCAAATTAAAGTGTCGCGCTTTTCCAGCTGCGCGCACTTTATAGTGTCAGGGGGGGCGTGGCCAGCTGAGGTGGGCGTGTCCGCCGTGGCGCCTCGCCCTCAGTGATGGCGACAGGTAGCGTTCGTTGCAGCGCTAGGAGCGCTGTTTAAGTGCACAGGGAAGTGAAGTTAAAAATCAAAGTATCACACAACAAAGATTTTAAAAGCTAGAGATTCACTCCCGGCTTCCGCCTCAGGAGACTCCCAAATTAAAGTGTCGCGCTTTTCCAGCTGCGCGCACTTTATAGTGTCAGGGGGGGGGCGTGGCCAGCTGAGGTGGGCGTGTCTGCCGTGGCGCCTCGCCCTCAGTGATGGCGACAGGTAGCGTTCGTTGCAGCGCTAGGAGCGCTGTTTAAGTGCACAGGGAAGTGAAGTTAAAAATCAAAGTATCACACAACAAAGATTTTAAAAGCTAGAGATTCACTCCCGGCTTCCGCCTCAGGAGACTCCCAAATTAAAGTGTCGCGCTTTTCCAGCTGCGCGCACTTTATAGTGTCAGGGGGGGGCGTGGCCAGCTGAGGTGGGCGTGTCCGCCGTGGCGCCTCGCCCTCAGTGATGGCGACAGGTAGCGTTCGTTGCAGCGCTAGGAGCGCTGTTTAAGTGCACAGGGAAGTGAAGTTAAAAATCAAAGTATCACACAACAAAGATTTTAAAAGCTAGAGATTCACTCCCGGCTTCCGCCTCAGGAGACTCCCAAATTAAAGTGTCGCGCTTTTCCAGCTGCGCGCACTTTATAGTGTCAGGGGGGGGCGTGGCCAGCTGAGGTGGGCGTGTCCGCCGTGGCGCCTCGCCCTCAGTGATGGCGACAGGTAGCGTTCGTTGCAGCGCTAGGAGCGCTGTTTAAGTGCACAGGGAAGTGAAGTTAAAAATCAAAGTATCACACAACAAAGATTTTAAAAGCTAGAGATTCACTCCCGGCTTCCGCCTCAGGAGACTCCCAAATTAAAGTGTCGCGCTTTTCCAGCTGCGCGCACTTTATAGTGTCAGGGGGGGGCGTGGCCAGCTGAGGTGGGCGTGTCCGCCGTGGCGCCTCGCCCTCAGTGATGGCGACAGGTAGCGTTCGTTGCAGCGCTAGGAGCGCTGTTTAAGTGCACAGGGAAGTGAAGTTAAAAATCAAAGTATCACACAACAAAGATTTTAAAAGCTAGAGATTCACTCCCGGCTTCCGCCTCAGGAGACTCCCAAATTAAAGTGTCGCGCTTTTCCAGCTGCGCGCACTTTATAGTGTCAGGGGGGGGCGTGGCCAGCTGAGGTGGGCGTGTCCGCCGTGGCGCCTCGCCCTCAGTGATGGCGACAGGTAGCGTTCGTTGCAGCGCTAGGAGCGCTGTTTAAGTGCACAGGGAAGTGAAGTTAAAAATCAAAGTATCACACAACAAAGATTTTAAAAGCTAGAGATTCACTCCCGGCTTCCGCCTCAGGAGACTCTCAAATTAAAGTGTCGCGCTTTTCCAGCTGCGCGCACTTTATAGTGTCAGGGGGGGGCGTGGCCAGCTGAGGTGGGCGTGTCCGCCGTGGCGCCTCGCCCTCAGTGATGGCGACAGGTAGCGTTCGTTGCAGCGCTAGGAGCGCTGTTTAAGTGCACAGGGAAGTGAAGTTAAAAATCAAAGTATCACACAACAAAGATTTTAAAAGCTAGAGATTCACTCCCGGCTTCCGCCTCAGGAGACTCCCAAATTAAAGTGTCGCGCTTTTCCAGCTGCGCGCACTTTATAGTGTCAGGGGGGGGGGCGTGGCCAGCTGAGGTGGGCGTGTCCGCCGTGGCGCCTCGCCCTCAGTGATGGCGACAGGTAGCGTTCGTTGCAGCGCTAGGAGCGCTGTTTAAGTGCACAGGGAAGTGAAGTTAAAAATCAAAGTATCACACAACAAAGATTTTAAAAGCTAGAGATTCACTCCCGGCTTCCGCCTCAGGAGACTCCCAAATTAAAGTGTCGCGCTTTTCCAGCTGCGCGCACTTTATAGTGTCAGGGGGGGGCGTGGCCAGCTGAGGTGGGCGTGTCCGCCGTGGCGCCTCGCCCTCAGTGATGGCGACAGGTAGCGTTCGTTGCAGCGCTAGGAGCGCTGTTTAAGTGCACAGGGAAGTGAAGTTAAAAATCAAAGTATCACACAACAAAGATTTTAAAAGCTAGAGATTCACTCCCGGCTTCCGCCTCAGGAGAGTCCCAAATTAAAAATCCATTTTTTCCGTATTATCCAAGCCATAGCCTATATTCCTAAAAAAAGTGTGCCACTCCTGCGGTATGAGACATGTTAAAAATGCAGTGCTCAAGTTAGCCAAAATGTAGTCGGAAATTAGTGTGAGGTAGTGTCTGTATCTCAGAAGAGACCTTGCAACGTCAAGATCAAAAGACTCCTCCGCAGAGGAACAATAAGGCCACATCCTCCTGGAACAATAAGGCTTTCAGTCTGGTCAGAGCATCAACAGTACTTGTGTGCAACAAGTGACAACTGCAGAAACCATCACCATATGGGCAATGCCCGGTTTCATGCAGCACCAGCTCTGCTAGTTCAACATCAAATAACTACCAATCGAGGGTACTCTGGAAGCCGGACATATCACAGAAGCTGGAGAACCCTTCAGATAGCAGAACACATTTTCCATGAAAGCATTACACGCCTCATAATGTGAAACCTCCCTACACACTAAAGAATGCCATCAAATGTTCTCACAGTCAGTCCAGCTAAGAAAGACTTCCGTCTCATCATTTCTACAGAGATATCTAAAAGGTAAAAAGTCCATGACTCATGCACCTATCCTTCTCCTAGAGCTTTGAATCTGCCTACTTGATGGCGCTGTAAACAGTATTAAAAGTGGAATGTGGAGATTGGCAGAGAAATAAACCGGTGGATAATCCAATCTGCGGAAGGTATTTCTGTAACAGTGAATGGTAATTTCTCTAACTTCTCTATGTGTAACATTGTGTATGTCGCCTTCTTCCTTGGCATGATTGTTTGCTGTTTTGTAAGATTCTAAGGTAAAAGAAAGCTTCTGGCATTAAGGTGTTGCTATAGTACACAACCAGAACAAAGTGTCTTCAGAGTCCAGCTTAGTAACATAATCGATCTAAGCTGTTGCTGCGCTTGTTGTCAAGAGGACGTTTTTCTGTATGATATCTATCAAAGATAACACAATTTTCACCAGAGAGTATATCCTAGTGGACAATGTAGTCATACCATTATCAACTACTGCTAGAGTCCTTTCTAAATTTACCCTGTCAAATTCTTGCAGTCTTGCAGAAACCTTCCAAACCTCATTGTATATCGCATAAAAGAAGCGCTTTTGATGTGGTTATCGAGCTCCTAGTAGAAAGTCCTGTAGTCTCATGTCTTCAGAAAGAAGGGACTAGTGTTATTTCACCTGCAACAATGTTGAGGTTTTTATCCAATTAATGCACAACTTCCCAACACTGTAAGTTGGTACCACCCCCGAGTGCTACAACAACTATCCCCTCTGAATGGTCCCTGAATAATTGTATGCTGCACAGTTTTGCTCAGGAAAATTATTTGATATGGTATCTGGCATGTGTATTGCTTCGCCCTCCCGAATAATAGAAAATACTGCACTCCTACAGAGGCACAAACACGGCGAAGCAATAAAAACACCAGGAAAGGGATTTCACTCATAAAATGAGGCACATCAAAAGACTGCTTTCAGAATAAAGCATGTGATTTTATTTGTGCAACACTCTCTAACAAAAAGGCTTTCCCAGATGTCAAATGAACAAATAAAGGTACATGTCTATATGCAAATAAAGGATACTGCTGACAAAAGAGCAGGAATCTGCTGCTTCCTTGAGTGCGTTCTCAAACTCTGTGATTATATATATATATAATCACAGAGTTTCCCCACCTTTGAGAAGGCACTCAAGGAAGCAGCAGATTCCCGCTCTTTTGTCAGCAGTATCCTTTATTTACTTATATATATATATATATATATATATACACACATATATATATATATATATATATATATATATATATATATATGTGTGTGTGTGTGTGTATATATATATATATGTGTGTGTATATATATATATATATATGTGTGTATATATATATATATATATATATATATATATATTTAATCACAGAGTTTCCCCACCTTTGAGAACGCACTCAAGGAAGCAGCAGATTCCCGCTCTTTTGTCAGCAGTATCCTTTATTTACATATAGACATGTACCTTTATATGTGTATGTACAAGCAATAACACATTTATAAGTAGGCAAATGCAACTGGTAAATGCATGGAATAAAGTACATGAAATCAAATACAAGCAGATAATAATATTGGATGTCCACTGCAAGAAATCAAAAAGATATATACACTAAATACATCAGATGTTTATAACCACAGAGACTTGAATGTTTACCCACACTCACACATCACAATGCCAATAATCAAAAGAAAACACCTCCGATGATTATAACCAGTGGAGACTTGAATTTGCACACAGACATACATGCATCACAATGTTAATAATCAAAAGAAAACACCTCACTGATCGCTCTTTCTCTGCATTCTTGCCAACTCGGCTGGAGGACCCCTTGACAGCCAGGCAGAAGCTTCGATCGGGACCCTAAAAACAAGTTCCAAGCAACAAAATGTTTGCTCTACAGCGAGCTCCCATCTAGGGGCCAAGATTTTCCACCTTTAAAGCCTTTTATACAACCTGAGGAGAAGGTTCTAGAAACCTCGCCCCCTTTCTTCTGTTACGAAAAACCAAGCTGACTGTACTGGTTCGTGTCAAGATCAAGACAGAAGCTGGCTGAGCCCCTGTCTTTTGACTCCGAGACAGAGCTGTACATTCTACACATTTCTCTTGCAACAACAATCTCTGCTCTGAAAGTTACCAAGCATGCATCCCACACATTATCTCTGTGAAGCTTAGGACAGTCTCCAAAAATACCAAAATTAAACTTCAACTTGAATAATCTAAACAACTTGAGTAATCTGGGGCCTGCCTGTGTGAGTAAAGTTCAAGCTAGACAGAGTCAGAATTTATGAGGGCATGTCAAAGCCAATAGAAAAAACTTAATAATGCTTCCCAATGCACAACACAATGCACATTTGCGCACCACTGCCTATAGCATCACACACTTTCACCTCCTAATATACAACATAATGCACATTTGAGCACCACTGCATATAATACTTCACTTCGAGACTGAGAAGTACATTTCACACCTTTCTCTCTCTCATGCTTTCAAATGCACATCCCACACATTCTGTTCCTGCCAGGGCTGTTCTACCCTGTGAAAGCACTCCCACTCAGCAGCTACAAGGAGCCTGCCTGTGTGAGCAAAGTTCAATCTAGACAGAGTCAGAATTCATGAGGGCATGTCAAAGCCAATAGAAAAAACTTAATAATGCTTCCCAATGCACAACACAATGCACATTTGCGCACCACTGCTTATAGCATCACACACTTTCACCTCCCAATATACAACATATTTCACATTTGGGCACCACTGCATATAATGCTTCACTTCGAGACTGAGAAGTACATTTCACACCTTTCTCTCTCTCATGCTTTCAAATGCACATCCTACACATTCTGTTCCTGTCAGGGCTGTTCTACCCTGTGAAAACACTCCCACTCTGCAGCTACAAGGAGACATGAAGGAAATCTTCAAGGAAAAAGGCACATGCAGGAAAAATGATGTAGTACATTCAAGAAAACACATAAAGCCAATTAAAATAATGGTAGTCAAAGGTCATCACAATACATGGGAGTGCCTCTAGTGCTACAACATGCTCTAAAACGTGCCTCGTTCCCCTGAACCTGCTAATCTTTAGTTCCCCAAATTGATTTAAAATCAACAGTGTCTCTCCAAAAGTTAAATTCTTGTTTGGACAACTGGAAAAGAAAAGATTCAGAATATATCAGCTTTGTATTAGTGAGCATATTTTCCTTTTCTGACGGTGGTATGAGTCTATAGTAATAAGACACTGGGTCAGTTGTATTGTGACCAGAAAGTATGCAAACTTCTGTGCAAAGGTTTGTGAGTTACCCTGTGGTGGTGTAGAGCAGTGTTCCTATTGTATGTAAATAAATACTGCACATGAAGTACTAGCTGTATTCAAGAAGTGGTCACCATCATGTTGAACACAAAACACTTCATTATAATTAGGTGTGCCATCATACAATTCCTCAGAATTATAAACAGTGAAATACCCTCGATCTTCTAGCATTTCATGCACTACATCAATGTCCCAATCATCGGGGACAGTACTAGGGGTGATAAAATAATTTAAAGAAATGCAAAACACATATGGAATTTGCAAAAGTTCAGTAGGACCGAATATGTCATACAATAGCCTATCCCAAACAATTCCATCAAGAACCAGAACTGCAGAAATGTTCACCAGGGAAAGATCTCTTTAAACTTTGTGTGATGAAGAATGGGGTTTGAAAACCAAGTTCACCAATTCTTCAGAAGCGGGAAAGAGAATGTCACAAAACCAAACTCAAAGACGAGGAAAAGTATCAAAATTGTGTAATGCACAGGTACAGCCATGGAGGAACAAAGTATATCTTCTTCAGCCATAGGTAGAAACACGCAATCTACCTCATGAAGGTGGTAGCTCTGATGAATCTGAAGAGAAGCCATCAAAGTCGATAAAGTAGCCAGAGGCTGTTCGGTCTGTTTTTGGCAGCTCTGTACGTTGTGTAGAACTTTGAGTAGATTGGAATTGTGGTAGGTTCATTAAATGCTATCCATGTCAGGCTTTTGAATAGAAACATGGGTTTCTTTACAAATTGTTTGTACAGTTGTTGTTGCTGTAGCAGGTAGAAGAGATGCTTCATTATTTGATATTCCCAGTCAGGGAGTAGAAGCTTCAGCGCTGATCAAAACTTCTGGTATATTAGTGAGAGTAGACAGGTAACTACTAAGAATCCCGCGAGGCCTACTGTGTAGAACCGACCACGAGCGATTTGATGAGATCTATTGACACAAACCTCTTGTTTTGCATCAAGCATGGGTGGCTTAAAAGTACAGTTTTCAAGACTGATTGACATATGGTTGGGTCCAAACTGGGGTGGCATAGTGATAAAAGTACGATGGATTAAACCAAGAACTCTTTATTAGGGGTGAGTGGTTGAAAAATTTCATCACTCCCTTCACCATCTTGTGTTTGCTATGTTTGCCGTATGTGGCCAAGGGTATGCCCAGACATGTTTCCCTTGGTCGTTGTTCCACTGTGTTAGACCTGTCTGCCCTTTGGGTAGCCCCTCCTATTAATTATTTATTTTGCCCCTTTTTGCCCCTCATAACCTTTTAATCTTTTTGTGTCCACTGGATTTTTGAGATGTTGACCTAGGGGTTAGGTGTTCTTTGACCTCATAGTCTTTACTTGAGGCTTAGATGCCTCCCTGACTAGATTTACCAGACCCACAAAATGGTGGTCAATAACTGCCATAACGGTCATCTCTAGACAGGAGCCATAGGTTAGAATAGGGACCTTCCAGAACCTTCTGGTCCCTTCTGGACCTTCTGAGGCCAGCCTATAAAAGGTCAGCTGCGGGGCAGCCATTTTGTCTTACAAGAGAGAGTCAGCTGGAGTACAGGCTGTAGCATAAGGTGGGGGTAGGATATCCAGAGGGTTGTTCTCCCATTGTAGGGACACTTCCTTACTGCTTCACCACCCTTCTCCCCTTGTAGTTACTGACCTGACCCTGCCACGTTGTATTCCTGGAGACCCTGGGCGCCTGACCCGACCCAACACCTAGAAGTAAGGATTTGGAGTGGTTAAGGGAGACTGAACTGGAGGGTAGATCAGTCCATTGCCCAGTAGGAAAGCCCTCGTTGAGACTCTGGGAGTGTATGACTAGAAAGAAGGAAGGTCTGAAGCGGAGGAGTTGAGTCATGTGACCTCCCTTTTCGGTTGTCTACGTGAACTGAGGGCCTAATTGCTCCACCCGGCATATCAACAAAACCCCCCCCGTACCTGAGGTAACGGACTGCCACGTTAAGAGTAGCGGTTCACCCGGGAGAGAAGACAGGGTCCGTGTGACTGGGGCAGTACTAGTGGGTGGTGTGGCCGTGTGGTGGAAGCAGCTTCATTCTTCCCTGGGCCGGCGAAAGGTGATTGAAGGCTTTGTGTCGGGAAAGCACTTTCTCGGACTGCGCAGGCTCAGCGGAGCGAACGCTGGTCCTGGAGAGAGGCGGAGCAAGGAAAGGAGATCTGCAGGAGCTGAGCGGGCTCGGTCGTGGAGCCACTGATCCCTCGTGCCTGCTCAGACGGGCCGCTTTTCCTCAAGTAAGGCGGAGACAGCGCACGAAGAAGAAACGGGCGTGAGGCGAACATCGGCTCTCCTCAGCCTGTGTAGCCTTTCCCCCGGCGCCAGCTCTGTGATCGAGTGGCTAGTCTGGCGGGCGAGGCTGAGTTGAGGGGCAGTCGGATACCCGTAGACTCCACTGGTGTCCCCCCCTCCCCCGGCGATCCGAGACTTTGGCCACTGTGGACCAGCACTGAAGTAAGGAGTGTGTTGGGGGAAAGTTAAAGAGCGGGGAACTACCGACCAGGGGTCCTGAAGAGGGGTTCCTCTCTGCTGTTCTAGTTAAAGGAGTGGATAATTAATCCAAGAAGCCTTTGAGACTTCCACAAGTGGCCCTATCATCCCAAAGCATATATGAAGGTTTCTTACAGTTGTATTGGTATATAACCCTTCTGTGTCAAGAGTAGAGGAGAGCATTCATGGAAAAGTCAATTGGGGGTTAGTAGTCATTGTTCCTTGGTGCAGCAGGAAAAATAACCAGTACCATCCTCACTTGGAAGCACAGAGGTGACCTGAACTTACATAGGGGACAGACGGAGTTCTCTGAGAGCTCTTTTATTGATCCCTATTGCTTATAAATTGAGAAGTGATGGTTCATCTCCAGCATTAAGTAGATTGTAGCAACAATGTTTAATGTGTATTACTGTACTGATAAATGATATGAAGAAGTAGGAGAGTAAAATTATTATTTTTATAAACCGGAAAGTATTTTCCTACAAATTTTGGTGTGCTGTCGTTTTTGGAATGGAAGGATGCTGAGTTACTTCAGGGTGGAACGCAAACTTAACACTTTTGCTTTTAGGATTTGACTGTCTTACCCTAGGCCAGGCTACCCTATCTGACTTGGCAGCTCTAGGTCCAACATAATTGGTGTCTAGCGGTGGGATTAGAACTGTGTTTGCGTCCACCCTTTAGTAACAAGGTGTATTCCATAGGCCTACACTTGGAGTTTTCTCCTGGCGGACTTCCCAATTACTTCTTTTGCTTTTTCTAAATTTAGTCCTGGTGGTGGGTGGAGGTAGCTTCGATTTGCCCCTTTTGAACCAATTCTTTCTGTGTGGTTGTCCCTTTAGTTCTCATAAGCAAAATGAAGTTTGCTCTGGAGGAACTGGAAACCTATTCTGCAGCCCAGCTTAGAGATTTTTGCCAAAAGATGGGAGTGTTTTTTAAGCGTGGTGCTAAGAAGGGGGAACTCCAGACCAGTTTGAGGGCTTGGGTGGCAGCACAAGGAGAGGGGAAGGAGGAGGAAGAGGGGATGGACCGGGACACAGTCATAGGGGTAGAGGGATTGTTCCATCCTGAGATGGGAAACCTACTTCCAGGACCTATGACCTTCTCAAGGGGGGGCAGCAGTGTCTCCGGAAGAAGCTTAACCGAAGCTGAACTAGTGGACAGGAGGGAAAAAAGACAGCTCAAGTGGGAGTTAGCCAGGTTGGAACAGGAGAGGGAGGAACAGAGGATGGCTCATGAGTTAAAACTGAGAGAGCTAGAACTCAAGGCCTTACAGTTAGGACCTCCAATTCTCCAAATGGTGGCAGCGAAACAAAAGATCTGACCAGGGAATCCAGACCCTACCTACCTAAAGACATAGTTGCCAGCTATAGCCAAGGGGATGACATCGCCAAGTGGCTGGCTGCCTATGAGGTCTCCTTAAGAGCCCATGGGATCCAGGAAAAACACTGGGGGGGTGGTTTATAGAAGTATATGCCTCCTACTGGTCGGGACACATTATTGGCCCTGGAACAGGAAGAGCAGACCCACTACCCCACCATGAAAGTGGCGCTAATTCAAAAATTTGGGCTGACCCCAGAGAACTATCAGCAAAAGTTCAGGGGGAGTCACCAATTAAGCACCCAAAACTGGGTGGATTTCCTGGACTATGCAAGGAAGGCATTGGAGGGCTGGATACAAGGCAGCGAGGTGAGGGACTATGATGGGTTGTATGACCTTTTTCTCAAAGAGCACCTACTCGAGAAATGTTTTCCCGAGCTGCGTCAACACCTGGTGGACAGCAAGCTGACCAACCCCCGGAAGCTTGCAGAGGAGGCGGACATCTGGGCAAGTACCCAGGTGTCATCAAAAGGGACTGGAGGGGATTCCCAAAGTGCCGGACAGGGCGCCCCCCCAGAAGAAGGAGGGGGGAGATAAAAAGCGGGAGTTCTCAAAAGGTCCGCAAAACAGTTTCCAGGGAAAGGGAACAGGATTCACCCCTAAGGCTAACCCGCCCGGAAACCCTCATCCTGGCCAAAGCCAGCAGCCAAGGGTTGTCCACTGCTTTGAGTGTGGTGGTGTTGGACATTATAAGGGAGATGATAAGTGCCCAAAGAGACCACCCCCTCCCACCGCAGGAAAAGCCCCGGGAGTAGCTAGTGTAGCGCTCGGGGAGGAGTTGCCCTTAGATAAGGGGGGTGAGTGGGCGGGTGTCACCTTAGTGTCCCTGGGAGACCGGGAGATGGTTCCTAAGATCCAGGTGCCCCCAAATACTACCAAGTATGGGCAATGGATCACCATCAATGGCCAAAGAGGGGAGGCTCTGAGAGACACAGGAGCCAGTATGACTATGGTAAGGAGTCAACTGGTGTCTCCAAGCAGGTGATTCCTCATGTACTCCACCCCGCCGCGATGGCTGACGGCAGATTGGGCTACTATTCTGTGGCCGAGGTTCCATTTGAGTGGGAAGGGGTTGCAGGTTCACTTCGAGTTGCCGTAAGCCCTGCCGTGCCAGTCAATTGTCTGCTGGGAAATGACATGGAGCACAATGCTTGGAAAGAGGTGGAATACCGGACTCATTCGGAGATGCTGGGTACACCTCACTGGGCCTGTGCAAGCACCAGGTCTGCGACTACCCAGAGAGGGAGTTCGCCTGGGCTGGAGCCTGGAACAATGGCCCAGCCCGCTGCCAGAAAGGGACATACCCGAAGACAGGAGAAGCCTGCTTCTGCTTCCACGCCCCATGAGACAGATCGGCCACCTGCGGTGGTGGGCCAGGAGTCCATGGAGGGGGAAGTAGTCTCTCTGGAGGACTTACCTATCCCTGCCGAGTGGCATGTGGAGGGAGGGTCTACCAGGGAGGAGTTCTGTAAGGGCCAGAAGGAGTGTGTTGTAAATGAAGCTAGTAGACAAATGTACAGCTTAATAAGTGTTTATTAAGCACCACAGAGAATAACTGGTGTTCCCATCATAAAGCAGGGAGCTAACTGACAAGGCAGAACACATGAGAAGATGACATCAGGGAAAATGGAATGCGGGACTTAAAGAGGTACAGAGAAACATAAGTGCAGAGAATACAACATATCCTCTTCCCTTCATATGGAGAAACAAAGAAAAAAAAAACAAAGGAGAGTAAGTCTAAATAAAACATACTAAGTACATGCTCTTCGTTACAGAGAGAGACCTTACTTACAAACAAAATCGCGTAAATAACCTGGGGGTCTTCTCACTCTCTGAGTTCTACTAGCACAGGACCCATTGGTACTGCTGGCACTAGACTCATTGGTTCTCATCGGTTCTCGCTCGGCTTTTTTATACAGAGCCACGCGCCTCAGGTTCCAACTCTCACCGTTAAATAGAGTGACAAATCTTTTATGGACAGACTTGACCTTAAATGGTCCCCTGAACTTCGTCAATCCAGCACCCACTCGACCCGGTTTGACTTTCACCCAATCATTCACAGCAAATTTACATGCTCCATCTGATTCAGAGACAGTGTCAGGCTCACCAGGACCAGCAGGAAGGTCAGCGTTCAGATACTCTTTCATCCATGCAGCAACCAGCTTAGTGCCCGCTGAACGTTCCCTCATGACAGAAAACGGAACCAAACCGGTCACAGTATTTTCAGTAGTCCTGTAGGCCCAAACCAGGTCATTGACCAAACTCCTCACATCCATCCTAGAGGAAATCGCCATTTGAATGGCACCCTTAACCATGCGGTTGGCCCTCTCAACTATGCCATTCCCCTGGGGGTTGTAAAGTGAGGTCCTTGAGTGTGCAATACCGCACCTTCCCAAGAAATTAGCCATCTCCAGGGAGGTGAGCTGCGTCCCATTATCAGTAATGATCCTTGTAGGAAAACCTTCCTCTCTAAAGATCTCACTCAGCACAGCAATAGTGCTGTTCGTAGTGATCTCCTTCATGAATTTGACTACTAACCACTTGGAAGAGACATCAACCACTACTAACCCAAACCTCATATCTTGACTCAACTGGTGGAAAGGGCCAATAAAATCAAGACATATGGTGTGCCATGGACACCCGGGATCTGCTATTGAGCCACAACCAGTATGGCTACCCACTTTAAGTCTCTTCTCGCTTTCCAAGCAATCGGAACATCTCTCCACCCACTGAGAAATTTCGGAGTCCATTCCGGGCCACCAAAAATTTTCTCTGACTCTCCTCTTGGTAAGGGACTGCCCTAGGTGACCCTCATGGGCTAACTTAAATAAAGTAAAACGCACTTCATGTGGAGGAATGAATTTGTCATCCATTAAAATCATGAACCCCTCTTTGTCCAAGATAGACAATTGTTCCAGAACTTTTAAATAAGGACGAAGTGCAGGAGATACGCAACTCTCTCTCCTTGGACCCTTCGCAATCATGTCTTTGACCTCACATAACACCACATCTTTAGCCATGGATGTATTCCACAAACTCCTACTAATTGCCCCAGCACACATATCTACAACTTCATCCACAGCAGCCACAGAACCCTCTGAGTTGAGAGACTCCACTCCTAACTTGTCCACCCTCTCCCAAGGTAGCGGAAGTCTAGAGAGTCCATCCGCCTGGCAATTCCTCCAACCGGGAATATACTCCACAGTGTACAAGTACTCTTGGATCCTAGCAGCGAGTCTAGCTAACCTTGCGGAACCCTTGCCAGCGCCGCCAGGCGAAAGTATTTTAACTAAGGGTTTGTGATCTGTCAATAACGTGAACTTGAACCCCCACAGGTACATCCTATAATACTCGCAACCCCATGCTGCGGCTAGAGCTTCACGCTCGATTATAGAGTAGTTCCTTTCGGCTGTAGTGAGTGTCCTCGAGGCAAACGCTACCGTCTTAAGACCAGATTCGTGTACTTGAGCCAGAACCGTCCCAACACCCACAGCACTTGCGTCCACTGTCAAAACTGACTTGCGGTTGGTGTCGAACAGTGTCAAAATGCCTGCCTCGCAAATTTCCACCTTGATTCTTTTAAAACACTCGTCTTGTTCCACGCCCCACACAAACTTGCATCCATTCCTCAACAGCACCTTGATCTTTTCGGTTTTCTCTGCAAAATCCCTTACAAACTTAGCGTAGTACTCAATGAGGCCGAGGAAAGACCTCAACTGATCTTTATCGCATGGGGGTGGTGCATTTCTAATGGAGTCCAATAAGTCTCTCTTGGGTTTTACCCCGTCGACAGACAAGGTATATCCAAGATATTCAACCTCCTCCACTGCAAATTTACATTTCTCTTCCTTAAGAGTCAATCCTGCCTGTTCCATCCTCTCCAAAACGGTCTTCAAAATCACATTGTGTTCTTCAACAGTTGCACCAAATATCAGAACGTCGTCCTGAAAATACACTACGTTGTTCACACCCTTCAGTACAGCACCCATCATCCTTTGGAATACCCCGGCTGCGGAGGCGAGTCCAAAAGGCATTCGCGTAAATTGGTATATCCCCTCAGTTGTTATGAACGCTGTCAGTGCTTTTGAGTCTTGGTGTAGTTTTATTTGATGATAGGCGCTGCGAAGGTCCAACTTAGAAAAATACTTTCCACCTTTTAGTGATAGGACCAACTCATTGATGTTCGGTAAGGGGAAGTTGTCTACTACAATGTTTTGGTTCAGGGTGCGAAGGTCCACACAAAAACGAAATTTTCCATCAGATTTGGTCGTAATAACTACGGGGGAAATCCAGGGTGACGTTTCGATCTGCTCTATCACACCCTGGTCTAGCATCTCTTTCAGCATCTTCTTCACCTCCTCCTGTGCAATGAATGGGACCTTTCTCACCCTGTGTTGCATAGGTATGGCATCATCCCGCAGAACAATTTTATGCACATAACCCCTCAACTCTCCTATATGCTCGTCAAACAGACCATTCATCCCTTCAACTATCGAATCTGTGGTTATGCTATCTACCACCATCACTTGTTGTGCTGCCCTGGGATTTATTATTATTCCTAGGTCATACTGTTGCCCCCATCCTAAAATTGCAGGACCAGATTTGGCTACATACACCTTACCTTCAGCCGAGCGATCCTTGAATGATATTACGCATACCATAAACCCAATCACATCTATACTTTCACCCTGATAACCACAGGCACTAATGTCACTAGCAGATAGCTGCACATCCTTCCAATTTGCTAAATACATATCCATGGGAATAATAGTCCATAAGGATCCAGGATCAACCATCAGCTGAACCTCAATTTTATCAATAAGGAACAGGGCTTTTGGTCTGAATCTTCTTCCAGGCTCACCTTCATTCACACCATCCCCACCTAGACACAATATTTTGTTGGCACCTTCTATACTAACGATGTCTCTTACTTCTTCCCTGTTTCCGACAACAGCTACTTTATCAACGTTTGCACCCCTACACATCTTTGCAAAATGTCCTTTCCTTCCACACTTCCTACACATTTTATCGATTGCAAAGCATCTCCTGAAGTCCGAACTGTGAAAAGTACTCCCACACCTACTGCACATTCTTCCTTGAAATTTATTCCTGTCATTGCCTGAGAACGCATTGTTAAATCTCCTCTGACTACTTGCTCCCTGGTCCACACTTTTCTTATTCACAACAGCAACCTCATCCTGATCAACACAAGAAACTCCATTCCCTTGAACATTTTCCTTTGTGTTATCTTTCCTTTCCATCTCTTTCATGCATGCGTTCGATTCCTCAACCACTTTTGCTATATCAATGGCCATTTGTAGGGTAGGATTTTTTGCCGCCCACAGTTTTTCCTGCATCTTTTTGTTCCAGCATTGTACTATCAGCTGGTCTCTTATCATTTCGTCTCTTATCTCTCCAAAATTACATTTAATTGACAGCTCACGTAACCTAGCCACAAATTGGTCTACTGATTCCTCATTCCTTTGGGGTTGGGTGTAAAATTTGTGCCTCGCCATGACAATATTTACTTCTTTCGCGTATTGTTTTTTCATCCGAGCTTTGGCTTCTGTGTATACATTGGTTATTGCTCTACCATCTTGATTTACTGCTACAGGAAGATATTTAAAAGAATGTTGTCCTTCTTTGCCTAATGCACTTAACAAGAGGGCTTTTTTTCTAATTGCACTGAAATCTTTCCCATCAAGTGCCTCAATATAGTTCTCAAAAATGTCTATCCATTCATCCCATTCGATGGGTGGATCTCCAGTAGTTTGTAGAAACAATGGAGGTGCAATGACATTCAGGTTTTCCATTTCAAAATTCTTTAAGGAGCGCTACTCCCTTTGACGCAGAGATGGTCAAACTCAATTTAAATGTCAACTCTTCCTCAATAAACGTGCAATATGTGCTTCCCCACTCTTTCTCTACTTCCACAATATAGGGAATAGTGTTAGTAGTAACCTTTCAATGTATGCTGCTTTGAGTCTAATAGACAAACAAATTAAATTTGTAAATAACTCTCTCACCCTTTAATTCTGCTGCGGACACTTGTTTCCGTTTTTAGATGCTCTTTCTAGTCACTCGATATGCCACTGGAAGCGTCTGTTTCCACACGGTGCAATGTTTATTGCTTGCGATGTTTTACTTTACGGAAGCGGTGTCGGTTACCTAGATACCAGAGAAGCTTTAAGATGGCCGCCACGTACGTTACGTTGCGCAGTCACGTCACTGCCAGTACGTCACCTCCGTCAATGACGTTTGTTTCCTTCTTGTCCGAGTGCTTCCTTCCTGACGCTGGCGTAGATGGCTCCGTTGAAAGAAAACAATGGCATTGGAATAGAACGGTGAGTCTGCTCGTGTGTCTCTCCGCTCGTGGAGTCTACTCGTGTGTCTCTCTGCTCGAGGAGGCTTTTTTAAAAAATGCAGTCTGTGAGTTGTCTCCGTTTGTACCGGTGATGCCGGTTCACACGAGAGGCCAAATGTTCACTGAATGTCACAAATACAACACAAATCGCTCCGTTTTCCCTGCAGAAGCTGCGCACTCGCTCACCTCAATTTCAAAACGTGCACAAAAATTTCCCTTTGCTCCAAAGTTTGTGCAATACAGCATGGAATACAATTCCTTTAGCAGGGTGCGTCTTTTTACAATCCCAACGCGAATAGGTGTACTTCTTTACCATCCCAACACAAACAGAGTCACGATTAGATACAAGGTGTAAATAGGCAAATGTTCTCCCAAACTCACCAGTTGTTTTGGGGATCTTGTAGGCTTCTGTTCAAAGCGTAATATTCCTTTTCTTCAAGGTAGCAAGGATATTTCTATTACTGTACTTTGAAATAAGAGGTTCTTCTTCTTTTCTTCAGAATTTGCGTGGTTCTTTGAAATGGGTGAGATTATTTTTCCTTTTCCTCAAAATCTGCGTGGTTCTTTTCACCAGTGGAGTTCTCCTCCCTCTGTGGTTGTTCAGCTCCTTCTGCTCATCGTCGCCATGTGTTGTAAATGAAGCTAGTAGACAAATGTACAGCTTAATAAGTGTTTATTAAGCACCACAGAGAATAACTGGTGTTCCCATCATAAAGCAGGGAGCTAACTGACAAGGCAGAACACATGAGAAGATGACATCAGGGAAAATGGAATGCGGGACTTAAAGAGGTACAGAGAAACATAAGTGCAGAGAATACAACAGAGTGCCCTACCCTTGAGGGACTGAGGCGAAGCCCAGGCAGCAGGGAACGTTGCAGGGCACTACCACATTTACTGGGAGGACGGACTCCTCTACAGTGAACCCAAGGTACCTTTACCCGGATCATCAAGGGCCTTGGTAGTCCCTCAACGATACCGAGCCTTTCTGTTAGAATTGGCTCATGAAATACCATTGGCAGGACACTTAGGTCAGGACAAGACCTTTGCCCGGCTTGTCCCCCACTTTTACTGGCCTCAGATGAAAGTGGCATCTGACACTTACTCTCGGACATGTGTATCCTGTCAAGCCAGTGGGAAGACAGGGGTGAAGCTGAAAGCTCCCCTGGAACCACTACCTGTCGTTAGCACCCCCCTTTAAAGGGTGGGCATCGACATTGTGGGGCCATTGGATCCACCAACTACAGCTGGTCACAGGTTTATCCTGGTTCTGGTGGATCACGCCACGCGGTACCCAGAGGCAATTCCTCTGAGGACTGTCACTGCACCTGTTGTGGCTAGGGCCCTGACGGGGATCTTTACCCGAGTTGGTTTCCCCAAGGAAGTTGTGTCCGACAGGGGGACCAACTTTATGTCAGCATATATGCTGGCAATGTGGAAGGAGTGTGAAGTGACCTACTGGTTCACCACTCCATACCACCCCCAGTCAAATGGACTGGTAGAAAGGTTCAATAAGACCTTGAAAGGCATAATCAGAAGTCTGCCTGAGAGCCTGCGGAGGAAATGGGACGTCCTCCTACCCTGTTTGCTATTCTCCTACAGGGAAGTGCCACAGAAGGGAGTGGGCTTCAACCCCTTTGAGCTTCTGTATGGGCACCCTGTGCGTGGACCTCTCAGCCTGGTGAAGGATGGATGGGAAAAGTCTCCCAGAAAGCCTCCCCAGGATGTGGTGAGCTACATGCTGGCCTTCCGGAGCCAAATGGCAAAGTTGTGGAAGCAAGCTTCTGGTAACTTGGAGGCCAGCCAAGCAGTAATGAAAGAGTGGTATGACCACAATGCTCACCCGGTGGAGTTGCAGCCTGGCCAGAAAGGGTGGGTGATGGAGCTTGGAGAGCTAAGTGCACTTCAGGATCGCTGGACAAGCCCCTTCGAGGTGTTAGAGAAGAAGGGTAAGGCCACATACCTGGTGGACCTTAAGACCCCTCGACAGCCCCTACGGGTGCTGTATGCTAATCGCCTCAAACCCCACCATGAGAGGCCCGAGGTCATCTTGATGATGGTGACCGATGGGGGAGAGGAAGCGGAAAGCGAGCCTCTCCCAGACCTGTTTCCGTCTCAGGAAAAGGATGGGTCGGTGGAGGGAGTGATTCTCTCCCCATCCCTAACACCTGAGCAGTGGGAGGACTGCCGCCAGATATTGGAGCAGTACTCTTCGTTGTTCTCCCTTGTCCCGGGAAGGACCCACCTGTGTACCCATGATGTGGACACAGGAGACAGCCCACCAATGAAGTCAAAGACTTACCGGCTGTCAGACAAGGTGAAGGCCAGCATCCACGGTGAGCTTACCAAGATGCTGGAGCTAGGAGTTATTGAACCTTCCAGTAGCCCCTGGTCCAGTCCGGTGGTTTTGGTACCAAAAGCTGCCCCACCGGGCACCACTCCAGAACTGAGGTTCTGTGTGGATTACCGGGACTGAACTCAGTGACCAAAACTGATGCTCATCCGATCCCTAGGGCGGATAAATTGATTGACCGGCTGGGAGCTGCCCAATATCTGAATACCTTTGACCTTACTTCAGGGTACTGGCAGATCTCCCTTACAGATGGAGCAAAAGAAAGGTCAGCTTTTTCCACGCCTGAGGGACACTTCCAGTTCTGTGTGATGCCCTTTTCAGCGGCTGGTGAACCAGGTCCTCTCCGGAATGGAGGCTTTCTCCGCTGCTTACCTGGATGACATTGCTGTCTTAAGCAGCAGTTGGGAGGATCATTTGCGTCACTTGCAAGCTGTTCTCCAAGCTCTGAAACAGGCTGGCTTGACAATCAAGGCCAGCAAATGCCAGATTGGGCAGGGGTCGGTTGTGTACCTAGGCCACTTGGTGGGTAGGGGAACAGTGCAGCCCCTCCAGGCAAAGATTGAGGCAATCATGGCCTGGGAACCCCCCAAGACCCAGACTGAGGTCCGAGCTTTCCTGGGCCTCACAGGTTACTACCGTCGCTTTGTGAAGGGGTATGGCACTATTGTAGCGCCCCTCACAGAGCTCACATCCAAGAAACAACCTCAACGGGTAGTCTGGACAGAGGCTTGTCAGCAAGCCTTTGAGAAATTGAAACAGGCAATGTGTGCAGCACCGGTCCTGAGGGCCCCAGACTTCTCCAAGGAGTTCATTGTCCAGACATACGCATCAGAGCATGGCATTGGGGAAGTGTTATCGCAACTCAATGAAGAGGGTCTAGATCAGCCTGTAGTATTCCTGTCCAGGAGACTGCTTCCCCGGGAACAGAAGTGTAGTGCAATTGAGTGGGAAGCTTTTGCGGTGGTATGGGCTCTGAAGAAGTTGCGGCCATACCTGTTTGACTCGCACTTCCTGGTTCAGACTGACCACCAACCCCTTCGTTGGCTGATGCAAATGAAGGGGCAAAATCCCAAGTTGTTGAGGTGGTCCATCTCCCTACAGGGAATGGACTTCCGGGTGGAACATCGGCCTGGAGTGGACCACGCCAATGCACACGGTCTCTCTAGGTATTTCCGCCTTAGTGATGAGGACTCCCAAGGGGTTGGGTAGCTCTCCCCACTTTCAGCTGGGGGGACACGTGTTAGACCTGTCTGCCCTTTGTGTAGCCCCTCCTATTAATTATTTATTGTGTCCCCTTTTTGCCCCTCATAACCTTTTAATCTTTTTGTGTCCACTGGATTTTTGAGATGTTGACCTAGGGATTAGGTGTTCTTTGACCTCATAGTCTTTACTTGAGGCTTAGATGCCTCCCTGACTAGATTTACCAGACCCACAAAATGGTGGTCAATAACTGCCATAACGGTCATCTCTAGACAGGAGCCATAGGTTAGAATAGGGACCTTCCAGAACCTTCTGGTCCCTTCTGGACCTTCTGAGGCCAGCCTATAAAAGGTCAGGTGCGGGGCAGCCATTTTGTCTGACTAGAGAGAGTCAGCTGGAGTACAGGCTGTAGCATAAGGTGGGGGTAGGATATCCAGAGGGTTGTTCTCCCATTGTAGGGACGCTTCCTTACTGCTTCACCACCCTTCTCCCCTTGTAGTTACTGACCTGACCCTGCCACGTTGTATTCCTGGAGACCCTGGGCGTCTGACCCGACCCAACACCTAGAAGTAAGGATTTGGAGTGGTTAAGGGAGACTGAACTGGAGGGTAGATCAGTCCATTGCCCAGTAGGAAAGCCCTCGTTGAGGCTCTGGGAGTGTATGACTAGAAAGAAGGAAGGTCTGAAGCGGAGGATTGAGTCCTGTGACCTCCCTTTTCGGTTGTCTACGTGAACTGAGGGCCTAATTGCTCCACCCGGCATATCAACAAAACCCCCCCCGTACCTGAGGTAACGGACTGCCACGTTAAGAGTAGCGGTTCACCCGGGAGAGAAGACAGGGTCCGTGTGACTGGGGCAGTACTAGTGGGTGGTGTGGCCGTGTGGTGGAAGCAGCTTCATTCTTCCCTGGGCCGGCGAAAGGTGATTGAAGGCTTTGTGTCAGGAAAGCATGTGGAAAATTAATACGGTTTGGTGAACATTATCTGCGCCATCTTCCCTTTTGCCCCGATGCCACACTCTTTGTCGCACACACCCACCACTTTAGCTGCCTTGACCAGAACCACCCTCTGCATACCCCTGACCCCCAGCACGGCTCTCCACCTACACAAGCACCCCCACGCACTGATCACTCCCGCTTTCACACGCCTTGCGCGTAAGCGGCAGCCATTTTTAGCACCATGGCCCCTCTGCCCCTCGCTGATAGCCAGCGTCTCTCTCTCTCTCTCACTCTCTTTCTTAGCCTCGCAGGCATCCCCCGCACGCTGACAACCCCCTCGCTCTCCTTGGGTCATAAACCCCTCTCCAGCGCAGATCTGCCTCAGAATCCCATCCTGTTCCCAGCGCGACACCTCCCTTCATTCCTTTCATAGTCTCAGGCCCTTTGATGCAAACCCCCCTCTTTCCTGTGTGCCCGTCTGTCTTCCTTGTTCCCAAGCCACCACCTGGCCCTGCGGATACTGTTTATTACCCCGTACAGTAGGAAGCCTCCCCTTATCAAAGGACCCTCAAGTCGATCGAACACCCTTAGATCCGATCAACCCCACACATTCCGTGAATCGGCGGAATGTCCAGCTGCATGATAATCATCACCTGTTGTGACCGGGGCGGGGGCTTCAACTGTAAATGTGTGGGAACGGGCCTGAAGGGGAGATTCCGAGGATGTTCTTTCACATATCAAAGTGTTGCAAGAATGTGTTACGTGCAATAAAGATCATAAACCTGTGTATAAGAGGCCAGGCCTCAGAGATGCGGTTAGAGCACCTCGTGACGATACTTGCTGTCTGAATTGATGTGTTCTCCTCCGGAGAGAATAAACCCTCGTTTCCTGCCTTTCAGTCTCCAGCGCCTGCTTCTTCATAGATTAATACTTTGTGGGTAATAGAGGCGACACCGCCGGGCAACACAAAAGGGTCTTTGGTCACTGGTTGTCTACGACCCCTTTTACAATTGGCGTCCCAAGCGTGGGGCCCATCAGCGACTCGTGGATCCAGTGGGAGAGGTCCTGACGACAGAGTGAACGACTGCAACGATCGGAAGGTACCCTGTCCGATAGACCCTCGTCTGACAGCCGATCATCCGAACTTCACTGGTTCCGAACGGACCTCTCTCGAGTGATCTACGGTCCTGACTGGGAACCATCAGGAGTGCCACGAGGAGTACGAAGGGAAGAGGACGATCGGGCGCTGGATTCGGAAGACAAGAAACTGTCCATACCCTCCGGGTAAGGTCGTGTAAACACGACGAATTGCGTAATGATTGATGATTGATGGAAAAATACTAGTATTATTCTTTGTTAATTTATTTGGAGTTTCGCTGTCGGCAAACGGAGAAACAACTGGCTCTCCCTTTGCAAGCAGTGAAGGATAGGTAACGCACCCGTCGTGCCTATCTTTCTCCCCCACTGATCAATTGCCCCATCCCATTGATTAACTGTTACGGATCGTTTTCTGGAGATTCTCTGTCTGCAAACAGGTAAGAATAGGTCCCCCTCTTTGCAGATAGTGAAAGGGTAGGTGACGCAGACCTTTGCGGGCCTACTTATTCTCCCCATTGACCATTTTTTATTTTTTATTTATTGACCAAACACTGATTGCCCGATATTGGTTCTTGAGGTATTCACTGCATGCAAACAACGTAGAATAGAAATATTCTGTCTAGTCTTTGCACGCAGTGATAAGATAGATAGTGCTGACTATTATCCCCATTGTGATCCGTCATGCCTGTCTTCTCCCCACTGATGGATAGCTGGTTCAGCCCGGACCGTCTATTAGAGGTGGACCATCTAGCTCCGCTGGAAGGCACCCCTAATAAAGAAATGTTCACAAAGTATGGATTAATTACCATAGCCTATAGTAAGCTATGGCACAAGTATACCAAAGCAAACCAAGAGAAACAATGGCCACTGATAGGATCCTTCGATTTAGACAAAATAGAAACGGTAGAAATAGCCCTTTGTAATAATAAGACAACGCCTATTATGCTCGATAGTCTCGGTATGTGGCGCAAAGAAGCTACGCAACGAAAGGAAAGGGACGAAGTCAAAGTAGGTAAAGAAACGCGACAGACAACCCTCCAAACGTCTGGTAGGCAAAAGGAAGGGCCAGCGACGACACAGTTCCGAGGATTAGACACAAAAAGAGAACGGTGTAAAGGGATGTGCCGACGGGACAACCCCGAGACACAACGACCCAAAAGTAATCCCCCGACACAATGCACAGGACGAACAGATTTAAGGCAAAACCAATGTGCTTTTTGTAAATGTCTCGGGCACTGGAAAGCCCAATGCCCGACTCTACAGAACATAGGTACGAGCGGAGGGTCGACAGAAATAACAGGCCGGCAGAAAGGGAAAAGGCGCGAGACAAAAACAAATCAGACTAACACGGACAGGACGGATAGAACCACCACGTTTGATTATGCTCGATGGCACAGATTTCGTCAGACCAATTTTAACGACATGTTAGAGTTCTGGGACTGATTGCCCCCTGTTGCCCCCCCCCCACTCTGAAAAACAGAAGCAATTACAGGCCTGCGTAGACAATCCCCCGTTAGAAAAAGGACTCAAGGAAACCAAGCATCTGTTATATAATTTAGGATTTAATTACGATAAAGATAACACACAACCAACGATAAATAGAAAAACTAGTAAAACATTCTTTAAAGTAAACTGTACTAATAGGAACAATACAAAACATATTACGCTCACTCTGGAAGTTCTCAAAATGTAACCAGTCAACGGTCCCGCCCATCCGGAAGGTGAAACACACAGCACGTGTGGGGCGGGGCCAGCCATCAGCCATAGACCAAAGGAAATCGCCGACGAGAAGGTACAGGAGGCTCCATGGGCCGACATGAAATGGTCTTCCCATACTCTCCTTCCTGGGGTGACGTCCCCGGGCCACGAGTAAGGAGGGGGGGCGGGGATGCCGATGACCCCCTCCCTCGTATCTCCTGGTCCGGCCATCACGAATTCCTCCATCGAACTGGCGCAGGGGGACTGGGAGGGAGAGGCGACGCGGACGAGCCTCTCCCACCTCCACAGGTAGGAGGTTTCCCAGCCCCGGCCCGGCGCCGAAATCCTCCAGCCGGGCGACGGATATACTTGTGCAACACAGAACGTACAATGTCCGGCGGATCTATTTGCGTAGCACAGGACTTACAATGCCTGACGAATCTATTTCCGCAGCACAGAGCGTACAATGTTCAACGGGCCTATTTTCGCAGAACATACAATGTCCGACGGGCATACTTGCGCAGCACCGGACAGACAATGGTCCCCCAAGAGTCGGAGTCAGGGGTGTAGGGTGGTCATCATGTGCACCCCTGATTCAAAGGGACGGCGTGGGATGCGCCGGGAGAGGAAGGCGGCACGGACGAGCCTCCCTCACCTCCCCAGGTGAAGGCTCCACAGCTGCACCCTGGCGCCCCGAACCAAATGTCCTGCTCCAACAGCATGGTGTTCTGTCTTTGTCGCCACAAGAAGTTTCTTCCACTCCTGAAAGACACGACGAAGGGCGGCGGCTGCAGGGTCTCAAAATGGCGTCTGGGCCCTCTGGAAGGCGGGTCTAGGCCGCTGGAGTAACTTTGTCCGGAATTGCAACTCGGGCACTTGCCCACCTGGGCACGAGCCTCCACCTCCGACAACATCCCCACAGCTTTGAAGATTCTACCAGAGTCCCAGAAGCCCTCGGCCCCTACAGGCTTCCGGTAGGGAACAACTGGAACGACCACGACATAGCAACAAGATGGTGGTGCTCTCGTGTCTGCACCAGCTTCAGTCTGAACCACCCCGGAACATTATGGGCTAACGAACTCGAGTAAGTTTCGGCTGAGCATCAACGTGACCCGGTAAGAAAGATTCTACCTCCCTCCCCCCCCCTTTTTTGATTGACGGTCCACACCACCAGCCCCTCTGTTAGCACAGGTTTTTTTTGAACTGCCGAAAGGGACTCTGGTCCAACCGCCAATCGTCGGAGACATTTTTTTTCCCTGATGCTACTTCCGGACTAAACCGGCCTCGCCCAAAATGGCGCCGGTATCAAATAGGAACTAACGGACACCTCGTGGTGTTCTTTAGCTAATGAGACTTGATGTACTAAGATATATGTGAACCTTTGCACACTTGACGAAAAGGAGAGGAGGGTTCGCTTGGCGAACATTTGAAAGGGGTCCTGTCAAAATGTTGATTTCAATGAACGATTTATTTTGATATTTATTGTAACTGGTACATAATGTCGCTTATGATGCACACCCACGGTATACATCTAGGAAATGTGATTACAATGAGCTTGACTGTGTTCCCATTCATGAACTAAAATACCCCTGATCCCTCATCACTTAACGAGACATTTTTAGTTACTTGCAAATAATTAATTAGGCCTTTTTAACATGTTCTTATGCGACAACCCCCCCTACTGTATGTGCTTCCACCATCGCCACGTCCAGCCAAAATATGATTGCACTCTCACATTTTACGTACTGAACGATTATGCAAATAAAGGTTTTCCAAACTATGAATGGGTATCACATACTTTTGTAAATGTGGGAATCGGCGGGAGGGCTATTTTGTGCACAACCATTTTGCTCTCTTTTTAAGGTTATTAGAAAAATGGCTGTTCGGCCCCGGATTTATGATCGAATCTAAGGTATGATACGCTGCCTCCAAAATATGCGACTAAGCTCAGGAACTAACGCATGAAGAAGGACCTCGACTTCGGAGAATGGGTAAAAGCAAAACGGTATGAATGTTAGAATGTCATAAGGGTATGATGATCGAAGGTACTAAGGGACAGGGTTAGCCGAAGAACTGATATGCCCTAGAACATCACAGCGTTGGGAGTGATTTAAAGGATCCCCAATAGCTGGATACATTTACAAACCAGATACCTCGCGCTAGGCACCTCTGATTTCTTTTTAGCGTTCTCCCCACACACACGACCTATAATGCCACCCTCGGACCGTCTCCCCCATGAACAACCTATCGCTCGCCACCCTTGCCACACTGCCCACCCCTTTGACTTAGGAAACCGAGACCCCAGAGATTATATCCTGAGGGGATAAGACGGGTATGTGGTAAGTAAAGGACTTTCGTGCCCGTACATTTGATATGCTCGAATGTTGTTCCACCTCCCTTTCCCTCTTTTTCTCCCTCTGCAGGTTACAATGGAATCGCGATTAGGGTATCTTAACAGATCTGGAGCCACGTCACGCCCGATACATGAAACGGACTAACGCTGCAAGATGACACCAAAGGGCGCCCAACTCAATGCACGTCCTTCTTGTACCTGACCTAATGCTCTTCCTTCCCAAACTGCATGCTTTCTACATCCTAACACAGACCCGAAACGTCTCATATTGGGTAATGCACTGAATAGCCTAAATGGTACACAGTCACTCTCCCAGGACACATGTGTATCATTTAGCCTATCGTTGCACATCTCTCTCTCTCTCTCTATCTATCTCTCTATCTATCTCTCTATCTCTCTCTCTATCACCCTCTCTCTGTCTCTCCCTAAACGACTGGCACCTAATTGGCGAACTTGGTGTACCACCCAATTGGCTCCAAATACCACAAGTATTTGCACAAAATTCGTTTTTAATAAAATTGCATTGATGCCATGTCAATACCTCTCCTTTTCTGCTAAATATTGATGAAACCTAGATTGGTCGAAAAGAAAGGGACAGGTAAGACGACTAAGGTTCTCTAATCTGACCCATTTTGAGGGAACTACTTGTCAGTGGCATCCATGATAAAATGTTTCTGATAAAGGCGACCTCCCCCCCATCCCGAAGTTATCCCAATACCCAAACAGAAAAAGTGATCGAGACATCCCCGTTTTTCCAGAATGCCCCCGGCTTGGTATCAGTTGCCCTGAACAGGAGTTTGGAAAATGTCCCTTGCCCCAGTTCGCTATGTTCCTAGTTGTTTCCCATTAGACCTCGCTCACCCCAAAGATGGGTTGAACAGTCATCACGAGTCCGAGTTTTTAATAAAGTAGCCAGGTTGTAAGAAACTATGTAGAATTTAGAATGATGTTTACGAAGCTAAAATTAGATCGAAAAATGAAAGAACTTACTGCAGTAAACCTTGTTGAAAATAAGATGTTTAGCTAAAAGATAGGACGCATTGATGTAATAGAGAATCGTTTAGCCTATGTTCATTCCTCAGAAGGATGCCTATCAGACTATGGTGAATAACACGTTGCACTTTTTCCGTAAAATACAAAACCCTGAAGACCGGTCTAGCCTTGCAAGACTCGTACTAGGGAAATGGGTCTCTACCAGAAGAACTGACATGACTGTAATAAACGAATGCAATGAATGGGTATCAGACCTCGTACCACGACAAATGAATGTAATAAACCGACAAAACGCCAAAGAAATAACCACAAAGGGAAGTTGTTGGGAATCCAGCAAACCCATCATCAATTGTTTATACGTTGGCTGCAGACCTCAATGTAGCGGATGTTTACCCCAGTTGCTTGGTGTTGGGAGAGAAATAGATTTACGTAATTACCTTCCTCTGCAAAATCTCTAAAAACTGTCTTTTCAAACTCATTTAAGGGTACCACTGTCGGAGGAGAAAGAGACCGGATGTGGGAGCACGCGGCCTGACTGCAGATCGTGGAACCTCAGTGACAGAGGCCAAGGCGAGACCACAACAGTAAGGAGTCGCAGGACAAGGCACTGTTTCCGACAAAACTAAAGGAAAGGGCTGACCTGAGGCCCCTGCTCTATGATCGACGCTTGCCGAAAAGTCCCCGCTCTCTGAACGTGATTATGGACCCGCCTGTCTAAAATTTTCCGTCCCCCTGGTCTGTTCCCGATCTGGCCCTGCTCCATCCTCTCCTCCTCCGACCTGCCCTAAGGACTATTCACACACCCCCCTCCCTCCACCTGAACTTTCAAAATCCTCTAAATCCTACTGTGCCATCCGGAGAAGGGTATTTCCTGCGTCAAAAGGGAGGGAGCCCCGACTAAGTAGACCACGAACTGTGTTAAATCTCAGAACGGTGACCTAAAAACACCACCAGGGGTCACCCCAAAGAGAAGCTAAACGAAGTATGTGGTTCTGCCCGGTACCGAGCACCTTGAAGATGATGGAAGCAACAGGAAATACCCACCACAGAAACCCAAGAACAGACAGACTCCACAAACTCAAAGACAATTGCACCCTTCACCACAATCCTTTTCTGTCTCCTTCTAATGACCACACTCTGGATTATGGAAGAAAATGCATCTGCTCCAAACCCGTAACGCATTTCTCCCATGAGGTCTGGCGAAACAGAACAAAGACACTCTCCTGCCCGCAGACCTCCAACGGCTCAACCCACATGGACATTCCTACTAAAGAACGAATTGTAATACAGGTGCTCAACAGTGCCAACGGAAGACGACAAAGAATGCTGAGAACTCACTAATCATGGTCCACGACCATAAGACACTGGGAACCCTGATTATTGTTTTTACTATGTCTCATTTCTCTCCCAACCACCATTGAATTGACTATGCTCCAACCGAGTACAAAAAGAACTTACTTACGTGGTAACTTATCGGCTCCTATTCCGAATGACTACAAGCATCTATGATCTGTATCCAACGCTCTCTCTGCATAATTTTTGTCTGATATTGCATTACTATGACTTTCCTGTAACAAAGCTTAACGATGAGCCCGCCCACCAGATGAAAAGATTTAAAAAAAAAACAATGTGATGTTTATGTACAGTTCCTTCATCTGGGTTTTCACTTCCTTACTTATGACCACAACAGTAGACATAGATAGGAAATAGGCCTGCAAGATGTCTTAGAAATGTTAAAGGGAGGACTGTGGAAAATTAATACGGTTTGGTGAACATTATATGCGCCATCTTCCCTTTTGCCCCGATGCCACACTCTTTGTTGCACACACCCACCACTTTAGCTGCCTTGACCAGAACCACCCTCTGCATACCCCTGACCCCCAGCACGGCTCTCCACCTACACAAGCACCCCCACGCACTGATCACTCCCGCTTTCACACGCCTTGCGCGTAAGCGGCAGCCATTTTTAGCACCATGGCCCCTCTGCCCCTCGCTGATAGCCAGCGTCTCTCTCTCTCTCTCACTCTCTTTCTTAGCCTCGCAGGCATCCCCCGCACGCTGACAACCCCCTCGCTCTCCTTGGGTCATAAACCCCTCTCCAGCACAGATCTGCCTCAGAATCCCATCCTGTTCCCAGCGCGACACCTCCCTTCATTCCTTTCATAGTCTCAGGCCCTTTGATGCAAACCCCCCTCTTTCCTGTGTGCCCGTCTGTCTTCCTTGTTCCCAAGCCACCACCTGGCCCTGCGGATACTGTTTATTACCCCGTACAGTAGGAAGCCTCCCCTTATCAAAGGACCCTCAAGTCGATCGAACACCCTTAGATCCGATCAACCCCACACATTCCGTGAATCGGCGGAATGTCCAGCTGCATGATAATCATCACCTGTTGTGACCGGGGCGGGGGCTTCAACTGTAAATGTGTGGGAACGGGCCTGAAGGGGAGATTCCGAGGATGTTCTTTCACATATCAAAGTGTTGCAAGAATGTGTTACGTGCAATAAAGATCATAAACCTGTGTATAAGAGGCCAGGCCTCAGAGATGCGGTTAGAGCACCTCGTGACGATACTTGCTGTCTGAATTGATGTGTTCTCCTCCGGAGAGAATAAACCCTCGTTTCCTGCCTTTCAGTCTCCAGCGCCTGCTTCTTCATAGATTAATACTTTGTGGGTAATAGAGGCGACACCGCCGGGCAACACAAAAGGGTCTTTGGTCACTGGTTGTCTACGACCCCTTTTACAAGCACTTTCCCGGACTGCGCAGGCTCAGCGGAGCGAACGCTGGTCCTGGAGAGAGGCGGAGCAAGGAATGGAGATATGCAGGAGCTGAGCGGGCTCGGTCGTGGAGCCACTGATCCCTCGTGCCTGCTCAGACGGGCCGCTTTTCCTCAAGTAAGGCGGAGATAGCGCACGAAGAAGAAACGGGCGTGAGGCGAACATCGGCTCTCCTCAGCCTGTGTAGCCTTTCCCCCGGCGCCAGCTCTGTGATCGAGTGGCTGGTCTGGCGGGCGAGGCTGAGTTGAGGGGCAGTCGGATACCTGTAGACTCCACTGGTGTCCCCCCCTCCCCCGGCGATCCGAGACTTTGGCCACTGTGGCCCAGCACTGAAATAAGGAGTGTGTTGGGGGAAAGTTAAAGTATTTTTCAAAACAACAAGTGGTCCTGAGCATACAAGAATAAGGAATAATGATATATATAGATCACAATGGAATTCTATATAGTTCAGGATTCCTTGACCAGCCGGCCAAGGAATGTTTATTGTTCAATAAGTTTATAATCACAGAAATACAACAAATACCCTAAGGAGTAAGGGTTATATTGGGGCACAGTCCTGTGCCATGCAGAGAGAAGGAAGGCAAAAGGGTAAAGGTAAGTGAGGGAAGTTATCAGGCAAACAAAGTGAGCTAGCAGGTCACTGGTATTAGATATACATTTAGCAGTGTATCCTGGAGTCATTCACACACACAATAGTATCATAAAAGTACATGTATGAATTACTCTAAGGTCGACGTTTCGATCCCCAGCTCAAGTATCACGGGATCATCATCAGGACAAGAAAAAATGATTTTGCCTGAACACAATTATTTATAACACCTGTTTTTGAGAAGAAATGGAAAAGGAAGAGAAACAAAGATATACATAGTCATTGTTTGTATAGTCAGCGCTCACATTGTAACAACAGACTTTGCATTCGGAAACGCAGTGGTCGGTGTTGCCATGAGGCGTGAGTATTTCATGCGCAACGTCTGAAATCCATGCAATTTCTGTGATTGGTCATCCGTATTGAAGTGGAGTGTTGGTGATGGGTACTCATTGGGCTTGTGAGTCAAGGTGATTGGGGGACTATAAGTAAGCCGTGAACAAGTGAGGCTTGTGTTTAGTGAAAAATTCCAGTGTTTGGAGGCGAATTGTGGGGGCCTATGGAGCTTATAAGCCGGGGGACCTACCAGGTTGGTGGCTTGAGGTAGGATTAGCTTCAATTGGGAAGGTCCTGTTTGGGGGCGCACATCTGACTCCGTCTGTTGACAATAAATAGTATTAATGCCGGAGTTTAGAATGCAGGGGCTAGGGGGACTTATTGTTAAATGAGCCTAGGTACCTTAGTGAATGAATCACTCTTCGAATTGCGGTTGGGTTGGAATTCTGTAGAGGCGCTAGTTTTAGATTTAATGGTAAGGTCCAATCTAAAATAGAAGCGTTACATAATCTTACTGAGTGCTCGCTGTTGCGTTTTAGTTATTGCCACTGTGGGGAGCTAGAAGGATTACCTTGTAGGTTGTTAGGTAGAGTGACACCGAAATCACGGGTCATGAAATTATTCAGTTAAGGGCGTCTGTACCTCTGCATTTATTTGCTGTGAGGCGAATAAGAGAAAGCAGGCATTAAATTAGTTGAATTGTACTAATGGCTTCATAGAATATTGAGTAAGGTACAGTTACCATGGTATGGCGAGGAGTAAGCATAGATCTGATGCTTTTACCAGAGATGCAGTATATTGTATCTGGTTGGAGCCCAATACGCTGGCCAACCTATGTGAGGAAAGGGCGAAGAGAATTAGCTCAGTGGTTAAGTTAGCGGTTCCTGGAAGCGCCTGAGATTCACGCTATTTTACCTGATGTCTTCAGGGCAGGGTCGTCGTCAGGGCAGGGTCGCCGTCCTCAGGCGTCTGGGGATAGCGTCGAGTGAGGGGGTGCGCTGCCAGGCAAATAACTGGTCCGCTGCAGGGAGAATTTAACAGCGATTTAGGCATCTTGGTAAATTGTTGGCGTTCTAAACGGGTTAAAAGCAAGAATTCGGCGAGCTTACCGGTGGGAGATAGCAATTCTCCGGGGACGCCGGGCACTGGGGCTGTTCTCAGTGGAACGCTTCCGTGTGCTTACAATCGGCACTGATTATTGGATGGTGAAGAGGTCATGTGGTAAGGGAGAGTGCGCTGTGATTGGCTAGTCGCAAGTCATGTGACGGGGGGAGCCACAAGCCATGATGGCTTCATTGTCCACGAGTGCGGACATTTTAGGCTGGGTAAAGTGTGCCCATTGAACGAAATTTAATTAAGAAGCATAAGTTTTGAACAATTATTAGAATCATAACGGCTGGGTGGCAGTGGGGGAATAAAATTAAATTAGAAAAGTTAAAATGGTGCCGAAAAAGTGCCCAAAACGTGAATAACATTTTCGTAAAAATTTGTTTCAGAAAACCTTGGGGTTACATCTAATGTTAACAAATCATAAATAAAATTGTACTTTGCAAAGTTTACACAGTAAATTGTCTTTTCAGAGTAGCGAGGGTTCTGGGCCAAAGTCAAGTAATTGAAGGTGGTTAGACAGCTTGCAGCAGGGTTGTCCAGTCCTCACTTCTGTTTAACCCTGTGTGGATGGTATCAAATTGAATGATTGTCTTAAGTTCCTCTCGGTTGAGGAGTTGAGCCAAGTTGCCCCCTCTTTGTGGGAGTTTCATGGTTTTCAGCACTGTCCACTTGATATCATCCACAGTGTGTTTCAGTTCTGTGTAATGTTCAACGAGTGGTGCGTTAGGAGTCCCACAGCGTATCCGGCTTCTGTGCTGGCCAATGCGAGTTTTTATTTTCTGAGTGATTTGGCCGACGTACATTTTCGGACAAGGGCATAGGATGGCATAAATGACATTATTGCTATTGCAATTAGTGAAGCTTTTCATGGTCACTGTCACATTGTTATGGCTGAAATTGCGTGCCTCAATAGTAAATTCACACATCGTGCAGCAACCACACTTAGAGTGCCCAAGGATAAGAGGGAGGCCCCAGTTGGTTTCAATTGTGGTGGATGGGGTAGGAGCTGGTAATGCTGCTCTTATGAGATGGTCTCTTAGATTTTTGCTTTTCTTAAAAGCAAATACTGGCCCATCTAAATGAATTGGGCCTGCATTTAAGGTGGGCCAATGCTTGAGAATAGATTGCCGGATTTTGTTGGAAACAGGGGAGAAGGTGGTTACACACGCTATCCGTTCGGTTTTATCCCTTGTTTTTGGTGTCAGGAGGGCTTCACGGGGGCAGTACCAGGCCCTTTTAGTGGATGTTTTTATCAATCTCTTTGGGTAGCCACGTGCCCTCAATTTACTCGAAAGCACGTCTGCTTCCCTGAAGTAATCTTCTTTAACTGAGCAATTTCTTCTGATTCGTAGAAACTGGGAGTAGGGTAGGGAATCTTTTAATGCCCTCGGATGGTTGCTTTGATAGCTCAACAGTGTGTTGCGTTCCGTTGGTTTGTGGAAAAGGCGTGTCAGTAGTTCGTTTTCATGATGAAAAATGGTCAAGTCTAGGAAGGCTATCTGGTTTCTATCATGGGTCAAAGTGAAATTCAGACCGGCACAGTTGTTGTTAAGCCAGTGATTAAAGGAATGCAGTGAGGGAATGTCCTGGTTCCATATGAGGAAGATATCGTCTATATACCGACGCCATAAGCAAATCCCTGTGTAGAAGGGATTGCTTTCTGTCAGGATGTTACTAGTCTCCAAGGCATCCATGAATAGAATTGCCAAGTTGGGGGCAAAAATAGCCCCCATGTAAGTGCCCTTTACTTGTTGGTAGTAAGTGTTGTCAAACATAAAATAGTTTCTAGTGAGGCAAAGTTCAAGGAGCTGTAGGATGAAGACCGAGGGGACCCTGTGAGGACGAGGACGGGAATCTAAGGTTTTTTGGATGACCAGTAGAGCCGCTGTTTGTGGTATGTTGGTGTAAAGCGATTCCACGTCCATAGTGCATAGGGTATGAATTGTTGGGTCAAAGGGGTGATGTTCCACTAAGTTGATCATTTGCATACTGTCCCTTACGTAGCAGGTAGTAGTCGGTACAAATTCTTTTATAAAGAAATCAACATAAGAGCCCAGGGGCTCTAAAATTGATCCACAGGCAGATACTATGGGTCTACCCGGGGAACTGTTTATGCTCTTGTGAACTTTCGGAAGAGTGTAGATAACTGGCTGTCGAGGACTTTTTACATTGAGAAATAGGTGTTCTTTCTTGCTCAGGAACCCCTGGGAGACTGCATCTGTGGTGATCTTTAGTGTTGTTTCTTGTATATTTTTGGTAGGGTTGCCTGGTAGCCTCTGATAGTGATCTGTGTTCCCTAGCTGCCGTAAGATCTCCAGTTTATAGGCATCGACATCTTGGAGGACAATTCCTCCACCCTTGTCGGCACTTTTAATGACAAGAAGGGAATTGGTCTTTAGTGTTTTAATGGCATCTTTTTCTGCTAATGATATGTTGTAAGGTACATACAGTTTTTTGTATGTACCTTACAACATATCATTAGCAGAAAAAGATGCCATTAAAACACTAAAGACCAATCCCCTTCTTGTCATTAAAAGTGCCGACAAGGGCGGAGGAATTGTCCTCCAAGATGTCGATGGCTATAAACTGGAGATCTTACGGCAGCTAGGGAACACAGATCACTATCAGAGGCTACCAGGCAACCCTACCAAAAATATACAAGAAACAATACTAAAGATCACCACAGATGCAGTCTCCCAGGGGTTCCTGAGCAAGAAAGAACACCTATTTCTCAATGTAAAAAGTCCTCGACAGCCAGATATCTACACTCTTCCGAAAGTTCACAAGAGCATAAACAGTCCCCCGGGTAGACCCATAGTATCTGCCTGTGGATCAATTTTAGAGCCCCTGGGCTCTTATGTTGATTTCTTTATAAAAGAATTTGTACCGACTACTACCTGCTACGTAAGGGACAGTATGCAAATGATCAACTTAGTGGAACATCACCCCTTTGACCCAACAATTCATACCCTATGCACTATGGACGTGGAATAGCTTTACACCAACATACCACAAACAGCGGCTCTACTGGTCATCCAAAAAACCTTAGATTCCCGTCCTCGTCCTCACAGGGTCCCCTCGGTCTTCATCCTACAGCTCCTTGAACTTTGCCTCACTAGAAACTATTTTATGTTTGACAACACTTACTACCAACAAGTAAAGGGCACTTCCATGGGGGCTATTTTTGCCCCCAACTTGGCAATTCTATTCATGGATGCCTTGGAGACTAGTAACATCCTGACAGAAAGCAATCCCTTCTACACAGGGATTTGCTTATGGCGTCGGTATATAGACGATATCTTCCTCATATGGAACCAGGACATTCCCTCACTGCATTCCTTTAATCACTGGCTTAACAACAACTGTGCTGGTCTGAATTTCACTTTGACCCATGATAGAAACCAGATAGCCTTCCTAGACTTGACCATTTTTCATCATGAAAACGAACTACTGACACGCCTTTTCCGCAAACCAACGGAACGTAACACACTGTTGAGCTATCAAAGCAACCATCCGAGGGCATTAAAAGATTCCCTACCCTACTCCCAGTTTCTACGAATCAGAAGAAATTGCTCAGTTAAAGAAGATTACTTCAGGGAAGCAGACGTGCTTTCGAGTAAATTGAGGGCACGTGGCTACCCAAAGAGATTGATAAAAACAGCCACTAAAAGGGCCTGGTACTGCCCCCGTGAAGCCCTCCTGACACCAAAAACAAGGGATAAAACCGAACGGATAGCGTGTGTAACCACCTTCTCCCCTGTTTCCAACAAAATCCGGCAATCTATTCTCAAGCATTGGCCCACCTTAAATGCAGGCCCAATTCATTTAGAGAGGCCAGTATTTGCTTTAAGAAAAGCAAAAATCTAAGAGACCATCTCATAAGAGCAGCATTACCAGCTCCTACCCCATCCACCACAATTGAAACCAACTGGGGCCTCCCTCCTATCCTTGGGCACGCTAAGTGTGGTTGCTGCACGATGTGTGAATTTACTATTGAGGCACGCAATTTCAGCCATAACAATGTGACAGTGACCATGAAAAGCTTCACTAATTGCAATAGCAATAATGTCATTTATGCCATCCTATGCCCTTGTCCGAAAATGTACGTCGGCCAAACCACTCAGAAAATAAAAACTCGCATTGGCCAGCACAGAAGCCGGATACGCTGTGGGACTCCTAACGCACCGCTCGTTGAACATTACACAGAACTGAAACACACTGTGGATGATATCAAGTGGACAGTGCTGAAAACCGTGAAACTCCCACAAAGAGGGGGCAACTTGGCTCAACTCCTCAACCGAGAGGAACTTAAGACAATCATTCAATTTGATACCATCCACACAGGGTTAAACAGAAGTGAGGACTGGACAACCCTGCTGTAAGCTGTCTAACCACCTTCAATTACTTGACTTTGGCCCAGAACCCTCGCTACTCTGAAAAGACAATTTACTGTGTAAACTATGCAAAGTACAATTTTATTTATGATTTGTTAACATTAGATGTAACCCCAAGGTTTTCTGAAACTAATGTTTACGAAAATGTTATTCACGTTTTGGGCACTTTTTCGGCACCATTTTAACTTTTTTAATTTAATTTTATTCCCCCACTGCCACCCAGCCGTTATGATTCTAATAATTGTTCAAAACTTATGCTTCTTAATTAAATTTCGTTCAATGGGCACAATTTACCCAGCCCAAAATGTCCGCCCTCGTGGACAATGAAGCCATCATGGCTTGTGGCTCCCCCCGTCACATGACTTGCGACTAGCCAATCACAGCGCACTCTCCCTTATCACATGACCTCTTCACCATCCAATAATCAGTGCCGATTGTAAGCACACGGAAGCGTTCCACTGAGAACAGCCCCAGTGCCCGGCGTCTCCGGAGAATTGCTATCTCCCACCGGTAAGCTCGCCGAATTCTTGCTTTTAACCCGTTTAGAACGCCAACAATTTACCAAGATGCCTAAATCCCTGTTAAATTCTCCCTGCAGCGGACCAGTTATTTGCCTGGCTGCGCACCCCCTCACTCGGCGCTATCCCCAGACGCCTGAGGACGGCGACCCTGCCCTGACGACGACCCTGCCCTGAAGACATCAGGTAAAATAGCGTGAATCTCAGGCGCTTCCAGGAACCGCTAACTTAACCACTGAGCTAATTCTCTTCGCCCTTTCCTCACATAGGTTGGCCAGCGTATTGGGCTCCAACCAGATACAATATACTGCATCTCTGGTAAAAGCATCAGATCTATGCTTACTCCTCGCCATACCATGGTAACTGTACCTTACTCAATATTCTATGAAGCCATTAGTACAATTCAACTAATTTAATGCCTGCTTTCTCTTATTCGCCTCACAGCAAATAAATGCAGAGGTACAGACGCCCTTAACTGAATAATTTCATGACCCGTGATTTCGGTGTCACTCTACCTAACAACCTACAAGGTAATCCTTCTAGCTCCCCACAGTGGCAATAACTAAAACGCAACAGCGAGCACTCAGTAAGATTATGTAACGCTTCTATTTTAGATTGGACCTTACCATTAAATCTAAAACTGGCGCCTCTACAGAATTCCAACCCAACCGCAATTTGAAGAGTGATTTATTCACTAAGGTACCTAGGCTCATTTAACAATAAGTCCCCCTAGCCCCTGCATTCTAAACTCCGGCATTAATACTATTTATTGTCAACAGACGGAGTCAGATGTGCGCCCCCAAACAGGACCTTCCCAATTGAAGCTAATCCTACCTCAAGCCACCAACCTGGTAGGTCCCCCGGCTTATAAGCTCCATAGGCCCCCACAATTCGCCTCCAAACACTGGAATTTTTCACTAAACACAAGCCTCACTTATTCACGGCTTACTTATAGTCCCCCAATCACCTTGACTCACAAGCCCAATGAGTACCCATCACCAACACTCCACTTCAATACGGATGACCAATCACAGAAATTGCATGGATTTCAGACGTTGCGCATGAAATACTCACGCCTCATGGCAACACCGACCACTGCGTTTCCGAATGCAAAGTTTGTTGTTACAATGTGAGCGCTGACTATACAAACAATGACTATGTATATCTTTGTTTCTCTTCCTTTTCCATTTCTTCTCAAAAACAGGTGTTATAAATAATTGTGTTCAGGCAACATCATTTTTTCTTGTCCTGATGATGATCCCGTGATACTTGAGCTGGGGATCGAAACGTCGACCTTAGAGTAATTCATACATGTACTTTTATGATACTATTGTGTGTGTGAATGACTCCAGGATACACTGCTAAATGTATATCTAATACCAGTGACCTGCTAGCTCACTTTGTTTGCCTGATAACTTCCCTCACTTACCTTTACCCTTTTGCCTTCCTTCTCTCTGCATGGCACAGGACTGTGCCCCAATATAACCCTTACTCCTTGGGGTATTTGTTGTATTTCTGTGATTATAAACTTATTGAACAATAAACATTCCTTGGCCGGCTGGTCAAGGAATCCTGAACTATATAGAATTCCATTGTGATCTATATATATCATTATTCCTTATTCTTGTATGCTCAGGACCACTTGTTGTTTTGAAAATACTTGCCACCCATGGTCCCGAGTGATTAAATGGGTTCCCCTTGTCCTTTTTGGGGGAAAGTTAAAGAGCGGGGAACTACCGACCAGGGGTCCTGAAGAGGGGTTCCTCTCTGCTGTTCTAGTTAAAGGAGTGGATAATTAATCCAAGAAGCCTTTGAGACTTCCATAAGTGGCCCTATCATCCCAAAGCATATATGAAGGTTTCTTACAGTTGTATTGGTATATAACCCTTCTGTGTCAAGAGTATTTGAATTTGAATTTAAAAACATTTATTCAGCGCACTTTTACCCAGCGGTTTCATGGCGCTATGTGTGATGCAGTGGACGACAGCAGCTGGAAGAGGTTAGGCAGTGTAGGCTTGCGCAAATAGGAAGGTTTTGAGATCCTTCCGAAACTGTAGGTAAGAAGGCGATGTGCGGAGGGCAGCAGGAAGGGAGTTCCAGAAAACTGGAGCAAGAACAGCGAACTTCGCTCCACCAGCCTTCTGTTTTTTAAAACGGGGGGTAGCTAGAAGAGCCATATGAGTGGAGCGAAGTTCTCTGCCTGGAAGGTAGGGCTTGATAGCAGAGCATATGAACTCGGGGGAAGTGCCCGACCTAGCCTGGAAAGTGAGGCAGCCAAGTTTGAAAAGGGCGCGCTCTCTCACCGGAAGCCAATGTAGTGCTTTGAGCAGTGGAGTGGCCCGATGGTATTTAGGTAGGCTGTGAATCAGGTGGGCAGCCTGGTTCTGTACCAGCTGCAGGCGGTGGATCGCATAGGCAGGAGCCCCATTATAGATTATGTTGCCATAATCAATGCGAGATAGTACCATGGCCAGCACGATGATTTTTAGAGCAGAGGGGGAAAAGAAACGGAAGACTTTCCTAATTATTCTGAGGGAAAAGAAACAAGAAGAGACCACTGAACCGACTTGTGAATGAACAGAAAGTTGTGAGTTTAAGAGGATCCCAAGAGTTTTAACTTTAGGTACAGGGAGTTGAGGGACACCAAGTGACGGGGGCCAAAAGGAGGGAGACCACGGACTGCAACCACCTCCGGTCAAGACCAGCTCGGTCTTGTCCGGGTTGAGTTTGAGGTGGTTGCAGTTCATCCAGTCCTGAATGAACGTCATGACTGTCTGGACATTCTGGGCGGATGAAGATGAGTGGGAAAGGTTGAAGATTAGCTGGAGGTCATCCGCGTGATTAAACACTGTGACCTCCAGCTGCTGTAACATAAAAATAAGGGGGTAAATATATAAATTAAACAAAAGAGGGGAAAGTGATGAGCCCTGGAGGACCCCGCACTCTACCTTGCAGGAGGCCGCGGCGAAGCCAGCCAGATGGACCGCTTGAGCTCTCCCGGCTAGGAAGGACTCGAGCCACGAGAAGGCCAAGCCCTCTATGCCCGCCGCGCCGACAAGGTTGAGGAGGATGGAGTGGTCCACCGTGTCAAAAGCGGCGGACAGGTCCAGGAGGATCAGGGCTTGCGGAAGGTTGATGTCAATACCTTCACGCAGTTTGTCCATTACTGAAATCACCACCTTCTCCGTAGAGTGCAGGGGACGGAAGCCAGCTTGACAGGGGGAGAGGCAGTGATTTGCCTCTACATGGGTGCTCAGAGTGGTCGTGACATGGGTTTCGAGAACTTTTGCTAAGTAGGGCAGGAGGGAGATAGGGCGGTAGTTGGAGGGGGAAGATGAGTTGGCGTCAGGTTTTTTTATGATTGGAATGACAACCGCTGATTTATGTGGGCTGGGGACGGTGCCGTGTGTAAGCGAATCGTTAAGAAGGGTCAGGGGCGGGGTGGGGCAAGCTGAATAGATTTCCCTAAGGATGTGAGCTGGGGCAAAATCCAGGGGGGAACGTGATTTAACCCGATGAAGTAGCGGGAGAAGTGTGTCATTGGTTAACAGCGGAATAGTGATCAATTTAAGGGCAGTGGGGGGTGGGGAGGGATTGACAAATGTAGGGGAGGGCGGGGGGATATTGTGTTTAATTTTGGCATCTTTGTCAATGAAGAATTCGTTGAGCGAGTTGCAGAGGGACTGGGAAGGGGGGATGGTGGCCGTAGCTCTGCTGGATGATGCCAGTTCGTGGACAGTAGAAAAGATTTCCTTCGAGTGGGACTCTGCTGCCATTATCCTGCTCGTATAAAACTCTGTTTTGGCCTCGAGAATGCCCTTTTTGTAGATCTGTAGAACAGTTGTTAATAGCGGCCAGCTGGGAAGTAGCTGCAAGCCTGAAAGGTCAGGGCTGGTTTTGGCCAAGGTTGAGCAGAGAGAAGGCATGTCGGTTTTGCCCCATTTCCTGACCCAAGTGTTCTTGGGGGGCTGGGGTTTGGCCATAGGGGCTAGAGCAAGGGAAAAGGTGATAATGGAATGATCTGACCAGGAGCACGGGGATATTGTAGGGGATGTGGACGGGACATTCAATGCCCAGATTTGGTCTAGCGTGTGGCCATGTGTGTGGGTGGAACTGTAAATGAGCGATGAGAAGTTCAAACTGATCATGAGGTTGGTGAACTCTTTGGATTGGGGGCTTTCGGCAGGGTCATTGGGCCAAAAGTTGAGGTCCCCTAGGACTAGTACTGATGAGTTGTTGATCACCAGGGTAGCCAGGAGGGTCTGAATGCTTGAGAGGAAAGAAGGAGTAGGTTGTGGAGGACGGTAAATTAGAACAAAAGTGAGGGGTGCCTGGTGAGAGGTCGAACGGGCTACAAGGTGGTCTACGTCAGGGATAGGAGGGGAAGGGAGAATCTGAAAGTTGAAGTCAGTGCAGGCTATTAGGGCCACTCCTCCGCCCCGCCTGCCTTCTAAGTGGTCCGCCCGAATGGCGGAATATGAAGGTGGTAAAGCGGCTAGCACATTGGGCAGGGAGTTGGCCTTGAACCAGGTCTCTGTTAAAAATAAGAGATCTGGTTCATGAGAGTCGATGTAATCGAATAGCTCGTACTGATGGTTGACCACAGACCTAGTGTTTAGGAGTGTGGCCGAAGTGCTAAATACCGGAACATGGGGGACAGATGGTGATAGGGGAGCAAGGGGAGGGGTAGTGGGCGACGAGGCTAGATGTGATACAATCCCGGGGGGGAGGTAAGGAGGAGGGGTATACAGACCAAGATGCACCAAGTGAGTAGTTGTTGAGGGGTCAATGGAGCCTGGGGCCCAATACGAGCAAAGCAGAGAAGGCGAGTACGTGGTTAGACGGGCAGCATCTTGTGCCCCTAGCCCCGGCCAGCCGCGGACGGGCGCAGACGGGCTTAACTCAGGCGCAACTCAAACGCGCCTTCGTCTCGCCCGCTGCGCTCGTCCGCTGCGCTGACTCATACTGCCCGTTTAAATAGGGGCGGAGCGGCGGGGGAGTGGCAGGGCTGGGATAGTAAAGTCAGCCCAACCCAAGATGGCGCCTGCTGCCGCTGGGAGCCCACAGTCTAGAAACAACAGTGGTCCCCAAGAGTATATAAATTCAAAATCAGATAAACAATAGTCCACAATGGGAGCTATATTGGCCAGTGTCCAGCCGGACAGGGTAGTTTATTTTTTACAATGAAACAAATATTGGGGTGTGGAAGGGCACAGTCCTGTACCGTATTCAGGAACAAACAGGGAGAGTTTTTTAGGCAAGAAGGAGCATGATTGGCCACTTGTAATTCAGTAGAAATTGAAAGTAGTGCCAAAAAGTGCTAGACACAGCGTAATTCAGACATAATAGTAGGGCTGTGAAAACACTTAAAACAAGTCTTGTTTTAAGTGTTTTTAAATTGAGAAGTGATGGTTCATCTCCAGCATTAAGTAGATTGTAGCAACAATGTTTAATGTGTATTACTGTACTGATAAATGATATGAAGAAGTAGGAGAGTAAAATTAATTTTTTTATAAACCGGAACGTATTTTCCTACAAATTTTGGTGTGGTGTCGTTTTTGGAATGATAGGATGCTGAGTTACTTCTGGGTGGAACGCAAACTTAACACTTTTGCTTTTAGGATTTGACTGTCTTACCCTAGGCCAGGCTACCCTATGTGACTTGGCAGCTCTAGGTCCAACACACTGAATTACAGGTAGCCGAGCTGATGAGGGGTGATACCCCTAAACCAGTCCCAGGATGCTTGTGTCTGGTCCAGGGTGTACCTAGCCTGGCAGTGTGGGGGCTGGACTGTTCCTATGAGGTGCAGGGTCAAGACTGATTTGCATATGGCTGGAACCAATCAGGATTGGCATTGTGAGCAAAAGAACAATGGATTAAACCCAGATCTCTTGACTGGGGGTGAGTGTTTGAAAACTTTCAGTACTCGGTCCATCATCTTGTTGTGTTTGCCCTAAATGGCCATGGGTATGCCCAGATGTGGGCCCTTGCCGCTGTGTAGCTGTTGAGGGGTGATACCTCGAAACTGGTTCCAGGATGCTTGTTTCTGGTCCACGGAGGACCTGTATTGCCAGTTCGGGCTGGACTGTTCTAATGCAGAGCAGGGTCAAGACTGATGTGCAAATGGCTGGGCCAAAACTTCAGTGGCATAGTTAGCAAACGAAAAATGGATTAAACCCAGATCACTTGACTCTGGGTGAGAGGTTTAAAAGTTTCAGTATTCTGTTCATCATCTTGTTTGCTAGTGTGAAAGAGAGCACTAGCTCAGAGTAAACACATAATTGTCGTAACCCGGAGGTCATCACCACCAAGCGTTCCTAGTACCAAAGCTTTACATACATGAAGGAGTCTATGAGCTAACTCTTTCACTGCAACAGATGTAGATTGCAGATTTGATTCTACACTGCAAACCCAAGCGTGTTTGCAGTATGAACAAGAATATCCTCTGCTGAATTAAATAATGCCTCACGATAGAAATGATTACATCATCTACACTGATGGGTCTGCCCACCCTGCCGTTGGGACTGAGTTCCAATATTCCGCAGCATGCACAATTGTAAAGGGGTGCATGCATGATGGCAAGTTTCTTCCTGAACAAACACACACAAAGTCCCTCGGGGACTGTACAGCACAGCTGGCAAACCTCAAAGCCCTGATACTGGCACTGAAGAACTAAGATGATGGGTTGCCCACACTTATAGTGTGTGATTCGTACGACTGTGTCCAGTCATACAGTAAATGCCTTCATTACTCGGGTCAGAATGGATTTCAAGATTCCAAGGGTAGAACAATAAAGCACAAGATAATTAGGAAACAGGTGGCAAAGCTGAAGGACTGCTTGACATGAGTTCATGTAAAACAAACATTGAGTCATCAACGTGTTGGCATTCTTGCTGCAGTGAATTGATGAAGCTGCTAAGGCAACAGTTCGTACTGTTGCCATTGCGCGATCACTCCTTCAAGTACAAGAAGAGACATCATGGTGGTTGTCAATGCTGGGCTACACACACCTGCCGAAAGGCTTTCCACACACCGATCTCCTGCACAGCTTTCCACTCAAGTACTCCTACAAGTTAGATGCACAAAACATACTGAATGCTCAGATTCCAAGAGTGATGGATAGAGTTAGACCAAACACTGATCGCAGATTGGGGTTAATGCTATCTGTACAGGAGGGTCTGGGTTCAGCACATGCAGGGATTACTGCTATAGTTTCATTACTGAAGCAGCGCTATTGGTGGCCTGGTCTTACTTAACAGACCAAGGACTTAGTCCTTAAATGTAACATCTGCCAGAAGATGAAGAGTTCCACCGTAGCACGTCCACCACAGACGCCACTATTGATTTAAAACAAGCAATTGGCCTGTGTCTATTTGGATCGCTGCGGTCCCTTACAATCAGATAGGGCTTACAAGTACATCTTGGTGACAGTGGATTGATGCTCCAGATTCCTGTGGGTATGGTCACAGTGGTCAGTTGACACCCGACCTGTTATCAAAAACCTGGGAGTCTTCATCGGGACATACGCAATTGTCACACCACATTCTGACCAGGGCCGGCGTTTAGCTCTCTGTGTTACAAAGAAGCAATGGGAAATTTGGGTGTGACCTTGCGGTACTCCTCCCCCTATCCTCCTGAGCGAAATTTGATAGTTGAGAGGAAAAACTGTGACTTAAAGCAGTCTTTAAAATCAAGGGTACTCTGCTAAGGTCACATTTAGGTCCATTACCTATGTGGGGACCAGAGGGCACGTAAAAACATGCAAAGAATATCCTTGGGTGGTCATACTCCATAAGCAGTCCTGTTTGGGTTTAGACTGTGGGACCCAGACCTCAACAATTTCGGTGCAGTAGTGGAAGAAACACCATTTGACACCAATGAATATTTGGCTGTTTTACAGGAACTAAATGAATTCTGAGACAAACAAAGCAAAGTCCAAGTGAAACGCACCACCACTGGTGAAGTGAAGGTTGTACCGGCAAGAACCGGCTTGGTCCCGAAGATTGGGGATCTGGTCAGGTAAAAAATTGTGGACAAGAAAGTATTTGGGCCATCATTCAGAGCTCCTGTACCAGTCCTGGCTGTCGAAGGTATCAGAACTGTACTTTTCCTGCCCCTTGCCAGTCGACAAGACAAATGTTTTGTTTCCATTGATCTGATCAAACCACACTATGTGGCCCATACTCAACAGTAGGTCACATGACATCCTGGGTAGCCACCGCTCTCTTCTCGTTACCGTACAGAAAGTTCAGATGGAAGCTTTAATAACTAAAGAAGATTCCCCTCTCCAGCAAGAAATAGTAAACAACAATGAAGTATTACTTCTCCCTGTTGAAACAATAGCAACTGTACAATCGACTGGTACAAAGAGACAGATTTCAATTCAAGCACTTGAAGCAATCAAGATTTACGTCAATATACCAAAGATTGAGTCATGTCCTGGTTCTACTTAACCTGCTGAGCTGCCAAAAATAGACTAGATGGCATCTGGCACCTTTTCTGCCGTCTCTCCCTTTTAAATGTGCGTCCACTATCTTTGGCTGAAGAAGACATACTACGTTTCTTCTTGCTTGCACCTTTGGATTACAATTGGTTTTTCCTGGTCCTCTGGATTGGTTTAGTAACTGTCTTTTTCTTGCTTCTGAACAGACATTATCTCCCTGAACGCTCTGCAGTACAACTTGTGAATTTGGTATTGAAACCACATGCATTATCTCACTGTGAACAAAGGGAACTGTCCCTGGTGAACATTACAGCAGTTCCAGTTCCTGAAGGAATAGTATAGTACAGAGTATCATATGATGTATATGGTCCTACTGAACTTTTACAAATCTCATATTTGTTTGAGATTTCTTTAAATGATTTCCTCACCTCTGGTACTATCTCTAGTGATTGGGACACTGATACAGTATATAACATGCTAGAATATCTAGAACGGTCAACTGTGTTTTCTTCTATGAGTTGTATGATGGTACATCCTGTCTTGGAATAGCCAAGATGAAGGGTTTGAATATACCACTTATTCCCACATTTTGAGAACTGGCAACATTTCACGCAATACAGTGAGGATACACTAGATACCAAAACACGCAATGGTTCTTACAACTCATCAGACCACAATTGGAAGGGATGGTTGGTTTATTCTAAACAATAATGACATTGGCTCAATAAATGTCCCATTGTGTATTCTCTGTATTTTTTTAAGATCAAGAGTGACTGAGCAAAAAGGTTCTGATCTGTTACCATGATCTCTGAGGGGTCAGGGTTGTCATGTTAAGTGGTTACTAGAAACCATTCGCTCCCTATTTTGGTTAGGGAAGCTTTTGGTGGCACTGTGAGCTAGCTGGTCTCTAGGCTGACATATACTGCTGGGGTACTTGGAATCAGTCTAGGTACCTTACTCAAAGTTTATGTTGTCCACAAACAGGCAGGTCCTGTGGATTAGTGACACTACCTACCCCCAAGGCCATACTAGACTTTCCTGGAGAGTTCCCAGCAGCAGCCACAGTGGGTGGTTTCTTGGGACAGACAGAGGCCCCCTGCTCTTTTCCTAACTGGGAACACTCAAGGGAAGTGTCCCGTGTCTCTGTCAGTTGTACGCCGGAACAGGTTACCCACGAAGGTTTTAGGTGTTATCCCTGGCACTGCTGGGTCTTAGCAGAACCCAGTCCTTCAATTGTCATGTCTGTCATTAGGGGCAGATGTCACTTGACCTCATCTTTCTTAGAACTCTGAAAGCGTGAAGTGTTTGATTAATAACATTAATGCGACATTCGCCTGAGTCAAATGCCTACTCTTCATCAGGTCAAGGTTAAATGAGAACAAATGCAGACATTTTGCCAAAATAGCATAGTCTTATTTGACATCCTTTTACCATACATGTTCATAAGGAAATGTCTGGGACGCACACATAGATGCACATAATTTGTCAGACACTCCTAAACGTATGTCAGAAATTCCATTCTCCCGCCAACTCTTTGCAAACTCTGCTCTGTTCCAGTAAGCTAGAACATATAAAATGCTGTTGCTTACTCGAAGAGAAGCAGAATGGCTTTTGGACAGAGGGAGCTGCATGCTTAGCAGCTCCATCTGTCCAAAAGCAATGCTGGCTCCCGCAGGAAGCGGAGAACTGGCAGGGACCACGGGGGCCTTTAGGCTCCTGTGAGGTCCCGAAAGTGAATAACTGGTCTTTGATGTCCTAAGAGATGTCACTGACCATGTCATGAGCGATGTAATATGTGAGGTCATAAGCAGTGCATTGCCGGGGGTACAGGTTATTGTTAGCTCAGCTAACTATACTTGCTGAATTTCACTGTTTTTGTACGAGTGAAATCTGAGCCTAACTATAATGTCCCTGTTTTTTTCAGGGAATATATATATTTATATCCATATACATATATATATATTCACTAAACAAACATAGGTTTCAGGGACGTTATAGTTAAAAATTTGCATTTAAAAAAACCATAGAAATTCCCTGAAAAACCATAATTCATTACATGGTCAGTGACATCACTGATGACATCATCCACGTGATAATCTGATGCACCTGCTCACACCCTAATATAACCTTTGAAACACCCACTCTGAAATACAGACTACCATTTTCGAAACCATAGACACACCAATACCAGTTACTACATACCTACTCACTGATTCCTAGGTCTACACACACACACACGTCCACTCATTCACCCAGACAGTCACTCACACATGCAGTCACTTATCAATACAGCACTATCATTTGCACTCATAGACCTATACAGACACTCACACATCGCCACTCATCCATAGAGTTACTCATACACCTAGTCAATCATGCAAAGAATCATTTACACTCCCATTCACTCACCTATACAGTTATACATACACCACCTCACTTATTCATACAGATAATAACACATACTTACTCTCTTATACAATCACTGATACAAGCACACACTCGTCCATATAGACACTCTCACAATCACTCACTCTCACATACAGTGATTTATATACTTCAACACTCACATATACTGCCTTTCACATATGTAGTGACTCACAACTGTACCACTGAGACATCCATTCACTTACCAACACATCCATACACACGCTCACCCACCCATACAGCCCTTCACAGATGCACTCTTGAACCCATACATCCAGTGAATTACCCACTCACACATCCATGCACAGAGTCACATCACACACACACACAGAGGCACCCATACAGATAAGATACTCAGATAACCAATCAATAACCCAAATAGACACTCATGTAGCTACTCACCAACCCATACAGCTGCTTACACATCACTGACAGGCTGATACATTTACACAGTCTACTCACTAACCCATGCATTTAGTAGGACACGTTTAATCACTCACTTATACAGTCAGTCACGCACCAACTAAATCATCCATTCAGACACTTATACACCCACTCATTCTTCAATACACCTTGGCATATATATAATATATATATAACATATTTAAACTTTAAAGACACACATAGTCACCGGATGATGTCATCAGTGATGTCATTTAAGATGTCATCAGTGATGTCATCAGTGATGAACAATCTCCTGTCTAGATACACTCCCTCTCTCAAACTCCTATCTAGATACACTCCCTCTCGCAACCTCCACTCAGCACATCTCCATTTACTGATCACCCCTGCCTTCAAGCTAAAACGACAGTGAGGATGCAGGTTTGCATCCCTGTCCGCACTACTGTGGAATTTCACCCTCCTGACATTCAGTCATGTACTTACCTTCTGAGTTTTAGGAAAATGCACTTGGCTGTTCGTGCAGGCCCACGATTAACACTCTCCATTGGTTCTGGCAAGTTCTAGAGTTAGCGCCATGAAACCTCTGGGTGTATGTGTGCTGTATAAACTTTTTATAACATAACATAACATTTCACTGACCATCTCATAAATGATGTAATATGTGACTTCATCAGCAGTGCATTACGGGGGCACGAGTTATAGTTAGCTCAACTCATTATAACGGCCGAAGTTATCTGGTTTTGTACAAGTGAAATGTCCAACTAACTATAACGTGCCTGAAACCTATGGTTTTTTTCAGTGAATTTCTATGGTTTTTTAAATGCTAATTTCTAACTATAATGTCTCTGAAACCTATGGTTTTTTCAGTAATTTCAAAGGTTTTTTTAAATGATAATTTCTAACTGTAACATACTTGAAACCTATGTTTTTTTTCATAATTACTTGCTATTGAACCAGTGTGTTGTGAATATATTGCTGCGACATTCATTTAAAAATTAATTTTATTTATTCTGCACTGATTTTTGCACCTTTTTGCACATTTAATCTTTATTGAGACATTGGTTTCATACATTGATGTAAAAATTGTATTGCGACCTGATTTTATGTCGATTGAACTGTAATTTAATTTGCGTTTATTTATCGCATTTATTGCAATTAACTTTATTATACGAAACACCATTGAAGACATACTTGTAGTGTTTATGTATACAGTGTTTTGTCTATGTCAATTGAATTTGTATGCCATTTCACGTCATTGGCAAACGTCAGCAATTTGTAATGTATTTAAACAAATGCAGAGTGTTTCACTGAGTCTTGTGATCAAGGCCCATGGGAGGGGCCGAAACGCGTCATGGTGACCTACTGCACGAAAATAAACTAACCTGCACAGATTCTGTGGTTCGTATCCGCTTCTTTGCCTGCGAGAAAACTGCGTCAGGAAATCGTAGCTCTTTGGATATATATATATATGTGTGTATATATATATATATTCCACAACAATCATTCTACCCAGTCTCACAAGAACGACGTCCAGGCCAACAGCTCTGTTCAGATATTGTGTTTATTCACAACGCACTCGACGCGTTTTGGGAACTGGGTTCCCTTGATCACGAGTGATAGTGCTTGTTTACAATACAGTTTAAATGCATAACATGTGACTTTCAATTAATTAACATGAAAGGCAGACTACCAGTATCACGCATTCTCTGGAGCTACGGGAACAGACTCATCGTCTTTAAACAGCAAGCTGGAGCTCAGCTAGAGCTTATCCTTCGGTTTATAACAAATAACTTTACATTTGTAAAATATCTTATCAAGTTATCACACTGGTGCACAAATAAATAAATAAATGCAAAATTCCTTAGCGTTAAAGAGCAAAGGCGGGTATTCGAACTTGCGTCCTCAAAAAGTACAGATTTCATTTTGCCCAGTGCATTAGCTTTATACTCCATTCACGCACTTGTTAGTTTCCTAGCCCCAGTGGGCTGTAGGTATATAACCAGCATTACACCTTGCGCAAAGGTTAGAAATTAAGGCCTTTACTTCAAGCCCCAGTGGGCTACAAGTCAAAACACTTTTATGTGCCCTATAAGGCACACTTTTGATTTCATTCAGGTAGTGCCTTGCTCTTAAAACGTTAAGCTATGTTCATTAGCTAGTCCATCTGCCTTCCCTCAGGCAGTGCCTTGGGTTTTGACAATTCAGCTTGTCCAATCATTAACTTGATCTTATAAAGGCTTGCTTCAGCATCTCTGTCTTTCACGTGCTGTGTCTCACATTCTCCTAAAATTAATAAAACCGGTACCTGCAGTGAAAAGAAAATACATTCGTGAATACATCTCACATTCCACCGTGATATGTGCACATTCATACAGATAAAATCTTAAGGTTACTGAGGCATCTGTAACTCAACAGGCATAAAATGTTTACATCAATTATCCAAGGTGTACCCCGAGTGCTTCATCACAGTTATGACCTTGGGGTTGTATGGTATGATACTTTATAATGAACCTTGATTCAAGGCGTCTCAGTTCTTGAAGTCTATTACCACCTCTCTCTCTTACTGGAACCTGATCCAGCACAACAAATGATAAAAGACTACTGTTACTCAGGTGGTGTGCTGCAAAGGACCTGGCTACTGGGTATTGTCTGTCCAGGTTTTTTATCGCCCTCAGGTGTTGCAGAACTCTATCTTTTGCTGGTTTGATAGTACTTCCCACATAGAATTTGTTGCAAGGGCATCTAAGTGCATAGATGGCAAAATCTGTGTGACAGGAGACATGTTTCATGATTTTAAACGGGTCACAGTGTTCAGACAACTTAACCTCTTTTGTGTTGTGGCTGTATTTACATGCTTTGCAGCGGCCACACACATAGAATCCCTGGACGGGATTATTTCTCTTTTTATTGGCGACCAGTGTCTGACAAACTCTGTCTTTTAGTGACATAGGTCTTCTGTAAGTTATCTGTGGAAAATTCTGGATACCTGTTTTTATGTCTTTGTCAGTTTGCAAGGCATTCCAGAATTTGGTAATGACTCCTCTGACCTCCTTAGATTGTAAGTTGTAATCAGTGATGAACCTGACGGTTTCCAGGTTTCTTGTGTCCTCATCAATTCTTACATCTTATATACATATATATATATATTCCAAGCTCCAAGTGGGTGCAGTCTGCGGTGGCGGGACCCCCGCAATCACATGTGGCTCATATTCCTCAAAATTTCTTATCAGAAAACAGCACTCGTAGGAAACCTTGGAAAAACAAGAAAAAGACTTACAGGTGTTAAGACTAAAAGACAGCTTAACTGTAGTAAATGACACAAAAAACACTGACTGAAGCAGAAGAAAAACTTCTGAGCCTGGGGCTAAGCTTTTGCCCGAACAACAAAATTGAATATACCCAAACAAGAATCGACCTACACGGCTTTGTAAGGAAGCTTAAACTTCATAAGTACCACAAAATTAGATCAGTAACAAAAGGTCCAAAAATGACATTGAAAAGAATGACAGCTAATGATATATTATCATGTGATGACCTAAGAAGTGTGGAAAACCTTGAAAATGTAAGACTTGAAAAAGACACACAAGGCTCACAAGATCCTACTATGGTCGATAAAGCAAGAATGAACAATATAGAACAAGAAAGGGAAGAAAGTACATTCAAACCAGCTTCAACGTTCTGTCCGGCTATGCCATGGGATGCAATTGATGCATTCTCTGAAACAGTTTTGAAAGAACTGGTGGCTATGAGAGGGAATCAGAGAACCTCGAAATGGGATGATAACATCTCACCACAAGAAAGGAATGCACTAAAAACCTTACAGGATGATGAGTAAACTATCAATAAACCCTCCGATAAGGGCGGAAACGTCGTACTTTTAACAAGAGAGTATTACCGCAAAGAGGCTTTAAGACAATGATCGGACACTAAGTACTATCAAAAAATAGGTACTGAAAAATATAATGAGAGTGTACAACAATATGATGAACTTGTGAGCAAATGGTATAAAAGATCAATGCTGGGGAGTGATGAAAATATCTTCTTACGAAGTAATAACCCGACAATACCCACCTTCTACCATCTACCCAAACTGCATAAAAATGCCTCTGAACCATCAGGGAGGCCGATCTCTTTCATCGATTAACGAACTAACAAAAAATATGTCTAAATTTATTGACAGTTTTTCATTTCCCTTAGTGGTTCAATTGAAATCCCACTAACATCAGGCATGGACTGGGGATAATTGCTATTGAACATTTTCTCAATAAGAGATCGGCAAGATTTGCATTACACAACTGCATGCTGTTGGAGTTCGTTGAATTCTGTCTGACAAATAGCATCTTCCTGTTCGATGACCAACTGTATACACATGTGTCTGGGACCGCGATGGGCACCTGCTTCGCTCCCAGCTACGCAAACTTGTTCGAGGGCTGGTGGGAGGAGCGGGTGCCCATGGCACTCGAAATAAACAGACAGGAGACAGGCAGGGTAGTGAGGTGGTACCGGTATATTGACGACCTCTTCATTGTGTGGCAAGGGACGATGGAGACGGCTCAGAAATATACCGAGGTCCTGAACAATAACACCTGCAACTTGCACTTCTCGGGGACAGTTAGTCCGGTGGCAGCGGACTATCTGGACCTGAGAGTGTTTGTTGAGCAGGGCAAGTTACACACCTCACTATACCGTAAACCCACAGCAGGGAACTCCATCTTAAGGGCAGACGGCAACCATCCCGTAAAACTCATACAGAGTATCTCCTAAGGGGAACTACTCAGCCTGAAGAGAAATAGCAGCAGGGATGAGGACTTTGAAATCGCAGCAATAAATTGCATTGAGAGATTCACCGTGAGAGGGTACGACATTCACTCCCTAACAAAACATTGACAAAAGTAAGGAAGATATCGAGGGCCAGCCTACTACAAACTAAAACTAAGAACATGGAATCAGACACAGGTGGGAAATTCCGGATGATAACATCATACTCCACTGAATCGTGGCATCTTAGAAGAATATTTGCCAAAAATTGGCATATTCTTCTAACTGATCCCGTGATCAAGGAAGATATCCCCCCCCCCAAACCCCAAATAACTTTTCGTAAAGCAAGATCACTCGGGGATACCCTGGTAAGAAGTCATTTCGAGAAAAAGAAACCTAAGAAAAACACATTGGCTGAAATGAAAGGTTTCTTTCCTTGCGTCAAATGTAAAGCCTGTGCAGGGAGCAAAAGGACTCTGTCATATTGGGTAGCTGGGGCAGAAATAGCAAAGCCCATAAATAAATTCCTTACATGCAGTACACCTTTTGCTCTATATTGTCTTGTCTGCCCATGCGGTCTAAGATATGTGGGCAGTACAATTCATCCACTAAAAATCAGGATATTGGAGCATCAAAGAGCGATTGATAGAGTAGACCCCTCCTACCCAGTCACAAGACACTTTGATGAAGCACACAATAGAGACAGGAGCAAATTACAGTATTTTGGACTTGATAGCATTCCAGCAAGCGCAAGAGGGGGCGACAGGTGAAAACAATTAAGACGCCTGGAGTCCAGAATCATAATAGATTTGATGACTAAGGCACCATTAGGGCTTAACAGCGGAGAAGAACTGGCTGTACATTTAGGAAAATAAACAGATAAGAAAGTCATGTTTAATCTATGATAGGTGGTATGCTCCGTGATAACTGATAGCCTTTGCCTTGCATAGCTATATATATGGACATCTTATATGGAGAGCAACAGTTGCTTGGGTTAAGAAATACTACGCATGTATTGTTTATTTCTTGTGTCTTTTGTGTTTTCGGTCACTGTGGTCTTGCCCATTCTGGTCTGGTTAAAACGTGATGAAATAAGACTGCAATATGAACTGTATTTAATTATTGAAACTGGGCTTCTAACTGTAATAGTTTATAATGTATGATTCATGTGTTTTTTAGTTTTTTGGTTTTTGAAAAGAATAATGGGGTTATAAGGATAAAACATTGGCAACGCTGAGATTTTTCTGGTCAGCAAAGAAATTAGGGACATAGGCTGCTGTATGGCTATACAGCTGTAAGAACAATCCTGTAGAGGCTGCCGACATACCATATCCAAACTCCTGTGTAAGGGTAAACCAGGGGTTACATGCCGATCCACGGCAGTATTTTGGAATAATGTATTTACATTTTGATCGTCAATAGTTTGAAATATGTTATTTATTTAAAATGTTTGGAGGTATGCCAAGAACCGGGATGATAGGCCGAAACACGGCAATATACTTAACCGATAAAGTATTGCATAGCCCATTGAGAATGATAAACATGTACAAACCTTTGCGTACATCAATAGGTTTAAATTTGCTCATTCTAAAATGGCGCGACTATTGGCACGAATGCTGTAAGTCCCTCCTTTGTGTTATGCATTGACCGAAATCATGTGATATCCCTAAATACACTGCTGCTTGGCACTGACGAAGGCTTGCAGCCGAAACGCCTTCTGGCTGTTGGGGCCCCGTGGGAGGGGGTGTAAATGCCGGTGGAGCAAACCGGTAGTCAATTTCCAAATGTTCTGAATAAACACCCTTGAAATAGATGAAAGCTGGCGGTCTTGTTTTCACTGAGAGCGTAAGGATTGACGATCCGCTTTGAACATTTGGAAATATATATATATATATATATATATATATATATATATATATATATATATATATATATATATATATATATATACATATCCAAAAATTGCAGTCGCCTGCTAACAGAAGAGCCCATCACAGGAAGGTGTAAGCCAGGGTCTTTATTTGAACAGAGCGCTCATGGAAACGCCAGCAAAGTCCTCTAAAATCGTGCGCCCAGCCCGACGCGTTTCATGTCAACCATTTCATCAGGGGCTCTGGGTAGGTGGTTCAAGTTCAGGCAGTGTTGGGCGGCTTTATCAGAATTCCCCGCCCCCATGGACGTGACCATCCAGGTATTATGGGATCCGTAGTTTCGCCATATCGCTGCAATGAGCTGCCTTGACTTGAACTAAAATAAAGCTGAATGTTTCAACCAAGTGGCGTGAGGCACTGGACTGGAGTGCCACAGGTGCATGTGGTGTCTCTTCAAATGCGGTTCCTGTCCCTTCACAATTCCGCTGTAAGACGGAATCACAGGAGTGTCTTGCTGACACCAGGGCGTACTTCTACGGCTCAGGCCAGCCGGTTCAAATCCAAAAATTGCAGTCGCCTGCTAACAGAAGAGCCCATCACAGGAAGGTGTAAGCCAGGGTCTTTATTTGAACAGAGCGCTCGTGGAAACGCCAGCAAAGTCCTCTAAAATCGTGCGCCCAGCCCGACGCGTTTCATGTCAACCATTTCATCAGGGGCTCTGGGTAGGTGGTTCAAGTTCAGGCAGTGTTGGGAGGCTTTATCAGAATTCACCGCCCCCATGGGCGTGACCATCCAGGTATTATGGGATCCGTAGTTTCGCCATATCGCTGCAATGAGCTGCCTTGATTTGAACTAAAATAAAGCTGAATGTTTCAACCAAGTGGCGTGAGGCACTGGACTGGAGTGCCACAGGTGCATGTGGTGTCTCTTCAAATGCGGTTCCTGTCCCTTCACAATCCCGCTGTAAGACGGAATCACAGGAGTGGAGGTGTGATTGATTCTTTGCATGACTGACTAGGTGTGTGAGTAACTCCATGGATGAGTGACAGTCTGTGAGTGTCTGTTTACACTGATTGTATCTAAGGTTATATTAGAGTCTGAAGAGGTTCATCGTATTATCACATGAATGATATCATCAGTGATGTTATCAGTCATGTCAAATGAGATGTTTTCAGTGATGTCATCAGTGATGTCATTTGAGATGTCATCAGTGATGTCATCAGTGATGTCACTAACCATGTCATGAATGATGTAATATGTGACATCATCAGCAGTGGATTGCGGGTGCCCGATATATAGTTAGCGCTTATAACTATATATGGAATTTCAATGGTTTTATGCGAGTAAAATAAGGTTTTGTAAATGCAAATCCCTAACTATATATGGCCTAAAACCAATGGTTTTTTCATTGAATTTTCAAGGTTTTGTAAATGCAAATTCCTAACTATATATCCACTATAACCTATGGTTTTTTCTGTGAATATATATATATATATATATATATACATATATATATCAGTTGACTCTTCCCAATTAGCCCAATTCCTTCCAGGCAAAGAAAGAGCGCAGACCACTGTGGCTAGTCAGCTACAATGTATTCAAACTCCGTAGTTAGTGCAGCAGCCATGACGCTTTTCGTCCCTCACAGGGTGTGTATATATATATATATTCACTGAAAAAACCATAGGTTATAGACCATATATAGTTAGGAATTCGCATTTACAAAACCTTATTTTACTCACACAAAACCATTGAAATTCCATATATAGTTAGTTGCACTAACTATATATCGCGCACCCGCAATCCACTGCTGATGATATCACATATTACCTCATTCATGACATGGTCAGTGACATCACTGATGACATCACTGATGACATCTCAAATGACATCACTGATGACATCACTGATGACAACATCCAGTGACTGTATGTTTCTGTAAAGTTAAAATATGTCTTACATATTGAAGAATGAGTGGATGTATAAGTGTCTGGATGAAGGATTTAGTAGGTGCATGACTGACTGTATGAGTGAGTGATTAAATGTGTCTCACTGAGTGCATGGGTTAGTGACTAAACTGTCTTAATTTGTGCATCATTATGTCCGTTGTTCTGTAAACTGTTGCATGTGTTGATAAGTAGCTATATGAGTAACTATATGGGTTATTAATTGGTTGCCCAAGTATTTGTATGGGAGACTGAGTGTGTGTGTGGGTGGCTGGGAGGTGTATGACTCTGTGCATAGATGTGTGAGCAGTTGATTCACTAGATGTATGGTTTCAAAAGTGCATGTGGAAACAGCTGTATGGGCGGTTGACTGTGTGCATGAGTGTATTGGTGAGTGAATGGATATCTCAGTGCTACATGTCAAAGTAAGTACATATGTAAAACACAGTACATGTGAGAGTTGACATATATAAATAACTGTGCATAAGAGCCAGTGAATGTGTGAGTGGCTGTATGGATCATTGTGAACTTGTATCAGGGATTGTATAAGAGAGTAAATATGTGTTAGTATATGTTTGAATAAGTAAAGTTTGTATAACTGTATATTTGAGGAAATGGAGGTGTGATTGATTCTTTGCATGTCTGACTAGGTGTGTGAGTAACTCCATGGATGAGTGACAGTCTGTGAGTGTCTGTTTACACTGATTGTATCTAAGGTGATATTAGAGTCTGAAGAGGTTCATCGTATTATCACATGAATGATATCATCAGTGATGTGATCAGTAATGTCAAATGAGATGTCATCAGTGATGTCATCAGTGATGTCATTTGAGATGTCATCAGTGATGTCATTTGAGATGTCATCAGTGATGTCATCAGTGATGTCACTGACCATGTCATGAATGATGTAATATGTGACATCATCAGCAGTGGATTGCGGGTGCGTGATATATAGTTAGTGCAACTAACTATATATGGAATTTCAATGGTTTTGTGTGAGTAAAATAAGGTTTTGTAAATGCGAATTCCTAACTATATATGGTCTATAATCTATGGTTTTTTCAGTGAATTTTCAAGGTTTTGTAAATGCTAATTCCTAACTATATATGGTCTATAACCTATGGTTTTTTCAGTGAATTTTCAAGGTTTTGTAAATGCTAATTCCTAACTATATATGGTCTATAGCCTATGGTTTTTTCAGTGAATATATATATATACATACATATATAAACATATATCATCTGTATATCTATATAAATACAAACATAAATGCATGCATACATATACTTATATGCATACAGATGCATGTTATTTACATGAAAGTTGAAAAAACACTAATAAAAGCAAAGCTAAAAAGCCACCTCATTACAAACAGAATGGCTTTAACTTAAACGAGGGCGAGATCTATTGCATTTTCAATGCTTGTTTACTTTGGTTCCATCAAGAAGGCATTCAGATGTGTCACACATTTGCCATAAATTCTGAATGTTAGCACTCTAGTTGCACATTAGATCACTGTAGTAAAGCTACTGCTCACCAGGGACGTCTGCTGCTGGTATTCAAAGTGCATGTTTCAGTCTGCATGTCAGAATTTTTTTAATGAAATAGAAGAGGATTTGAGAAGTCACTCAAAATGATCCCTAATTTTTCTTTCTGAAGCACTAATCATACTTTCTATGGCAAAATTAACCCCCTCATGTTGTTCCTTTTTAAATTGAGTGTTTTCAGACTTACCACTTCATTCCAATCAAGATGGCTTCTGGTGTGCCATACTTTTGTCATAAGTAAGACTGTTAGCGCTCTAGTTGTTCTTTAGAACACTCTGGGACATTCTGTCATTGGGCTATACTTGGGGTACATCTGGGTGATATTTGGGCTACATTTAGGCTCTTTTGTCTCTGGTGTCCATCTTGGGAGACTGTATGTCAGAATTTTTTAATGAAATTGAAGAGGGTTTGAGAAGTCACTCAAAATGTGCCCTAATTTTTCTTTCTGCAGCACTAATCATAATTCATATGGCAAAATATACCCCCTCATTTTGTTCCTTTTTAAATTAACTGTTTTAAGAGTTACCACTTTATTCCAATCAAGATGGCTTCAGGTGTGCCATACCTTTGTAATAAGTAGGACTGTTAGCGCTCTAGTTGTTCTTTAGAACACTCTGGGACATTCTGTCATTGGGCTATACTTGGGCTACATCTGGGTGATATTTGGGCTACATTTGGGCTCTTTTGTCTCTGGTGGCCATTTTGGGAGACTGCATGTCAGAATGTTTTAATGAAATAGATAAGGATTTGAGAAGTCACTCAAAATATGCCCTAATTTTTCATTCTGCAGCAATAATCATACTTTCTATGGCAAAATATACCCCCTCATGTTGTTTCTTTTTAAATTAAATGTTTTAAGAGTTACCACTTTATTCCAATCAAGATGGCTTCAGGTGTGCCATACCTTTGTAATAAGTAGGACTGTTAGCGCTCTAGTTGTTCTTTAGAACACTCTGGGACATTCTGTCATTGGGCTATACTTGGGCTACATCTGGGTGATATTTGGGCTACATTTGGGCTCTTTTGTCTCTGGTGGCCATTTTGGGAGACTGCATGTCAGAATGTTTTAATGAAATAGAAAAGGATTTGAGAAGTCACTCAAAATGTGCCCTAATTTTTCATTCTGCAGCACTAATCATACTTTCTATGGCAAAATATACCCCCTCATGTTGTTTCTTTTTAAATTAAATGTTTTAAGAGTTACCACTTTATTCCAATCAAGATGGCTTCAGGTGTGCCATACCTTTGTAATAAGTAGGACTGTTAGCGCTCTAGTTGTTCTTTAGAACACTCTAGGAGGCTGCAGTAGAACACAAAGGAATCAACTGACAGTCTCTGTCCTTGTTGGATGTACATGTTTTACTGAGAATGTCAGACTTCATTTTCACATGACTGAGAAAGATAATGTGAATTAACAGAAAATATGCTTTCAGTTTAGCTTATAGATCCCCTTCCAAACCACTGTGGGAAAATCATGAGATATTAGTTTTCTTTCAAACAATATTCATGATATCACAGCAGAAGGTTTTTTCACATGGTAAAATCACCTTAGAACCCACCACAATTCCTAAAACGAGTATGGTACCATCAACAAATGATTTATAATGTAACTAAAGTCCTAAAACCCTCTATTAACTACAATGCTTTTTAATGAGGTGCTATCATGTATATTGGTCCCAAGATGGCTGCCAACACTTCTTGGATGAAGTGCTGACAGCCAATCAGATCAGATGTGTGGTTAGGCTCCGCCCAGATATATATCTTTTTTTGAACCTAAATTACTCAAAATCCGCTGGAGCACATATATTGAGACCTAGCAAAGGCACATCGGGCTAACAGTCCCTACAATTTTTCCAAGTTTCGTGCAAATCCATTCAGCCGTTCGAGCTAAAAGTGAGGCCAACCGCCCTATGGAAATTAACATGGGAAAAACCCGTTTTGGGACCCCCCTTTTTTCTCGGCCCCCCCTTGATGAAACCCCCCCAAATTGTCAGGGGCTGCTCCGAAACAAAATGTTCCATTTTCCTGAAATTTCAGCCAATTCTGTCCACAAACGCCAAAGTTATTAGACATAGAATTTTCAAAAATCCCATAGAGAAAAAATCCTAACTATATATACCTACTGGCGACCGCCAGTAGGTAATATATATATATATATATACACAAACATAAAATTCTTCTACTCCTTATATACCCACTCCCTGCGTCAGCATGTCGTTGATTGACTGTACACGAGCATAATGTCACTGTACACCCTAATGGTCAGAGCTGCCACCTTTGGAACTGAGGAACCAGGTTCGAATCTCGGTGTCAGCTCAACACCCTGTGATCCTGGTCAAATTACTTTATCGCCCCATGCCTACCAAAAATGAAGTTGTCCTTGTGTAGTGTAGCTGGTGCTCATGTAAAGCGCTCTGATGCCTTCGGATCGAGTTTACGTTATATAAAACTGCAAAAAGAAAGAAGTACCATGATGATGCTAGAGTTGTAGACATTGCTAAGCGCCTGGGTATCTTGAAGAGAGGAACTGTCTTCGCTTTAAGACTCCCCAGAAAACCAGATATACCGGGGCACGGTGCAGCTGTGGTTCTAAGAAGGTATTGGGTGGGGGCGGCGGGGGTGCACGTGCAGCGCTTGTTGTGAGCCTTGGCAGCCACAGCCCACTGAAGACCAGGGCCCTCCTTCCAGCTTCAGCATCTTCCAGCTCCAGTCGGAACAGAGAGGCCTCTGGGTAATACGCAGCTCGCCTTGATGTTCGAGGAGCTGTCCTGCCGGCTGCAGTACCTTGGACAGCGCATCTCCCGAGTCAGCCGAGCTCTCGCTCCCCTCAAAGTGTGTACAAAGTGAAATAGTGATTTAAAAGCAGTGGCACACCTCTATGAGCTGATCACCTGCTGCACAAATGTCGGTAACCTGCATCTAATAGCCTCCGCATGCGTCATTCCGAGATTTTCACTTATTTTATGCACGTTTAAGGAGCCGGGGGTCCTAGCTCCCTGAAGCAGAACAGTGATTTATAAAGAATCAGGCGCTTGGAGTACATGAGGTGATAAGCACAGAGCAGTATTGTGCGTGGGGCCGTGTTGAGGTCAGATTGTAGACATCAACAGGTGATCGTAGTGAGAGGATGAGGTGAGAGGATGATGTATTTACGCCATTATTAGACACCACAGTGTAAAGTTGTTATTTACGTCACAGCGCACAGCTTAACAGCTTTAGGCACAGATGAATTGATTTACCCAGAATCACACAACATTTCGCTCAATTGCAGAAGCCAATGATTTAAACTCCAAGGCCAGCACTTAGGCATGTGGTGACATTCAAGGATGGGTACAATAGAGCCGAGTGAGCGGTGCATTGAGGTGGCGGGCCCTTCAGTCAGGGGGCCCCACTTGGTAGCACCTCCCCAGGGCGTCAGACTTTGGCTGCAGATCTACCCCCCCTCTCATCCCCCACCCCGTCACTGAAGCTAGGGTCCCTCACACTGACACACAGGCAGAACTACCCTGTCATTAAACCTTTTTTGCGATGTGAAGTGCATTGTTGGGTAGATATGCAAGAATCTAGGGGGCTCGACACATAGTTTGCATTCAAAAACTTTCACGGACTACTCCTGAGGCACAGCCGGGAGGAATTGCTCGCAACTTTGTTTTTAAAAATCACTGTACTTTGTGTTATTTTACTTGTCAAGCTTACCTACTTCTGGGCACTCTTTCAAACCGCACTCTGCCAATTTCCCCCGCGCAGCGGATTTTAGCGCTGCCGCGGGTTGAGATCGCCACTAACGCCATTTGACGCCAAGACCTGGCCACGCCCACTCTAGCGAAGCCACGCCCACGCCATCCCGCCTACATAAGCCGCGCTGAACACTAGCACGCCATAGGACACAGACTACTCCTGAGGCACAGCCGGGAGGAATTGCTCGCAACTTTGTTTTTAAAAATCACTGTACTTTGTGTTATTTTACTTGTCAAGCTTACCTACTTCTGGGCACTCTTTCAAACCGCACTCTGCCAATTTCCCCCGCGCAGCGGATTTTAGTGCTGCCGCGGGTTGAGATCGCCACTAATGCCATTTGGCGCCAAGACCTGGCCACACCCACTCTAGCGAAGCCACGCCCACCCCGCACTACATCAATGTGCACTTCCCGGACGCGCAGCGGGCGCGCCGCCAGCGTGCCGAAGGCGCGCCAAAGGCAAGCCCGTCTACGCCCGTCCGCGCCAGACCAGGCCCAGGGGCCAGCCAAGCCAGCCACTCTATTTTTTACTCGGCCGACTCCCTGAGGGATCTACAACTCCCCAACCTCACACCCTCCCCCTCCACTATCAGACACATTTCCATGTCCGGTATCATCTCGTCTGACCGGCGCTCCACTTATCTGGTCACGCCTCCTACCCAACCCACCAAGAGCAATACTACCATCAGGGTCCTCTATCTGAACACCCGCTCCTTGGTAAAACATCACGCCGACATCTTCATCCTTCTGACCAATGAGCAACCGAACGTCCTCCTGCTCACTGAAACATGGTTGACCGCGGACTCGCTCCCTGACATTCTGGCAGCCCTCCCCCCAGACTACTACATCCTCCGTGCCGATCGGCCAGACAATCGACCTGGGGGCGGGGTAGCAGCCATAATTTCCAAACGCCTTAACTCCATCTCTACTCCGTCCATCTCCCTTTTGGGAGTAGACAATCTTATCTTCAGCATTAAAACGGACAGCGGGGCCTTAACACTTCTTCTTCTCTATCGTCCCCCCCAACCGATGCCCGCCTTCGCGGCCACCCTGACCGATCAGCTGATCAACCTCCTCACCTTACACCCCAGATTCGCCCTCTTCGGCGACCTTAATTACTGGTTTGATGACATCAATGCTGGGCCCCACGCCCTGGAAGTCTTCGAGGCTCTCACTAGCCTCAATTTGACCCAACAGGTCACTTCACCTACCCATATTAAGGGCCACATTCTGGACCAAATATGGACTCAAAATCTAATCCTCACTCCCCCATCCGTCTCGCCATGTATCTGGTCAGACCACCACCTAGTAGATACCACCCTCACGATCAGTGGCAGCACTCCCACCCCACGGATGGCCGGCGGCTCATCTCGCAAATGGAATTCCTATGACTCAGAAGGATACCTTGCGGCCTGCCCTTGATCCACTAATTAACATTGACAAATTAGAACGCAACATATGCTTCTGGCTGCAGTCAGCCAGCGACCAATTCGCCCCCTTAATCAAATTCCCCCCTACCAGACACCACAACTCTCACAGATGGTTTTCGGACGACCTGAAACTTAAACTGAAGGTACGCCAGCTTAAAAGGGCATGGCGACGTGATTACTCCGACTCAGCTAGATTGCAATACACCTCAGCCCGCAGAGACTACAAAATCGCAATCGCCTCAGCTAAATCATCCCACTTCTCTGACCGAATCTCTTCCTCGGACAACAAATCTAAAGAAATTTTTAGAATTATGAACAAACTTACATCAGATGATAGAACCCTTCCTAGTGAAACCCCCTCCCAAGAAACTTGTGACGCTCTCAATCTTTTTTTCGTTGAAAAAATCGATAAAATCAAGGCATTGATCCCAACCACCCCTCAGCCCACCACCCCGAAACCTTCCCTCAACAACTCTTCCGTTTTCACTGAATTTCCCCCCATTAACCCCACCTCCCTAGCACAGCTCGCATCCCGGATAAATCGGCGGCTGTCCACCCTCAGTCCTACGAAGTGTATGTCATTCCCTATCGGAATGCATATTACCTCTCCTGAACGGCTCGCTCAGTACAGGTATTGTCCCCAGATCCTTCAAAGAGGCCATCCTAGTCCCGCTACTCAAGAAACCTGGCGCGGACTCTGCTGAATTGTCCAACTACCGCCCCATATCGCTTCTGCCCTACTTCTCCAAACTACTCTAAGCACACGCCACTAGTAGCCTCTCCAACTTTATTGAGACCTCTGACTACCTGGAGCCTAATCAGGCTGGCTTCAGACCTTCCTTCTCCACTGAAGCCGTCATCTTAGCCATTCTGGATACGCTGAGGAGAAACGCCGATTCAGGGACCCCCCAGGCCCTTGTTCTCCTGGATTTATCGGCCGCGTTCGACACGGTTGACGACAACATCTTGCTTCACCGTGTCGAACAGGCTGGTATCCAGGACCTTAGCTGGAATCGGGCTTTCTTGTCTGGTAGAACTCAAGCTGTCCGTTTGGGACCCTACACAGCACCCAAGACCCCCACGTCATGCGGAGTTCCCCAGGGCTCCTCTCTGTCACCTTTACTGTTTAACCTGTACCTCCGACCCCTACTCCACTTACTTCGGAACTGGGACATAACAGTTTACAACTATGCCGATGATCAAAGATCATCTTCCCACTCAACTCCCCGAATGCGGTAGACAACTTCCATTCCGTGATGCTTCACATCCAAGATTGGATGAACTCCAACCAACTGAAGCTGAACCCCGGGAAAACCGAGCTTCTCCTCCCGGGCTCCAGCCCCTCTTTCTGGGGAACCCAGTTCTGGCCCACTGAACTGAGCCTTCCGACCAACCCCCTCGATCTCTGTAAAGAGCCTCGGCATGACCATTGACGCCGAGCTCTCCCTCCGACCCCATGTCGGCTCCATGATCTCTTCCTGTTCCTTCCAACTCAGAAAGATCCGGAAGGTCAGTCATTTACTCCCCCCGCCCGCTCTGATCCAAGCAGTCATCTCTCTTGTGCTCTCCCGTTTGGATTTTTCCAACTGCATCTACCATGGACTCCCAAAAACACTTCTTCACCGCCTTCAGGTAGTCCAAAACCAGGCAGCTCGCATCATCTTTAAATCTCCAAAATGGCAATCGGTCAAACCCTTGATGCATCAATTACACTGGCTGCCCATAGAACAGTGGGTGGCCTTCAAACTGGGTTGCCTCACGTTCAAGGCCCTCCACTGCACCAGTCCTGCCTTCCTGACCTCCCTTATCACTCCCTACCGTCCCAATCGCAATCTACGCTCTGCTCATCTTCAGTCGCTTGTCGTACCCAAAACCAGAACCAACAAGTTCGGCGGACGAAGGTTCGTCCTCTTGGCCCCAAAGTTCTGGAACTCTCTCCCCCTGACCATCAAATCAAGCAGCTCCCTCCTTCACTTCAGGAAGCTGCTCAAAACCTTCCTTTTTCCCTCACCCTGTTAATCCCGCATAAACCCCAGACTGAGTATCTCCTCTGTCCTATAGCGCCAGGAAACCCATGGTGTCAGTGCGCTCTACAAATTTCATTTAATAATAATAATAATAATTGCCTCACACCTCATTCTTCAGAGACACAAATCAAAATGTGTGGCATGCAACTCGCGAGCGTGTGACACCACGTGAAGCATGCTGATGGCGTAGAAGAAGCACTTAAGAGCACGGAAACGTTTGCATTGGTACCAGATTATTCTTAATTGACTAAAGATTGGTGTAATGACTTAAATGGTGAAAAAAGTATATCTGGTTTTTGCTGCTTATAAGTTCATCAGGGCTTTTTTAACAGAATATTCAGGCAGTCATCAAGTAATTCGTCAATCCAGTTGTATGGTTAAAGAAGACAATGCTAGGTGTTTTCGCCACACCCCGACGATGTACTGAGACGGGATGCCACTCCAGTGTACTGGCATTTTTTGTACCCCCTGCACTGATATTTAAGCATGTCAGCATATTCCAATCTTCTCTAACCAGACTTCTGGGTTGACGAATGACTAGGCGATTGCCTGAATATTTGGTTACAGAAGCCCTGATGAACTCTCTGGTTATTACTGCGTGAGATGAAACATGTTGACTGGAAAGAACTTCATGTGCAAAAGAATAATGCCAATAAAAAATAATCGATCTGACAGCTCTCGGTTACTTTTGTGGTGATTTCTGAAGGATGGGTAGGATTACTGTTGGAGCTGGGGGATTCTGACTTCCCTACCTGAGGAGCATTCATATGGGTGCCCCTCCCCTTTGCTCAGCATCCTATGAAGGTGTGCTGTACAAAAAACTTTCACTTTTTAGAACTTTGAAGCGTTGTTATCATATTTTTAGTTGCACAATTTGCATGCCCGACGTGGTTCTCTTAAATCCATGCCTAACCTTGCCTGCTGGTTTTGCCCACCTCAAAAACAATGGGCACAAGCGTGTGCGCTAATTTCTACTCTTGTGGAATGACTTAATGTGCACACAGATGGTGTTAGCAAAAGTGACTAAATTGCTGATTTGTGACTTAAGAGTTTAGTTTCTATCTAGGCTGGCCCTCTGAAACAAATGCGTGTGATACTGTGCACTTTATATACAAATATACAAAAAAATACAAGTATTTGAAACTGGTAGAGCCGTTCTGATAGAGCCACTCAAAACTGTCATGTTCTATTTAGCCTGAAAGCGCCTAGAGGTACTTCACTCCACAGTATAGAGCTATACGCGTCGCCTCTCTATCTAAGATTGCCTCGCTGAGCTGGATGGGGGTGTAATGGTCAACATGCCTGCCCGTGCTAGATTCATGCAGCGCTCAGCACGCAGCAGTGGGTGCGCAGGTAGTGCCCACTAGAAACCAAGGCGCCTGCTGCACCTGCGACAGTGTTCTTGTCTTCCCGCGGGTGCATCTGGCCCACCCACGCCTTCCGCCCTCTTGGTATCCTTGACGACAAACGTCCTGCCAGACACCTGCGTCTGCTCTGAGTGCATAAGACCCCCGCTCTGGAGGGCTGGTGGGGGCCCACCTTGGTTTTTGTATGCCTGCAGCTGGCACGGTTTTCCCTCCTCTCTTCTGGAACACAGTGTACTGTCATGTCCTAACACGGGGAGATGGGGAGGAAGGAAGGAGGCGAGAGATCTAGGGAGGGGGGCGCAGCCAGCGCTGTCTCATGGAAGAGCCAAACACACACTCTTGGAAGCGCTGGTTTCCAGTGTGACATGACGAGGAGACAGGGACAGATGGCGTGAGTCACCTGATGGCGTTGCAGCTGCAGCTGCAGCTGGAACCTGTTTTGTCAGACCAACAACAGGGTCTTAGGCTCCTCGCAGAGGCAGCAATGCGCCCCCAGAACTCTCCAACCCCAGCGCCCACCCCAACATCCCACCCTTGCAAGACCTCTGCGACTCCCTCGCCACCTACATCCACCACAAGATCGTCGACATACACAACAGCTTCGACGCCCAGACCCCGCTACCAGCCACCGAGACAATGTCCCCCTCCGACACCCTCAGCACCTGGACCCCCGTCAGCATCGAGGACACCACCCACATCATGAACACCATCCACTCCGGCTCACCATCAGACCCCTGCCCTCACCACATATTCAACAAAGCAGACGCCGTCATCGCACCCCACCTCCGGAACGTCATGAACAACTACTTCTTGTCCTCCACCTTCCCAGAGAGCTGGAAGCATGCCAAGATCAACGCCCTACTGAAGAAACCCACAGCGGACCCAAAGGATCTCAAGAACTTCCGGCCCATCTCCCTTCTTTTCTTCTCAGCGAAGGTCATCGAGAAGACAAACAGCTGACCACCTTTCTCGAGGCAAATGGCTTCCTCGACCCTTCCCAGTCCGGCTTCCGAGCCAACCACAGCACCGAGACCGCCCTCATTGCAGCCACCGACGACATCAGGACCATACTCGACAACGGGGAAACCGCCGCCCTCATCCTTCTAGACCTCCCTGCCGCCTTCAGTACCGTCTGCCACCGAACTCAAAGTTCCCTCCTCCACAACGCAGGGATCCAAGGAAAGGCCCTGGAATGGATCACCTCCTTTCTCTCTGACAGAACCCAGAAGTCCGCACCCCCTCCCTTCCGGTCCACGGCAACCAAAATCATCTGCGGTGTACCCCAAGGCTTCTCACTCAGCCCGACCCTCTTCAATGTCTGGATGAGCCCCCTTGCCGCCATTGTACGTAAACACAACCTCAACATCATCACCTACGCCGACGACACCCAGCTGATCCTCTCCCTCACCAAAGACCCAGCCCCCGCCAGAATCAACCTCCAGGAAGGAATGAAAGACGTCGTGGAATGGATGAAATACAGCCGCCTAAAGCTAAACTCAGACAAAATGGAGGTCCTCATTCTGGGAACATCACAATCTGCCTGGAACTACTCCTGGTGGCCCACTGCGCTGGGCTCCCCACCGACACCCACGGACCACGCACGCAACCTAGGATTCATCTTGGACTCCTCGCTCACCATGTCCAAACGAATCAACGCCATCTCGTCCTCATGCTTCAACACCCTGCGCATGCTTCGAAAGATCTTCAGGTGGATCCCCACCGAAACGAGAAGGACGGTCACCCAGGCCCTCGTCACCAGCCTTTTTGACTACTGAAACGCCCTATACGCAGGAACCACAGCAAAACTTCAGAACAGACTCCAGAGCATACAGAAAGCATCTGGACGCCTCATCCTGGACATTCCCCGACACAGCCACATAACCGCCCACCTGAGAGACCTGCACTGGCTCCCCGTCAACTAAAGAATCACGTTCAGGCTCCTCACCCAGGCCCACAAAGCACTCTACAACGCCGTACCCGAATACCTCAACGTCTCACGTTCCACACTCCAAAGCACCAGTTCTGCTCCGCCACCCTCGCCGCCATCCCACGGATCTGCAGAACCACCACCGGAGGAAGATCGTTCTCCTACCTGGCCGCCAAGACATGGAACTCCCTCTCCGCCCACCTACGTCTGACCCAGGACCACATCACCTTTAGGAGACACCTCAAGACCTGGCTGTTCGAGCAGTAGAAGCACCGCCGCCGCCCTCCCCCAAGCACCTTGAGACCACCAAGGGTGAGTAGCGAGCTCTATAAATTTCTTGATTGATTGATTGACAATCTAGGTTAGAATTAAAAAGTTTGAATTATAAAGCCCCAGGGAGGTGGCGGTCCGCAAGGCTGTGGGGGGCCCCCACACCATAATTTACAATTGCCCCCGGGATCTGGCCCACCCGGGGACTATTTAACAAATGAAGAACCAGAGACCACACTTCATTTTAAAAAAATAATTTCGTCCAGATTCACGCACCAAGTGTGAATTCGGCCGAAATTATTACAAAATTGCATTTTAGGTCTGGGGGTCCTTGTGTGACCCCCTGAGCTGGCCTAGGAGGTCAGGTTGTTTCTACCCTGTCCCCTTTTCTTGTTTCTTGCCTTTTTTTAAACCTTTTTCTTGTGACTTGGTTTCCGAGTCACAAGGTGGCTGCCAACACATCCTGGTTTGCAGTGTTGGCAGCCAATTAGAATGAAGCTCGTGCTCGGGAGGAGTCGTGACTCCTCCTCGGTGCTCAGATATATACATTTTTATTTTTTTTAATTCTCAGCAACTACTGAACAGATTTACACCATTTTAAAAAAAAGGTCGCTTTCTGAACCAAGGGCTACCTTTTTGCCAAATTTAGTGTAATTCCGTTCAACAGTTCGGGCTGTAGCCGTGTCTAAAGTTTCCTATGGGAAAGAACATGGGGGAAACGTGTTTTGGGACCTCCTTTTTTCTCGGACCCCGCTTGACAAATCACCCCGAAACTTTTAAGACAGGAGCTGACTGAAGCACCCCATTAGTTTTCAAAATTTTGCAAAGATTCGTCAAACTGCGCAAAAGAAAAAAAGCTTTTAGAATACAAACAAGATCCTAACTACACCTACCTACAGGTGACCTTAAAAAAAAATTATATATATATATATATATTTATTGTGAATATTTTTGAAAATTTGAGGTTGGCGAGATAGCTAAAGCTGTCTCTAGGCCAGACCTAAAAATATGAACCTGCAGACAGCGTTAGTCTGACCTGGAAATGCTGAGACAAAACTGGACTTCCTTTGTATCCAGCACGAAATAAGGCGAAAATGAGAAGTGAAAAGGCAGCAGAACTTTAGTGAGCTACCTGCGACCCCTCTTAATGAAGGAGAAAGCAGACTGTTCTCCCATATACTTTGAAAGAATGTGAAGCTCGCATATGAGTAAATAGTCACTGAGCACTGTACAGTACAGTACAGTGGTAGCGAATGTCAGCTTCCAGCAAGCTCAAGCTGCGCATGGAATAGAATGCACGATTCCCTGTGCCAGTTCTTTTGAAAGGGACACTTGAGAAAAGGCTCTTGCAAGAAGATTTTTCATATAGTGAATTTAATCCAGGTGCAGAATGCATCACAGACCTGCCAACTTACACAGTGCCACCATGTGTCACACGATTTTGGCTCCCTTCACATAGTCCCCCAGTGAGGAGCCGAAATCACACAGTGGCAGGGAAGAGAAGCTGGAAACCACTGCATAACGTGGATTTCTAACTCGTCTTTGGAGGCTCTATGCAGCCGAAGCCCATTAAGGGGTGTGAAAACAAGCCAGGACATCAGTGACAGCCTCAGTGACTTTTTTTTTTTTGGGGGGGGGGGAGGATTTGTAGAGGGCAGAGTGCCTCTTAGGTAGCTCTTGACACCAGGCCCAGCCACTTCCAATGCCAAGGCCTCACCTCCTCCTCACAAGGTAACATTTATTTGTAGGTTTGTAGGTCTGGGATCTGGTAACGTTTCCACAGCAATAGGTCTCTAGCACTTCCAGGTGGCACTCTGCAGCTTTAGCATGTCTCCAGGATGGAATGACATCAGGACATATAGGGTGCTGACTAGTGTCACCTATTGATCCGCTCCTCATCAGTGTCTGGCCACAGCACTCTTTTTCATAGCCTATATTCCTCAGCTATCAACTGTGATTCAGTCAAAAATCTCCACTTGAGGTTTGGGGATTTTACCCTGTTACAAATGCAGTAAAAAGCTGTCATTATTGTATCCGCGCATCTGTATGTGGTGTGCTGGCTTACAATTCTTGTTCCTCATTGCACCCTAACACCATCAAGGAGTGGGAAGCTCATTTGTTTTTTCCCAAAGCCCACAGGGATACCCTAAAATGTATCTTTCCTCATCAGCTAACTTTCCAGATAGGGAACAATTATGATGAGGTCTTCACGCAAAAAAATCACCAAAGTTAAATAGGAAGGAGAAATCATCATCTTCCTCAAGAACACTGTCCCGCTCCCAGGACCCATTTGAGAGCCATTACCATTATCTAACACCTATCTACTCCTTATAGTCTTAGTTGGTTTCAATCATGGATAAGATGAAACCAAAGTTAACAACTCCTTCTTCTAAGCCTTTTGTCAGGCCATGGTGATTGTTTTCATGATGGTCCGATATACTCTGAGCTGTTGCCCAAGAGTTGGGGCATTTACGCAAATTTGCAATTCTGTAGGCTGTGACCTGATGCCACCTCACTCCACAAACTACTAAGACAGAAGCTCCACATGGCTCTGTGCCACCTAGGATATGAATACCAGTGCTGCTTCCACCTGCCATGTCCCTGTCTGAAGTTTTATGAATACGATCTTCTAGGAACTTTTGTAGGGATACTGAACTTCCTTGGTGAAAAAAAGTGGCATCCTAGGTCTTTTGCAGATACGTACTTTTCTGGCTGTTTTGGCATTGACAAGGCAGGAACGAGCATGAATTGTGGTGCCAGGTGTGGCATCAAAGCTGAATCTAAGGATGATTTGAGAGACGCATAGAGCACCAATGGCAGACGCGCCAGCGGTAACCCAACTGGAGGCCTCCGTAGATCTATGGGGCACAAAGCCTAACAAAGGGAGCCCGTAGAATGCCGAAGATGCAGAGCACAGCTTCCTTTTAGGCCTTACTTGGTTGTTGCGTCGCCAGCTGACAGCTGTGGAATTGGCTCTTCAGTTGGGGGCCAGGAGCGAGACCACAGGACTCCTTGACGTCCTTGCAACTTCTCAGAGCGAGTAGAGAGGCTAGAACGAGGCCAGATCCCAAACACCAAAGACACATCACGGGCAACAATCACAGACAGTAGCTTGTGACAGTCTTACAAGGTTACACCTTGTCGTTTCTGGAGAGGACATATTCCCTTGCACACTGTAAAAAGAAATTAGTAGGAAACGTTTTTCAACTGACGAGAAAAAAATGAGGAGAAACTCCGGGTCCATGTCTGAAGGCATTGAAAGGAAGGAACTGACATTAGCATACGGAGTGGTGCCTTAATGCAACACTAGACGTTACTTCTGGGGGGAAGGGCATGAGGAAACGTATCATTGATAACTTGAAAATGGTAGCTGCCGTTTGCAAACATCATGAACATTCTGTAGTTTTATGAGAAATGTCGTTTCCTGAATTACACTCAGTGCCTTGTGCAGTGCGTACTCCAAAGGCAAGGAGCCTTTCATCCTTTCATTCAAGCAGTGCCTAGGTCACACATGCACTGAATGTGTGAAGGACCTATAAGTTCAGAATACTGAGCTTGCATGCTTGTAGAGTGTGGAAAAGTGCATGTCACAGATCATGACAATTCACAAGTGCAAATTTGGAAGGACTAAATAGAACATTCGCACCTGAACTGAAAGGCTCCCATGGTGTTAAAACCATTATTTTCTCAGACAACTCATATCCATCAATCTAGCATGCATCAATAGAATTCAAGAGGCCATGTGATCCAGCAGGAAATGCAAAACAAGGATCCATTTGTGAGTTAGGAACATCAGAGGCATATACCAAATATCTGCACTCCTCTTAGAAGGAGGAAGGTCGTTCGTATGGCTCCTGTCTACCACCACTTCTATCACGGTTAGCATCTTCTGGGTGTTAATTGTAAAGGGCAAATTGAGGGAAAGGGTTCATAGAACACTGAAAATTGACTAATGTCCTTTACAGTGAAGTCGGCACATCTAGTAACACTTTAGTGAAAATGTGAGGTACAGCCATCAGACCAAACAGCATAACCATAAACTGATCGAGTTGAGACCCCCAAATTGAACCTCAAGTAACATCTGTAGGCTGGGAGAAATGATGGAGCAAGGTTGGATACGTAAAGTGACTTGCTTATATTCAACCCTATTGAAAATAATATTATTGTACTAACTAACATGTTTGTCATCGTTTATCGACTGACACTGCTGGAGGATTCTTAATGATCAATACTGAACTGGTTGCGGTAGGGTCAATGGTTTTACAAAATCGACTTGCTCTTGATACATTGTTGGCAAAAGATGGTGGAGTCTTCAGAATGCTGAAAATTCAACATTGTTGCACTTACATACCTGACAAAAGTGTAGAACTTAAGGGGTATGTAAGGAATATTACACATTTAGAAAGAGAACTCAAAACACTGGAGGTGGATAGTGCATGGAAGAGATTACAGATGGTCTCTCCTCTATAGGTAGTTGGTTTTCTAACATATGAAAAAGTTTTGTAGGTCGAAAACTGATGCCAATGGTGGGAAGAGCCCTATTTATTTTAGGGATCATAACTTGTTGCAAATGTCACAAGCATAAAAAGACATATACAATGAATAAGAAAGGAAAGAAAAGAAATATTAGCGAAATTGAATTAGAAGAGCATAATGGACATTTGTACAAGAAAGTGAAAGCTCTTCATATGAAAAATGAAAAGAATTTTAACAGAGAGTTTGAAGAAATTGAGTTGGGTGAAATGTGAATGTTGGCATCTGTTTCATTAATTAGTGATGATATAAAATATCATCAAAGAGGGGATTGATGGAGCAATGTTGCATAGGTAAAGTGACTTGCTTGCTTGTATTAACCGTCTCGAAAATAATATTAATGTACTAACTAACATGTTTGTCATATTAATATTGCATTACACAACATATTAGGTATCTAGGGGACGCTTGTTAATGTGCTTTTACTAACTATAATCCACTTTCATTAAAATGGCTGCTTTTACGCGGTATTTTTTACTGCGCATGTGTCTGTCACACTCATGTGACATGCTTGGTGCGAAAACATTTGCTTCTGCGCAGTAGAACTCTTCAGTGTCCTAACGTGTAAGAAGCTTGCATCTCTGCTTTACTAAGTTGTTTGTTTTGCCTACCTTCTAAAGCAATAGTTAAAATAAAATAATGGGAGTAGAGTAGAAAGAAGTGGTCTACAGTGCATTCATTATATTCTGTGTCTCTAAAACTTTTTCTTTTCTATTCTTGCATGAATCGTATTTGGGCCTAATTGTACCTCTGAAACTCCATCTTGGAGAGACTGCACCTGTGCGAAAGAAACCCCAAGCCACTAAAGTCAATGGCCTTGAATCAGTCCCAGAAAAATTACATGGACTAAAGAAACTATGAAAACCGACCTCCTCACCCCATCAGAGGAAGCTGAATTGAATAAAATGTTCAATGTCTTATTGTTACATTGACTACCGGGCGGAATAAAAAGTACATGGTAAGATAAAGTAATGGGAGGGAAACATTTAAATACATGATTGACAAGTTACCTCATATCAATATGGTGTGATGATTTCTCTTCGTCCTTTGTCCAATAAAATTGTGGGATTGACACATTTGCAACATTTAGGGGTGGTACACTTACCTGAAAAATAGTATAACTAGGGTAGGCTAGTTAGTTTGTCCGACTTGTCCGAATAGCTGACCTGTCCCTGACCCAACGCACTCAATAGGTGATCGAGAGAAGAGTTGCTGGCGGAGCACTCTGTCAGAAGATTCGATAACCCAATCGGGGTTCTAGGAAGGAGTTTGATGACCCAATCGGGGTTCAACTGTTAGCTGCAGAGAGGGTTTACAACGCTGGCGTTTGAACTTTAGCTGTGGTGCTGTCCTGATCCAAATTGATCTGAAACCTGTCCTGATTCTGATCTGCACCTGTTATTTCTTGCTGGCACCTGCATTTGGGATTCTTATCCTTTGCCTCAGCCCATGGCCAGGGTTGGTCATCACACTATTCTAGGTAACTATGAAGTGTGGGCTTGTCATTGTACTATTTTCCCTTATCTCTACCCACCCTTTGTCTAATTGCTTAATGATATTTTTCTTTTTGAATTATTTGCATATGTTTCAATCTACATCATTCTAAATAGAACAAAAAATGATTGACTCCATGGTTTTCAAATTTTTAAGATTCACTTAAATAAAAGAACTTAATTTCGAGAGTTTGTGGTTATTTATAAAATGCTAAATGTTATTTTATTGCCTAATTTTCTTGCTAACTCCCTTGATCCTTTAGAACTATAGGTATCGATGACTTGGCTTGGTAAGACAAATGGTATAAATCCTGAATGGTAAAATTTACATTGATTGAGTGTAGGTTTACCTGTTTAATATATATATATAGATATATGGGCTCAGGTGAGTATGTTGAGCAGGTGAGCCCGCGCTCTATCAGTTATTTTGGTAACAGAGGTAAGGTTAGGGATTAGTTAAGATAGGTAGTTAGTTATTTATCGATTATTTATCAATTGATTATTGATTTATTGGTTTATGTATTAACCAAAGTTGTTCTTACCTGTTTTATGTTTTGTCTGGAAACCCCAGGGGCAGAATAACAGGTGGTAAATGGAAGCCACTAGTAAAACTTTGGTGTGATATCACCTAGAAAGGGTCACACTGAAGGAGTAGCAGGTTCTTCTGAGCTTGACTGATAGCAAAGGGGTTCCCTGGTGAAACGTTCGCCTTACATAAACCTAGAAAGGGTAAGCCTGAGGGAGTAACAGGTTCTCTGATGCTTGTGTGAAAGGTAGACGAAAGGGATCTATTTGTAGTGTATGAAGAGTAAACGGAAGGGAATTACTCACAGTGAAACAAATCATTATTTTTCTTTGAATTAGTTACTCAGGCAAAGTGGCGAATGTTTTTACATCGTTAATTAATGAAAAATGAACATTTAAAAGTGAATAAAGAAAGTTCTCATATTACCTTGCAAAGGAGGGAGTCAGTTGCGGAGCTGTGCTGACGTCACTCAAAGCCGCTCAGGTATTGGTTGAGACAGCGGGTGTGTAGCTGAGGTAATATTGTAAAGGAAGGGTGAGCACAGGAGTGTGGGAACTTGTCTCACTGGAAAAGCAGCGCAACTATTGGTTGGATTTATTTGAATTCTAAGCGTTGATTGGTCATTGAAAATAAGAAAAGCATTGTTAATGGAGGTTTGTTCGTAAACAATTGAAGTGTAATCACGAAGTAAAGCGGCATAAAATATATGTGGTATTTAGATCCAGGAGTCATAGGAAATAGACCTAATAGAAGATATCTAGGTTTTGCTAAAAAACAGATGATTAGAGGGAGACATTATATCATGTACGGAGATAAAAGAAAAATGTAATTTGTTAAGAAAGTTAAACATTTCTTTAAAAAGGATAAGGCGATTAAAAAACAGAGAAGGGGTTATTATTCTACCATCGAATACGCCCACGTCATATATGATGGTTGAAAGGGACTATCACACCTGCATATGGTTGGAAAACTGGATAGAATACACAAAATATGATGGAATTTTGGCATTTCCAGAAAATGGCACCTTTAATAGTAGAGTTTTGTACAATTTAAGAGCCTGCTTGAATAAATTAGATCCTAGACCTGGATTAACCCAATATGAAGCATTAGAGGAATGGGAAACAGACGCTTTTAAGCGAGACAGATCTATAAGTGATAAAAGTATAAATACATTTTATCCTAAATTTCCTAAAGAGACGCGAGATAAGCAAATGAAACAATGGAGACAGTCCATGTTAGTGGAAGGATTATATCCTGTCCAAGCTTTAGAAGAACAAACAGGGAGTAAAAGTACCGAAAAAATAAAACATTTAATGACAAGTGCTGATCCAGAAGATGATTACTTGGAGGATTTGTTAATGAAAAATCCGCCACCTTATAATGAAGATCAAAATCAAGTTAATGCTAGTGCTCCATTCTTAAAGCCACCTTTAGTTCCACAAGTGATTCATGAGGCATCATTAGAAAAAGTGTTACAGGAAAAGGAACGAGAAGCAATAAATCAACAAAGAAATGAGTTAATTCAGAAAATTATACAATTAAATGTAAGTCCTGAAGCCTTAACGATTCCAGTAACTATAGGTCCTGTTGTTCCTTTATATGGAGATAAACAAACTAGTCCGAAACCTCCTGTCCTAACTACACCTGTAGTGCAGTCAAGAAAAGAAACACTAATAGTGGATGATCAAGCAAGTGAATGGGATTGGTGTCACTACAACGCATGCTTTTACATCGCATGCCTTTACAACGCGGTTTTTACCACGCAGTCCATTACAACGCATAATGCTTTTAGGCGCTGGATAGTGAATTATTTAATTTACTATTCCAACTCCAGTCCCCGTGGATAGCAGGGAAGGTGTTGGATAGTAAATTAAATATATTCCCTATCCTAGAGCGCCCCCCAGCGCAATGCGTTGTAATGGCATGCGTTGTAATGGTTGCGTTGTAATGGTAGTGTGTTGTAAAAAATGCGTTGTAAGTGATATTCCCCAGTGAATGTGAGTCAGAAATTTCTTTGATGGATTTATCTAACAGAGAACCAGTAAGTAGCTCAGCTAGGAAAACTACACCTGTAAATTCCAGAGAGGTACAAATGGAAACTTCCTCAAGTACCAGAAGTGCTACAGTAGTTACCCCAGAAGAGATTGAAAGATGGTCTCGAGAAATAGAAAAAACAAAATCTCAGCCAAAGACATTGGATATTTCTAAATTAAGAGTTGAATTGGAAGAACTGCTTGCTGGGAATGTGGGGTTAGACAGATTAAATGCATTAAATGAAGATGAATTGTTGTTTATATGTCGAAGTATCACTCGAAATACAAAAACGTTTCATGAAAAATTGACGAGTTTGGCAAATGAAATGGGAATTGACATTGGTAAATCGAAAGTGTTACAGAAACCATATCGAGCTGAATTTTCTGACAAAGATTTAGAAAATATGAATGTGGTAGGTCGTAAATTGCAAATCAAAGAGTTACTATCACTGTTGCAAAAAAAGGGTGATTTAGACAGATGGAAAACAAGATGGATAAAGAAAAAGGAAGAAGCTCAAGGGAAAAGCACTGCATCAGAATATATGTTGAAAGAAACAGAAAAAGTGGAAAGGTTGTGTCCAATGAGAGAAGTGCCAGGTGGAATTCATGTTCATGTCCCATGGTCCCAACAGGATATTTTATCATTTACAAATAATTTCCCAAAACTCAGAGAGAAACCTATAGAATGGCATAGGCAGGTCGAAAGGTTTGTAAAGGTCTCAAAAGTGTTGTTAAAAAATCTAGATGGGTTATTTGATATCGTTGTTCCTGTTGATTTATGGACAGAATGCAAAATTGCAGTAGACTGGTCAAGTGATGAGTATCCTAGAGACCCAAAAACAGGAGCACCATCAGATGAGGTGATGAAAAAGTATAATCAGGTCATATTGTACTTAAAAGGAAAGGTACCCCCAAAAGAGCCAGACTGGACTAGAATAGACAGAACTACCCAGAACAAAGCTGAATCTGTGCATGCATATTATGAACGCCTCTTACAAGTTTTTAAACAGTATAGTGGTTTTGAATATATTGACACTAAAGATATGACACATTTCATCTATCGGTTTGTGTCTGGATTAAAACCCGAAATTTCACAATGGATTAAAGATCATAAGATCAGCTGGCAGGCCAAACCTATTGATGAAATACTCAAATAGGCAAAATATTGTGAATATGAATTGGAGAATAATTATTAGAAGAAAACCTAATGTGGGCACAAGTAAAATTAGCAGAGCAACAAGAACTCCAAATGAAAAATATTCAGACACAAGGGGATGGAAATGGAGGTAAACCTTGGGGAAAATATAACCGTGATGAAGCTAAAAAGAAATTTCCTTGTCATGGGTGCGGCAAATTGGGGCATTGGAAAAACGAGTGTAAGGCTGTATTAAATAATAACGTGCAAAATAATCATTTGAATTCACAGAAGCAGAATGAGGTATTGAAAAAGCAGCAGCAATAGGTAATACAAAACCAGTTACCATTGACGCCTATGCTAAACCCTGGGAGTCAGCCTACATACAGTGTAGATACCACAAGTTAGGAAGGAAGTGGTAAGAGTTACACAGTGACACCCCAATTTCTTTTGAGTGACTCATACTTTGATGAAGACAGTTTCTGACGATGCCTGAGGGGGGGGAGGACGAGGAGTGCGTACTTGGCGCATCCTTGCAGGTAGATCAGTCAGGTCCATACATTGAGGGAAAGGTTGAAGGAATACTGGTGCGACCTGTTCTACTGTGAGAACAGCAGACGTTGCAAACCTACCCCTCTCGGGAGAAGCGACCCTAGTAGTGGGCGTTTCTAATAAACAAATTAGTACCCCAGTTACAGAACCAATGGAAGTCAAAATATGCAATTTTAAAGAAATGCAGACATTTGTTGTATGTGACTCCAGTCCTGTAAACCTGTTAGGTAGGGATTTGCTGTGCAAAATGAATTGCACTATCTTTTGTACACCGAATGGTGTTGAAATTCCAACTCCAGATGAAGATGGAATTTATAAAATCATGTTAGCAAAACAAGAAACTGAAAAACAAAAGTTTACCATAAAAGATTTGCCAAATGAATTACAACAAACAGTAGATCCTAAAGTGTGGGATTTCACAGGAAAAGATGTAGGATTAATGGCAGATGTTGACCCAGTAAAAGTGACAAGGTGCAGTTTACCCAAAAATTCGACAGTACAAAATGAGCCCAGAAATAAAAGCAGGAGTTGCACTGGAAATATAGCGTTTAGTTGAAGCAGGAATTTTGCAGGAAATAATGAGCAGTCCATGTAATTCACCCATAATTAAAAAACTTACTGTGAGGAAAGGGTCTAAGGGATATTTAAAGACCCGCCCAGAATAATATCCCCTCAAATACTGATAATACTAACAAGAAAAACTGGGGGTCTACATGAGAGCTCAAAGTAGCTCCAAACAGCTACGAACTCCTACAAAGTGAGTCAAAGCTTGTAGTCCTAAATGGTGTGTCTAACCAAAGGAAAAACAGAAAAACCGATAAACAGAAACACACTTGATTGTTGGTGAGAGCCATACATAAACCTTAAACCTTTGCTATGTATTTCTAGTATTATTATTCTTAATTTGAGCAAGGACTTTCTTTTCCTCCTTTTTAAGTTTGGATAGAAGAGGTCTTGGTTTCATTATTTCTAGAGGAGAGATTACTCAACTTTTAATAGTCTTGAGTCATTTGTAAATAAGTGTGATCTTTTTGATTTTGGTTGAGCCATAACTGGCAGTTTACAAGATAGGTGTCTATGACTGTGATGCACCGAGACCTCCAGTTTTTCTTGTTAGTATAGTCACCCATAATTGGCATAAAAAAAATGAGCAGAAAGTACAGGGTCGTACAAAACCTTCGCAAAATCAATAAAATTGTTGTCCCAGGTTGTCCAGTGGTGCCAAACCCTGCTGTGATTCTGTATCAAATACCGTCGGCCGCAGGTTGGTTCACTGTAAAAGATCTATGCCATGCATTTTTCTCCATACCATTACATCCAGATAGCAAGTATCTTTTCTTGTTCAAATTTGACGACCATATCTATGTTTGGAATCGCGTACCTCAGGGGTACACGGAAAGTCCATCAATTTTTAATCAGATTTTGAAAAAGTGCCTTGAATCTCTGGTATTTCCTGGACAATCAGTCTTGGTGCAATATATAGATGACCTGTTGTTGGCATCTAAGAATCGAAATGACTGTGTTACTGATACTATTGCTTTACTGAATCATTTAGGTAAAGGAGGACACAAAGTATCACCTGAGAAATTGCAGTATTGTACCACATCAGTGAAATATCTGGGGCACCAGATAGAGAGAGGTGTCAGAAGGGTTACTTCTGAAAGAATCAGAATTATTCAAAACATGAATCTACCTCAAACGCAGTAAGAAATCAGAATGTTTCTTGGAGTTGTAGGTTACTGCAGGCAATGGATTGTGGGATTTGCAGTCCTAGCAAAACCATTGATACAAATGACAAAGAAAAAATTACGAGATTGTCAGTGTTAAGCTCCAGCATTAGGGATGCCTGACTATTCAAAAGATTTTGCATTGTTTTGTGATGCACAAGACAATTGTGCACTTTTAGTTCTGACTCAGACCCATGGTCTGATGAGACGTCCTGTTGCATATTTTTCTTCTACACTGGATTCAGTAGCAGCAGCATTGCCAGGATGTCTGAAGGCAGTGTTAAAATATCGAATGTAAAAGTATAGAAAGTAAAAAAAAATCGAAATTATAAATATAAAGTGTAAGAATATTTATATTTGTTTTTTAGTTTGTTAAATATTACATTTAATTTATTTAAAAATATACATATTATTATAATTAAAAAAATATTTATTTTAAAAAAAATTATATTAAAATTTAGGAGCGGGATGTGGGTTTTTAGGGGAATAGTGTGGGGAGTGTTTTAAAAATGTAATTTTAGAATTTATTTATTTTTAAAATTTTTATAAAATTAAACTTATTTTACATTTTTAAATAAATGCATAGTAAAATTTAGGAGTGGGATGTGGGTTTTTAGGGGAATAGTGTGGGGAGTGTTTTAAAAAATTATATTTGATTTTTTATTTTTAAAAAAAAAATGTAAAAAACATTAAGAAAAAAATTTGGGAGCGGGATGTGTTTTTTTAGGGGAATACGGTGGGGAGTTTTGTAAAAATTTGAATTTTTAAAATAATAATATATATTTTTTTATTATAAAAAAAATATTTAAACATTTTGAAAAAAAAATTCAGATTGGGATGTGGGTTTTTAAGGGACTCGGTGGAGAATTTTTTAAAAATGTGAATTTTTAATAATAAAATTTACATTCAATAAAAAATGAAAAAAATAAAAAAAATTGTTTTAAAATTTTGGAGTGGGATGTGAGTTTTTAGGGGAATAGGGTGGGGATTATTGTAAAATTTTAAATTATTAATAATTTGCACTAAACATTTTTTTTTTAAATTTAAAACATTTTTACATTTTCTAAATGTATACTTACATTTAGAAATGGGATGTGTGTTTTTATGGCAATAGGGAGGGTAGTTTGCTTAAAAATTTTAATCATAAATTTTTATTTTTAAAATTTCTAAAAATGTAATTAGTTGATCAAAATTTGAAAAATGTAAATTAACATTTAAGAGTGGGATGTGGGTTTTTATGGGTATAGGGTGCGTAGTGTTTGAAAAATTTGAAATTGTAAAATATTTTACTAAAATGTTACAATTAAAATAAAAGTAAAGAAAATTTTAAAAATAGTACATTATAATGGTTTTGTGTACATTACATTACCTGAGTTTGTTGTTGGTGGAGTGGGATTACTTAGGAATATTGTTTGATTATCCTGCATCTTCCCTGAGTTTATACTTTGTGGAGTGGGAATAGTAAATTATATACGTTGATTGTCCAGCACTTTTCCCCAGTTACTACTTGGTGGAGTGCTAATAGTAAATTATATGGGTTTTGTGTCCAGGACCTTCCCTGACTTTGTACTTGGTGCAGTGGGAATAGTAAATTATATGGGTTTTGTGTCCAGCACCTTCCCTGACTTTGTACTTGGTGGAGTGGGAATAGTAAATTATAAGGGTTTTGTGTCCAGCACCTTCCCTGAGTTTGTACTTGGTGAAGTGGGAATAGTAAATTATATGGGTTTGTTATCCAGCACCTTCTCTGACTTAGTACTTGGTGGAGTGGGAATAGTAAATTACATTGTTTGAGTGTCCAGCACCTTCTCTGAGGTTATAGTTGGTGGAGTTGGAATAGTAAGTTATATGGGTTTTGTATCCAGCACCTTCCCTGACTTTGTACTTGGTGGAGTGGGAATAGTTAATTATATGGGTTTTGTGTCCAGCACCTTCCCTGACTTTGTACTTGGTGGAGTGGGAATAGTAAATGATATGGGTTTTGGGTCCAGCACCTTCCCTGAGTTTGTACTTGGTGGAGTGGGAATAGTAAATTATATGGGTTTGTTATCCAGAACCTTCTTTGAGTTACTACTTGGTGGAGTGGGAATAGTAAATTACATTGTTTGAGTGTCCAGCACCTTCCCTGAGGTTATAGTTGGTGGAGTTGGAATAGTAAGTTATATGGGTTTTGTATCTAGCATCTTCCCTGACTTTGTACTTGGTGGAGTGGGAATATAAATGATATGGGTTTTGTGTCCAGCACCTTCCCTGACTTTGTACTTGGTGGAGTATGAATAGTAAATTATATGTGTTTGTTATCTAGCACCTTCCCTGAGTTACTACGTGTTGGAGTGGGAATAGTAAATTACATTGTTTGAGTGTCCAGCACCTTCACTGAGGTTATAGTTGGTGGAGTTGGAATAGTAAGTTATATGGGTTTTGTATCCAGCACCTTCTCTGACTTTGCACTTGGTGGAGTGTGAATAGTAAATTATATGGGTTTTTTGTCCAGCACCTTATTTGAGTTTGTACTTGGAGGAGTGGGAATAGTAAATTATATGGGTTTTGTGTCTAGCACCTTCCCTGACTTTGTACTTGGTGGAGTGGGAATAGTAAATTATATGGGTTTTGTGTCCAGCACCTTCCCCTGACTTTGTACATGGTGGTGTGGGAATAGTAAATTATATGGGTTTTGTGTCCAGCACCTTCCCTGACTTTGTACTTGGTGGAGTGGGAATAGTAAATTATATGGGTTTTGGGTCCAGCACCTTCCCTGAGTTTGTACTTGGTGGAGTGGGAATAGTACATTATATGGGTTTGTTATCCAGCACCTTCTCTGAGTTACGACTTGGTGGAGTGGGAATAGTAAATTACATTGTTTGAGTGTCTGGCACCTTCCCTGAGGTTATAGTTGGTGGAGTTGGAATAGTAAGTTATATGGATTTTGTATCCAGAACCTTCCCTGACTTTGTACTTGGTGGAGTGGGAATAGTAAATTATATGGGTTTTTTGTCCAGCACCTTACCTGACGTTGTACTTGGTGGAGTGGGAATAGTAAATTATATGGGTTTTGTGTCCAGCACCTTCTTTGATTTTGTACTTGGTGGAGTGGGAATAGTAAATTATATGGGTTTTGTGTCCAGCACCTTCCCTGACTTTGTACTTGGTGGAGTGGGAATAGTAAATTATATGGGGTTTGTGTCCAGCACCTTCCCTGACTTTGTACTTGATGGAGTGGGAATAGTAAATTATATGGGTTTGTTATCTAGCACCTTCCCTGAGGTTAAAGTTGGTGGAGTTGGAATAGTGAGGGCCCCATTAGGATGACGGGCGGACTTTGTCCGCCCGCCACCCTATCGGTATTCTGGACCGCCCGCCTTATGGCGGGGGTCCCGTTGGGGGAATTAGGATGTGCCCGCCACAGTGGCGGGCACATCCTTCATTTTTAGCATTGTGGCGGGCGGTGCACTCTGCACCGCCCGCCACAATGCTAAAAATGCATTTTTGCATTTGCATATACAAAGCGGAAGGCACCGCGCGGTGCCTGCCGCTTTGTATATGCAAATGAAAGGGGGTACCATAGGTACCCCCCCCCTGTGCACCCCCACCCCAATAGCAACGACCGCATGCCTTTCCGTGGCGGGATCGCAGCCGCGGAAAGGCACCTATGCACACGCATGCTAATATGGCTGGCGGTGTCTGATAGACACCGCCACCATATGAACCCTTTTCCGCCCCGGCCGCAAGGCGACCGGGGCGGAAAAGTGGCGGGCGGTGTTTGCCTCCGCTGCGATCCCCCCGCCATTGTAATTTGGCGGGGGGAAAAGGGTGGCGGGCGGGCATTTCTGTCGGGTGGATCGCCACCGCCACCATGGCGGTGGCGATCCGCCCGACATCATAATGGAGCCCTAAGTTATATGGGTTTTGTATCCAGCACCTTCCCTGACTTTGTACTTGGTGGTCTTGGAATAGTAAATTATTTGGGTTTTGTGTCCAGCACCTTCTTTGAGTTTGTAAATGGTGGAGTGGGAATATTAAATTATAATATATGAATGTTTAGTATTTTGTGAAAGTACATATAATGATATTAAGTATGTTGAATTCATGTTGTATGGTAAAATTATTATAACAATATTAATTAATTTTTGTAATTGTTAGTAATTAAAAAAACATTAATTAGAGTCACAGCATGTTTTAAAAAGTTTCAAAAAGTAGGTTGTAAAATAAGAAATGAGAAAATAATTTTATTGACATTTTTCAATGTTATCTGTACATTTTTATTTTCAATAAATGATAAAAAATATTTACATTTTCATCACAGTTGTACATTTGTCTCAAAAAATTATTATTGCAAACATAATTTATTACAAATATTTTGAAGTAAAGTCATATTTATTCAGTGTACAGTTTTTAGTTTATTTCACAGTTTTTGATGTAAAATAAAAATGTATTTGACAAGTCATATATAACAACTTTTTTTATAATTTATTAACATTGTGGTAGTATTTTTAAACATTTTTTGTAGTACAATATTTAGAAACATTAATACAAAAAGGTAGGTTTTGTTAACATTATTATAATATTTACATTTGTACTTTTTGAAATACATTTTTATTGTTAATATATAAAATATTAATAATAATACTTTTTACAGATACATTGATAATGTTTTTAGGTAAAACATTGGTTTATACAAACAGTAAATAATAGTAATATTAATAACAGTATTGTATATTCATACAGTCATGTAAGTAATTTTTAATAAGATAAATGTTTATTTATTTAATATAAAGTCTTTGAAAATAACAAATAGTACATTGGAATAATATTTAATACAATAGTTACATAATGTATATTGTAACATGTGTAAAATAATGTTTACATGTTATTTAATGTTAATAGAAATGGGACTATTTGTTTGTTTGGGCCTATTTTGTAACCGCTCCATGTTATTTTATGTCATTTCGATTTGGAAGAGCTCGCGGTTGGAGCCTGCTTCGCATGTGGAAGGGTAAGTTTAATTTTAAGTACTTTATATAAGTTATATGTTTAGTTTGAGTGTTTGTGGTGTGTGTGTAAGTTTTCTATTGTTTGGTAGTTGTAGGATGTGTGTGTTTTAGGAGGTAGTTATGGTTATCGTTTTGGTTCCGGTTTACTAATTTTGGGTTAGTATTTTGATGAAGTAGGAATATGGTTAGAAATGTAACGGAATGTTTTGTATAGTGTTTAATAATGTTTTCTATTGTATGTTGGGGTGTATTGTGTGCGGGTGGGTATGTATTTTTTCTATTTTACAGGTACTTTATGTGGATTTCATTTTTTGGAGAAGGTTTCGTCTTTTTTCGTAAGAAGGGTCTCTATTATTTTTTAATATATTAGAGACACACTTTCTTCCATTTTTATTTTTTCCTGGAGCGTTTTTTATGTTTTACACTATTTTCGGGTCTTTAATGGCTTATTGCTGGATCCATTATGGAGAAGAATCGTTATGGATCTGTTTTTTTTAAAATTTTATTTCTATTTAATTTCCATGGAGCATTTTTTCTATTTTGTGAACTATTTTCGGGTTTTTTTTTTAGGGTTTCCGAGTGGATTGTGTTGGAGCAGATTTTTTTGGATTTCGTATTATTTTTGGATGACCCCTTTTGGATTGTTTTGGTGGATTACTTCGAAGGAATGACTAATTTGGTTGCAAAGGTTTTTCTTCAGCAACAAAGTGAGTAAGTAATTTTGATTTTTTTTATTGGGTGGGATTGTTATGTTATTTTTTATGTAATTTCATGGTATATGTTAGTAATTGTAAGGAAATTATTTAGATATATTTTTAAATAAATATATTAAATATAGTTCAATAATATCTATATTTTATGTTTACTATTTGAATATTGTAGGTATGTGACTTATATTTAAGGAATTGTTTTAGCTATGGTAGATAGGTATAGTAGGTCTCTGGTAGTTGGGTATAGGGTTACTTGGCTTTGTAAGGTGCTGTACAATTTTTTTTGTTTCTTTAGTTAGTTTTGGGCCTATTTGTGTTATAGATTGCTCCATTCGGAGTTCTTGGTAGCTTTGCTCTTTTTGTAATGCTTGAAGGAGTTTATGTAGGGTTAGGGAACCTCTGCCTGTACCTGCTTGGAAAGCATTGTGCCATCCTTCAACAGCGTTGTTGCTTTTAGCTTGTTTATTTAGTGTACTTAGGTAGACGTTCCACCAGGCGATTTGGAATTTGGGTGGCCTTCTGTGTCCAGATCTGTGTAGTCTCCCTACCCATGTATCCTCGAAATAATATAAGAGAGGGATTCGTTTAGTTTCATTTTTTTATAATAGGGGCTGTCTATTAATAAGTTGTAATGTTCCACTATGTCTGTAACTGTAACGTAGGTCAGTGCAATTAATTTTTTTACCTGGTAGGCAAAAGTACTGTCAGTGCAGTATTGGGTGCTTAGGGCAGATTTTTGTATATGTTTCCATATACATTTGTTAAAGTGGTAGTAGCAAACTAGGATTGCTGTGTGAGGGTAGGTTTTTAGAATTGTATTTATCATTGCTTTCTCAAAGTCAATGATAATTTTTGGGGGGAAGTAATTATTTGTTAGGTCTTTTATTTTATTTAGTACCTCAGTATAGGTTGTTTGCGGTTTGTTGGGTAGTAGGGCATATATGAAGGGGCTATTGCAGTTTTGACAGTGTCCATGGATGGTGTATAATTGGTAGAATGGTTTTGGGCACACTGAGAATGTGCCATCCATCATCCATGTTTCGCATTGGTGTAATTTCACCATATTGTCAGCTGTAGCAAACATTATAATTCTTTTTTTCTGTACATGCATTGTCATATATGATGAAAGGTTCATTATTATGGGTTATTGTTAGTTCAGGGGGTATTTGGACTTCTTCAAATGTTTTTGGGGCAGGTGGTGTAGCTGTAGTTATTCTTTTTTGCCTAGCTATTGTCCTTTTTAGAGAATCTATAGAAGGGACTTGACTTGATGCATGTTGGGGGAAAGTTCTTAGATGGTCTTTAAGAATAGTTGTAGATGGGCGGTCTGTGTTAGTGCTTGCTTCTTTTAGTGAGTCAAGTATTTGTCTAATTTCTATTTCTGTAACGTTGGGAGGGTGGTTATGTTCTGTTGTGTTAGTTACAGATGTTTCAATAGTTATAGCACAACTATAACATTTATTACTGTAACATTTGCTGCATTTCCAAAACACTTTCAATTGATGTTGTTTTTCTTGGGTATATGTGTAGCCCATATAAAAAAAGAAGCTTTTTCCCTTTCTGTGAAGTTACAAATTTAGCTTCTTCTGTCATTGTTCTGGTTTCTTTCTACACTAAATAAATGTTACATAGAGAAATTTAGGTTTGTTTTACGTTTATCATTACATTTATCACATTTGCACAGTATATTTACCAGTTTTTCAGTTGTTTGGAGGGCTGTGCTCTGTGTTTTGATGATTTTCTTCTCTGTTTCTTTTGTTGATGGCTCTGTTGGTAAAAGAGAAATAATGTATTGTATATATTTTGTTCTCAAGAATTGGATTCCTTTTCACTTGGACGTTTTCTTTCTAAGTTTCGTTTTATAACTTGTCTCTGTTATTTTAGTTTGTATACTTACTTTGTTTTTAGAGTTGATAGGTTTCCAAATGTTGGCCTTTTTTTCTTTAATTGTGGTATATCTGCAATAAATGGTAAAAATGAAAGAAAAAGATTAGTTTATTGTTTAATGTATTATTTGGTGTTTGTAGTGTTAAGCCTAGTAGTGTATGTCAGGTACTTACTTTGGTATTCTTTATCCTTTGTTTGATGGTAGCAGTTTTCTGTTCTGGTGAAAATTTGGCAGAGTTTCCCCGTCTTCACGTTTTGTAGCAACAAGTAGTATCTAATTGTGTGTTTTCTTTCTTTATATAGTGTTTGAATTATGTGTTGGTTGATCTGATTGGTTGATCTAATTGTTTGGTGTGTTTTATTGGTTGTTTGAGACATTTTGAATTTTTTTGGTAGTTCAGTGAATCGTTTTGTAGATGGTAGGTAATGATTTTATATTGTGGTGCATGTATTGTTCTTTTTATTATTTAATATTGTTATGTAATGTGAGCTGTATAATGTTTTATATGATCATATCATGTGAACTTATTGTATTATAAAAATGTTTTATATGTGTTAAATGTTGCTGTTTATTTATTGTTTAATTGTAGTATGTTATATTGTATATAAGTATGCTGATTTATGTTATGATTAAAGTGTTTTTACAGATATATTCCTATATTTATTATATATAGTGCAGTCGATAATTACATTTTTCGATATTTTAGTGGTCTATATTTTAGTATTCAATATTTTTGATTATTTCTTTATGTGTATTGAAATTCGATATATTTTAATTGCGAGATTTTTTAGGGTCGATAATGTTGTTTTTGATGTTTTTTAGTATCGATATTGTTGAGTCGATATTTTTGTAGTTTTATGTTTAAGTATTGAGAGTCGATATTTTTGTAGTCGATATAATTACATCGATAATTTTTTACTCGATATTCGGTCCGTCGATATTGTTTCAGTGATCCGTCCATTATTATGGGACATCCAGTTACAGTGTACGTCCCACATGCAGTTGTGATTTTGTTGACCAGGACTAAAACTCAGTACCTAACACCTAGTCGGCTGACTAAGTATGAACGAATCCTTGTAGGTGCAGAGATTATGACTATTGCTAGGTGTAATATTCTGAACCCAGCAACACTATAGCCTGATTCGCACTTTGCGGAAGTTAAAGATGAGATTGAACACAATTGTATTGATCTTACAGAATACTGTACTAAACCTCGTCCAGATGTAAGAGAAGAGCCACTAATAAATTCAGAACATGAGCTATTTGTAGATGGTTCATTCATGCGCCATGAGGAAGGAGGTTTGAGTGCTGCATACGCCGTTTGTACTCTATGGGGTCCAATTGAAGCATCATATTTACCTGGAGTAAAATCTGCACAGGTAGCTGAACTAATTGCATTGACAAAGGCATGCAAAATTGGGAAAAAAATTGAAAGTGACTATTTATACTGATAGCCAATATGGCTATGGAGTTGTGTACGATTTTGGCCAACTCTGGATGCAAAGGGAGTTTCTGACTTCATCAGGCACTCTTATTAAAAATGGAAATTTTGTGAAAGATTTGCTAAAAGCAATCCAATTACCAGAAACAGTAGCTGTGGTCAAGTGTGCTTCTCACCATTCTGGCAACGACAGTGAAAGCAGGTAACCCATATGCTAACCAATTAGCTCAATATTGTGCCAGAAATAAAATGGCAATAAACAAGAAAATTGAAACAAACAATGGAAACAGCTGCCAGCTTATGTTGCTTGAGAAAGTGAAAACGTGGGAAGAAGTGAGAGACTTGCAAAATGATGCAGAACAGGAAGAAAAGGAAGGATGGGTGAAAATGGGATGTCAGAGAAGGGCTGGAGACGGTGTCATTATTTACCTTGATGGAAGGCGTGTGTTGCCAAACTGTATGCTTGCTCCTATGGCTTGGATGTACATGGTGATTCTCCTCTAGGACGGGACACCATGACTAGATTATTCGGACAAACTTGGTACAATGTAAAGTTCAGGAATGTTGCAGAGAGTCTTTGCCATAGGTGCTTAGTTTGCCAACAAATGAATCCTGGGAAAAGAACTGTAATGTTGCCAGGAAAGATTGGAAAAGCAGAAGGTCCTTTTATTCGACTTCAGATTGATTTCATTCAGTTACCCCCTTGCAGAGGAATGAAGTATGTTCTTGTCATTGTCTGCCTATTTTCAAAATGGGTGGAAGCTTACCCTACACGTAGGAATGATAGCATCACAGTAGCAAAACTACTACTTAGAGAGCTCATACCACATTTCGGTTTTCCAGTAACAATTGAATCAGACCAAGGAAGACCTTTTAATAATGATGGTCCTATCTGTGAAGCGTTTAAAATTGAGCAAAAGCTGCACTGTGCATACCGCCCAGAGGCTTCTGGAGTGGTAGAACAACTGAATGGCTCAATCAAATCAAGATTGGGACAAATATATGAATCAACTTGATTAGAATGGCCAGATGCTTTACCTCTTGTTCTGATGGGACTCAGAAGCATCCCAGACAGAAAAACAGGCTTGAGTCCTCATGAAATACTTATGGAAAGAGCAATGAGGAAGGCATTAGTGCCAGGACATAAGTTGCTAAATATATCTGATGATTTAGTACTAGAGTACTGCAAAGAGCTGGCTGACCAAGTGCATTCTATCTCTCACCAGGTTGGAGAAGACGCTGTCACCAGGCAAACAACTCCAGCACATGATCTGATTCCAGGTGACTGGGTTGTTATAAAAGAACATACACGAGAATCTTGCCTCGAAAAATGGCTGTTCATACTGATGATGGTAACTCGAAAAGAAACTGCTTAAAAACATGCTGTAGAATATGCACATGTAGTATAGTAATAATACTCATAGTATGGTTAGGACTGACAGTAGCTATTCCTTATCTAATGGATAACAGTGAGAAAAATAACACTAGTATTCATGAGAAGATAGATGTACCTGAAAAAAGTAATATACATAAAATAGATAGTTTTGGACAGCAAAAAGTAGAATTAGAAGCATCAGATGAGGAAGAATTGCATTACGATAAAATTAGAAATAGAACATACTTGAATGTATTTGCAAATCTGTTAATACATTATGTAGCGGCAATGGAAATAAGTGATTGCTATGTTTGTAAGAAGCTATCATTGTCTGTAGCAGAAGGTGTCACTTATCACCATTTGCCCTTAACTTATGGTATCTCATGTAGTATTTTAGCTAGTTTGTTTTACAAGAAAGGACCCTTACAGTATTATTATTCTAACTCAGACGAGATTTTCTCTGAACTTCCTATACGTAGTAACCTGAATCCTGCACATACTAAAAGTGACATAACTTGTAATATGGGTGAATATTTTCTAACAATAGGTACAATTGATGTAGCTGAAGCACACAAGAATAATTTAACATGCATTTTACATGAAGAAGAAAATATATTTTTTGAATTTAGTTGAGAAAAGGAGAGAGGATTTCCAAAGAAAAACTATAGAACAGAAACGAAAAATTCCTAAATGGGCAGAAAATAAAGAATACACCTTGAATTGGAAAAACTCATGCTGCTATGTTGCTGGACTTTGAAAAGAAAGGGAAACACTCTCTCCACAGGGAGAGAATGAGTTATTATAATAATATATTTATTGGTTCTAGTGAATGTGAACACAATTATAAAGTAATTGGGGGTTGGGGTTTTAAAGATGGAACTGAGCTAGTATTTCCTTAAATGTATTACATTTGTGGAATCAAATCATATTACAAATTGCCTGATCATTGGAATGGGAGTTGCTATTTTGGAATAGTATTCCCAAAAGTATATCATGTAAACACAATCACTGGAAACAATGAAGAAACTAATGGACTAATACGTAGTAAAAGAGCTAGTTTTTCAGAAATTGCAGGTGATATATTTAGTGCATTGATACCTTCAGTGGGAGTGGTTTTGAATACTCAAAGAATTTACAAATTGTCGACAGTGGTGGATCATTTATCGACTGACACTGCTGGAGGATTCTTAATGATCAATACTGAACTGGTTGCGGTAGGGTCAATGGTTTTCCAAAATCGACTTGCTCTTGATACATTGTTGGTAAAAGATGCTGGAGTCTGCAGAATGCTGAAAACGCAACATTGTTGCACTTACATACCTGACAAAAGTGTAAAACTTAAGGGGCAGCTTCCTTTTAGGCCTTACTTGGTTGTTGCGTCGCCAGCAGAGAGCTGTGGAATTGGCTCTTCAGTTGGGGGCCAGGAGCGGGACCACAGGACACCTTGACGTCCTTGCAACTTCTCAAAGCGAGTAGAGAGGCTAGAATGAGGCCAGATCCCAAACACCAAAGACACATCACGGGCAACAATCACAGACAGTAGGTTGTGACAGTCTTACAAGGTTACACCTTGTCGTTTCTGGAGGGGACATATTCCCTTGCACACTGTAAAAAGAAATTAGTAGGAAACGTTTTTCAAATGACGAGAAAAAAATGAGGAGAAACTCCGGGTCCATGTCTGAAGGCATTGAAAGGAAGGAACTGACATTAGCATGCGGAGTGGTGCCTTAATGCAACACTAGATGTTACTTCTGGGGGGGGGGGCATGAGGAAACGTATCATTGATAACTTGAAAATGGTAGCTGCCGTTTGCAAACATCATGAACATTCTGTGGTTTTATGAGAAATGTCGTTTCCTGAATTACACTCAGTGCCTTGTGCAGTGCGTACTCCAATGGCAATGAGCCTTTCATCCTTTCATTCAAGCAGTGCCTAGGTCACACATGCCCTGAATGTGTGAAGGACCTGTAAGTTCAGAATACTGAGCTTGCATGCTTGTAGAGTGTGGAAAAGTGCATGTCACAGATCATGACAATTCACAAGTGCAAATTTGGAAGGACTAAATAGAACATTCGCACCTGAACTGAAAGGCTCCCATGGTGTTAAAACCATTATTTTCTCAGACAACTCATATCCATCAATCTAGCATGCATCAATAGAATTCAAGAGGCCATGTGATCCAGCAGGAAATGCAAAACAAGGATCCATTTGTGAGTTAGAAACATCAGAGGCATATACCAAATATCTGCAATCCTCTTAGAAGGAGGAAGGTCGTTCGTATGGCTCCTGTCTACCACCACTTCTATCATGGTTAGCATCTTCTGGGTGTTAATTGTAAAGGGCAAATTGAGGGAAAGGGTTCATAGAACACTGAAAATTGACTAATGTCCTTTACAGTGAAGTCGGCACATCTAGTAACACTTTAGTGAAAATGTGAGGTACAGCCATCAGACCAAACAGCATAACCATAAACTGATCGAGTTGAGACCCCCAAATTGAACCTCAAGTAACATCTGTAGGCTGGGAGAAATGATGGAGCAAGGTTGGATACGTAAAGTGACTTGCTTATATTCAACCCTATTGAAAATAATATTAATGTACTAACTAACATGTTTGTCATCGTTTATCGACTGACACTGCTGGAGGATTCTTAATGATCAATACTGAACTGGTTGCGGTAGGGTCAATGGTTTTACAAAATCGACTTGCTCTTGATACATTGTTGGCAAAAGATGGTGGAGCATTCAGAATGCTGAAAATGCAACATTGTTGCACTTACATACCTGACAAAAGTGTAGAACTTAAGGGGGATGTAAGGAATATTACACATTTAGAAAGAGAACTCAAAACACTGGAGGTTGAAAGTGCATGGAAGAGACTTACAGATGGTCTCTCCTCTATAGGTAGTTGGTTTTCAAACATAGGAAAAAGTTTTGTAGGTAGAAAACTGATGCCAATGGTGGGAATAGCCCTATTTATTTTAGGGATTTTAACTTGTTGCAAATGTCGCAAGCTTAAAAAGACATATACAATGAATAAGAAAGGAAAGAAAAGAAATATTAGTGAAATTGAATTAGAAGAGCATAATGGACATTTGTACAAGAAAGTGAAAGATCTTCATATGAAAAATGAAAAGAATTTTAACAGAGAGCTTGAAGAAATTGAGTTGGGTGAAATTAGAAAGTTGGCATCTGTTTCATTAATTAGTGATGATATAAAATATCATCGAAGAGGGGATTGATGGAGCAATGTTGCATACGTAAAGTGACTTGCTTGTATTCAACCCTCTCGAAAATATTATTAATGTACTAACTAACATGTTTGTCATATTAATATTGCATTAAACGATATATTAGGTATCTAGGGAAAGCTTGTCAATGTGTTTTTACTAACTTTAATCTGCCTGCATTAAAATGGCTGCTTTTACGCGGGATTTTTTACTGCGCATGTGTCTGTCACACTCACGTGACATGCTTGGTGGGAAAACTTTTGCTTCTGCGCACTAGAACTAAGATGGCTGCTCTGTGTCCTAACGTGTAGGAAGCTTGCATCGCTGCTTTGCTAAGTTGTTTGTTTTGCCTAACTTCTAATGCAATAGTTACAATGAAATAATGGGAATAGAATAGAAAGAAGTGGTAAACAGTGCATTCATTTTATTCTGTGTCTCTAAAACTGTTTCTTTTCTATTCTTGCAGTTATCGTATTTGGGCCTAAATGTACCTCTGAAACTCCATCTTGGAGAGACTGCGCCTGTGCGAAAGAAACCCCAAGCCACTGAAGCCAATGGCCCTGAATCGGTGCCAGAAAAATGACATGGACTAAAGAAACTATGAAAAGCGACCTCCTCACCCTGCCAGAGGAAGCTGAATTGAATAAAAAGTTAAATGTCTTATTGTTACATTCACTACTGGGCGGAATAAAAAGTACATGGGAAGATAAAGTAATGGGAGGGAAACATTTAAATACATGATTGACAAGTTACCTCATATCAATGTGGTGTGATGATTTCTCTTTGTTATGTGTCCAATAAAATTGTGGGTTTTACACATTTGCAACATTTGGGGGTGGTACACTGACCTGAAAAATAGTATAACTAGGGTAGGCTTAGTTAGTTAGTTTGTCCGACTTGTCCGAATAGCTGACCTGTCACTGACCCAACGCACTCAATAGGTGATCGAGAGCAGAGTTGCTGGCGGAGCACTCTGTCAGAAGATTCGATAACCCAATCGGGGTTCTGGGAAGGAGATCGATGACCCAATTGGGGGTTCGACTGTTAGCTGTAGGGAGGGTTTACAACGCTGGCATTTGAACTTTAGCTGTGGTGCTGGTCTTAGCCTATGGTGGTCCTGTCCTGATCCAAATTGGTCCGAAACCAGGCCTGATTCTGATCTGCACCTGTTCTTTCCTGCTGGCACCTGCATTTTGGGATTCTTATCCTTTAACTCAGCCCATGGCCCTGGTTGGTCATCACACCATTCTAGGTAACTATAAAGTGTGGGTTTGTCATTGTACTATTTTCCCTTATCTTTACCCACCCTTTGTCTAATTGCTTCATGATATTTTTCTTTTTGAATTATTTGCATATGTTGTTTCAATCTACATCATTCTAAATAGAACAAGAAATTATTGATTCCATGGTTTTCAAACTTTTAAGATTCACTTAGATAAAAGAACTTAAACAGTTCCTGAGTTTGTGGTTATTTACAAAATGCGAAATGATATTTTATTGCCTAATTTTCTTGCTAACTCCCTTGATCCTTTAGGACTATAGGTATTGATGACTTGGATTGGCAAGACAAATGGTATAAATCCTGAATGGTAAAATCTAAATTGATTGAGTGTAGGTTTACCTGTTTAATATAAATAGATATATGGGCTCAGGTGAGTATGTTGAGCAGGTGAGCCCGCGCTCTATCAGAATAGACAGATGGAAACAGGTGCCCTTGAATTTAAGGGATACCAAGCAGTCCCAGCACTGAGGGCCAGCAGGATTTGACTCAGGGACAGCATCTTAAACTTGTCCTCCCACATAAACAGACTCAAGTTGCAGGGCTGGCCTATTTAAGAGAGTAACATCAAGTGTCACTTTCTTCAAGGGGCGCCGACTCTGTGACCACTTTGTTCACTAGTGCAAGAACCTCTAAATCCAAAACTAAAATGTGCTGTAGAATATGCTCTGATGGAAGGAGGACGATCCGGAGGAGATGACAGAAAGGGGTATGGCCTTAGCCATTATGGATTAGCTACATCACTAGCAATCTGTCCTTGATAGCTCCCAACTGGAGAGGTGACCCTTCCCCTACCAGAAGCTGGGGAGGGAAGGAGGTGTCAGAGTTTTGAGGCAGAAGCACTGCAGAATATTTTGAGGGCTCAAGGTGTTAATGGTGTCCTCTAGATTCGCAAGAAGTATGTTTCCTGGGATGTTGTGATTAGTTTCAAAGTTTGCTGCGGCCGGGACTGTTGTGCTCTGGTGTAACCACAGCATTTACTGTATTGTCTGTAATTCGGATGCCAGCCCCAGTGAGCAAGCTGCTGTTCTTAAACACTTGAAGGATGAGGCGACCTTCTCACTGAATAGTTGCTCATAATCGAAGGGCATGTCCATGAGGGTGGTTTGGAAATCTCAAAATGAAACTTAAGAAATATCTAGGCAAGGGGGTGCAATGTGAAAGCTGTGCCCTTGTACCAAGCCAAAGTTTCTGTAGATCTTAGGCTGCTCTTCAGGATTTGTTTGGAAGCATCCAAAACATCCCTGTGCAGATTTTAAAATGGCTTCTCAAGATCTGGTAAACTGATGATAGTTAGTTTTACCAATAGTCATGTGGTATGGATATAGCGTATCTGTAGACATAGTGTTAGCCTGTGGCGGAAAAGGCTGCCATGTTGCAATCTGAGGGGGCATCCACCAAAGCCACAGGGTTCTGATTTCTAATTCACTGGTGAAAGGACGTAGCTCAATACACCAACACGAATTAGAAATCATGTTGGACTGCAACTCATACACAACCCATTAAGCAATACTGTCAGTAGGGGGGGGTGTTGTCTGGCCATGATTAGTCCCTCTAGATAAGTTAAGACTCTCTTTTGTAAATTAACAACACACTCAAAATAGCACTAAGAAACTCAAGATAAACATTTTAAAATGTTTATTTCGAACAACCCAGTCTAATGCTTAACACCTTGGGTGCTATGGGTTTTCCCGCTGGGTGCTGAATTCTGAAAATCGCGGGTTTCGTGACAAAGCCAGCTCGTCATCCGCGTAGCGCAGGTAACGCCCATGACGAGCTGGCTTTGTCATTAGCGTAGAAAGGGTTAAAATATGAACGGTCCCCAAACAGTATACAAATTTATAAATTGTAAATTGATACTTGTATAGCGCACTACTCACCCGCAAGGGTCTCAAGGCGCTTGTACCAATACTGCGGTGGAACCCATCCTGGCTTTCCCTGTGAGGCGTTCACTCCTGGGCACCCCCAAGGTGGAGGCCAGGCATCCTTAGCGTTGTGGGGGCCGTTGTGGAGATTAAGCAAGCTATTGCCCAGAGTTGCAGAGTGGGACTCCATGATTGGAATAGGCACGAGGTGAGAATTATCAGGTCCTTGGAATTTTAAGCCCAAGACCCGCAGAGGCGGGGAATTGAACCCTGGTCCCGGGCCAGACCTCTGCATCAGGGTCTGCCGCTCTAACCATTGAGCCACACTTCTCCACCCATTGAGCCACACTTCTCCACAAAAAGAAATACAGTATTGCATGACATGGCCAGCTAAAACAAATAAGTGTTCTTAATATGGTTCCCAGTGTGATGTTTCCTAACCTATGCCAAAGTAGCAAAGCGACCTTTAACCTACATTAGTCCTACCTTGCTCTGCATAACGATTCTACCAATTACCTTTTACCCAGTTATGTGCTGAATAAATGTCCATTGGTTTCCTTTAAACTAGCCTAATTTATTATGCATGAAGATTCACAGCGTCATATCTTAATTCCCTACATATGAAGTGCATAGCAGGATTAATGTACTCTGTACAAAAGGTAATTGCTATCCTAATCCTTGTGCGACAGGGCTACTTTGCATAGTTACATTTATTGATTTAGGCTTATCTACATAATCGTACTCACAACATATCGATTGCGGTACAACCCCAGAGGCTATCTTTTTGGTATAAAATAACCAAACCTTCACCAGGTAACGAGAGAAGACGCTGCTACGTTGACACGGAAGTCCCTGCATGCTGAGGCTTCAACATGCAGCAGTCTGACATCCTTTGCGGGGTGTCCATCTTGTGACCAAGATGGGGTCCTTCATTGTCTCCCATCAGTTAATGGGGTTGGCGCTTTCCTAAGGGATTCTTGGCTTCACAGCCAAATACATGCAAGGTACATTGAGATACACTTAGGTAGGGTACGCATAGTTGGAGTACACTAAGATTACTATTTTTATATATGCCTGCATATATTCGTTGCTTAGCACCATGGTAGAAATGTATCTATTGTTTACTCTGTTGGTGCTTGTAATCTCTTACATTTGCTTCTGTCTATTGATTGTCGCAGCAACCATGTTTTATACTAGAATGACGCTGATTCAATAAATACTTATGGAAAATGTCCCGAATGTTTATTCTGTGTATCTCTCTGAGACTAAATGAGCATGATTGACTGAGTGTAAAGTACTCTACTGTTTCCACAACACCCTCAAGAGTTGTCATGTCAATGGTTGCCAGAAACTATTTGCTCCTTGGTAGGGTTCAGGGGCTTATACTGGCACTGTGAGCTAGCTGGTGTATAGGCTGTGGGGGTGTCCGGAATCAGTCTAGACAGCAATACCTTAGTTTATGTTGTCCAGCAAACACGCAGATCCTTTGTATTTTTAGGAACTACATGACACTAGCACCCTTTCACCCTATCGCTACTTCTAAGCACTATGCGTTTGATATGGTCTCTTACTCAAATCTATTAACTAGGCTCAGGAAAATTGTAATCCAAAGTTGTGCCTTGACTTCGCTGAAATCATTTCTTAAAGGTAGGAAGCAGGTGGTCTATTTTCCGCCTTACACATCCACTTCAAAACCTCTTGAATTTGGTGTCCCACTGGGCTCTGCATTGAGACACATTCTTTTTAATATATATCTGACGCTGTTGGTGTGTCTCATTAAATCTTGGGGCTTGCGAGTGATCGCTTATGCTGTTAACACTCAACTTCTCCTGTTTTTACAAGACAATACCATGGAGGTGCCATTTTTGTTTAAAGTGTCTAAAATCAGTAGTTGAGTGGATGGACAGTACTTGCCTCAAATTAAACTCTGGTGAAATGGGAATTCTTTTCTAGCAACTGATGAACGCTACATTTCCAGATTCTTGTAACTGATGGCTGGTTCAGCTTGGGTCTCCTCCCTTACTTTCCTCACCAGTAAAAAATTTAGGTTTCAGATTTGATACTGATCTTTCCTTTGACCCTCAAATGAAGCAATTTCCTCTTGTTGTTTTGCAACACTCAAATCTTTAAAGAAAATGTTGCACTTAGTCCAAGAGCATCCTCAAAATATTATTGTTCACAATATGATAATCTCTAGACGTGATTATGCGAACAATCTGTATTTGGTTCTTCTGATTTATCTGATGCAGCACCTTCAGATTGATCAAAATGCAGCTGCTCATTTAATTTAGAAAATTCCTTTTCGCCAAACAGAGACACCTTATTTGCGGCAATTGCACTGGCTGCCTGTAATGAAGCTCATTCAAATTAAGGTACTCATTTTGTCCTATAGAGTGTTTCAGCAGAAAGGACCCCTCTACGTAAGTAAGAGATTTACACCTTATTGACAGGTGCAAAATCTTAGATCTAATAATCCCAACTGCTGCAAATGCCCATGTTTTTTAAAGTTACAAGAGGGGTGAGATAGTTTGTTTACCCCACATCCAATCTCTCCCATTCACTTAAAGTTTGACCCCTTCTGAAGCTACTTTTTAACAAGAATCTTAAGACTTTTATTTTTATTTAATATTTTTCACTTCAGTTATTTCATTTGTTTTACTGGACAGTTTACTTGCCGCTAGTACCGGGACGCTTTTTCTAAAGCAGCTATATGCTTTATAAATTGTATTGTATGCTAACATTTAGAAAAAGCAGAAAATAGAAAGCCTTCTCAATCAATTTTCTAAAGATTGATTGCACAGCATACCTTTTCTCAGTATGAAATAGCTGTTTAGCTATTCTCTATCACAGACCTTGCCCAGCAATGATAAGCAGTGCCAGGCTTGAGGCAACTTCCCTACTCTGGAGCAACTCCTGACTGTGGGTGCCATGTCGCAGCAAACCGACGTGACCTCTAGGCTGATAGTTCCATTGCGAAACCTCAGCAACTAATGGTCAGTTACCTGATTTTTTTTTATAGTATCTGTTTGCCGATTTTAGCTCATGCTTATGTTTGGAGGGGGCGTGGCTTGGCCGGCTGCAAGATGGCCGCACTCGGAGTGGGCTCTGCCGGCCAAGCTTAATAATCCGTCAAAATCTGTCGACATCCGAGCTGCGTGGGCACTGCTCGCTACCTTCTGTACCCCGCCTGCCTCCGGCTCTGATCCTTGCTCGGGGGCTGTACTGACAAGATCGGGCCTAGGTCCTGCTTTGGCCCCGCCAGCCCCTGGCTTGTTTTCTTCTTGCTGCCACCTGACTGGCCCACCTAACATCCACACTGCTGCACCCACTGCACCCCTGCTAACTGTCGCTGTTGCCCTTGTGGGCTCCTTGGGGTCGCTTGTTTCCTGCTTTGCCGCCTGCTGCTTCGCCCAGTGCCTGGACGCGCCTCGCTGCCCTGGCCTCACCTCCCGGGGTGCGCCCTGGCTGGATCATCACCCTTTGAGTGTTGTTGCCTGGTCTGGCGGCTGGGTGTGTGGTGTGTCGCCACCCTGGTTCCTCCTATGGGCCCATTGACTTTTGGCTCTGCAGTGCCCTCATTTGATTTGCTCTCTGTGGGTTTGTGGGAACCACTGGTTGCCTGAATTGAACTGGTCTGCATCTTGTTGTTCACCCTGCTTGGCAACCTCAGCAGACGGAACTCAGGGGAAGCTCGCCCTGGTTGAGCCATCATTCATCCACGCCATATCTCACTTCCAGAAGAATTACTGTCCAAGCACTGATAGGCTCGTGACTGGACTATGCCAATGTATTATATCTTGGCCTTCCCGAATTCCTGTTAACACGACTGCAGATCATGCAGAACTCGGCTGCCTGAGCCGTGTTTGGCCTGCACCAGAGATCTAGCGCTAAAGACCTTTTGAAAGCCCTCCACTGGCTTGCCATTAGGAAGCACATTATTTTTAAGGCTCTTATATCGGCCTTCAAAGCACTCCATGGCTCAGTTGCCATTTATATCAGAAAGCGTCTGGATTTTTATCAGCCATCCAGGACGCTCCGGTCATCCTCTTTGGCCTTGGCCTCGGTCCACGCGCCCGCATTGGAGGCCGCTCTTTCAAACGCCTTGTGCCACAACTGTGGAATGCTCTACCCCTGTCATTAAGGCTGGATGCCAATCTCTTGGCCTTTAGGAAGGACCTCAAGTCGTGGATTTTTGTTCATTAAGCACTATCTCCTCCTCTGCATCGCTCCTTCTTAGGTTTTTTTTTGCGCCGGGACACTCTTTTGAGTAGCTGAGCGCTATGTAAAACATTTAATAACATAACATAACATAACATAACATAACATAACAGGGGCTCAACGCATTTCATGCTCTTCAAGGTGTCCATTCTCCACTCCCCGGTGGCGTCCTTGTGTGAAACCTACCTACCTCTCACTTAATTCCTGCTGCCAGGGGTCTGCGGGCCTCTGGCTCTTTTTAACTATATCCTGCCTTGCATTGGGCCGCTCCTCTGCTGTCGGAGCCTCTCATCAAGGGGAAAAATGACCCAAAACAACCCAAGATAGCCTTCAAGCTCTGGAGGTCTTCTAGCCAGGACGGTGCGGGCTCCGAGGGTACCGATTCGGCTGTCACCATGGAGGCCCCCTCAAATCGTGAGAAGGACCTCAAGGCTATCATGCTGGACGTCAAATCAACGGTGACGGGTATAGTTACCCAGCTGGACCAACTTTCAGCCCGTCTGGACACTGTGAAGGCCCGTGTCGACTCCCATGACAACCGGATACTCCATGTCGAAACCAGGGTGTCAGACGCTGAAGATGCTGCCACCCAAGACCGGCAGAAACTACTACAGATGGACAAGATCTTGGCCATTATCTGGGACAAGAATGAGGATTTGGAGGCCCGCTCCCGGTGGAGCAACCTCCGCATCACAGGTCTTCCGGAGTCCACCAACATTTCTAGGATGGAGGATTTTGTGGAACTCTTCGGTGATGTCCTCTCCCCGGTTTTTATTGTGGAGCGCGCCCATCGCTCTCTCGGTCCACGTCCCGGACCCGGGCTGCCTCCACGTCCCATCATCGCCAAGATCTTAAATTACCAGGATTAGGACTCCATTCTTTGTGCCGCACATGACAGGGGCACCATCACCCACTAGGGTAACGCACTCTCCTTCTACCCGGACTATACCCTTGCCATCCGAGCCGCCCGAATAGAATTCCTTCCTGCCAAGCGCATTCTTCAAAAGCATGAGGTTTCATACTCCCTGGCCTATCCGGCGAAATTGAGGGTTCGTCAGGGCACAAAACACTTGTTTTCCCTGATCCCAGAGAGGCCCTGGCATTTGCTAAGAGACCGGACAAAGATGTCCTCTCCTCCCCTTCTACATATTAGCCCGATGGGGCTGGACGTCTCAGTGATAACGATTGAGTAGTGCAGATATTTCTGTTTTTTTTCTTTCCCTCTTTTTCAATGATGTCTGTCATATCTTTAGCTTGGCCACCATGCCCTCATGGGATGATTCCCTTTTCTCCAATTGTTTCTTCCTCTCCTAGTTGGAGGTGAGGGGTTGGTGGGTCTTCTAGGTCTGGGGTTGTTGGGCAGGGATGGGTTGGGGGTGGTGGGAGGGGCTGTTGGGTTATTTGCTCCTCTATTGAGGAGGCGGCTTCAGTTCGCCGCCGCATTGTTGTTCAGTAATGCTTTCATATGTATCGATATTGACACTGTACTGTGCCTATTGCTTTGGATCTCTGCATTCAGTCTTGCAGGCCACGCTCCATTGTGCTCTTTGACTTGCTCTGTTCATGCTCACTGGTCATGTATTGATGGTCAACCTGTTGCTCCACTGGTCCTTCCCTCCCCTTACATGCTGCATCTCCTGCTGTGTGTTCTGTGTGGTGCTTTTACTGCTCACTGTGGTGATTTGCGCTTCGATCTATGCCTGTTAGTTAGACGCTTGCGCACCTCTCCCACACTGTCTGGATCGCGCAATTTCCCCGTGGGCCATCTCAAGTTGCCTGCTCTCCCTCCCGCCTGTGTCGCTTGCTGTCGCCCTCTTTTTTTCCTGTTCACCATGTGCTGTGTGCTTCTCTGCGTGGCTTGCCGCCTGCGCTGCGTGGTGCTGCACTTAACACTGCCCCCTTATGGCTGACGTAGTCTGCTGGTCCTGGAATCCGGGGCCTGAATTATCACCGCAAGGCCTGACTGATTCACTCACACCTAGAGTGACACAAAGTGGATATATGTCTCTTACAGGAGACTCACCTATTGTCGGGGTCTGTCTCCAGACTCCAATCCCGGTACTGGGGGAAATCCCACTATGCCACCTACTCATCGTATGCCAGGGGTGTTTGCATTTTGGTACGGCGGGGCCTCCCTTGGCGGACCGCCAGGGTACTCCTTGATCCAGAAGACAGGTGTGCGATGCTCCATGGTTTACTACTTTCTCAGCCCCTTACGATTGCTGCGGTCTTAGCCCCAACTGCGACGACGCTGACTTTTTTAACCACATCTGGCATTTTATTTCCTCCTGTGGTCCCACGGCAATTCTTTGGGGGGGACTGTAATGTCACTTTATCAACGACTATGGATCGATCGGGTTCCCATACGTCTCATCCATGTGCATCTCTCACATCTATTCTAACCAATAATGCTCTCTACGACGCTTGGCGCCACTCTCATCCTGGTGCGCGGGAAGGCACCTGCTTCACTGGCGCGAGCGGCTGTTGGTCGCGCATAGACCTTTGATTTACCGATGCGGTGCACATAGCTCACACTTTTTCTGACCATGCGCTGGTCCAGATCCGTCTCCGCCCTCTTCATTCCCCGCGACATGCCTTTACTTGGCGCCTCCCCCCTAAAGCCCTCCGGGACTCTGCTTTTTGTGCGGACATCCAAACCGCGATTACTAACTACTTTGATCTCAACGGGGGCTCTGTGGAGTCCGCTTCCACCTTATGGAAAGGGTTCAAGGCCGTCATTCAGGGTGAATGTATTCCAAACAGGCCGGTATCCTCCGATCTATTCGTACCACTCTGGCTAAGCTGAAGGAGGAAATAAAGGATATGGATGCTGCCCAGGTGGCGCTCCCCAAATGGTGCTCCCTAATCATATCGCTCATTTGGGCGGGAAAACAGCCAAGAGTAGCTTATGACATCCTTACTCTACCCATGTCTGCCGGTGGGATGGGTGCGCCTGACTTCAAGATCTATGCCTTGTGCACCCAGGCCAGTTTCCTGCACTTCTGGATCCACCCCTCCCCTTATCAGCCTCATGTCGCAGTTGAGACAGATGTAGCATCTCCCTGGTCTCTGTCCACAGCTTTGTTTGTGCCCGTGGTGCGCTCTAGGGCCGAGGTTGACACAGTTAAGACGCTGCGATGGGCCTGGTCTGGCCTACGCCGGCTTTCTGGCATCCCTCTGCTCTCTGCCACCTCCATGCCAATAGTGAACCACCCAGACTTTCCCTCACTTCGGGCTTCCAACATGTCCAGGAGTGCGACACGCTTGGGCTTGAAGACAATGGCGGATCTATATCCAGAGAACACCTTTTATTCGCTTCCTGACACCTCAGGGCCACTGGACACGATTCTATTCTACCAGCTGCGCGCCACTTGCCAGAAACTGCACCCCACTTTCCCTCAGCCCCCGCCCTCCATGCCGGCTTTGGATTTCATCTTACTTCCTCGTATCCGCACAAATTAGTCACCAAATTATATGCTCTCACCCTAGTGTCTGCCCCCATTTCCTCTGATCGTGTTTGGGAGGCATGGAGTTCTGATATTGGTATTGACATCTCGCAGGCTGACTAGCTGTATTGCTGTAATCAGGCGAAGAAGCTGTCACCAAACTACCGGCTTCGTCTGATCCACTTCAAGTACTTGCACAGGCTTTATCGCACCCCGGTGCAGCTCCACAGGCTCGGGCTTACTCATGCCTTATGCTTATGTTTGGAGACACTAAAGCGCGAACAAAACAAAATAAGCATGGTGATAAATGTGTCATCTCAATGCACATGTAGACATTTTAGCCTTCAGTGCAAGAATCCATGTTAACATTGCAGTGCCCATAAAGTAAACAACAAAACTATGGTACCCTAGATAGGAGGCAGACATGATTCTAACACTTTTGTGCGTGTCTAAACTTCACACTTTCTAGCAGCAAGAGATAATGGGGCAGATTTATGAGGCCCTTGTGTCACGTTTACGCCGCTGTTGCGTCACGCAAGGCGGCGTAAACGTGGCGCATCCCTATGAACGATTTACAACGTGACGCATCTAGGCAGATGCGTCACGTTGTAAAGCCCTGCGCCGCTTGTGGGCGTTCCGGCGCAGGGTGGGCGTTCCGGGGCAGGTGCGCCTCGCAAAAGTGGCTGAGTGAAATCTATGAGATTTCACTCAGTCACTTTTAAGCCAATGCTGCGTCAAAAGCCTGCGCCTGCTTGAAGCAGGCGTAGGTCTTGACGCAGCATTGTTAATATGGGGCACCCCCGAGCCTTGCTGGAGCTGCGTCGCGCTTGCGACGCAACTCCAGCAATGCGCCACATTTCCGGGACAGATGCGTCACGCATCTGTGCCGTTTTTGCACCATGGTGCGCCGCATTATAAATGCGGCGCACCATGGCTGGCGGAGCTGTGGCGCACTGTGGCGCATGTTAACTGGCGCATCCCTGGGGATGCGCCAGTTAACATAAATCTGCCCCAATGTCTGTGGGCAAGCACATGATAAGAAAGAAGAGATGTTAACAGGCGCTGTTACAGTGTTTATGACATCCCTGGATTGTTAATTGAGATATTTGCACTTACAAGACATCTATATATCATGAAATACATATAATACTCATGTGTAAGCAGTGGCAGCCGGCAGGGATTGGGGGTGATGTGATGGGGTCGGAAGGGGGATAATGGGGTGGGGGAGCAAAAAATAATTTTTAAAACTATGTCTGCCGTCTCTCCTCATTTTCGGTACCTTCTCACGGCCGCCTTCTTCTCAGCTTCGGTGCTGGAAGCACACAGGCTTGCATAAGTCAATCATAACACTCAATGCAGCATCATTATTGGCCTGAGCACTGACGGGTACAGGGAGCCTTTGCATGTTCCCCACCAGGCTGTGTATTACAGCCTGGTAGGGAACATGCAAAGTGCGAATGACTGCCAAGACAGCCGGCAAAACAGTCATGCGCACTCAGAGTGTGCATAAACCACTCTTCCCAAGCTCTGACACAAGCCCCTCCGCCCTCACCCAGCCCTGTAGCAAAGAAAAAATGATAATAACCAAGTTATCATTATTTTATTTTTACTACTCCTAGAGCAGTGGGGCGACGTTCCTCCAACTCAGTGGAGGAGCCGCCCCTGTGTGGAAGACAACAGAATCAAACTGTACATCAAATAATGAATACAAATATAGCTTTAAATCTGTTGTATAAAATAACAGCACACATTATTAGATATGCGTGGATATATTACAAAAGAACCTAGGCAATGCATTGTGTCTATACCTAATGTATCTGGAGGTAAAAGAAAAAAGAATGGAAAGAGGGGTACAAACTCTACTTTGCCACAATCAGCAGGAACAGTCTTTTTCCTTTTACGCTGGAAGCATGATTTCAACTTAGCAATTGTTTTCCCAAATGGGCAAGGAGTTATGTAATCTCCATGATATCTAGTCATCTTTCCTTTTGCCTTTAAGGATGAGGCACCTGAAACTGAGGTGTGTTTGTTTTGTTGTTTCTTTGCCTTTTGTTTGTCACAGATAAGGAAGATGGATGTATGCACTGTAACCCAGTTCTTGTGGATCCAGAGAATCCAAGTGATGTGACAGTGTTACTCACTGGTTAGAGGAGGCAGACCTGGAAGCAGAGGTCAGCCCGGGACCAGGGTTCAATTCCCGACTCGGCAGGGTCTTGAGTCCTAAAATGTCCATGACTTGACAATTCTCGCTCCGGTGCCTACTCGATTCACGGGTTCACACTCTGCGACTCTGGGCAATAGCTTGCTTAATCTCCACAATGGCCCCTCGCGGCGGGATGCCTGGCTTTCACCTTGCGGATACCCTGCCGGGGTTATCTCACAGGGGAATACCAGGACGGGTTCCCTAAGCAAGCGCTTAGAAACCGCTCGGTGATTTTTTGCGCTATATAAATTCCTGTACATTTACATTTACATTTTACATCCCTTGTATACTGGCTCTTACTGAAATTGATCAAGCATGGAAGTGGTTGTCAGCTTTCAGCAGACTTGATGCAAGCTTACTGGCCATAGCAGTTGTTTCATATTGATTGACTCCATTGGAGGCAGTTCCAGAGGAACATACGAACTGTGTCTTGCAAACAACATATACACCAAAATTATCATCTCATTTGTGAGGTATGCAGTTTGTAGAAGGAGAGAATCCAGTACTTCCTTAGAACAGTCAGCCATTTATAGCCAAGATAGAATCCTAAGGTCTTTCGACATGGATTCCTGGTGGTATACTCCGATCCGAAATTCATTAATTTATTTTTAAAAAACAAAAAAGTGATTTATGGAATGCTTGAATTCATCTCAGCCACTGGTAATTACTTGTGCAACATCCCAGTCCATTGGTATTTTACACACCATGCAACCCAAGTTTGTACCAAGCCATATTTGTATCTTTTAGTGTGGTTTTATTTCTTGGTCAGGAGGAAGATGAGAACTCCACAAACGATGATCAGAAGGGTGTTACCCAGAAACCAGTCCCAGGATGCTTGTTTCCGGTTCAGGGAATACCGGGCTTGGCAGTTCGGGCTGTACTGTTCCCATGAGGCACAGGGTCAATACTGATTTGCATATAGCTCGGTCTGAACTGAGGGGGTGAAGTGAGCTAAAGAATGATGATTGATTCAACCCAGATCTGTGACTAGGGGTGAGTGTCTAAAAAATTTCAGCACTCCATCCATCATCTCCTTGTGTTTGCTTTGTTCGCCCTAAGTTTGCATGGTATGCCCAGACGTGAGTCCCTTGCTCACTTTGCCACTGGGTTCAAGTTAGCCTGGATGATGAAGGGTGTTACCCAGAAACCGGTCCCAGAATGCTTGTTTACGGTTCAGGGAAGACCTGGCTTGGCTGTTCGGGCTGGATTGTTCCCATGAGGCACAGGGTCAAGACTGATTTGCATATAGCTGGGTCTGAACTGAGGTAGCGAAGTGAGCTAAAGAATGCTGATGGTTTCAACCCAGACCTGTGACTGGGGGTGAGTGTCTGAAAAGTTTCAGCACTCCATCCATCATCTCCTTGTGTTTGCTTTGTTGGGAATCCGCAAAATAGACTGAGGAACAGTAAATGAAATAAATGAAGGAATTAGTCTCAAAACACTATAAAACCAGTCAATAAACCAAATCCAATGATCGTGAGGAAATGCACTACACTAGCTATATTGGATGGATCAAAGATGGTGTGCATACAATCTGCAACGTGAGTAGGATACTGGCCTCACAGGAGTTATTGAATCTATGATGTAGAACAGTCTGCTTGTAAGTCAAAAGTGTATGCTGCTGAGATTAAGGGACCTCTTTCTGCCTTAATATGCACATTAGCATTAATATGGAAACCAGTTTATTCAACTTGTCAAGGCACATATTATCTACATCCATTCTGGGCCATGGGACATTTTCAATCAATCTTTTAGTAAGAGGTTGCAAGTTTACCCTACAGGATTTTATAATTTCTGATACAGTTAATACACACAGTTAGCCTTGGGTCACAACATGTATTTTTGGTGATTATTAAATGGGAACCATTATTCATGAGTGTATAATGGACTACAGCAGATGAAACAGGTATAACTACCATTTTACAGCATAACCCTCACTTCAGAGTGTTGAAAGACTGCTAGGCAACAGGAAAACTGTATGTTATTATAAGGTCGAAAAAACTTATACAAATTGAGATGCTGCTGCTCTTTTTTAAATGCTTTTTAACAAATGTATTTTTAATGGTTTTTAACTTTTGTAAATCTTGTACTTTGCACATTGTGAACTTTTATGGTGTTTTTCTCAAAACTACCAAATAAAGTTATTATTGAATTGAATTGAGTGTTACAGGCTCTTTGAAGAGTGATGGAATCACAAAGGAGTGAACGTATAACCAGTAAATTCAAATTCTAACTCATAAATGTGTTGATGGAAAGTGATTTCATACCAACTCACGGTCTTATGTTTCTGGCAATCATGAAAAAACAAAAGTGGACATGGGCAGTGAAATAGTGCATGTAGGAGCTATATGATATGTGAGACTTCTGCTACAGATAATGGGGCATCTTCCATTTCATCAATACTTAAGATGGTATAGATGGCTTGTTTTTCAGCCATGCCTGTGTGGAGGTTAGATTGTATGGTTCAAATATGGCACTCTCAATGATGAGCTGCCAAGGGACTTTATTTATTCCACCATTTGTAGTGCCCAATTTAATTGTGGAGTAGCTTGCAACAGACCCTGTCCATGTTGCAGGAGTTATAAGTCTTCTTTTAGAAGCTTAAGGGATGATGATTTATAGTGCTAATAGAAAACACTTATTTGGAGAGTCTTTGCATGCCATTATCAATAACTTAAATGTGGTTTGCATCATGTCTCTGCCGATTTCTTAAATCTTTAGGCAGCCTTTTTTCTGAATATCTTTGCATTTCATTATAGATTGCATAACCTGCTGCAAATAAGAAGCATTTAACTTTAGTTGAGTGTGGACCTAGGAGGAAGTCATGGTAATCCACTGTTTCAATAATTGTGGACAGATGCTCGTTAACAGGTGTGAGGCTGGAATGTGTTTAGCATTGTTGGATCCGCTTACCCACACTGTATGTGGTGACAGTTACAGGTGTATATACACTATTTTTTTAAGTTCTAAAAAGAATTTTATTAAGCAAAAGCAAGGTGTCAATACAAAGTACAAAAACAATTCAAGGAAGGAATATTAACAATCAAGTAAAGCACTACGTCAAAAGTAATAAGAAATAACTGAAACTAAAAACGGGCTTTAAAGCAAAACAGAGGAGATACAGTGGTTATGAATATAAAACAATGCAATAGTGGGGAGGTATAGTAGGATAATGAAGAAATAAAGAACGTCAAGGGTAATTAAGGGGGTTTGGAGACTTCTTGTTGAGCAGGCGGCAAATGAAACAAACGTTTAACACATACATCAAGGTATAGCGTAATTGGAAGCCTTAAGTCCATACGTTTCGTCGCCATATGAATAGGAAAGACAAAAGCAGTATCCAATCTATTATTATGACATACATTGTACCACCATGCTTTAAAGGAAATGTTTGAAAAGTTTTTCCAATTGGCTGTAATCTGCTGAAATGCAACAGCCAGCAACAAATCAATAATTTGAACATCAAGTGAGACATCCTCCCAGCAAGTGGAAAGACTGCCCAGGAAGATGTGAGTGAAAGAGAAAGGAATATGGGTGTGAAATATTTCGTTAATTTGGGACCAGACCTGTATCCAGAAATCATGGACAATCTTAAATGAGAATAACATATGAAATAGAGTAGCGTGCGGGGAAGAGCAAGACCAGCAGAGGTCCGGGGTTGTGGAAAACCTCTTGCTAAGATCAAACGGTGTGAAAAGAAGCCTATTGTAAATGAAGAACAGGGATTGTGTCAAGGTCGCTGCTCTGGATGATTTGTGAATTTTAGTCCAAATCTTATTCCATAAAGACGTTGACCAAGATGTGGCGAAATCACATTCCCATTGTTCTTCTACCTTAGTTTTAGGCCTAGTGGATTCTGTGGTATGAAGGTACTTGTAAATAGCAGAAGCTTTAGACGTGGTTCGCAAAAAAGAATAGAGGTGCGAGGTGGGAGTAGGAGGTGTGGAAGAAGCACAAGATTGCGAGAGTCGAGTATGTGTTGACATGACTGCTTCCTTAAGTAAAAGGTATTTGCGAGCGAAGGAGGTAGGTAAGTCAAAAGATTGGCGAAGTGTTAAGAAAGGTATAAATGTAGAGTTAGAAAACAATTAACATACCCAGATTAACCCTTTTTGCCTCCAGGACTTCCAGTAAAAGGGCTTATTGTTAATTAATTTTTGGTAGGCTGGAAAATCCGGAAAATTAACTCCGCCCTCCAGTTTCGGTCGTATTAGTCTGGTAAGAGTTATCCGAGGCTTCTTGCCATTCCAAATAAAGGAAGATAAAATTGAATGAAATTTTCTTGAAAAACTTTGAGGGGATGGTCACTGGAATGTTGGAAATCATGTAGAGAATTATGGGGGACAACATCATCTTAATGGTGTCAAGGCGACCCCACCATGACAAATAAAGAGGGTGCCATCTGGACGTTTAATCTGATATTTTCTGAATACACTTGTTCAGGCAGAGAGAGACTGTGTCTGTAATTGAGGGGGTAACATGTAATCCTAAATATTTAATGTGAGAAGAACTCCAGGTAAAGTTGGAAGCACTAAAATCAGGGTTGTAAGTAAACTTTGTTAAGGGAAGAATCTCACATTTGTCATTGTTAAGTTTATAGCCAGAAATTAGGGAGTATTCACGTACCACATCGAGAAAGGCAAGTATGGATTCAGTGGGATTAGATATAAAAGCAACATATCATCAGCATATGCAGCCAGTTTGATATGAGAATGCGGGGTTTGGAAACCATGAATGTTAGGGTGTTGGCGAAGTTTGGAAAGGAAAGGCTCTAAAGCTAAATTAAAAAGGAACGGGGACAGGGGGCATCCTTGACGGAGACCTCTTCCCAGGTCAAAAAAGGAAGAAACTAAACCATTGGTACAGACTGCCACACATGTGTTAGATTAAAGAAGGGATATTAAAGAGATGAATTTAGGGCCAAAACCAAACCATTCGAGGGAAGAATAGTGATAAGTCCAATGCAATCGCTGCAAGAGAGTGTTGTTTACACGAGGATTTCGACAGGACGTTAAATAGAAGTCTAGTGTTGTCAGTGATGAAGCGTCCTTTAATGAAACCAGACTGCTCCGCACCCAACAGGTTAGGTAACAGGAGATCTAATTTTGCTGTAAGCGATTTGGCAAATATTTTATAATCGATGTTGACTAAAGAAATGGGCCTGTAATTTTTGCAGTATTTAGTGTCCTTCCCCTCCTTGGGAATAAGGCAGATGTGAGCGTCAGAAAAGGAACCTAAGGAGCTACCTAAAGTAACAAATGTGCCTAGTAGAGAATGCAATTTTGGTATTAGTAGTTTTGAGAAATGAAGGTAAAATTCAACTGTGAAACCGTCTGGTCCAGGAGCCTTATCTTTTTTAAGATGTTGGAGTGCGGGGAGTAATTCTTGCTGGAATACATCTGATTCTAAAGAGGTAAGATCAATGGGAAAATGTTGAGGTTTGTGTATGCTAGAGAAGAAATGTGATAAGGATTGGGGGAAGGCTGAGTTTCCGAAGAGTAAAGGGTATTACAAAAAAGAGAAAATTCAGTTAAAATATCAGAGATCAGAGTTATTCTCATAAATAGATTCAATATTCAACTTATTGTGTTTAACTTTCAAATAATCAGCCAAAATCTTCCCAGCTTTATTCCTACCCCCATAGAATTTTGCCCTTGACTTCAGTAAATACAGTGAAGCATCTTCCATAGACTGTTTGTTAAATTGCATCTTAGCATCAACAAGAGCTGTCAAACTATCTTGGGAATGTGAAGTATAATAGGTGTGTTCCAAACTCTTGATATTCTGAAGAAGATCTCCAGTAGATTTGCGGGCAATTGTCCACTTCTTTGCGACATATCCAATTACAAAGTCTCTCGCTGAGGCTTTAAAAGCATCCCAAATGGTATGCTTGGGTATGCAATGAGTGTCATTGATCTAAAAAAACTCGCCAAAAGAATCAGTGAAAGAAGCGGTGAACTTAGGATCTAAGAGAAGAGCGTTATTAAAATGCCATCTCCTAGGCCCAGCAATTTTAGGAAGAATATCAATATTAATAAAAACAGGGGCATGATCCGACAGTATGATGGGACCAATTTCAGCGTTAGTGAGAGTTTGGGCAATGTTATGGGAGACAAAAATGTAATCAATCCTTGACTGGGAATGGTGGGAAGGCGAGTAAAAAGTGAACTCTTTCGTCGTCGGGTTGCAAAGGCGCCAAGCATCTATGAGCTTGTGTTGCGAGATTGCCTAAACAAAAAGTTTGTGGGATTTATTTGGAATATAGGAAGCTTTGGAATTTCTGTCAAGAAAAGGGTCAAGAGGTTGATTGCAGTCTCCCGCTAATATGAAATTATCATCCACAAATTTGGTGAAAGTACGGTCACCTCCAGTAGGGGCATAAACGTTGAGGAGAGAGATTGGAACACCTCTTAAAGATAATTTGACATGTACCCATCTACCTTCGGTGTCTGATTCTTGGGTTACTAAAGAATAAGAAAGGGATTTGCAACACAAAATTACAACCCTGTTGCGTTTGACATCACCAGGAGAACAATAGAATTCACCCACCCAACCCCTTTTGAGTTTGGCAGACTCCACATCTGAAAGATGAGTTTCTTGTAAAAATGCAAAATCAACATTTAACTTGGCTAGATGAGATCAAATTATTTGTCTTTTGATAGGAGAATTGATACCCTTAACATTCCATGTAACAACTCTTAACAACATACAATATAATACGCATTATGGTAAACAAATCAAATACATTCATAAAAAAGCCCATAAGAAGAGGACAAAAAGAAAATGAAAAATTGTATGAGAAAAAGAAGAAAATAAAAAAGAACAATTCAGTAGGACACGATGCAGTGAGAGAAATAGCAGAGAAATATGAAGAAGAGGAGAGAAGAGAAGTAAGAAGAAATGAAGATACTAGGAGATGAGAGTCGAAATGGCAAGGAATTAGAAGAACGATATAAGAGAAAAAGAAATAAAGACAGTGAAAATAATGAAAAATAATTGACACCTACTAAAAAGAGAAGAGAAAAGAGAAGGAAAAGAAGAAGGAAATAAGTTAAGAACCATAACAGCAGTTCAAAGATAGACCATTAGATTAAAGGTAACAATAGAAGAGATGAAGAGGTAAACCAAGAAATGACACCTAATGGAAAGAAGAGACAAAATGGGAAAGAGGGAAGAAGGGCAACAACTAAAAGAAGATACAGGTAAACCATAGAGGGAAAAAACATACTTACAAGCGAGGAGAGGTCAGGGGACACAACCAGGGATAAAACCAGGATTGAAAGGAGCGAGGTGTGGAGCCACATCGAGCAGGCTAAGCTGCCGGGATCAGCAAAACGCACAACCTGGAGAGCACCACGAAACGAGATGTAAAATCTACAGAGAACAGGAGGAAAAACAATGAGTTAGGACACCAAGAAAAGATAAAGAAAAACCAACAACGTCAAAGCTCATTAATAAAAAAGGGGAGAGTAAGAGGAATTACAACTGTAATAACGATGATGCAAACATATTCATAAACATATAAAACATGAAAAATAACCATGAGAATCAAAACACATCAGAGAGGAGGAACAGGGAGGAAGATAGTCACATAGTAAAGCCGGAAGACTAGGGAGTTCAAGTAGGCAGGGGAGAAGAGGGTTTGAAGAGATCCATATCAGTCGTTCTACATGAGTTCAGGAAGCTTCGAAGGCGTACAGGATCGTCATATGTTGTCGTTCTGTTGTTCAAAGTGACCTTGAAAAGACATGGATGAAAGAGACCATATCTGGCCGATGAATCGAAGGTCAGCTTGCATGTCCAGAAAGGCTTTACGTCGAGTTGCAGTAGCCCTGGCGTAATCCTGCGCAAAGAATAGAGAAGAGCCTGACCAAGTAAGCCGAGGTGAAGCTCTAGCCACTGATAGGACCTTCAGAAGATCTGTGTATTCTAAAAAATACATGATAACTCCTCTAGGTCTTGATGCAGTAGAAGTTGAAGAGGAAGGTCTGCCGAGTCTATGGGCACGTTGAATATTAAGTACAGTGCCTTCTGGGAGATGCAAGAGCTTTGTTTGAAATGACTTGAAAAAGGTGATAGGGTCGTTCCCCTCACAACCCTCCACCAGGCCGTAAATGCGTAGATTAATGCATCTATTTCGATTTTCAAGTTCCTCCATTTGACGCTGAAGGGTAGAGACCTGCAAAGCTAGGTGGGAAACTTTAGCGGAAGATTCTTGAAGAGAAGAAACATGTTGTTCCACTGAAGTGACAACTTGGAGTTGGTTTCTTCCATAAAAGGAGGAAGAGCTCTAATTTCCTCTAATAAGAGCTCCAAAGATACTGACGATAAACGCTTGAGTGGAGATTGAGGGTCCTTTTTTTGTCTTTTGGAGGTGTCTTTACCTGTAACAGATGTAGGCGGTCCTATCATGGAATGTGCGTCTTGTATAGAAGATAATTGAGATACCTCAAATTTGGCAAATTTAGAGAACAACCTGAATTTTTTAAGCAAGGTGTGCTTCGAGGTGGTAGAAACAGAGTACTGCTTGTTTTTGCCCATAAAATAAATACGTTGAAAAAAGTATCCAAATGTACAGCTGATCGGTTAAAAATCACAATGCTGAGGATAAGCGGCTGAAGCTAATGTTCAGGGCCAAAGTGCAGAAAAGTTAGTATGTAGGGAAAAGAGATAAATGCTATGCAATAAGACGAAATACCAGTTAAAAGCTAGTTAACTACACGAGAAACAACAGGCACCTCGACCATTGGAGTCATAGAAAAAAAGGGTATCGTCGTCAGGAACCAAAATGCAGTACATAAAAGCAGTACATCAATGTGAATTGTAGGAATCTGTGAAGCACCTCAAAATGGCTGCCTCATATGTGAAGAGAGGACGCTCTGGAAACATTATATGGAAGTAACATGAACAAACGAGCAAATCGCCATGAAAAGAATATGGAGAAAAAAAAAGAGTCATTGTATGGGCGCAAGAAGCCATCAAATTAGGCTTTACAGCAGGCTTGAGTTGAGGAATGGAGCTCAGCGAATTGCATATCAACAAAGAGAGAGGTAGGGAGGGAGCAACACTCTTAATCCTCACTATGACTTGAAAAATAACAATGAAAGAGTGTTACTTGTTTAGAGAATACACAAGTAATAGAGCACAAGGGAGAAACAACACCTATTTGGTTTGTTTAGAAAGCCCTCACTCACCGACCTGGTCGGTGACATGCTTCATCATCGGGCCCCACTGGGAGTGACCGAATGTCACCCCAGTGTGCTTCAACGCCAGATTTACTGCGGAGCGGGTAATGTGAAGATGTGAGAGCTAAGTGATGGATTACGTGAAAAGAGTGACGTGGTGGATTTAAAAATGCCTTGATTGTATCAAAAATTGATTTAATGACTGATCAAAAAGGACATATTAAAAATGTGTTGGTAAACACGACCAACTAAATTGAATGGTCTGTTTCCAATATCATTAAGTGGTGGTCAACATGTTTCTGCCAATGTCGGTGTAATTAACCTGGCATTCGTCAGGACCTATGGTGAATTAAACCCCGGCGGTATGGACACGCTAAGTCCCACCCTACCAAGGGACGTGAAAGTAAAAAGTCGTCTGTGAAAGTGCAATTAAAGAGGGGGCCACACGGAACAAAATACCGGTGGCAAAAACCCCTACTAGTCTCTGGATTAGAGACTTCAAAAATTAAAATGCACCTATGGAGGCAAACGACACGGACAAATATAACAATTAGTTATTGTTCTTGAGTTTGGGAGTCTCAAAACTGTGATTAGTGCTCGTGTGGACCGGCTCAGCGCATTGCGTCAGAAGAGATAGGGGAGAGTACAAAATGGCAGTCGCGGCCGGTAAAACGCCGTGGCCGCACTTATCCGTCAAAATATTGGGTAGGGCAGCCTCAGCGAGCGGCGGAATGGAGCTCAAGTCAGTCCCGCCACCTTCCGACGGCAGGATTCGGCATCTGCGAGGCTAAGGAGCTGCTTGTATCGCAGGTCTCACCAGCGTCGGCGGAGCGCTCACCTCGGTGCCGCCATACTCTTCAGGCACCAAGCCACGCCCTTATTATTTAGCAATTTATATTGCGCAACTAAACCCGAAGGTGTCAAGGCGCCTACCAAAGCGGATCAAAAAAGGCAGAGCACAACTACAGGTAAGCCCGCACAAAGAGACGGGTTTTCAAAGCAGTTCTAAATGATTGAAGGGTGGGAAGGGACCTTAATTCCAATGGGAGGGCATTCCACCACTTAGGGGCCAGATTGGAAAAGGCTTTACCACCCCATCTGGTTTTCCGAATACGTGAAACTGAAAGAAGGAGTCTGTTAGAGGAACATGGCTTCTACCAGGACTGTAGCGAGACAGAATGGGTCCAATTCCAGTAGGGCTACTTTTTGCTAGGGCCTTATAGACCATGCACATGGTCTTAAAAAGTATACGGTCCTCTATAGGAAGCCAGTGAAGCTGCTTTCTGGCAGAGGTAGCCGAGGTGCACCGAGGTAAATTCAGGAAAAACCTGGCCGCTGCGTTCTGGACCACCTGCAAGCGTTGCAGCAGACTTTTATTCAGTCCCGCATACAGCGCATTGTAGTTGTCCAGACGAGAGCCAAGGAGGGCAACAGCGAGTTGTTTCCTTGCCTGCTGTGAAAGGTAGTGCCTAATCTTCCTCAGTATGCGAATGATACCCCAACAGGTCGATACAGTTCTATTAACCTGTTGGCACATACTGAGGATGGGATCAATCATAACCCCAAGATTTTTGGCTGAGGAGGTAGGATCAGGACATACTCCCAATGAGTCTGGCCACCACTCAGCTGACCATATCTCCTCCTTTCCTCCAAACACCATCACCTCAGTCTTCTCCCCATTCAGTTTCAATGAATTGTGAATCATCCATTGGCCGACTGCCTCCATACAAGATCTAAAGTTGGAGGCAGTCGACGTAACTGACTGGGAGAGAGAGACGAGGATCTGCCTGTCATCCGCATAGGAAACTACCTCCATCCCAAAAGATCTAATTAGTCTGGCAAGGGGGGTCACATAAATGTTAAAAAGGGTCGGACTTAACGCCGACCCCTGAGGGACCCAACATTGCACAGACAGGTATGGAGATAGAAATTTACCCAGCATCACCCTTTGCTCTCTTTGATCGAGGAAAGATACACTATACCTGGGCTCTGAGCGTTTAGCTGAAGGACTAGAAGTTTTGGAACAGTACGTGAGGTCAATTGGACATAGGACTATCACTTTGGGGTGTAACATAGTCCTACTTAAAGTATCAATCTGAATTATTTAATGTAGTTTGGAATCTGTAAGGTTTTCCTTTCTTTTCCAGAAGGTGGTTAGCAATAGCCCTGTTAGGACATACCAGTGACCAGTCCTTTGACCAGTCAAGGCCCTTTCAGACCTGGCTCCCGCCTCGCTGTGCTCTACATCACTCTCCCTCTCTCTCACTCGATCGTTCTCTCTCACTTGTCACTCTTATGTACTTGTTTTGTGCTGCTTTCCAGTACTCTTCACTCTTGCCTCTCACTCTGTGCCTTTCATCACTCTTTGAACCGGTTTTTAGCTTCTCTTTACAAGTCTCTCTGTAAGCCTGTTAGTCCTTTTGTGATGCTTTTTATGCCCTTTTTAGTACTCTATTGCAGCTTTTTGTGACTTTTTTTGCACCCTTTCCTAGTCTTTATCTGTATTTTGTTTGTTTCTTGTTCTGTCTTTGGTATCCTTTTGTGCTATTTCCTGTACTTTATGTGCCTATTTTTGTATTCTTGTGCCTCATTGCTCTTTTTTAATTTTCCTGCCCTTCTCCCCCACACCAACACTTACCTTTTCCAGCGCTTCTGCTCCCCTGCTTCTCCCCTTTGCCCTGCCCACAACCCCCTGACCTCCCCGTTCCACAGAGGCACAGTGGAAGTGTGCAGTAGGCATGCTGCTGGTGTGCCGAAGGCATGCTAAAGGCAAGGCCTTCTACACCCAGCACCAGCAACCCTTGTCTCATCCTGCCCCACCTTGTTCCTCCACCCCCTCAAAACTGGCCGCAACTCGCCACTCTTTTGCTGCATCACACCACACCACGGATGGAGCCTTCAGCTGCATGTTGTGCTGCTTCACGTGCACCCCCACACTCACCGCTACAACAACCAACACAACTAGACCAAAAGCTCCCCACCCGATCAGGCACAACCAAACCAGCCTCCACCCACAACTCCAGTTCGCTCAGCAAACACACTATTGCGATTTAAGACTTCCTGGACGGTTGCTCTGCAGACCCCCTCTTCCTCACAGAAACATGAGAACCCTAGCAGTGGCACCAGATATTACCACGGCTAACCCCACTGAGTAGATCATCATCAGACAAAACCATCAAAACAGGCTCAGGAAAGGAATCAATATCAGCTGAACCACCTCTCTTGACACTGAAACCAACTACATAGACCACCTCACTATTTAAATGACACACAACCTATAATGTCCCTCTCTGATTAATCAACCGCCAAGAGAAGCAGATTAACTTTATGCATGTCTGAAGTGGCAACCTGGATGATGTCAAACTTACGCCTCACCATGGGACTCCACCTAGTGGCCTACAGACCTCGGACCAACTCCCACCCGCAGCCCACACACCAGAAACTTCAGGAACATCATGGACAACAATCTGGACATGTCTGCTGAGATCAACACTGTCACCTTGTCCCGCTTCCACTCCCTGAGGATACAGAGAAATATTTACAAGTGGCTAATGAACAACATGAGAAAGACCATCACCCAAGCCCTTATCCCCAGCAGGCTGGACTATGGGAACTATCTTTAAACATTTATCACCAAACATCTCACAAAAAGACTGCCAAACATCCTGAATGCTGCAGCCAGACTCGTCCCCAAACTCCCATGCAGTACACACATCACACCACATCTGAGGAAGCTACACTGACTCCTGATACACAAGTATGCACAGTTCAAGTAGTTCCTCACCCACACAAATAAAGCACCACAAAACATGGGCCCAGTCTACATGAACAACTGCATACAATTCCACCAGCCATCTAGGCACCTCCGCTCAACCTCCTAATCTCTACAAATATATGGGAATTTATCAATTTGTGATTTGTAATTAGGTTCTTTTGTGGCATTTCTTCCTTTTGTAAATAAAAGGCTGGTGGATCTGACCTGCCAATATTATTGAAATAAAGGAATTTCTTCTGGGTGTGTGGGTAGCGATGTATGGATAGAACTCCGCAAAGCTCCCACTGTATATAAAATATAATTATTGAGGAGTTCTGGTTTTATGTATTTAATGGTGTCCATAGTGATGGAAGCAAAACATTTCTTTAGGATGGTCAGCATTCAAATAAGGATCCTCTTTATCTAATTATGGCATATGCCTAGAGTATTCGTAGAATCTCAGTAGTTCCCATTGTCTGATAAGGAACCTTTTCACAAATTGAGTCGTCTAGCACAGGATATATAGTAATACTCGAAGCATGATGATCCTGACGTGTCCTGGGAGGAGAATGCTGTTGCAGTTCTTGAGCTACAGGAAACAGACAATTTTATTACGACCAATATCCATTTATTAACAGCAACAGTGTAATAACCATAAGATCCACATAAGAGGAAACACACTGAAGTAGTGATCCAGCAATAGAACCATAGTGGTATATGATACTTTCACAAAACCAGTGACAAACAGAGAGCCAGCTGGGATGTTGAGCAACTGTGGAGTGTGTTGGTCTTTCATCTAATTCAAAGTCAGAATCATGTTCATAAAGTGCTATTACTTGCAAACGCATCACTTAATTTGATGTTGGCTCATTTGGTGGTTCATAGTAAAGCATAGTATTAGTGGAAACCTTTGTGATTGTGGAAATTGCACTACTAGGCTATTCAGCTGAAGTTGGCACTTGGTGTAAATCTGGAGTAAGCTCTACAGTCCCCCTCTCCCAGAATGAGACTTGAGATTTCAGCGCAGCTGCTTTCTTCACTCCCTTCTTCTGGTAGTTTCTTCAAAGAAGTGAGTGGTCTAAGGTTTTATGGCGAAGACTTCTTGGCATCAAAGGGAGTCTGCTAAACGGAATCGGCCAAATAGTGCTTTTAAATTTGATCAATGGACACCTTTTCTCAGAGCTTAATTTGCAAAGGATTAAGTGCCAGGGTCCTCATCAGGAGGCCACTGAAGCCTACGCCACCCATTGCCCCTGATAGTGCTACAAATGACAGTACAAAAGCAGCTACTAACTATCACTCCCTACAAATGTGACGATTTAGACTATTAAAGGCCCCCAAAGCTTTAAGACTATCATGGGCGACAGGTAGTAGTCATTTTTAATGTATATTGAATTTGCAAACAACTGTTGTTGTGCTTACTCTAAATCAGACAACCACCCACCATGTGGCAGACTGTCATAAGTGCTGGCGCTCAGCACCGGAAATTACCAGCACAAATTAAGCACTGCTTTTTTACCTATTAGGGGTTTACGATTTACTGATCACGAAGCATGATTATTTGTTGCACTTTATATTAGAATTGAAGTTGTTTTTAACTTGAGACTGCTCTCTGGTCCGCATCACTCTTTGCAGCAAGCAAGAACGTGCTCCCTTAGGTAGACGTTTTTACTCAATATGGCCGTAGAGTGGCACCAATTTTGACTGTGTATTCTAGGGGTTAAGGACGCCATATGCCCAAAAACTATTTAAGATAGGCCACGAAGGCAAATACTATTCTTTTTTTAAATTATCTTTTTATTCATTAATTAACTTGGACGCCAAAATATTCGCTAAACTAATAGCGACTAGACTTCAACCACTACTCCCGATGATAGTCCTATCAGACCACTTGGGTTTTGTACCAGGCAGGGCAACCTTGCATAACATATGAACTCTAGTTGGGCTATTACACTACCTGGCGCCGACTTTTCCTGCGGCTGCTCTCTTGGACGCCTCAAAGGCATTTGATTAGCTGGAGTGGGGATTTCTTTTCCCCCTTGTTAAGAGAATCGGTCTGAGCCCACTTTTTCTACAACACATACAACTCCTGTACACACAACCGACTGCACACCTCAGAATAAATGGCCAAATATCGGAACTATTTGCCATAACTCGTGGTATGCGGCAGGGGTGCCCTCTGTCGCCGTTGCTATTTGCCATAGCGACGGAGCCCCTAGCCGCACGACTATGCCGACATCACACAGCCAGAGGAATTGGCTTCACAACGAGAGCGCTTACAGTCTCCATGTACGCGGACAATATCACATTGTACATGGTGCACCCTAAAGATAATCTGGCCCCTATGACGAGAGCGGTGGTCCGGTATGGCGGACTGTCTGGTGTGCATATAAATTGGTCCAAATCGGTTATTCTGCCACTCCCGTCAGGTACACAGCATTTTGATACCGAATTTCCAGTAGCATGGGCATCAGAGCCGGTTCGATATCTGGGAGTCTGGATAACTAGTGACTTACAAGACCTATGGATGGCTAATTACGGGAAGGCGATAGTGTGGATAGAGGGCAGTTTAAGAGGTGGAAAACCCTTCCCCTTTCGTTAGCAGGCAAGATAGCAATTGCCAAAATGATAATACTGCCTAAATTACTTTATTTGTTCGTTAACCTGCCGCTTCCACTTCCACAGCACTTTCTTTGAGGCTCAGATCACTAATGATTGAACTGGTATGGGCTGGGGGTCAGCCAAGGACAGCGTGGGAAATTCTGACTTTACCACAGGACCAGGGAGGACTGGCTGCCTCAGATTTCACATTATATGCTTACAGTGCGCAGGCGCAATTTTTACACTTTTGGGCTCACCCTACGCCTTATCAGCAACATATAGCTATAGAAAGAGATTGCGCTACCCCATTGCCAGTATCAACAGCATTATATCAACCTTATAGGCGCCCACGTGGAGAAATAGACATGGTGCAGGCTTTGTGTTGGGCTTGGGATGGGATTCGCAAAGGGGCGCACCTAGACATACTATGTGCCCCATCTATCCCGCTTTTCAACAATCCATTTTTAGCCCCTTGACTGAAACCCATAAACTGGTGGTGGGATGGGATCTCTTCCCGAATGACTTGTTCCTTATCCTTGAACAGATGTGCTCCCTAACAGAGCCGACTGCACTTGACAGGCTGCTATACTACCAACTTAGAGCGTCCTGCAGGAGCAAGTTCCCCCAGGATCCCTTCACCCCCGACCCTCTCAGCCCTAGAACATCTGCTAGCATCAGAATCGGGACGAATACTTGTATCACGCATATACAGACACACGCAACGTACGTCGCCTATTATAATTCCCCCCTCCCGTACGGCCTGGGATCAGGACCTAGACGAGCCCCTCACTGATGAGCAATGGCGACTGAGCTGTAATGTAAAATAAATTTGTAAAGCGCATAAATCACCCGAAGGTCTCAGAGCGCTGGCAGATACCTCAGAGCAGACAGACAGAGCAGGTCTATGGGCTAGCAGACATAAAAAGCCAGGTTTTTAAGTGTTTACGGAACCTTAGATGGTTAGGTTCAGTCCTGATCTGGAGGGGAAGGGAATTCCAGGCTACGGGGGCAGTTTTACTGAAGGCCCTATCTCCATTTCTGAATGTGCGTACCCTGGGGATTGTCAGCAGTGACTTGCCAGTGGATCTGAGGGTTCTTAACGGGTTGTGGGATTTAAGCTTTTGTTCAATATACATTGGTCCATGTCCATTGATGGTTTTGTGGACTAGGCAGCATAGCTTAAATTTTATGCGCTTTTTTATTGGGAGCCAGTGTAGGGGTTTAAGGCAGGGCAGAGATGGGGTGTGCGAGGGTAGATTTAACACCAGTCTAGCCGCAGTGTTTTGGAGAACCTGCAAGGGGGCAAGAGGGTTGAATTGACTTAGGACAGTAGCGAGTTCCCATAGTCTATCCGATTGATAATGAGTCCCTGGACAACAGGCATGCGAGATGGGAGAGGGATCCATTTGAAAATCTTCCTCAAACTGCGCATAAGGCCGAAACTGGTCTGAACTACTTTGTTGACGTGTTCAGTCATTGATAACTTATTATCAATGATCACCCCAAGATTTCTGACTGGGAGCGGGGCAAGGGCAGGGGCCGAGGAAAACTGGCCATCAGTCATCGGACCGGGTCTTATCGGCCTTTCCAAATAGCACAATCTCCGTTTTGCTGGCGTTCAGCATTAGGAAGTTCTTTGTCATCCAGTTTTGAACGTCAACCATGCACTTTTTAAATCTCATTTTGGTCTCATCTGGATCATGGTTTATTGTAATCAGAATTTGGGTGTCATCTGCATAGAACACGGTTCCAAAGCTGTGTGCTTGAATAACCTTTGCCAAGGGGGAGACATAAAGGTTAAAAAGGGTGGGGCTCAAAATTGACCCCTGTGGGATACCCTTGTCATTAGCATGATAGCAGGAGGAGTGGGAGCCAACTTGGACCTTTGACAGTCTGTTGGTAAGGTAGCTTTTTATTCATATTAGCGCAGAGCCCTCGACATCAGCCTCAGCAAGACGTTCTAAAAGAATGTGATGCGAGATGTTGTCGAAGGCTGCGGACTGGTCAAGTAGGACAAGTATGGCCGACTGTTTAGAATCCAGGGTCATTTTGATATTGTCAATGATCTCCAGCAGGGCAGTTTTGGTACTGTGGGATGCCCTGAATTCAGACTGTGATGGGTCCAGAAGTTTGTTAGACTCAAGGTGGGTGATGAGCTGCCTATTTATTAGAGATTCCATGATTTTGCCAAATAGAGGCAAGAGGGAAATGGGTCGATAGTTTGAGAGTAATTTAGGGTCGGCTGTGTTTTTTTTTAGGATTGACCTAATTATCACCTCCTTCCAGTGATTGGGGACGGAGGAGTGCAGGAGGGACTGATTGAGGACTTTGGTTAAGACGGGGACCAGGACAGGGGCGATTTTTGCTAAGATTTGAGGAGAGGCCGGGTCTCCGGGGCTCCTGACTTCATTTTATGCAGGGTTGCCTCCACCTCTGTTTCAGAACAGGTTGAGAATTCCCTTAGGCTGTTGATGTTGGTTGTTGGGTCCCTGGAGTAGTTGGTGGGTAGTCTGAGGCAGTGGGGTATTGAGGAAAGAGTTTGTGTATGTCATTGATTTTTTCATGAAAAAACAGGGCTACGGTGTCAACCCACACTTTAGATTCGTTGGGTGTTTGCTGGCAGGCAGGTGGATTGGTGAACTCTTTTACAATTTTATATACCTCTCTCTGAGAGTTGGCTGCTTGGGAGATCCTATTTCCGAGATACACATTTTTGGCCGTGGCAATTTCACTCATGTAGGACCTGTGAGCTGCCTTATAGTGTAGCCTGTCATTAATGTCTTTGGTTTGGCGCCATTTTCTTTCTGCAACCTTGACTAAGTGTTTGGTTATTTTCAGGTCCGGAGTGAACCATGGTGAGATCTTAGAGGGAGGCCTGGAGGCTTGTGCCGGGGCTATAGAACCTAGTGCTAGGGAGATGGCAGAATTCAGGTCGATCGCTGCAGTATTAGGGTTGGTATTATCTGTGATCGGGGGCGGGTAAAAATGAGTGGCAAAAGCAGTCTGGGTAATTTTGTTCAATGATCTGCTCAGTTTTTCTTGGGTGATTTTGTGAGGTTCAGGGTGGAGACTTGTGATAGAGAATGTTATTACAGAGTGGTCAGTCCAGAGCACAGGGGAGATCTGATTGATTTCAACTTTGGTCGAGTTGGTACAGATAAGATCTAGTGTCAACAGCTTGAGCGGCTATCACCTAACTATCGCCTTAGGCTCATACACTTCAAATATTTACATCGTCTTTATCGTACTCCCATACAGCTGCATAGAATGGGTCTTAGAGCAGATGACTGCTGTTGGAAATGTGGCTCACCACTTGCTTCTTTCATCCATCAGGCCTGGAGCTGTAGGCCCATAGTGAATTACTGGCTAGAAATTCACCAGCATGTAAAAAGCATAACTGGCTTGGACATCCCTATCACACCCTTGACGTCTTTGCTTGGTGTACTCGAGACAGTGCCATCGAAATCGCGTAAATTACCCGCAATTCTGCTCCTGATGGCCAAACAGCAGAGAGCACTGCACTGGGGGACAGCAAGACCACAGCTGTCTAGGGACTGGATCGCACAAGTTGCTTATTGCAGTACAGAGCTCACCGCATACTGGAATCTCCAACCAGCCAAATCTAGACCCAAAGATATCTGGGAACCGTTTGCTACCTGGTTGAGTGCCAGGGGTGTCGAGGGGTAGTGAACGGCTTGTTTGTTCTGTGTTCCTGTGGGGGCGCTTTTCTGACAGGTTATGTTGTTGGAAATTTGGCAGGTGGGGTAAACGCGTGTCTTGTGGGACTTGTGTACCATAATGTTACATACTATCGATTGCATATTGTGGACTTTAACTGCAAATGTGTGTTGGATGTGTCGCGGACATGTCGTACCTGTCTATAATAGTCAAGCACTGCAATGTCTGTCCTTCCTTTTTTATTGATGTTTTGTTATGAAAATGACAATAAAAAGCAAATAAAAAAAAAAAATTATCTTTTTATTGGGGGGGTGCAATATGCAGAGCAGGAGGCTCAATTGTTTGTTGCCCGTTGGCACTTTATGTTAGAATGGACGCTGTTTTTAATTTCAATTTGAGACTGCTCTCTGGTCTTCATCATTCTTTTTGGAAAGCATGTGTTCCTGTTGACAGCCATTTTGACTCACTGGGGCCATCTGGAAACACCATTTATTTTGGTTGTGTGCTCTAGAGCAGAGGTCTTCAATCTGTGGGGCGCGACCCCCAGGGGGGTCGTGAAGTCCTTGGAAGGGGGTCGCAGATTCTGTCAGGGTGCAGTTCCTGGCTTGGGCTGATCGAGGGTGCTCAGGTGGAGGCCTAATTCACACCGAGGTGTGAAAAACATCAAAGCCTCATTAGCAAGTAAAAGGTCTTTTAAAGACCTCTCAAGTACTCGGGTGTGACTGCGTGTGTGTCCCTGAAGCCGTTTCGAGCTGGGAGAGGAGGGGAAGTGGGGGAGAAAGGGGGGCTGGGGGAGCAGGCTGTAGTATAGCCCTTTCAATGGATATTGCGCGCCTGGAGCTGTGGGTCCCGTGACACGTCCCTCGCCCCCAGCAGGGAGGCACAGAGATGCCCTCCCATGATCGGGAAAGAAGGAAGAAGACGCAGAGAGATACTGACCCCCCCTCCCACCCCATGAGAGAGGCACTGAAAAGGTGGGTGGATGAATGATGGGTGGATGGATGGATGTAAGGATGAAGGATGGATGGATGTGTGAAAAGGTGGGTGGATGAATGATGAATAGATGGATGAAGGGGTGGATGGATGGATGGATGGATGGATGGAAGGATGAAAGGGTAGATGGATGAAGGATGTATGGATGGATGTGTGAAAAGATGGGTGGATGAATGATGGGTGAATGGATGGATGAAAGGGTGGATGGATGAAGGATGGATGTATGGATGTAAGGATGAAAGGATGGATGTATGGATGGATAAAAGGTTGCATGGATGAATGATGGATGTGTGAAAAGGTGGGGGGATGAATGATGGGTGGGTGGGTGGATGGATGAAAGGGTGGACGGATAAAGGATGGATGGAAGGATGAAAGGGTGGATGGATGAAGGATGGATGTATGGATAAAGGTTTGCATGGATGGATGAATGATGGATGTGTGAAAAAGTGGGTGGATGAATGATGGGTAGATGGATGTAAGGGTGGATGGATGTAAGGGTGGATGGGTAAATGATGGATGTATGGACGGAAGGATGAAAGGGTGGAAGGATGAAAGGGTGGATGGATGAAGGATGGATGGATGTGTGAAAAGGTGGGTGGATGAATGATGAATAGATGGATGAAAGGATGGATGGAAGGATGAAAAGGTAGATGGATGAAGGAAGGATGGATGGATAAAAGGTTGCATGGATGAATGATGGATGGATGTGTGACAAGGTGGGTGGATGAATGATGGGTGGATGAATGATGGGTGGATGGATGGAAGGGTGGATGGGTAAAGGATGGATGTATGGATGGAAAGATGAAAGGGTGGATGGATGAAGGATGTATGGATGGATGAAGGATGAAAGGATGGATGGATGTGTGAAAGTGTGTGTGGATGATTGATGGATGGATGTGATGAGGTCTAACAGGCGCATTTATGGTTGTCAAAAGTGGATGATGAGGAGTACCAGTTTCTAGAAACTTTTGTCGGAAGGGTGTCCTTATCCCTAAAAAGGTTTTACAAGGGGGTCTCGGCATCAAAAAGTTTGAAGACCTCTGCTCTAGAGGTTAAGGGTGAAAATTGCAAAAAACACAGTTGATGGACAGAATGTAGAACAATGTCATACATTCACCCCAGTACAAAGATCTGGGCCTAAATCCATCGTTTTTTTGCACTCCACACCACCCTGGGTTAGACACTGGCTATATGCAAATCAGCTCTGACCCTGTGCCCCATGGGAACAGTCCAGTCCGAACTACCAAGCCATGTCTTTCCCAGAACGGAATCAAGCATCCAAGGACCGGTTTCTAGCTATCAGCCTACATTCAGCCTGGATAGCTTGACTCCAGTGGTGTGGAGAGCCTGGGACTCACGTCTGAGTATACCCAGCACACTTGGGGTGAAAATTGCAAAAAACACAGTTGATGGACAGAATGTAGAACAATGTCATACATTCACCCCAGTACAAGGATCTGGGCCTATATCCATCGCTTTTTTGCACTCCACACCACCCTGGGTTAGACACTGGCTATATGCAAATCAGCTCTGACCCTGTGCCCCATGGGAACAGTCCAGTCCGAACTACCAAGCCATGTCTTTCCCAGAACGGAATCAAGCATCCAAGGACCGGTTTCTGGCTATCAGCCTACATTCAGCCTGGATAGCTTGACTCCAGTGGTGTGGAGAGCCTGGGACTCACGTCTGAGTATACCCAGCACACTTGGGGTGAAAATTGCAAAAAACACAGTTGATGGACAGAATGTAGAACAATGTCATACATTCACCCCAGTACAAGGATCTGGGCCTAAATCCATCGTTTTTTTGCACTCCACACCACCCTGGGTTAGACACTGGCTATATGCAAATCAGCTCTGACCCTGTGCCCCATGGGAACAGTCCAGTCCGAACTACCAAGCCATGTCTTTCCCAGAACGGAATCAAGCATCCAAGGACCGGTTTCTGGCTATCAGCCTTCATTCAGCCTGGATAGCTTGACTCCAGTGGTGTGGAGAGCCTGGGACTCACGTCTGAGTATACCCAGCACACTCGAGGTGAAAACTGCAAAAAACACAGTTGATGGACAGAATGTAGAACAATGTCATACATTCACCCCAGTACAAGGATCTGGGCCTAAATCCATCGTTTTTTTGCACTCCACACCACCCTGGGTTAGACACTGGCTATATGCAAATCAGCTCTGACCCTGTGCCCCATGGGAACAGTCCAGTCCGAACTATAATCCATGTCTTTCCCAGAACGGAATCAAGCATCCAAGGACCGGTTTCTGGCTATCAGCCTTCATTCAGCCTGGATAGCTTGACTCCAGTGGTGTGGAGAGCCTGGGACTCACGTCTGAGTATACCCAGCACACTTGGGGTGAAAATTGCAAAAAACACAGTTGATGGACAGAATGTAGAACTATGTCATACATTCACCCCAGTACAAGGATCTGGGCCTAAATTCATCGTTTTTTTGCACTCCACACCACCCTGGGTTAGACACTGGCTATATGCAAATCAGCTCTGACCCTGTGCCCCATGGGAACAGTCCAGTCCGAACTACCAAGCCATGTCTTTCCCAGAACGGAATCAAGCATCCAAGGACCGGTTTCTGGCTATCAGCCTCCAACCTCTTGTACTGGGGTGAATGTATGACATTGTTCTACATTCTGTCCATCAACTGTGTTTTTTGCAATTTTCACCCCGAGTGTGCTGGGTATACTCAGACGTGTCAAGTCAAGTCAAGTCATAAAATTTGTATAGCGCACTACATACCCAGAGGGTTTCAAGGCGCTTAGGAAGGGGAGGAGGATTATTTGTCAAATATCCACGTTTTAAGCTGCTTTCTGAACTCTAGGTGGTTCTGGGTGAGGCGAAGGTAAGCGGGGAGTGAGTTCCATGTTTTAGCAGCCAGGTATGAAAAGGATCTGCCTCCCATGGTGGTCTTGTTGATGCGAGGTACAGTGGCGAAGGCTTGGCTGGAAGAACGTAGTTGGCGGGAGGGGGTGTAGAAGGACAGACGAGAGTTGAGGCAATCTGGTCCGATGTCGTAGAGTGATTTGTGTGCGTGGGTAAGCAGTCGGAAAGTGATCCTCTTATTGACGGGTAGCCAGTGGAGGTCTTTAAGGTGACCAGAGATGTGTTCGTTGCGTGGGATGTCTAATATGAGCCTGGCTGAGGCGTTTTGGATTCGTTGGAGTTTCTTCTGGAGTTTAGCGGTGGCACCTGCGTAGAGGGTGTTTCCGTAGTCCAGTCGGCTCGTGACCAGAGCGTGGGTGACTGTTTTCCTTGTTTCGGAGGGGATCCAGCGAAATGTTTTTCTGAGCATGCGAAGAATGTTGAAGCAGGAAGAGGATACGGCGCTGACTTGTCTGTTCATTGAGAGTGAAGAATCCAGGATGACGCCAAGGTTCCGTGCGTGGTCTGTCGGGATGGGTGCTTTTCCGAGGGCTTCCGGCCACCAGGAGTCGTCCCAAGCAGAGGGGGATGTACCTAAGATGAGGACTTCTGTTTTGTCTGAGTTCAGTTTCAGACGGCTTTGTTTCATCCATTCGGCGACTTCTTTCATTCCTTCGTGTAGTGAGTCCCAGGCTCTCCACACCACTGGAGTCAAGCTATCCAGGCTGAAGAAGGCTGATAGCCAGAAACCGGTCCTTGGATGCTTGATTCCGGTCGGGGAAAGACATGGCTTGGTAGTTCGGACTGGACTGTTCCCATGAGGCACAGGGTCAGAGCTGATTTGCATATAGCCAGTGTCTAACCCAGGATGGCGTGGAGTGCAAAAAAACTACGGATTTAGGCCCAGATCCTTGTACTGGGGTGAATGTATGACATTGTTCTACATTCTGTCCATCAACTGTGTTTTTTGCAATTTTCACCCCGAGTGTGCTGGGTATACTCAGACGTGAGTCCCAGGCTCCCCACACCACTGGAGTCAAGCTATCCAGGCTGAAGAAGGCTGATAGCCAGAAACCGGTCCTTGGATTCTTGATTCCGGTCTGGGAAAGACATGGCTTGGTAGTTTGGACTGGACTGTTCCCATGAGGCACAGGGTCAGAGCTGATTTGCATATAGCCAGTGTCTAACCCAGGGTGGCGTGGAGTGCAAAAAAACGATGGATTTAGGCCCAGATCCTTGTACTGGGGTGAATGTATGACATTGTTCTACATTCTGTCCATCAACTGTGTTTTTTGCAATTTTCACCCCGAGTGTGCTGGGTATACTCAGACGTGAGTCCCAGGCTCTCCACACCACTGGAGTCAAGCTATCCAGGCTGAAGAAGGCTGATAGCCAGAAACCGGTCCTTGGATGCTTGATTCCGGTCTGGGAAAGACATGGCTTGGTAGTTCGGACTGGACTGTTCCCATGAGGCACAGGGTCAGAGCTGATTTGCATATAGCCAGTGTCTAACCCAGGGTGGCGTGGAGTGCAAAAAAACGATGGATTTAGGCCCAGATCCTTGTACTGGGGTGAATGTATGACATTGTTCTACATTCTGTCCATCAACTGTGTTTTTTGCAATTTTCACCCCGAGTGTGCTGGGTATACTCAGACGTGAGTCCCAGGCTCTCCACACCACTGGAGTCAAGCTATCCAGGCTGAAGAAGGCTGATAGCCAGAAACCGGTCCTTGGATGCTTGATTCCGGTCTGGGAAAGACATGGCTTGGTAGTTCGGACTGGACTGTTCCCATGAGGCACAGGGTCAGAGCTGATTTGCATATAGCCAGTGTCTAACCCAGGGTGGCGTGGAGTGCAAAAAAACGATGGATTTAGGCCCAGTTCCTTGTACTGGGGTGAATGTATGACATTGTTCTACATTCTGTCCATCAACTGTGTTTTTTGCAATTTTCACCCCGAGTGTGCTGGGTATACTCAGACGTGAGTCCCAGGCTCTCCACACCACTGGAGTCAAGCTATCCAGGCTGAAGAAGGCTGATAGCCAGAAACCGGTCCTTGGATGCTTGATTCCGGTCTGGGAAAGACATGGCTTGGTAGTTCGGACTGGACTGTTCCCATGAGGCACAGGGTCAGAGCTGATTTGCATATAGCCAGTGTCTAACCCAGGGTGGCGTGGAGTGCAAAAAAACGATGGATTTAGGCCCAGTTCCTTGTACTGGGGTGAATGTATGACATTGTTCTACATTCTGTCCATCAACTGTGTTTTTTGCAATTTTCACCCCGAGTGTGCTGGGTATACTCAGACCTGAGTCCCAGGCTCTCCACACCACTGGAGTCAAGCTATCCAGGCTGAAGAAGGCTGATAGCCAGAAACCGGTCCTTGGATGCTTGATTCCGGTCTGGGAAAGACATGGCTTGGTAGTTCGGACTGGACTGTTCCCATGAGGCACAGGGTCAGAGCTGATTTGCAAATAGCCAGTGTCTAACCCAGGGTGGCGTGGAGTGCAAAAAAACGATGGATTTAGGCCCAGATCCTTGTACTGGGGTGAATGTATGACATTGTTCTACATTCTGTCCATCAACTGTGTTTTTTGCAATTTTCACCCCGAGTGCGCTGGGTATACTCAGACGTGAGTCCCAGGCTCTCCACACCACTGGAGTCAAGCTATCCAGGCTGAAGAAGGCTGATAGCCAGAAACCGGTCCTTGGATGCTTGATTCCGGTCTGGGAAAGACATGGCTTGGTAGTTCGGACTGGACTGTTCCCATGAGGCACAGGGTCAGAGCTGATTTGCATATAGCCAGTGTCTAACCCAGGGTGGCGTGGAGTGCAAAAAAATGATGGATTTAGGCCCAGATCCTTGTACTGGGGTGAATGTATGACATTGTTCTACATTCTGTCCATCAACTGTGTTTTTTGCAATTTTCACCCCGAGTGCGCTGGGTATACTCAGACGTGAGTCCCAGGCTCTCCATACCACTGGAGTCAAGCTATCCAGGCTGAAGAAGGCTGATAGCCAGAAACCGGTCCTTGGATGCTTGATTCCGGTCTGGGAAAGACATGGCTTGGTAGTTCGGACTGGACTGTTCCCATGAGGCACAGGGTCAGAGCTGATTTGCATATAGCCAGTGTCTAACCCAGGGTGGCGTGGAGTGCAAAGAAATGATGGATTTAGGCCCAGATCCTCTTACTGGGGTGAATGTATGACATTGTTCTACATTCTGTCCATCAACTGTGTTTTTTGCAATTTTCACCCCGAGTGTGCTGGGTATACTCAGACGTGAGTCCCAGGCTCTCCACACCACTGGAGTCAAGCTATCCAGGCTGAAGAAGGCTGATAGCCAGAAACCGGTCCTTGGATGCTTGATTCCGGTCTGGGAAAGACATGGCTTGGTAGTTCGGACTGGACTGTTCCCATGAGGCACAGGGTCAGAGCTGATTTGCATAAAGCCAGTGTCTAACCCAGGGTGGCGTGGAGTGCAAAAAAACGATGGATTTAGGCCAAGATCCTTGTACTGGGGTGAATGTATGACATTGTTCTACATTCTGTCCATCAACTGTGTTTTTTGCAATTTTCACCCCGAGTGTGCTGGGTATACTCAGACGTTAGTCCCAGGCTCTCCACACCACTGGAGTCAAGCTATCCAGGCTGAAGAAGGCTGATAGCCAGAAACCGGTCCTTGGATGCTTGATTCCGGTCTGGGAAAGACATGGCTTGGTAGTTCGGACTGGACTATTCCCATGAGGCACAGGGTCAGAGCTGATTTGCATATAGCCAGTGTCTAACCCAGGGTGGCGTGGAGTGCAAAAAACCGATGGATTTAGGCCCAGATCCTTGTACTGGGGTGAATGTATGACATTGTTCTACATTCTGACCATCAACTGTGCTTTTTGCAATTTTCACCCCGAGTGTGCTGGGTATACTCAGACGTGAGTCCCAGGCTCTCCACACCACTGGAGTCAAGCTATCCAGGCTGAAGAAGGCTGATAGCCAGAAACCGGTCCTTGGATGCTTGATTCCGGTCTGGGAAAGACATGGCTTGGTAGTTCGGACTGGACTATTCCCATGAGGCACAGGGTCAGAGCTGATTTGCATATAGCCAGTGTCTAACCCAGGGTGGCGTGGAGTGCAAAAAAACGATGGATTTAGGCCCAGATCCTTGTACTGGGGTGAATGTATCACATTGTTCTACATTCTGTCCATCAACTGTGTTTTTTGCAATTTTCACCCCGAGTGTGCTGGGTATACTCAGACGTGAGTCCCAGGCTCTCCACACCACTGGAGTCAAGCTATCCAGGCTGAAGAAGGCTGATAGCCAGAAACTGGTCCTTGGATGCTTGATTCCGGTCTGGGAAAGACATGGCTTGGTAGTTCGGACTGGACTGTTCCCATGAGGCACAGGGTCAGAGCTGATTTGCATATAGCCAGTGTCTACCCAGGGTGGCGTGGAGTGCAAAAAAACGATGGATTTAGGCCCAGATCCTTGTACTGGGGTGAATGTATGACATTGTTCTACATTCTGTCCATCAACTGTGTTTTTTGCAATTTTCACCCCGAGTGTGCTGGGTATACTCAGACGTGAGTCCCAGGCTCTCCACACCACTGGAGTCAAGCTATCCAGGCTGAAGAAGGCTGATAGCCAGAAACCGGTCCTTGGATGCTTGATTCCGGTCTGGGAAAGACATGGCTTGGTAGTTCGGACTGGACTGTTCCCATGAGGCACAGGGTCAGAGCTGATTTGCATATAGCCAGTGTCTACCCAGGGTGGCGTGGAGTGGAAAAAAACGATGGATTTAGGCCCAGATCCTTGTACTGGGGTGAATGTATGACATTGTTCTACATTCTGTCCATCAACTGTGTTTTTTGCAATTTTCACCCCGAGTGTGCTGGGTATACTCAGACGTGAGTCCCAGGCTCTCCACACCACTGGAGTCAAGCTATCCAGGCTGAAGAAGGCTGATAGCCAGAAACTGGTCCTTGGATGCTTGATTCCGGTCTGGGAAAGACATGGCTTGGTAGTTCGGACTGGACTGTTCCCATGAGGCACAGGGTCAGAGCTGATTTGCATATAGCCAGTGTCTACCCAGGGTGGCGTGGAGTGCAAAAAAACGATGGATTTAGGCCCAGATCCTTGTACTGGGGTGAATGTATGACATTGTTCTACATTCTGTCCATCAACTGTGTTTTTTGCAATTTTCACCCCGAGTGTGCTGGGTATACTCAGACGTGAGTCCCAGGCTCTCCACACCACTGGAGTCAAGCTATCCAGGCTGAAGAAGGCTGATAGCCAGAAACCGGTCCTTGGATGCTTGATTCCGGTCTGGGAAAGACATGGCTTGGTAGTTCGGACTGGACTGTTCCCATGAGGCACAGGGTCAGAGCTGATTTGCATATAGCCAGTGTCTACCCAGGGTGGCGTGGAGTGGAAAAAAACGATGGATTTAGGCCCAGATCCTTGTACTGGGGTGAATGTATGACATTGTTCTACATTCTGTCCATCAACTGTGTTTTTTGCAATTTTCACCCCGAGTGTGCTGGGTATACTCAGACGTGAGTCCCAGGCTCTCCACACCACTGGAGTCAAGCTATCCAGGCTGAAGAAGGCTGATAGCCAGAAACCGGTCCTTGGATGCTTGATTCCGGTCTGGGAAAGACATGGCTTGGTAGTTCGGACTGAACTGTTCCCATGAGGCACAGGGTCAGAGCTGATTTGCATATAGCCAGTGTCTAACCCAGGGTGGCGTGGAGTGCAAAAAAACGATGGATTTAGGCCCAGATCCTTGTACTGGGGTGAATGTATGACATTGTTCTACATTCTGTCCATCAACTGTGTTTTTTGCAATTTTCACCCCGAGTGTGCTGGGTATACTCAGACGTGAGTCCCAGGCTCTCCACACCACTGGAGTCAAGCTATCCAGGCTGAAGAAGGCTGATAGCCAGAAACCGGTCCTTGGATGCTTGATTCCGGTCTGGGAAAGACATGGCTTGGTAGTTCGGACTGGACTGTTCCCATGAGGCACAGGGTCAGAGCTGATTTGCATATAGCCAGTGTCTAACCCAGGGTGGCGTGGAGTGCAAAAAAACATTGTTCTACATTCTGTCCATCAACTGTGTATTTTGCAATTTTCACCTAGAGGTTGAGGGTGTCATATGCTCAAGCATTATTTAAGACAGGCCTTGGCTGGACGTGTCACAAGGATTAAAGTACTCGTTTTTCACCAATACTAATGTTGTAAAGTTTTTTTCATCTATTTCTTGGGTGCTGTCATATGCAAAACATAAGGCTCAATTATTTGTTGCACTTCAACACTTTATTTTAGAATGGAAGCTTTTGGTCTCACCTGAGGCAGCACACATGCTATCTACCGTCTCTTAAAGAAACCTAAATAGGCCTGAGAGCCCATCCGTTAATTACCATTGGTTGGCATCTTCGTCACCTTCACTTCTTTTGTCTTCATTGGTCAGTCAGCAGCAGCTGGGCAGGTTTCTTTTTGGCGGCCGGTACAGCCTGGATTTTACTTATTTCGATTATACACACGCTCAAGATTTTTGTTTTCACTTGACAGACACACACTCGCTTTGAACAGGCACATAACCAATTAATTACTCCGCTCAATGCCACGACACTCTACGCCACTGTATGTGCCCCCCACTCTACTCCACTCTCCTCTACTTTATGACACTGCACTACACTCTACAACACTACTCCATGCCACTCTACTCAACTCTGTGCCACTTTATTCCACTCCACTCTGTGCCACTCCACTCTTTGGCTCTACTTCACTCTATACCATTGTGCTTCTTTCCACTTTACTACACTCTACACCACGCCACACCACTTTTCTCCTCGCTATACCACTCCATGACATTCTACAGCACTCTACTCTATGACGACCCACTCTGAGTCACGCCACTCTACTCCATGCAAAAACAACAGTTGATGGACAGAATGCAGAACAATGTCATACATTCACCCCAGTACAGAGATCTGGGCTTAAATCCATCATTTTTATGCTCACCACACCACCCCAGTTCAGACCTGGCCATATGCAAATCAGCCTTGACCCTGTACCTCATGGGAACAGTCCAGCCCGAACTGCCAAACCATCTCTTCCCTGGACTGGAATCAAGCATCCTTGGACCGGTTTCTAGCTATCAGCCGTCTTCAGCCAGGATAGCTTGACTCCAGTGGTGTGGAGAGCATGGGACTCACGTCTGAGCATACCCGTCCCACTCGGGGTGACAAATGCAAAAACAACAGTTGATGGACAGAAGGCAGACCAATGTCATACATTCACCCCAGTACAGAGATCTGGGCCTAAATCCATCGTTTTTTTGCTCACCACACCACCCCAGTTCAGACATGGCCATATGCAAATCAGCCTTGACCCTGTGCCTCATGGTGAAGTGGATCAGCAACTGCGCGGACGAGCTCACTCCACTGAGGACCCCGCCCAGCAGACCCGGCAGCAAGAAGGCCCCATGGTTCACCGACGAACTCAAGAGCTCCAAGAAGAACTGCCAACTTCTCGAGAAAGCCTGGAGAAGGGAACCAACACCGGACAACATGACCGCCCTCAAGCCTGCCACCCGGAAGCACCACCAACTGATCTGCGCCACCAAGAAAACTGCATTCAAGGACCGGCTGGACAACAACGCACACAACTGCAAGGAACTCTTCAACATCGTGAAAGAGCTCTCCAACCCCAACGCCGGAAACAACGACATCACCCCATCGCAAGACCTCTGCAACTCCCTCGCCTCCTACTTCCACAACAAGATCGCGGACATACACAACAGCTTCAGCACTCAACCGACGCACGCCACGACCGAACCACCGCCCCCCACCACCACCCTCCGCGCCTTGACTCCGATCAGCACAGAAGACACCGTCCGCATGATGAACTCCATCCACTCCGGATCTCCAACCGACCCCTGCCCACACCACGTCTTCAACAAGGCCGACGCCGTCATCGCACCCCACCTGCGGGACATCCTCAAAACCTCCTTCGACACCGCCACCTTCCCGGAGAGCTGGAAGCACGCCGAACTCAGCGCCCTACTCAAGAAACCTACAGCAGACCCCACCGATCTCAAGAATTACCGCCCCATCTCTCTCCTCCCGTTTCCAGCCAAAGTCATCGAGAAGACCGTCAACAAACAGCTGGCCACCTTCCTCGAGACGAATGGATCCCTCGACGGCTCACAGTCTGGCTTCCGAGCCAACCACAGCACCGAGACCGCCCTCATCGCTGCCACCGATGACATCCGAGCCCTGATGGACAACGGAGAAACAGCGGCCCTCATCCTCCTAGACCTCTCCGCGGCATTCGACACTGTCTGCCACCGCACCCTAGTGCAGCGCCTCAGCAGCGTCGGAATCCAGGAGAAGGCACTGGAATGGATCATCTCCTTCCGAGACGGAAGAACACAGAGAGTCCGTCTACCACCGTACAAGTCAGAGGCCACCGAAGTCATCTGCGGCGTCCCTCAAGGATCCTCGCTGAGCCCCACCCTCTTCAACGTCTACATGAGCCCCCTCGCGGCCATCGCACGCCAACACAACCTCAACATCATCTCCTACGCTGACAACACCCAGCTGATCCTCTCCCTGACCAACGACCCCGCCGCCGCCAGAGCCAACCTTCACGAAGGGATGAAAAACGTAGCCGAGTGGATGACGACCAGCCGCCTGAAACTGAACTCAGACAAGACGGAAGTCCTCATCCTGGGCTCCTTGCCCTCTACCTGGGATGACTCCTGGTGGCCCCCCGCCCTGGGCACCGCACCCAAACCGACAGACCACGCACGCAACCTGGGCTTCATCCTGGACTCCTCCCTCTGATTGACCAGACAAGTCAACGCCGTCTCCTCGTCATGCTTCAACATCCTGCGCATGCTACGGAAGATATTCCGGTGGATCCCCACCGAGACCAGGAAGACGGTCACCCAGGCCCTCGTCACCAGCCGACTGGACTACAGCAACGCCCTCTACGCCGGAACCACCGCCAAGCTCCAGAATAGACTCCAGCGGATTCAGAACACCTCAGCCAGACTCATCCTCGACATCCCACGACACAGCCACATCTCCGGACATCTGAGAAAACTGCATTGGCTCCCCGTCAACAAAAGAATCACCTTCCGTCTCCTCACCCACGCACACAAAGCCCTACACGATCAAGGCCCGAGCTACCTCAACAACCGCATCAACTTCTACGCTCCCAAACGCCATCTTCGATCAGCCAGTCACGCCCTCGCCGCCGTCCCCCGCATCCGAAGAACGACAACAGGAGGAAGGTCCTTCTCCTACCTGGCCGCCAAGACCTGGAACTCCCTCCCGACCGACCTGCGCCTGACCCAAGACCACCTCTCCTTCAGGAAGAAGCTCAAGACCTGGCTGTTCGAGCAGTAGCAGCACCCCCCCCCCCCCCACCAAGCGCCTTGAGACCCTCCGGGTAAGTAGTGCGCTCTACAAATGTCTTGATTGATTGATTGATGGGAACAGTCCAGCCCGAACTGCCAAACCATGTCTTCCCTGGACCGGAATCCAGCATCCTAGGACCAGTTTATGGCTTTCAGCCGTCTTCAGGTGGGATAGCTTGACTCCAGTGGCGTGGAGAGCACGGGACTCATATCTGAGCATACCCATCCCACTCAGGGTGACAAATGCAAAAAAAAACAGTTGATGGCCAGAATGCAGAACAATGTCATACATTCACCCCAGTACAGAGATCTGGGCCTAAATCCATCGTTTTTTTGCTCACCACACCAGCCCAGTTCAGACGCGGCCATATGCAAATCAGCCTTGACCATGTGCCTCATGGGAAGAGTCCAGCCCAAACTGCCAAACCATGTCTTCCCTGGACCGGAATCAAGCATCCTAGGACCGGTTTCTGGCTATCAGCCGTCTTCAGCCAGGATAGCTTGACTCCAGTGGCGTGGAGAGCACGGGACTCACGTCTGAGCATACCCATCCCACTCGGGGTGACAAATGCAAAAACAACAGTTGATGGACAGAATGCAGAAAAATGTCATACATTCACCCCAGTACAGAGATCTGGGCCTAAATCCATCGTTTATTTGCTCACCACACCACCCCAGTTCAGACATGGCCATATGCAAATCAGCCTTGACCATGTGCCTCATGGGAACAGTCCAGCCCAAACTGCCAAACCATGTCTTCCCTGGACCGGAATCAAGCATCCTAGGACCGGTTTCTGGCTATCAGCCGTCTTCAGCCAGGATAGCTTGACTCCAGTGGCGTGGAGAGCATGGGACTCATGCCTGAGCATACCCGTCTACTCCATGCCAGTCCACTCAGACATTCTACTCCACTCCACGCCACTCTACATTACTTTTCTCCACTCTTCTCCATCGTATTGTACTCCACTCTACACTACTCAGGGGTGTGGAATTTAATAAAATATCTATTTGTCCATGGGACAGGTAGCTTTATAAATCTACTTGTCCTGTACAAAATCCACTTGTCCCTTTGGTGCCATCATGTAGTGACCACAAAACACAAAACACCTAGTCCCAAAGGCAATATTTTATGTAGAACTATGGGCATGATTGGATTTGTCAATAAATCATTCCAATTACTCATCTAAAACTAGAAGTAGTTGTCATGCTCAAGTAACTTGCCAAAAAATAGTTAATAAAAGTAGCCACTCTCTGATACATCTAAACATTAGACAACACAGTACTAACATTCACTAGAAAGACAACATTTGAAAAAAGGTGTGAATAGCTAGCGGACACCTCACGGGCGAACCACCAATGGGGCTCCTGGTTGGTACTCACCAGGTTAGCCCTGTTCTCATCATCGGTGTCCACTAACTTAACGCAAACGTGTCCGACTCCCAAAAGTAAAGAGACAGTGAATGGTGCAGTGTACACAAACTTATATGTGACAAAAACTAACAACATTCAACATATAACAAAACAATATACTGTGCATGCAAGACATATAGACCTTTTTATTTGTATCTTCTTGTCTGCAACAGTACACATGTAAACATAAAAGAGGAGAAAGGCGAATACTACCTATCGATTCGCTTTCACCTCATTGCCGACATGTTTCATTGCCATGGTAGATTTTCAGGCAATTTCTTCAGGGCGAATGATTTTAAAGAAAGCCACTGCCAGCAGTACTATGGTGGACGTGCTGGTTTAGACTTGTGCTATCATACCGCTTATGATCGCATCTTTAGACTTCAGTAAACCCACTTCCAAAAGGTAAGTGTGGTCTCGTGCTCCCTTAACTTGTATCTGTGGAGAAGGCACGGTGCGGCGTCTTCTCAACACCGGATCCAAGTGGAAGTGGGTTTACTGAAGTCTAAAGATGCGATCATAAGCGGTATGATAGCACAAGTCTAAACCAGCACGTCCACCATAGTACTGCTGGCAGTGGCTTTCTTTAAAATCATTCGCCCTGAAGAAATTGCCTGAAAATCTACCATGGCAATGAAACATGTCGGCAATGAGGTGAAAGCGAATCGATAGGTAGTATTCGCCTTTCTCCTCTTTTATGTTTACATGTGTACTGTTGCAGACAAGAAGATACAAATAAAAAGGTCTATATGTCTTGCATGCACAGTATATTGTTTTGTTATATGTTGAATGTTGTTAGTTTTTGTCACATATAAGTTTGTGTACACTGCACCATTCACTGTCTCTTTACTTTTGGGAGTCGGACACGTTTGCGTTAAGTTAGTGGACACCGATGATGAGAACAGGGCTAACCTGGTGGGTACCAACCAGGAGCCCCATTGGTGGTTCGCCCGTGAGGTGTCCGCTAGCTATTCACACCTTTTTTCAAATGTTGTCTTTCTAGTGAATGTTAGTACTGTGTTGTCTAATGTTTAGATGTATCAGAGAGTGGCTACTTTTATTAACTATTTTTTGGCAAGTTACTTGAGCATGACAACTACTTCTAGTTTTAGATGAGTAATTGGAATGATTTATTGACAAATCCAATCATGCCCATAGTTCTACATAAAATATTGCCTTTGGGACTAGGTGTTTTGTGTTTTGTGATTGCATGAGTGGAGGGCTACCTAGTCCCTGAAACCCCTCTTAACTCCTAGTTTTGGTACACGCCATCATGTAGTGCACTGTCAAAAATTGACAGCACTCATTATATAAGAGCTCGGATAATAGCCTCTATGGTTATGTCAGGCTCATAGTATAGAAGAATTTGAATACTAGTGGTTTCCTTATTTTGCCTCTTTTCTGCAGATCTACCCATTCATCCTTTCATTCACCCACTGATATCTAGCATTTCACCTTTACATTGGCTTCCATGCAATCTTTCATCAGCATTTCACCATTCTGTTTGTCAATTCATCCATATCCAAATCTACCCATCCATCCCCAAACATACACATCCATCTCAGCCATATGTCCATCCTTTCGCTCACCCATTCTTCTGCTCATCCATCAATTTACCCTTTCACTCTTCCATCCTTCCGCTCATCCATCAATTTACCCTTTCACTCATCCATCCTTTTATTTACTGATCCATCCACCCTGCAACCCATCTATCTTTTCACCCTTTACTTCATCAACACATCCATCGTCCATCCACTATCCCTATCATCCATTCTTTCACTCATTCATACATCTAGGAAGCCACACTTACACTCATACTCACTCATCTATCTACCCTTTCACCCACACATCCATCCTTTCACTCACTCACCCTTACACGTTAATTATGGGCCTTTGTCTGCCGAGCTGCAGACAGAAGAGGCTCATCAAGAGCTCCACCCCCACTGTAGCTGCTAAAGCGAGTGGTTCATGACGCCCTTGCGGCCCAACCTATCCTTCCAGCTCCAAATCTATCATTCAAACTCATCCATCCCTCCTTCCTTCCATTCATCCATCCATCCATCCATCCGCTCATCCATCCATCCACTTTCACCCCTCCATCCACCCTTTCACTCCTATCCATCCACTCTTTCACTCATCCCTCCATCCAACCAGCCTTTTGCTCTTCCATCTTTCACCCCTCCATCCTCCTTGCCACTCCTATAAATCAACCCTTTCACTCATCCCTCCATCCATCCTTTTGCTCTTTATCTTTCACCCAACCATCCTCCTTTTCACTCATATCCATCCTCCTTTTCACTCATATCCATCCTCCCTTTCACTCGTCCCTCCATCCACCGTTTTACTCAACTATCCACCCATCAATCTATCCATCCTTCCACCCATCAATATATCCATCCATCCATCCTTCCACCCATCAATCTATCCATCCTTCCACCCATCTATCCCTCCGTCCACCCAGCCATCCATCCACCCACTCCATCAGCCATCCACCCACTCCATCAACCATTCATCCACTCTTCCTCTCATCCATCAATCCACCCTTTTATTCAACCATCCATCCTTTCACTCATCCATCCACTTTCACCCCATCTATTCACTCACCATTTCACTCAATTCTTTCACTCATCCAGCCTTGCATCCATCCTTTCACTCGTCCATCCACTTCCACCCCATCCATCAATTCATTCACCCTTGCACTCATCCATACATCCATTCTTTCACTCATCTATTCTTACATACATCCTTTCACTCATTCATCCATGTATATCCATCCACAACTTCATGTTAATTATGAACCTTTGTCTGGACCTGAAGAAAGAAGAGGCCCATTAAGAATTCCACAGCTGCTGAAGCTGCTACAACAGCGTTTTAAGATGCCCCTGGTGCACATACAAAGTGAGACGAGAGGCCCAGTGCAAGGAGAGAAATGAGGGCGCCTGAGGATTGGGCAGGGGCTGCATGAGAAGGGAAAGCATGAGCTTTACTGTAGGCCTCCGGAGGCGAGGGTGAGGAGGGATCTTGGGGCTGATTTGAGGCTCAAGGGTGAAGCACAGAATAAAAGGCAGGGGGTTCATAAGGTTAAAGACAGAGCAGGAGCCGTGAGGCCCTTAAGGCAGCCCCTTAAATTCCAGTGATGTCTGTGTTCTGGAGCTGCGTCTTGTGCTCAAAGAAAATGAAAGGACCAGGGGAGGGCCTGGAGGCCACACAAGAGCCTCCAGGAGAAAGCAAAAAGACGCTTACCTGACTGTGCTGTGGATGTTTTATATGGAGCTGCAACTTTGAGCTCTGCTCCATCATGTTGTTGTTCTGTTCTGTGGAAATTAAAGTGCAGGCCCCAGCTTTTGCACTGACCCTTTCACTGCCGATAAACTGCTCAGAGCTCCTTGTTAACTGGCTGTGCCCAAAATGGTTGAACAGCTGTGTATCAGATTACCATAAGACTGTCTACTTCCTTTGGTCAAGTTAGAAATTAAAACATCTTGCCCTTGTAAGAAATCTAGATGTCTCGGGTGTTCGGGAGATAGGAATTCCCCATCCCTGCTACTCCAGGGCACTCTAAGCTACGCCACTTTACTCCACTGTGGACACTTTATGCCACTTCACGATTTGATACTCTTCCCTATGACACTCCATGCCAATCCACTCTATGCCACTCCAATCAATGAAACTACGACACTGTATGTCACTCTAGGACTCTATTCCACTCTATATCACTCCACTGTATGCCAAACACTTTTAGCCATGCTGAAGAGCAGTTACCCCAGCGTGCAGCATGGCTGATTTTAACTTCAAACTGCTATCTGGTCCACATCACTGTTTGCAAAGACAGCATGTTTCCCTATGCAGCAATCTTTTCTCGGTGGGGCCACCTAGAGGTGCCATTGTTTTGGTTGCGGTCACAAGGTTAGGGACGCCAATTGCACAAGCTTTACTTAAGGCAGGAAGCAGACCTACAGCAAGAATTAAGATACCTGTGGAATGTTTTATATCTATTTCTTGGGGGTAACAATTTACAGAGAACGAGGCTCAATTATTTGTCACTCTTTGCCCCTTTTTTTTAGAAATGGAGCTGTTTTTACCTCCATTTGTCCAATCCCTATTTAAGGCAGGACAGGGCACAGATGTGAGCAGCGGGTGTGCCAGAGCCAAGCCCCTCTGCATCTGTGGCATGGCCAGCACCAGCCAATGCTGCCCTCATTGAGCCAGACCAGAGTGGTAGACAACAGTATTCTCTGGGATAGTTGCTCAGATAAAAACCTTACAGCTACAATTGCTTTAAACAATCAGTGGACGGATGTGTGAGCCCTTTGTCTTACATACAAACCCTGCAATTCGAACTAGACAGGACGAGGCCTATATATAGTCAAAGTGCCAGGAAGGCAAAGAACCTTGTTGTAGTGAAGGGCATCAACCGCCAGCCCCATTTTTGGGCCCGACGCTTAGTCTTGTCTGGGGAGTGTCCGCTCTCTTCCTAAACATGCTTTATACAGTTTTCATTATTGTCTGACCTCAATGGGGATGTTTTCTTTTTTACTGAAACTTGGTTAAAATGCTTTCCCCGTTCCAGACATTGCTTCGCCAATACCTCAAGGATATTCCATCATTCAGCAAAATAGCGGACAAGGGGGCAGATGTATCAAAATACCTATTTGCGATTCTGAAATAGCGATTTTTTGAGAATCGCTATTTGCAAATTGCAAAATGGTATGTATATATAAAAATTTGCTATATTTTTTGCGATTTCTTAAAATTCCTTAATTGCGATTAGGAAATTGCTAATCGCAATTAAGGAATAATTTCCCATTCATTTCTATGGGCCAGGAGGCCCATAGGAATGGAAAGTTATTCTCAATTTGCGATTCGCAATTAGCTAATCGCAAATTGAGAATAATTTCAAGGGTGCAAGGGTGTCTTAAGGACACCCTGCTGCACCCCTGAAATCTACATGTGTGAGCATATGGCGCACATACATGCCCTAAGGACATGTATGAGCGCCACATGGCACCTTTACAAATGCCAAAAAATGCATTTGTAAAAGAATTCGCAAATTACCACCAACTACAAGTTGGTGGAAATTTGCGATTTCTTAGTGTAAATTCGCAAAACTTAATTGCTTCTTACATAGCATTTAAGGTATAGCAATTTGCGATTCCTTAAATGCTTAAGCAATATTAAGGAATCGCAAAATTTGCGAATCCTTAATATTGCAATGCGTTTTAGATGATACATTGCATTTTCCGATTTTTTTGTTGCAAAGGCTGCTTTTTACCGAATCGCAGCGTTTGCGACAAAAAAATCGTTTGATACATCTGCCCCAAGGTACGGACGTGGAATGCTATCATTCTACTCAATGCATTTCAGTGTTCCACTCTTCAGTTGGATAAAGTGAGGGGAGCAGAGAATTTGGTCTTCTGCATTCCGCTCGCTCATAAGAAATCCTACTCAGGTTGTCACTTCTGCTTTAAAAGTAAGAACCACTGCATTTGTGGCTAAGTCAGATGCACAGATCACTTTTGCAAGAATTCTCTCACATTTTTGGGCCATGGTATGTTGAACATGAACCAAAGGAAACTTGTCTTTTAAGAGAGCCACCTTTCCACAAGGATGTACATTTTTAATTTGTCTCCCTATTGAATCTCCGAATCCGTTCAATTGCCAGTGCATAAATTGACATTTTACACTTGCTCGCAGAAGGATGAATCCAACAAAGTGTGGGAACTGGATCAGCCTTTTGTAGTGCAAGTAACAAGGCATGAATTTCTACAAGCTGTGCAGTGCAACCATGTAGAGTTTTAGTGCGAGTATGTAGTGGTGTTAATTTACTACCTTGATAACCTCCCTTTTGTATTGCTGGTCCACTTACCCAGAGACTTAGATACACTACTGGGTCAATTGATTCGGGCCACCTGCAGACGAAGAGTGGGGCTAAGTAAATTGAGGTTACATCCAAACGGGGGAATTTTGGGGGCACCATATTTCTAAAATTACTACCCGGCTGCACAGCTACACTGTGCAGCATGCTGGCTGGCCAACAGACACTTGGACGAGACAGACCTAACCACCCTGGCAGTAGAAGAGGGTGCCCTTCTGGAGTGCTTCTTCCCTGACAAGCAGTGCCTTCCTTCCTTGCACCCACTGCTGGCCACTGCTATGAGTTGTTGGAAAGCGGACACTGTCACTTACTCGAGGTGTGGCTCCTATACTCCTATGATCTTACTTTGGGGAATGATGGGGGTTCCAGCAGCAATAAGCAGACGTGAACCACTCCAATGGGAAACTGCCGGTAGAGACACAGTCAGCGACTTATACTAAGAAACCACACTAATGCCTTTCCCCACATTAGTAGAACAATGGGAACTCCCACAGGGGTCAATTCTTATTATATGGTATGATTAAAAGAGTGCACAGCACAGGCAAGCAGAAGTCAATGAACCTCCTCTACCCATTCCCCAGTAGGCACAAAGCACACGATTAGCCCTGGCCACTGTATGATCACTCGGCTATATAAAGCTCTAATGGAATACATTGGCGAGAATCTACAACCCTCCAAGTCAAATGGGACAGACTACTAGGCCATATCTTACACATTAAAGAATGGCAAAGAGCCCTGGATCTCATGCAATGCCGGATTCAAATGTATACAATATCGTTTTCTCCACAGGGTTTATCTCAATCCTCATGCACCTAACTATATTTTACCCAATGCCAACGCACACTTCCCTAAATCCGTGATAAAAATGCCAATTTCCTACATATTGTTTGGGCATGCCCCAAACTACAGACTTACTGGACAATACCTTTGGGAGAGGTGATGTGAGTAACAGGGTGCGAGGAAACTCACTCAGTGGAAAGCTGCTTGCTGGGTATCTTCCCTAAATCCAAAACAGCCAAAGTAAGCTCCTAATCTATAGTTTTGTCACTACTATTAGCTAAAAGGGCAATAACTATGAAGTGGAAACCCTCCCCTCCACCAGCCATGGAAACGTGGGCTGAGGTCGAATACAAAGCATTGAGGCGGGAAGAATACAGAAGCTGGCGTAAAAGACTCACCTCCGAAGGGTGGGCGACCATGATGAATCTGCTGACCGATAAGGGTGATACCATGCCCACTTGGAGGGGGGTCACACTTCCTTTTACTCCGAAGAGACCATCTCAATCAAAGGGACGCAACCACCTCTTCCTCCTAGTACCCAAAGCCCAGCCAGGGAGGTTTGATCGTAATCCTAAAACGCACACATTTGGGCATATTACACACCCATAAACTAACATACATGTTGCCACCATGACTCCTGGGTCATCGCATCACAACGGACCCAATCATACCAAAATGCTTCTCCCAACGTTTTACTCTTTCACCTCTAAGGCGATCGGGTGTAGAAACTCGGATGCTCTGCCCTTTGGAGTTCATAATCCCACTATGATAAGTGCCCAACTCTCATCGAGAAGTGTCAATGGAGGGAATGATGTTTGAGTTACTAAAGTTGCAATGAGAACCGTACAGTCTGAGTAGGTCAGCTTTGCACAATCAGTTTCCACCCCTCTTGTCTGTTTAGGGCTCTGCTTTTAGGTCAAGTTTCGCATCTGACTTCAGAGGATGTTGAGCTTGTATCTGGGGCTCCCTCCATGAAGGAATGACATGGAATAGATTATTTCAACCCGCTTGGTTTCTCGACAGCGCTGGAGCTTGTTTTAAAGCCCACTTGCATGTATTTTTTCCCTCGGAGGTCCTCCGGTATGTAGGATGAAAATAAAGCCGGCTTTAGTACTGGTGGTGCCCACTGCACCAAACTTTATTGCCCCCAAAATGGCCCTCTCCACGGATTCCCCACTACCACTCTCCAACAGTGCCCCTCACCAATCTATAGCCCCTCTCATTCATTTCATGTGTTTTATAGCGCTGCTCAAACCAGTGTAGGGTGTCAGAGCACTTTATATTGCACACACATTTTAGAGAGAAGGAAACATACCGGTTTAAATCAGTCTATAGGAAATGTTACATAACACAATGAGGATTACACATTGTAGGAAGCACATCATCCATACTAGTCGGCAGTATATTTTAAGAGTATTTGGTCTGGAGTACAAACTCAGGATTTAAAACTTTTCACAGTAGATGAGGTTAGCTTTACTGATAGGAATATATTTCTACCCAAAAAAACAATTTTTAGGGAAAAACCTGAGGTTCCAATCCTATTCTTTTCAGTTTGCATACAGGTCATGACAAATCATAGGTCTCTATGTTATATTAGGATTGTAACTTATGAACTGCAAGTAACAAAAGGATCTCTGTGACAAAAGCAGTTAACTGAGCTGTCCACATAAGACACAGTTCTGTGATTTGCATGGTACACATTCTCTGCAGCAGGCACATTAACCCTTCGGTGCTGCTTGAGGAGTCAGAACCACCACTAGACAAAACTGGATCTCTCCCCAGCAGAAACATTCATCACCAGAGTTATCGTGACAGTTTTATTGTTGCCTGAAATCTGTCAGACACAAAGAACGCTGCAGCAGGTGTTTTTAAAAGTTATTTCTAAAAGAATGCCTCCATCAAATGTAATGCCACGTGTGGTTTCACTGGTCAAACCACACTGGAGCCGGCCCTAGATGAAGATACTAACAATAGAACCTCTTTTCCTCAGGGCGCACCCCTTATAAAGGCTGGAGGCCATTCATCAGCTGCAAGGATGATGTTGTGGGGCTCTGATAATTGTTGCCAGAATTTCTTTAATTTTGTGTGATATATTCGGCTCAGTTTGTATTTTTATGTCCAGCTGGAGTTTCAACCTGTGTATATTCGTCCGAGTCACCACTAACCCTCTTGGAGTATCTGGTGCATCCTTCTGCGGTGCTATCTAGTAGCGCTGTCACCCAAGACCCATTCAGAAGAAGTATCAGTAATGTGCAGGACATGTTTTTTTTTTATAGCTTATCTGGCTACGTTTATCTTTTTAAAAGTAGTATTAGAGTCCAAACCTTTATCTTCATTTTTTACACTAACCTCAGCTTTACATCTTGATTCACCTTTCTGCTTCTACGGCACACGGTCTGCCCAGTTCTCTCTGTACTTTTAAAGTCCTGGAAAGAGTGACTATCAGAATACGGATACTGATCTGGCTTTTTTATTTTATCACAGTCCCATCAACCCCCGCAATCTCCCCAGTCACCGGGCATTGTCAGTGAGGAGATTACAAGAGAAGAAAGACTTGGCCCAGCCCTGGACTGATTGCTTTACTAGGTGAGCACCTCAATAAGTCAGGTCGACCCATAAGATCCCTGGGAACGGCTGCATTAAAATGAACGCACCACTGAGCGTTGGCCCTTGGAGCCTAACCCCCTCACTGAATGAACTGGCAGCTATAATGCCGCAGGAGCAAGCAGCTATTTTATGGCTGTATAAAGGCATGTATTGACGTGCGTGCGTACAGCCAAAGAGAAGGCACAATTTTTTGCATTTTTTGCAGCCAAAATAGTAAATATTGCGGCCATTGCCCTAGTAAGTTGATTTTACGATTTGTTTGCGAATGGCGAAATGCTGGAGGGTCTGACTAACGGTGTGCTGCTAAACTTATCGCTGATGAAGGATTTTCTTGCAAATTTCACATCAAAACAGTATTGCATGATCTTCAGTGTAACAGATAAGAGGGAACGCTTCAACTGCTACATCAAAGACAGCATCAAACTGGCACTATCCACAAATTCCCCATTAACACATAATGTAATGGAAAGGCTATGGATTTACAGAATTAGCCCACATCCCAATACGTGTCAGTTAATGTTTGTTACTAAAATTGAGGCATTCTTTGTCTTGGACATGTGCATGGTGGCTACACAAGTAATGGGTCTCCAAGGAAATTGATCTCACATGCATTTGAAAAAATGTTTGTGACAGAGTTGCCTGTAAACAAGAGCAATCCCAAAAAATGGAGAGATCATAAGACAAGTTCGTCTAAGATTATTGTTGAGGACCATGTCAGGATAAAGTTACCTGGCTATGTTTTCAAAGGTGCATCCAATTTTTCTCAACCTATGAAAGTGATCAAAATCAATAAATACAGCGTGCTTACTCTGGACAGCAAATGATGGAATATAAGAGTGGCCAAATGGAATGGGCCTAAACTCACAAGGTACAATAAGGAGGACACTCATTGTGTCAGTGAAATTCCAATAGTTAAATTACCTGATAGCCACCTTGTCAATGTGGAGACTGTTGATGAGAATGCATAAAACAATCCAAGGATGACCATGCACAATTCCCATCTGGATAATTAAACCAATTTCTCCATTGTAAACAGAGTGATGGTTCAACCCAGAGTCCAGAAGCTGTTGGGAGAATGCTCCTTGGTTGACTGTTTTTCATTCCACAGTTGAGACTTCTATATTATTTCATTTAGACTGACACTTTCTGCATTTACCAATTTGTATTGGGTTTTTTCTCTACATATTTATTTTGGCTCAGTTTGACGGGAGGGATGTGACCAATTTCACACCACCCTCCTTTCAGCCAGGTTGGTTCAATTCAGCTGATAGAATATTGGTGATGAGGATTCTCAGATAGTTGGGGATTGATGTAAGTCAGGGAAAGGAAAGAATTAGGTTTATTCAGAAAATTTAACCAACCCTTTTCTCCTTTGATCGGTTTTCATTACAAAGAGGCCAAAAAGTCTCAGAGCCACTCTTACTGAGACCCAGGTCAAGGGTTGAAACATGAGGATCAAGCACAAATATCCTGGACTAGGAGGCGGAGGAAAGGATCAAAAGAGCAGAATGTGCATGATAGTGCCAATAAAAGGGAGCTTATTTGAAGGAGTTTACCACCCAATGTTTTGCAAGGGCCTTGGTTTAGTCCCGTTAGAATTTTTTTGAAAAATAAAAAATCACCATAGTTAGGGGTAAGAGTGGTTATAGTAGATTTTAGAAGGTCTCTTAACAAGAACCCAACTGTTAGGGAAAACATACCAAATGGCATAGAGAACATGGATGAGGAGTTTGATCTCACCCTTTATCTCCATCTAGACTTTAGGAAGTTAAGGTCTCCGTGCAAACTTAAAAATACTGCCATGGGGTCCCATCCCTCCAAATAAAAGCTCCAGGAGCTGTTGGCAGGGTATGCTAAGGACCACGCCTCTGAGCAAGGTGAGGACCTCTCAGATGGGGAAGAAGGAGGAGTGGATGAGGATAACTTTCAAACCCCCTCACTTCCTAGGGAGGACAGGGTCCCTGTGCCCCTGACTCCAAGAATACTTCTCACAGAACCTAGATCCCATATAGGTGGGTCAGGTATGCCTGTGACCATTGATGACAACCTCAATGAAGAGACCAACCTCTTAGCGAGATTGGCCAGAAGATGAGACCTAGAGACCAGACTCCTGGCTCTAGAAAAAGAAAAAACAGAAAGGGGCTTAGCTCCAATCAATGGTGGCAGCAACGTAATAAATAGGGCCAGAGAGCAATCTCATGATCCTAAAATCCCCAAAGGGATTGTCCCCAAATTTGAGGATGGGGATGACATCTCCAAGTGGTTCACAGCCTTTGAGAGGGCTTGTTAAGCCATAAAAGTGAGGAGGTTTCACTGGGGAGCTTTCCTTTGGGAACTGTTCTCTCGTAAGCGCAGAGACAGACTTCTATCCCTTAGTGAGACAGAAGCAGAGTCCTATGAACTCCTGAAGGGAATCCTAATTGAGGGATTTGGACCCACTACTGAGGAGTATACAATTAGATTCAGTGGGGCTCAGAAAACCCAGAGTCAGTCCTGGGTGGAGTTTGTAGACTACTCAATGAAAACATTAAGTGGCTCGTTGACTGGAAGTAAAATGCAAGATTATGATGGTCTTTATAATTTGCTGATGAAAGAACACATTAAGAAATTGCATTGATGAAAAGTTGCATCAGTGTCAGGTAGACCTAGGTCCAATTTCTCCCCAAGAATTGGGAAAAGAAGGCAGACCACTGGGTCAAGACAAGGGTGACCAGGACGTTCACTGGAGGTGATCAAAAGAAAGGGATTATAAAAGCTACACAGAGGAAAGACAGTGAGCATCTTAAAGATAAGAGTAAGGAGTTCCAGGTAGTCCCCCAAAAACCTGTCCAGGAGGGTGGGTCCAAAGACACCTTACAACCTAAAATTGGGTACCAAGGTACAAATTGGTATCCCAAAAAGGTATGGTGTCACAACTGTCAAAAGACAGGACACCACACCAAGGACCCGATCTGTCCTAAACACCATGCCCCTAGTGTAGCTTCAGGAGTTGCCAGTGTGGCCTATGGGGGTAGTCCCTCAGATGAAGAAGTCTTCCTTGACTTCAACTGGAAAATGGGCCCAAAGGGTGAGTTGGAGATTTCAGAGAGGAGTAGACACATCCACCACCAACCGGTTAATGGAATACCACCCACTGCCCTAAGAGATACCTGTGCCAGTCATACTGTGGTAAATGGCAGGCTCACACTCTCAAACCAGTATGTCCCAGGGGAAACAAAACAGTAAGGGCATCCCAGGGTAGGTCACTGTTAGGCCTGTGGAAGTAGTGCCTCTAGAAATAACTGGGTCCTTTAGTTGGAGAAATACCTTCCTCTTGATTGTCTCCATGGGAATGACCACTCAGAGGTTGGTCTGAGCCAAAGTAGGATACTGGTCAACGGCCAGTCCTCACCCAAGGATCCTGGGAGGGCTAACCCTGCAGTTAGTCCAAATAAGCCCCCAAAGAAATAGAAGAGACAATATACGGAAGGTGGACAACTGTTAAACCACAGTTCCAGAGGGCCAGGGAGATTCTGTCTCAGTAAGAGAGAACTCCTAAATTAGCACTTGCAAAGTCCTCCCTAGCCCACAAAAAGACATGACTAGTCAGGCAGCTGTCCAGCCTGAGTTGGTGGCTCCTCAGTGGACAGAACAGACGGTGTACGATGAGTGTTTACTATAAAGTGTAGTGGACCCCTACCCTAAAACAGAAGAAAGGCCACCAGAACCCAAAGAAGCTAGTAAGTTAGCGCCTTTAACTACCAGTGAAGAGCTAAAGGTGTGGTTCTGGGCACTGACAGCTGTCAGTGGCCTCTGCTGGGTGCTAGCCTTCATGGCAGCACTGTCCTTTGCATGGTGTTCTAGCCCCCTGCGAAATAGCAAGTTAGGCCCCCTGACCCTATTGGTCATGGTGGGGTTACACACGCTGTGGGAAACCTCTGTGGGTAAGCTTGGGCTTCCCCTAGCTAAGTTAGAATTTGCAGAGGTAGGCACCTCTGAACCCAAACTAAAAATATCGGGTAAAGACACTAAAGAGCTAGGAAAGGAGCATTCAGAATTCGGTCCTGAAACTGTTGTGGTAGGCCAGCTCATCAAGGGGACTGACCTGCACAGATGGATCTAAAGCAGAGTAGACCCTGCAACATTCAAACCACTTCCTCTACTTTTCCTCTCCTGAAAGACTATTCAAGGTTTGGCTGAGTTTCCTGGCCTTTAGGCTGGGGGCTTATGTAGGAAAATGTGTTTCTGTTGCAATAACCCCCCACACACACTTTTTGCCAGATTTCTGATGCACTTTCACTTGATGTGCCAATCAGGTTCCCAGTGCCTGTGTCCTTTCCCAAAACTACATTTGTACCCCCAACTGGCACCTCTCTGGCCACATGGAAGTCCCTTGTAAAAGGTACCATGGGCACTATGACCAGGGAAGTCCTCTAAGGGCTGCAGCACATAGTGCCATACTTATCTGTCCTGTACCTTAACACACACACTGCCATTGCAGGCTGCATGTTTTGGTGCAGAGAAACGTGAATAGTCGACAGGGCACACACAGTGGCGGCTGGTGACATTTGAAAGTGTTGAGGTGTAAAATAATTGTTGTTCTGCACTGCGACAAGCGAGCTTTTTGAAAAAATAGTGGACAAATGGTGCATTTTCAAGCAAATTTGAGAAAGCAGGAAGGTTAATAAAGCAATTGTTAATTGCCTTGCCATTTCCCTGTCAATTAGCATCATACCCCGGTACATCTCTGTTGGAATTGGGGGTTGCCCAAGTCTCAAAGGGGGTAGCATGGCATCAAGCGGGCAGGCCAAACTTGGAGGACATGTGAAGCACTCACGCAGTACCCACAGTCAACACACCAGGCACACTACAAAAGAGGCCGGACACCAATTTGAGTTGGAAAATTAAGCAGTTTAGTATCTCCAACCTGCAAGGCAAAAATGCATTAACAGTGTCATCATAACACGGCACCAACTGGCACCGGAGCCAAGTGTATCAGGGGGGGGGGGGATTATTTACATGGGAAGTAGGGGCTGAGTCTGTAAGTCCATCTGAAATAAAGAAGAACCAATTAACATTGAGCCTGGGGCCAATATGGCTGGGCCAACTCAGGCTCTCATCCTTAGTGATAGACTGTAATGCAAAATACCATTAGCATGAGTACACATAACCTGCATTATCACTCCACCACGACCCCTGAGAGGGAAAACATTAGGGCATCACGGTAAGTCCCAACATACCGGAACACCTGTAATAAAACATCAGGTTTCTTCCCCCCTCCCTCTAGGGAAATACGCATCAGGCAGGGCCTACTCAGGCCTTCATCCTTGGGAGGTTGGCTGAAATTGTAAATTGCATATTAGCATAATTACACCTCATGCGTGACAACGCCAACCCAACCCCTGTAAAGGAAACTTCAGGGCATCACAGTAAATCCCAACATACAGGAACACCTGCAATAAATCAGCATAGGGATATCAAACATCAGGCGAAAGCATTAACATGCATTGGCATCAGTAAACTCATATAACTCCAACACGACCCTTGTAAGGGAAACATCAAGGCATCATGGCACAGAATAGACAGGAACACCTGTAACAATTCAGCATGGGATGCAACCAGGGACCTAGTATTACATGTCAGGCCAACCTATAGATCAATGTTATGCAGAACGCCCTCCATCAGCGTCTCTTGACGAAAGAACACTACCCATCTTACATGACGACAGGCATAGGCCTAAATCAGGGGCAGGACACCTGCAATAAAAGGGCATAAGACTTCAGGCGGAGCTTGTGATGCTTGAACTCTTCCAGGGCCATAACTAACAATAGCTACCCTCAACACAAACAACAGGCAGTGCATTGGCATAAACTTCTTCCCGGGGTCATCTTAAGGGGACAATAACCCATGGGGCCCAGGAACTAAGCATAGGATACCTTCAAGGCCACCATGGCCAGTCCCGGTGTCCAACAGAAGAAGATATGGGGGGGGGGCGAGCACCGACTTTGTGCCCCGACCTCCACACAGTTTAATCTATGCCCCACTCACCAGGCTCAATAGGTTCTGCGGGGCGTCCTTTGGGGTCTCCTCGGCAGGGGGGGACCAGGCACCGACAATATGCCTCGAGGCCCCCCTTTCCGCGGCGTCACCCGGGGCCCAGGGGTTCCAAAACGGCCTCTGGACGGCCACTCTCTCCTCACCCGGGCCTCCTTCTCTCAGAGGGGCCTGGGGCTTCAACACGGTGTCTGGGCACCCGTGGGGGAAGCCTGCCTGGCTTTCCTCCCACGTTTCAAGGCTCCTGCAGACGGCTTCGTTGGAGGGGGCGGGGCTGGCACCAACAATGTGCCCCGGCCCCTCACTGAGGACCACAGACCGGCGGGGTGGCCTCCCGCTTCGGTCGCTCCAATTCGGGGCTCCCTCCTCGGCACGGGGGCCCCGCACCAACACTTCACCTGGGTCCCCTTGCCTCACGGGGACCTAGGGCTTGGCGACGCTCTCCTCGCTCTGGCGGGCCGACACCGACAGCGTGCCCCGGCCCCGCCTTCCCCACCGGCCCCTCGCGTGGGGCACAGACCAGCGGGGTGGCCTCCCGCGACGGTCGCTTCACTCGGGGTTCCCTCCTCGTCACGGGGGCCCCGCAACGGAGCTTCACCCGGGTCTCCTCCCTACCTCACGGGGACCCGGGGCTTCGATTTCCCTTCTCCCGGCCTTCTCGGCCGATAACCAATCCCTGCGCGGCCTTCAGGGGTCACGGCCACGCAGGCCAATCAGTGCGTGGCGGGGCGGGCCGATGACGCGGTCAGGCCCCCGTCACGTGACGAGGTAGACGGCGGCTTCAGGGCCCAGCGCGGCCCTCACTCCACTTCGGCGGCCCTCTCCTGGCACCGGGGGCCGCCGAAACGAGGCCCTCAGCAGTGGGGGGGTCCCACACACGCCGGACCGCGGCGGTGAATCCCAGCGGCGATAAGGGGTAGGCTCCCTTGTAATTAATTAATTATATAGCGGACAGCGCGCCGAACCGAGGGTAGGCTCCTCAGCGCTAGTCCTCCTCACAGTTTCCTCAGCGCCCGCACAGCGCGATTCTCCTCAGCAGATGGCGCTATTTACAGCGCACTGCTCCTCCCTCTGCACGCAGCCAGAATAGAGACAGTTCAGTCAGGCTACACAGTACTTCGGCGCTTCACCGTGGTCGCAGTTCTCCTCACACAGCTGGCAAAGGGGCCACAGCTTCCTTGGGGGCACCAACCTCCCCAAAACAGCGCTTCCACAACACAGCGTCCGGTAGGCACACCTCACAGGGGCTCAATCCTCCCCAGGCGGCTCCACCCGGCCCAGCACTTCCAAGGGGGGGCCACAGCTCCTCCAGAGGGGGTAGACAGTCCCACTGCAGTTCCTCAGGGGCAAACTCCTCACCTCCTGGGGGGAATCCAATTAACTCCTTCCCTTCCCAGTGCTCTTTCAGCGCGGCGCTGGCATGGTTCAAGATCCCAACTGTGACAGGGACCTGGGTAGGGCCCTCCCTTGTCAGGGGCCCATGGGGACAGCAGCGGGGGGGGGGTTTTAGGGGTGCAGGGCCCAGCTCACAGGCCCATGTGGCGGTCGCACCTCACAGCAGGTCCCCCTCCCTTCCTTGTCCCAGCGCTGACTAAAACTCTGGTGACACTTTCCCCTATTTATACCCTCCTCCCAGGCAGTGCCAGGACCTTCTAGAATGTTGGCACATCTAGCCTAAACTGGTTCTAGGGGAGGGGGTGAGCACCCTGGGTGCCAGGCTTTCCCTCCAAAAGCTAGGGGTAGCTGGGTAATGTTATCTAGACCGCTGACCTATGTCAGTCCAGTGGCAAAACCCATGGCCATGGCATCCATTTTAAAAACAATACATTTCAGTCAGGTACATTTCCAAAATGGGGGTGCAGTTTTAAAATGGGGGATTTTACAAGTGCTCACATTATGTCAGGTAATTACATGTTTCAAAAGGGGTCTCACACCACTCATGGCCTATACAGGTTTAATCCCATGGGGGAGACATCCTAGGTAAGGGGGTCAAAAGCGAAAAATTTGGGGGAAAAAGGCCAAGTCCAACACGACTCCCCCCCAGCCAAAAGCCAGGGTAGACCGATCAATGCCTTGATGGGCTTCCCTGCTTGGGGCGGAAAAAGGTGGACGCAGGCCTGCAACTACAGGAGCACCTGCAGTCTCTCCTCCACTCTGGAACCCAATGGTTCTCTTTCGCAACCCTCCCTTCACCAACAGAACCACCCCACTGGTGTTCCCTAGTGGGATGTCTCTCCTTCCTAGAGTGGGAGGCTCTAGCCTCAGGCTTGTGATACTCTGGAACCACTCTCTTCTCTCCAAATTTCCACTGGTCCACCCACCTGGGGTCTACACCCTCAGAATGACCAGCCCTTAGGGGCGAGGCTCCCCTCCCCCTACTTCTCCTCCTAGGGTTCCTCCATCTCCTACGCCTGGGGACACCCTCACACAACTCTCTCCCCAACCTGGAATCGAAACTCACAGGCTGACCTGGTGACAGGGGCGAGTCCTCCCTCCCCCTGCACCCCCTCCCAGAATTCTGCACCCTCCTACCCGGAGAAGTACCCCTGGGAGTCACTTCCGGGGGGACTCTGATTACAGATGTCCCTCCCACCAGGGCAGGCAACTCCTGTCCCTGGCCACCCAACCCGGGATCTGCGCCCTGTGGCTGAGCTGGTGACAGAGAAGAGACCTTCCTCCCTCTGCACCCCCTCCCAGAGTTCCGCACCCTCCCACTGGAAGTGGTACCCCTGGGAGTCAATTTGGTAGGGACCTGCTTTACAGGAACCCCACCCTCCAGGCCAGGCAACTCCTGAACCCGGAACCCCAGTCCAAGATCTAGACCCTGTGACTGGTCAGTCCCCCGAACCCCTGGAGCTCTGATTAATGATGCTCCGGGTTCTCCTGACATAAGGGGATCCCTCCTTCGGGTTGACACATCGGGGCAGCCTAGCCTCCCAAGCTGGGGTTCTCTTAAAGAACACTCCAGGCCTGGTGGCCGCAGCTGGGGCACCTTGGGACACCTCCCTGCCTCACTCCCTTCAGGATCACTCCCCTCAGCCTTCCCAGACACTCTGGCACTTACCCAGAGGTCTGCCTCCCGTGCAAGTTCCCTGGGGTCTGAGAACCCGCACTGCAACAGATGGTGACGCAGTGTTGGGAAACAACTCCTTAGCATGTGCTCCCGGATAACGGCATGGCACAGCCCTTCCCAATCCTCCACTGCTCTCCTCACCACCCAATCCTCCAGTACAGTCCAACACTCCTCCTCGAACTCTCCCCAGGACTGATGGGACAGCTTTCCCCTGCTCCTCAACACTAACCCGTCCTCCTCTTCCGGGGAATCAGGCACAGTCTCCTGGGCTGCGGGAGTGGGACTCTTTGCACTGGACCTACACTCGCTGCCACCACTGGATCCCACCCACCTAGGTGAATCCAGACTCCTGAAACCACTCTCAGGGGACAACCTACCCACCTGAGCTGATCTCTCCCTGGCGAAGGCCCTCTCCGCCTCCGCCATCCTTTCCAGCGCTAGGACTTTTTCAGTCTCTAGTCGCTGCTCTTCTACCCTCAGCTGCGCTAAGCCCTCGGCATGCCTGAGCTTTGCCAGCGCCAGCTGATACTCCCTCTCTTCTCGCCTATCTACCCACTCTTCTGGGGACAGGGAAAGGGATGGGGCAGTGCCCCCGGGACTGGACCCAGTGCGAGACTCCCTATCTTCGGTGTCCTCCACAGCTACTGGCGTCTCCGCCCTGTTAAACTCTTCCTCCTCATCGGAATAACTACCTCCCAGGGTTCTGGATGGGGAGCCCTCTCTCCGGTCTCTAACCCACTGACCCTTCAACACCTCGGGGGGGTAGTCAGATAAGTCCCCATCAATCTCTAAGGGCTCTCCCCTCTTGAGGGCCTCATAGAGAAACAGGTTCCTCCTAATGTTCCCTACTGGGGGTATCCCTCTCTCCAGGAGGAAGTCTATCACCTCCTGTTCGGTGTATTCCATCAGTTCCACTTCCTGGTAAACCAACCCCATCGTGGCGAGGTACACCCGGGACACACCCTCCCAGTGGAACAAGGGGACACAATTCTGCTACAACACTTTTCAGGAGGAGGCAATCAAAAAAACACAATAATCCCCACAACAAGGCTCGGATTACATCCAAAGCTCTATTTGCAGTGTAACCTGTGGCCGCTGTGGTACTGCGCAAGCACAAGTCCTATCCCACCGCTCTGCCACCAAATGTTGGAATTGGGGGTTGCCCAAGTCTCAAAGGGGGTAGCATGGCATCAAGCGGGCAGGCCAAACTTGGAGGACATGTGAAGCACTCACGCAGTACCCACAGTCAACACACCAGGCACACTACAAAAGAGGCCGGACACCAATTTGAGTTGGAAAATTAAGCAGTTTAGTATCTCCAACCTGCAAGGCAAAAATGCATTAACAGTGTCATCATAACACGGCGCCAACTGGCACCGGAGCCAAGTGTATCAGGGGGGGGGGGGATTATTTACATGGGAAGTAGGGGCTGAGTCTGTAAGTCCATCTGAAATAAAGAAGAACCAATTAACATTGAGCCTGGGGCCAATATGGCTGGGCCAACTCAGGCTCTCATCCTTAGTGATAGACTGTAATGCAAAATACCATTAGCATGAGTACACATAACCTGCATTATCACTCCACCACGACCCCTGAGAGGGAAAACATTAGGGCATCACGGTAAGTCCCAACATACCGGAACACCTGTAATAAAACATCAGGTTTCTTCCCCCCTCCCTCTAGGGAAATACGCATCAGGCAGGGCCTACTCAGGCCTTCATCCTTGGGAGGTTGGCTGAAATTGTAAATTGCATATTAGCATAAGTACACCTCAGGCGTGACAACGCCAACCCAACCCCTGTAAAGGAAACTTCAGGGCATCACAGTAAATCCCAACATACAGGAACACCTGCAATAAATCAGCATAGGGATATCAAACATCAGGCGAAAGCATTAACATGCATTGGCATCAGTAAACTCATATAACTCCAACACGACCCTTGTAAGGGAAACATCAGGGCATCATGGCACAGAATAGACCGGAACACCTGTAACAATTCAGCATGGGATGCAACCAGGGACCTAGTATTACATGTCAGGCCAACCTATAGATCAATGTTATGCAGAACGCCCTCCATCAGCGTCTCTTGACGAAAGAACACTACCCATCTTACATGACGACAGGCATAGGCCTAAATCAGGGGCAGGACACCTGCAATAAAAGGGCATAAGACTTCAGGCGGAGCTTGTGATGCTTGAACTCTTCCAGGGCCATAACTAACAATAGCTACCCTCAACACAAACAACAGGCAGTGCATTGGCATAAACTTCTTCCCGGGGTCATCTTAAGGGGACAATAACCCATGGGGCCCAGGAACTAAGCATAGGATACCTTCAAGGCCACCATGGCCAGTCCCGGTGTCCAACAGAAGAAGATATGGGGGGGGGGGGCGAGCACCGACTTTGTGCCCCGACCTCCACACAGTTTAATCTATGCCCCACTCACCAGGCTCAATAGGTTCTGCGGGGCGTCCTTTGGGGTCTCCTCGGCAGGGGGGGACCAGGCACCGACAATATGCCTCGAGGCCCCCCTTTCCGCGGCGTCACCCGGGGCCCAGGGGTTCCAAAACGGCCTCTGGACGGCCACTCTCTCCTCACCCGGGCCTCCTTCTCTCAGAGGGGCCTGGGGCTTCAACACGGTGTCTGGGCACCCGTGGGGGAAGCCTGCCTGGCTTTCCTCCCACGTTTCAAGGCTCCTGCAGACGGCTTCGTTGAAGGGGGCGGGGCTGGCACCAACAATGTGCCCGGCCCCTCACTGAGGACCACAGACCGGCGGGGTGGCCTCTCGCTTCGGTCGCTCCAATTCGGGGCTCCCTCCTCGGCACGGGGGCCCCGCACCAACACTTCACCTGGGTCCCCTTGCCTCACGGGGACCTAGGGCTTGGCGACGCTCTCCTCGCTCTGGCGGGCCGGCACCGACAGCGTGCCCCGGCCCCGCCTTCCCCACCGGCCCCTCGCGTGGGGCACAGACCAGCGGGGTGGCCTCCCGCGACGGTCGCTTCACTCGGGGTTCCCTCCTCGTCACGGGGGCCCCGCAACGGAGCTTCACCCGGGTCTCCTCCCTACCTCACGGGGACCCGGGGCTTCGATTTCCCTTCTCCCGGCCTTCTCGGCCGATAACCAATCCCTGCGCGGCCTTCAGGGGTCACGGCCGCGCAGGCCAATCAGTGCGTGGCGGGGCGGGCCGATGACGCGGTCAGGCCCCCGTCACGTGACGAGGTAGACGGCGGCTTCAGGGCCCAGCGCGGCCCTCACTCCACTTCGGCGGCCCTCTCCTGGCACCGGGGGCCGCCGAAACGAGGCCCTCAGCAGTGGGGGGGTCCCACACACGCCGGACCGCGGCGGTGAATCCCAGCGGCGATAAGGGGTAGGCTCCCTTGTAATTAATTAATTATATAGCGGACAGCGCGCCGAACCGAGGGTAGGCTCCTCAGCGCTAGTCCTCCTCACAGTTTCCTCAGCGCCCGCACAGCGCGATTCTCCTCAGCAGATGGCGCTATTTACAGCGCACTGCTCCTCCCTCTGCACGCAGCCAGAATAGAGACAGTTCAGTCAGGCTACACAGTACTTCGGCGCTTCACCGTGGTCGCAGTTCTCCTCACACAGCTGGCAAAGGGGCCACAGCTTCCTTGGGGGCACCAACCTCCCCAAAACAGCGCTTCCACAACACAGCGTCCGGTAGGCACACCTCACAGGGGCTCAATCCTCCCCAGGCGGCTCCACCCGGCCCAGCACTTCCAAGGGGGGGCCACAGCTCCTCCAGAGGGGGTAGACAGTCCCACTGCAGTTCCTCAGGGGCAAACTCCTCACCTCCTGGGGGGAATCCAATTAACTCCTTCCCTTCCCAGTGCTCTTTCAGCGCGGCGCTGGCATGGTTCAAGATCCCAACTGTGACAGGGACCTGGGTAGGGCCCTCCCTTGTCAGGGGCCCATGGGGACAGCAGCGGGGGGGGTTTTTAGGGGTGCAGGGCCCAGCTCACAGGCCCATGTGGCGGTCGCACCTCACAGCAGGTCCCCCTCCCTTCCTTGTCCCAGCGCTGACTAAAACTCTGGTGACACTTTCCCCTATTTATACCCTCCTCCCAGGCAGTGCCAGGACCTTCTAGAATGTTGGCACATCTAGCCTAAACTGGTTCTAGGGGAGGGGGTGAGCACCCTGGGTGCCAGGCTTTCCCTCCAAAAGCTAGGGGTAGCTGGGTAATGTTATCTAGACCGCTGACCTATGTCAGTCCAGTGGCAAAACCCATGGCCATGGCATCCATTTTAAAAACAATACATTTCAGTCAGGTACATTTCCAAAATGGGGGTGCAGTTTTAAAATGGGGGATTTTACAAGTGCTCACATTATGTCAGGTAATTACATGTTTCAAAAGGGGTCTCACACCACTCATGGCCTATACAGGTTTAATCCCATGGGGGAGACATCCTAGGTAAGGGGGTCAAAAGCGAAAAATTTGGGGGAAAAAGGCCAAGTCCAACAATCTCCCTTCTATTTTCATTGCCTTGCTATGTCCCTGACAAACACCAGCACAACCTTGTATGTCTCTCTTCTATGTTCATCACCTTGCTATGTGATCCAGCGGAACACCAACCTGCGGGCAATTATCACTAAAACACACACATTCGGTCCCATAAACCACACTCACTTACAATACCCGGTCGATAAAACCTCGCTGGGGATCAATTTTAGGGCTATTTCTATATGCTTGGTTTTGTCTCTCAGTCTTGAGCCTATTTAATTCTAAACCCTTTCTTTTCAAATGGATCTATTTTAGTTGACTATGTTTGGCAATTTATGACCATAATACATTTACCTGATTATTTCATTAAATAACCACAGACTCTGGAAAGTTTTAAAAGTTTATCTGAATTTTACCATAAGAATCAAAGACAAATTACAGTGTTAACTCCACCATTCTGAAGAGGTAAGATTCAACTTTTTTTAGATTAAGCTATACTTTTCAATGACGAGTACCTCAGGAAGAGAGGACAGAGAGAAAAGCACATTAACACAAATACACAGATTTATAGTTACCTAGGATGATGCAAGATCAGACCCCTCTGGCCAAGAGTTGTGGCCCCTCGATAAAAGTTTCAGGTGACAGGTTCAGGACAGGGCAGGTAACCTCTTCTGGATTTAACGCCAGCGTCAAACCCCTCTCTGATACTAATTTCCTCCTCAATTCTTCTGCAATTCTCCTTCCTAGGTCTATTGCCTCCTAGATTCTTCTGCAAAACTTCTTCCTAGTTCTTTTTGTTAATAAATATTCTAAGCCTGCTTTCATGTATTTTGATCAGCATTCGGACAGCATCTCTATCGCTCAGCATTCTGGCAGCGAAATAGGCATCCTCATCTAACTAACTACCCCAATTATGCCTTTTGATGGCATGTTCCACTCCCAAATGATTCAAACTTGTGAAAACTCCTAATTCTGATTGGACAAACCAAGGGGATGATCATCACACCATGCTAAGTTTAATACTTTTCTTAAGAGCATTGTCTTATGTTCCCGCCCATTAAATTGTTTCTCCCAAGCTTTATTTCACACCCATGTTCATAATGTCTTTATTAACATTGTATAAAGTTTATACATTTGTCTATTGAGTCTTCAGGATGTTCAGCTGACCTTGACCAGGTTCCAAGACTTGAGATCATGACTCTGGAGTGGTCTCTATTGTGCCTGTGGACCACATAATTATCGAACGTAACTTTTTTTGAGGCCTGTTAGACCTGTCTGGCTTTTTGGCGAAGTCCCTCCTAATTTTTATTTATTTTGTCCCCTTTTTGCCCCTCATACCCTTATTAATTTTTGTGTCTACTGACTTTTTGTAGGTGTTGGCCAGGGGGATAGGTGTTCTCTCTCCCCCTCATAATCTTTTACCTCAGGCCCAGAGGCCTGTTCTGACAGGAAAGTTGGCACCACCTAAAATGGTGGCCACCAACTGCCCCAACTGTCACCAACAGAACTTGGCCATAGCCTAACATAGGGCATTCCAGAACCTTCTGGTCCATTCTGGACCACTGAAGGGCAGCCTATATAAGGCGGAATGCGGGGCAGCCATTTTGTCTACCTGTGAGAGCCAGCTGGAGGACAGGCTAACCTGGCAGGTGGGAGGAGACTAGTGTAAGGGTTGAGCTCCTGGACTGGGAAGCAGCCTAATAATTCCACTTCTCCATTTCTCCTGTGGGTTCCTTGTCTTGTCCCCGCTGTGGAAGTTTCAGGGAGACCCTGGGCGCCTGTCTGACCCCTAGCTCCAAAACAGGGGGGGTGTAAGCAGGAGAAGGAGACTGCGGTGCTGTGGAGCGCAGTCCTCTGCCCAGTGGTGGGAACTGAACTAAAGAGGGTTCCTGTTATTTGACCAGAAAGAAGGGCTGGTGTCCTAGAGTGGAACGAGCGGCCTGTGGCTTATCCTGTGGAAGCCCCTTTGATCCCCCTTCCCCTTTTGAGGGCAAGAAGTAAGCTTTTGACCTGGGTGGCACTGGGCATCTCTTACCTGTGTCAGGACTGGCAGGGAGCCGACACTTTACTGTTGGACCAGGTGTTGGAGACTGGAGGAAGATTCCCTTGAGCCTGGGCAGCCTTGTGAGGCCAGCGCCGTGAACGGGACCCCGGGGGCACCTGTCGCGCTCTGTGTCGGTGTCCGGTGGAGTCAGGAGTGAGCGAGAGGCTAGTGCTCCTTCACGGCGTCAGCGCGCTAATTCCCCACTGAATTGGTGGACTGTGATGAGAGAAGGGGCCGAGGATTGAGCAGGCCCGGTGCGGAGTCGCTTCTCCCCCGCGCATGCGCAGTAGAGCCCGGGGGCGTGTGGAAGTCGACGACGTGACGCTGAGGAGAGCTGTGAGGAGGCGGCTTCGGCGAGTGGCTGGGATCAAGTGGAGCGCCGAGGGACAGATCCTGGACGGTGAGGAGCAGCCCTGTGGCGAGGCTGCATCACCGTGTCCGCGCATCGACTTGGTTGCTGGAAAGGTCTCCGCTCCTCTGTGAGGGGGCGAGGAGGCCGAGCTGATCAGGAGGAGCATCTTGAGGCAAAGGGGGTGAGCGGAAGATCCGCCTGCTGGCCACCCTCACAAGTAAGCAGGGAAGAGCGAGGGAGGGCGAGGGAGCTCCGATAAGGTCTCCTACTCGTCTGGTTTCCTCCCCCACTCGGTGCAGAACTGAGGAGGAAGGAAGAGGGAGGAGGGCCTAAGAAACAAGTGGCCTAACTGTTAAAAACTACATAACTGACTACAAAAACTTGGTACTTAACAGTTGGTGACAGATTACTTCCTTTCCCCCCTCTGGTGGAGTAGGGTTGGTGAGAAGCCAACTAAAGAGTCAAGTACAATGCATAATTATCTGGCCTGAGAAAGCTTAAAGGTTACCTGCCAGTTATTGTTATAGTGCTTGTTTAAAGGTAATGAACTATAGTAATTAATTGAAAGTTTGCATAGCAGGTTAAAAGTATTATTGCTATCGCTGAGACCAGCTGAAGAGTTTAGGTCATATTTAGAAACTATGCCTAATTAAACGCTAGAAACGCTAGTAATGTACAGTTGATGATTTAAGCTAGCACCTTGTCAAAGTCTGTATTAATTTCCTGACTAATAAGTTTTGTGCTTTCATCTCCAAAAGGAAACCTACATGTACTTAGATTGAGCTGTAGTTTTCTCTCCCAAGGTTCTAGCGGATTGATATTTCACCTGATTGATTATAAGGTACTGAACTGTGAATCCTAGAGTAATAAGTGTGAGAGTACTGACAAGTTAATTGATTAATTGCTTAGCAGTTTAGTATCATAATTGCTGATATCTAAAGTGACTTGAAATGCTCTGAGCTATTTATATATATGGAGAACAGAAAGAATATTATTTTTATATAAAGCAGTACGTATTTTCACACAATTTTGGTGTAGTGTTTTCTTTTTGAGTGCTATTGCGTGGAATTACTTTTGGGTGGTCTGCAACCTTTACACTGTGCCTCTGATATGCTAGTCTTGCCCTAGGCCAGGCTACCTAATTCCAACATATTGGTGCCTAGCGGTGGGATTGCGGACTTGGTTGCAGCTACTTACTAGTAATTTGACGTAATACACCTAACCTACACCAGGAGTTTTCTCCTTGCGGCCCTCCCAATTAGTCTTTTTGTTTTTTCTAAATTTATTCCTGGTGGTGGGTGGAGTTGGCTTTAGGTTGCCCTTGCCCCTCTGAAATTTCTGGTGTGTATCCAGGTTTGCCTGACTCACAATGGAGTTCGCTGTGGAAAACCTGGAAGTCTATTCCGTGTCCCAATTGAAAATGTTCTGCCAACAAATGGGGGTCTTTTTCAAACATGGTGCCAGGAAGGGGGAGCTCCAGACTAGCCTTAGGGCCTGGGTGGAGGCACACCAAGAGACGAAGGAGGAGGATGAAGAGGTTGACCAGGACACGGTGGGGGAGGTAGAAGAGTTATTCCGCCATGAGGGGGAAAACTTACTCACCGGACCAGTGTCCTACTCCAGAAAGGGCAGTAGCATCTCTGGGAGAAGCCTAACGGAAGCCGAGCTCACCGATAGGAGGGAGAAAAGACAGTTAAGGTGGGAGTTGGCTAAGTTGGAGCAGGAGAAAGAGGAGAGGAGGATGGTCCACGAGTTTAGACTGAAGGAACTGGAGCTCCAAAGTCTGCGACGGGGGTCCTCTCCTGTTAGGAATGGTGGCAGCGAACCAAAGGAGTCAGCCAGGGAGACCAAACCCTATATCCCAAAGGACCTGATAGCGAGCTTCAGTCAGGGGGACGATGTAGCTAAGTGGCTGGCCGCTTATGAGGTTTCTCTGAAGGTTCATGGAGTGCAGGAGAAGCACTGGGGGGGTAGTTTGTACAAGTACATGCCTCCTGCTGGTCGGGACACCTTGCTGGCCCTGGATCCAGAGGAACAGACAAACTACCCCACCATGAAGCTGGCGTTGTTGAGGAAGTTCGGGCTCACCCCAGAAAGGTACCGACAGAAGTTCAGGGGGAGCCACAAGATGAGCACTCAGAACTGGGTGGACTTCCTTGATTACGCCAGAAAGGCCTTAGAGGGTTGGGTCAAGGGCAGTGAGGTAAAAGATTATGAGGGGCTGTACGATCTGTTTTTGAGAGAACACCTCCTCGAGAAATGTTTTCCCGAGCTGCGCCAACACCTGGTAGACAGCAAGCTGACCAATCCCCGGAAGCTTGCAGAGGAGGCGGACATCTGGACAAGTACCCGGGTGTCCTCCAAGGGGACTGGAGGGGAATCTCAAAAAGCCGGACAGGGCGCCCCCCAGAAGAAGGAGGGGGGGGAGAAAAAGAAAGAGTTCTCTAAAGGTCCCCAAAATAACTTCCAAGGGAAGGGAGCAGGTTTCACCCCTAGGGCAAACCCGCCCCGGAACCCTCATCCTGGCCAAAGCCAGCAGCCCAGGGTTCTCCACTGTTTTGAATGCGGTGGCATTGGACATTATAAGGGAGATGTCAGATGCCCAAAGAGACCACCCCCTCCCACCGGAGGAAAGTCACCGGGAGTAGCTAGTGTAGCGCTCGGGGAGGAGTTGCCCTTAGATAAGGGGGGTGAGTGGGCGGGTGTCACCTTAGTGTCCCTGGGAGAGCGGGAGATGGTGCCAAAGATCCAGGTGCCCCCAAATACTACAACGTATGGGCAATGGGTTACCATCAATGGCCAGAGAGGGGAGGCTCTGAGGGATACAGGAGCCAGTATGACTATGGTGAGAAGTCAGCTGGTGTCCCCAGAGCAGGTTATTCCTAATGTACTCCACCCCGCCGCGATGGCTGACGGCAGAATGGGCCACTATCCAGTGGCTGAGGTTCCCTTTGAGTGGGAGGGGGTTGCAGGTTCACTTTGAGTTGCCGTAAGCCCTGCCGTGCCAGTCGATTGTCTGTTGGGGAATGACATGGAACACAACACTTGGAGAGAGGTGGAATACCGGACGCATTCTGCGATGCTGGGTACACCTGACTGGGCCTGTGTCAGCACACGGTCTGCGACTGCCCGGAGAGGGAGTTCGCCTGGGTTGGAGCCTGGAACAATGGCCCAACCCGCTGCTAAGAAGGGACAGACCCGGAGACAGAGAAAGCCTGCTCCGGCTTCCACACCCCATGAGACAGATCGGCCACCTGCGGTGGTGGACCAGGAGTCCGTGGAGGGGGAAGTAGACTCTCTGGAGGATTTACCCATCCCTGCGGAGTGGCATGTGGAGGGAGGTCCTACCAGAGAGGAATTCTGTAAGGGGCAGAGGGAGTGCCCCACCCTTGAGGGACTGAGGCGACAGGCCGAAGCCCAAGCAGCAGGTGATGTTACGGGACATTACCATATTTACTGGGAGGATGGACTCCTCTACAGTGAACCCAAGGTACCCTCGCCTGGTTCATCGAGGGCCTTGGTAGTCCCGCAACAGTACCGAGCCTTTCTTTTGGAATTGGCTCATGCCATACCCCTGGCAGGACACTTAGGCCAGGATAAGACCTTTGCACGGCTTGTCCTCCACTTTTACTGGCCTCAGATGAAAGTGGCGTCCAACACATACTGTAGGACATGTGTAACCTGCCAGGCCAGTGGGAAAACAGGGGTGAAGCTAAAAGCTCCCCTGGAACCACTTCCAGTCGTTAGCACCCCCTTTGAGAGGGTGGGCATCGACATTGTAGGGCCTTTGGATCCACCAACAGCAGCTGGTCACAGGTTTATCCTGGTACTGGTGGATCATGCCACACGGTACCCAGAGGCCATACCTCTGAGGACAGTCACTGCACCTGTGGTGGCAAGAGCCCTAATGGGAATCTTTACCCGAGTGGGATTTCCCAAGGAAGTTGTGTCCGACAGGGGGACCAACTTCCTGTCAGCTTACATGCGGGCCATGTGGAAGGAGTGTGGAGTGACCTACCGGTTCACCACTCCTTATCACCCCCAGTCGAATGGACTGGTTGAGAGGTTTAATAAGACCTTGAAGGGCATGATCAGAAGTCTGCCCGAGAGCCTGCGGAGGAAATGGGATGTCCTCCTACCCTGTTTACTGTTTTCCTACAGGGAAGTGCCCCAGAAGGGAGTGGGCTTCAGCCCCTTTGAGCTTCTGTATGGGCACCCTGTACGCGGTCCTCTCAGCCTGGTGAAGGATGGTTGGGAGAAATCTCCCAGGAAACCCCCCCAGGATGTGGTGAGCTACATGCTGGCCTTCAGGAGCCAAATGGCGAAGTTGTGGAAGCAAGCTTCTGACAACTTGGAGGCCAGCCAGGCAGTCATGAAGGAGTGGTACGACCACAATGCTCACCAGGTGGAACTGGAGCCTGGACAGAAAGTGTGGGTGATGGAGCCTGGAGAGCTTAGCGCCCTCCAGGATCGCTGGACAGGCCCCTTTGAGGTGTTGGAAAAGAAGGGTAAGGCCACATACCTGGTGGACCTTAAGACCCCTCGACAGCCCCTACGGGTGCTGCATGCCAACCGACTCAAGCCCCACCATGAGAGGCCCGAAGTCATGCTGATGATGGTGACTGACGGGGAAGAGGAAGCGGAAAGCGAACCTCTCCCAGATCTCTTTTCGAACCCAAGAGAAGGATGGGTCAGTGGAGGGAGTGATTCTCTCTCCTACTCTAACTCCTGAGCAACGGGAGGACTGCCGCCAGATCCTGGAGCAGTACTCTTCGTTGTTCTCCCTTGTCCCGGGAAGGACCCACCTGTGTACCCATGATGTGGACATAGGAGACAGCCCACCAGTGAAGTCCAAGACCTACCGGCTGTCTGACAAGGTGAAGGCTAGCATCCATGGAGAAGTTGCCAAGATGCTAGAGCTGGGAGTAATTGAACCTTCCAACAGCCCTTGGTCCAGTCCGGTGGTGCTCGTGCCAAAAGCCGCACCCCCAGGCACCACACCTGAACTGAGGTTCTGTGTGGATTACCGAGGACTGAATTCAGTGACAAGGACTGATGCTCATCCGATCCCTAGGGCGGATGAATTGATTGACCGGCTAGGAGCTGCCCAATATCTAAGTGCCTTTGACCTTACTTCAGGGTACTGGCAGATCTCCTTGACAGATGGAGCAAGGGAAAGGTCAGCCTTCTCCACGCCTGAGGGACACTACCAGTTCTGTGTGATGCCCTTTGGGCTCAAGAACGCCCCTGCCACATTTCAGCGGCTGGTGAACCAGGTCCTCTCTGGAATGGAGAGTTTCTCTGCTGCTTACTTGGATGACATTGCTGTCTTCAGTAGCAGTTGGGAGGACCATCTGCAGCATTTGCAGGCCGTTCTCCAGGCCCTGAGACAAGCTGGATTGACCATCAAAGCCAGCAAATGCCAGATTGGGCAGGGGTCGGTTGTGTACCTTGGACACTTGGTGGGTAGGGGGACTGTGCAGCCCCTGCAGGCGAAGATTGAGGCAATCATGGCCTGGGAACCACCCAAGACACAGACTGAGGTCCGAGCTTTCCTGGGCCTCACAGGATACTACCGTCGCTTTGTGAAGGGGTATGGCACTATTGTAGCGCCCCTCACAGAGCTCACCTCCAAGAAACAACCTCGACGGGTAGTTTGGACAAAGGCTTGTCAGCAAGCCTTTGAAAAGTTGAAACAGGCAATGTGTGCGGCACCGGTCCTGAGGGCCCCAGACTTCTCCAAGGAGTTCATTGTCCAAACAGATGCATCAGAACATGGCATTGGGGCAGTGTTATCGCAACTCAATGAAGAGGGCCTGGATCAACCTGTAGTCTTCTTATCCAGGAGACTGCTTCCCCGGGAACAGAAGTGGAGTGCCATTGAGAGGGAAGCTTTTGCGGTGGTGTGGGCTCTGAAGAAGCTGCGGCCATACCTCTTTGGCTCGCACTTCCTGGTTCAGACTGACCACCGACCCCTTCGTTGGCTGATGCAAATGAAGGGGGAAAATCCCAAGTTGTTGAGGTGGTCCATCTCCCTACAGGGAATGGACTTCCGGGTGGAACATCGGCCTGGAGTGGACCACGCCAATGCAGACGGTCTCTCCAGGTATTTCCGCCTTAGTGATGAGGACTCCCAAGGGGTTGGGTAGTTCTCCCCACTTTCAACTGGGGGGGACGCGTGTTAGACCTGTCTGGCTTTTTGGCGAAGTCCCTCCTAATTTTTATTTATTTTGTCCCCTTTTTGCCCCTCATACCCTTATTAATTTTTGTGTCTACTGACTTTTTGTAGGTGTTGGCCAGGGGGATAGGTGTTCTCTCTCCCCCTCATAATCTTTTACCTCAGGCCCAGAGGCCTGTTCTGACAGGAAAGTTGGCACCACCTAAAATGGTGGCCACCACCTGCCCCAAGTGTCACCAACAGAACTTGGCCATAGCCTAACATAGGGCATTCCAGAACCTTCTGGTCCATTCTGGACCACTGAAGGGCAGCCTATATAAGGCGGAATGCGGGGCAGCCATTTTGTCTACCTGTGAGAGCCAGCTGGAGGACAGGCTAACCTGGCAGGAGGGAGGAGACTAGTGTAAGGGTTGAGCTCCTGGACTGGGAAGCAGCCTAATAATTCCACTTCTCCATTTCTCCTGTGGGTTCCTTGTCTTGTCCCCGCTGTGGAAGTTTCAGGGAGACCCTGGGCGCCTGTCTGACCCCTAGCTCCAAAACAGGGGGGGTGTAAGCAGGAGAAGGAGACTGCGGTGCTGTGGAGCGCAGTCCTCTGCCCAGTGGTGGGAACTGAACTAAAGAGGGTTCCTGTTATCTGACCAGAAAGAAGGGCTGGTGTCCTAGAGTGGAACGAGCGGCCTGTGGCTTATCCTGTGGAAGCCCCTTTGATCCCCCCTTCCCCTTTTGAGGGCAAGAAGTAAGCTTTTGACCTGGGTGGCACTGGGCATCTCTTACCTGTGTCAGGACTGGCAGGGAGCCGACACTTTACTGTTGGACCAGGTGTTGGAGACTGGAGGAAGATTCCCTTGAGCCTGGGCAGCCTTGTGAGGCCAGCGCCGTGAACGGGACCCCGGGGGCACCTGTCGCGCTCTGTGTCGGTGTCCGGTGGAGTCAGGAGTGAGCGAGAGGCTAGTGCTCCTTCACGGCGTCAGCGCGCTAATTCCCCACTGAATTGGTGGACTGTGATGAGAGAAGGGGCCGAGGATTGAGCAGGCCCGGTGCGGAGTCGCTTCTCCCCCGCGCATGCGCAGTAGAGCCCGGGGGCGTGTGGAAGTCGACGACGTGACGCTGAGGAGAGCTGTGAGGAGGCGGCTTCGGCGAGTGGCTGGGATCAAGTGGAGCGCCGAGGGACAGATCCTGGACGGTGAGGAGCAGCCCTGTGGCGAGGCTGCATCACCGTGTCCGCGCGTCGACTTGGTTGCTGGAAAGGTCTCCGCTCCTCTGTGAGGGGGCGAGGAGGCCGAGCTGATCAGGAGGAGCATCTTGAGGCAAAGGGGGTGAGCGGAAGATCCGCCTGCTGGCCACCCTCACAAGTAAGCAGGGAAGAGCGAGGGAGGGCGAGGGAGCTCCGATAAGGTCTCCTACTCGTCTGGTTTCCTCCCCCACTCGGTGCAGAACTGAGGAGGAAGGAAGAGGGAGGAGGGCCTAAGAAACAAGTGGCCTAACTGTTAAAAACTACATAACTGACTACAAAAACTTGGTACTTAACAGTTGGTGACAGATTACTTCCTTTCCCCCCTCTGGTGGAGTAGGGTTGGTGAGAAGCCAACTAAAGAGTCAAGTACAATGCATAATTATCTGGCCTGAGAAAGCTTAAAGGTTACCTGCCAGTTATTGTTATAGTGCTTGTTTAAAGGTAATGAACTATAGTAATTAATTGAAAGTTTGCATAGCAGGTTAAAAGTATTATTGCTATCGCTGAGACCAGCTGAAGAGTTTAGGTCATATTTAGAAACTATGCCTAATTAAACGCTAGAAACGCTAGTAATGTACAGTTGATGATTTAAGCTAGCACCTTGTCAAAGTCTGTATTAATTTCCTGACTAATAAGTTTTGTGCTTTCATCTCCAAAAGGAAACCTACATGTACTTAGATTGAGCTGTAGTTTTCTCTCCCAAGGTTCTAGCGGATTGATATTTCACCTGATTGATTATAAGGTACTGAACTGTGAATCCTAGAGTAATAAGTGTGAGAGTACTGACAAGTTAATTGATTAATTGCTTAGCAGTTTAGTATCATAATTGCTGATATCTAAAGTGACTTGAAGTTGAAATGCTCTAAGCTATTTATATTGGGAGAACAGAAAGAATATTATTTTTATATAAAGCAGTACGTATTTTCACACAATTTTGGTGTAGTGTTTTCTTTTTGAGTGCTATTGCGTGGAATTACTTTTGGGTGGTCTGCAACCTTTACACTGTGCCTCTGATATGCTAGTCTTGCCCTAGGCCAGGCTACCTAATTCCAACAAGGCCCAAATACAAACTAACAGAGAAGTCAAAAAGACAAGATGTTAGAATCATAAAAAATGATTTCACTGTATACCCCTTATCTCTACTCTAATCCAATTTAATAAAAAAAATGTTTTATGCATTAGCACTTAGTATATAACAAGGTTTAGTTTCAGGCCAAGCAGATGCTGAGCATGTGAGTTCTTAAGCAGCCATTCTGACTGTAATTGCGCAGAAGCAAAGCTTTCCCTCCAAGCGTTAAGAAGTCATGTAGTTGACGAATTCGCATTATGTTTCCCGCGTTTAGCAGCCATTTTGAGTCGCACTCTGGTTACTTGTTAGTAGACACATAGGCAAGCTGCCCCCTTTTCTAATAAATGTAAGAATAATGTGTATAATTAGTACTACAAACAATATTAGTAATTTATTACTATATTATATGAGAGGATTTATCCAGCAAGTTGCTTATGTGCAAATCCTTTCTCCATCAATCCCCTCTTTGATGGCATTTATGCCATCAATAACTGCTCATACCCAAATCAAATGCCAACTTTAGCACATCTCCATTCCCTTCTCTATCTCATCCATTTCTATATTCTTCATTTTCTTATATATTAATAATAATAAGCACATTTATAAAGTGCATGGTTACACTAAGCCAGTGAGTCCCAGCGCTGAAATTCTCCTTTTAATATTTCAAGCCTAATTTTTCATATTTCCTTTTCTTTCCTTGCTTATTTACTTCATATTTTCTTCTCCTTTTAACACATTATCACCAGATCATTATTATTATTAGACTTATCAATGTTATTCCAAGTATAGGTAGTATTACTTGAGCTACAATTCCTTTACCAAAATTTGCAAACCATGACCCTATTGATGTTAAGCTGTTCATTTGTCTTTTCCATACACTGTCAACTTCCAGTGGTTTCAATTCTTCTTCCAAATTAGTAATATTCTTAATGTATTTACCAATTTCTATACTTTTATCAGGTATGTAAGTGCCACAATGTTGCGCTTTCAGCATTTTACAGACTTGTAATGACCTGATAATTTTGCCAATCACCAGGGCATACTGACCCTATCCCTTCTTGGGACCCAAAAGGACACAATACTTCACTATACTTACCCAAGAAAGGAATAATACTAACAACTAACTAAAGATATATGGCTATTGGCGAGGAGCTTGCAAACAACAATAACAACGCAAACAACAACAATACCAGTGGTGACAATAACAACGCAAACAACCCGGGAAAAAACAACGCAAACAAGGGCCACTCGGTAAAGAACGCAACAAAGCCCACCCAGGTGGGACTGTATAAACAGCGCATGCCCCTCCTAACAATGCCTCGGGGTACAATACTTACCACTTTAGGTTTCCCTGGATGAGAGCAGGACGTCCCTCTCTCAACAATTACATGCAGGAAGGCTAACTTACCATCCTTCCGATGCTACAGCATTTGGGTCAGAAGGGCCCTGAGCTCCCATCTCAAGGAACACAGACAAATAATTATATGCTCTGGGGTTTCTTTATTACACAATGATAGAAGGACACAAGGAATAAATCACTACTATGCCACAATAGGCCATCTATATCACTTACAGCACAAACTTCAAACTACCAATTATATGATCACTAAATACAATCAGAATAACATATATATAGAACTTATATGTATATGAAAGTATGGAAACTGAAAACAGAATAGGATAGTTAAGGCAAGAACAGCTAGAAAATAAGAGTTAGTGGAACACCGGAACACCTCACCAAGTTTCTACGCACCCCATTTCCACTTTGCCAGAGGGGAGTCCATTTCTCCAGCCAAAACAGGATTCTCTGCACCACCTTCACAGCTACACGTCTGTACTGTGATGAACTAGCAGAGATTAGGTCTCAGACAGCTCCTTTAGTAGAAGTGGAAACATAGGACGAAGCTTCTAGCAAGCCTCTCCCCCTATCTCTCTCATCAGATTCTGTACCACTCCGTGCCAAGGACACAGCATCGGTTGATCAGGCCTTTGCTATGACTTCGAGACAGAGCCTGTACATTCCTCTGATAGGAACCAGTTTCTACTAGCACACAAAGTGCAGAAAACAGGTGAAAACAAAACATAACTTCTCACCTAGAAAGGCTCAGAAGATGGAGACAGCTCAGAAAATGGAGTTGCTTAAGCATAGGCCACTACTCCTGCAAAGAGCCAAAATTAGTATGCAAGATGGCATAAGATTATGCCAAAGCCAATAGACAAGCCCTGCTATTAAGCAGGATAAAGTCAGAAACAGAAAGGCACATAATCAAACCCTACTTTGTAGTGTGGCAGGCCTACCATCACCATGTTATGTGACAGTATAAATTGCAAAGCAAGATGACATGAGAGCATGTCAAAGGCAATAGTCAGCCCTGCCGTTAAGCAAGACAAAGTCAGAAACAGGCCTACACCTCACTATATTAGGCCAAAATATACTGAGATGGTAGTGGGCAATGGTCATAATCGAGCCATTTATCCATAAAATAGCTCAATCACTACATTCCACCCATGAACATTGTCCAACACCTTCAAACCTATATAAACTTCAAACAGTATGCAAACTATTACTGAAATAATAAGGAACATAACTGACAGAATGGGCAAAAGCAGTTCAAGAGCAAAACATACTCGAAATACTAGGCACACATTGAATGCAACAGCATAATGTAACTAAAAACAGATGACTACAAAGGTACACCACCGAAGATAGAACAAAGCATCAGGTAACCCCCAAGGAGATAATCCCACAATCCTTTATCAAGGGTCTGTTTGCCCGCCTACCTCACCGCCCTCCGCTCTCCCTCCCCGCTTCCCGCCTCCCGCCACCGCCTGTGGCCACGCCCCTTTTCTCTTCTGTTCCCTCCCCGCTCCCGCCTCCCAGCTGCTCCGCCCACCCGCGCACTTGGCCTTAAATGGCGACCGTGCGACGCAGGTGAGTGTGACCCACTTGTGGGACACCCCCGTGCCGCACGGCCACCAGCTGCTGCGTGTGTCTCTCCCTGCCTGCCTTCTGCCTCGCCGCCGGCCTCGCTGACGCCTGGCCGTTCCCCTCTGGTTTTGCCAGTGTTTTTGCCCAAATTTTGTGCTTGTTTTTTTTCTGTGCCGTCCGATCGCTTTTTAGCTGTTTTTCCTCTGTTTTGCCCGTCTATTGTGCCTGTATTCCCTTGTGCCCTACCTTCGTTTTCTTTCCTGTTTTTGCCTTATTTTTCCCTCCATTTGTGCCTGTTAATGTAATTTTATCCTCTTTTGCCGTGTCCAGTTTCCTTCCTGTTTGCCCGCCTACCTCGCCGCCCTCCGCTCTCCCTCCCCGCTTCCCGTCTCCCGCCACCGCCTGTGGCCACGCCCCTTTTCTCTTCTGTTCCCTCCCCGCTCCCGCCTCCCAGCTGCTCCGCCCACCCGCGCACTTGGCCTTAAATGGCGACCGTGCGACGCAGGTGAGTGTGACCCACTTGTGGGACACCCCCGCGCCGCACGGCCACCAGCTGCTGCGTGTGTCTCTCCCTGCCTGCCTTCTGCCTCGCCGCCGGCCTCGCTGACGCCTGGCCGTTCCCCTCTGGTTTTGCCAGTGTTTTTGCCCAAAATTTGTGCTTGTTTTTTTTCTGTGCCGTCCGATCGCTTTTTAGCTGTTTTTCCTCTGTTTTGCCCGTCTATTGTGCCTGTATTCCCTTGTGCCCTACCTTCGTTTTCTTTCCTGTTTTTGCCTTATTTTTCCCTCCATTTGTGCCTGTTAATGTAATTTTATCCTCTTTTGCCGTGTCCAGTTTCCTTCCTGTTTGCCCGCCTACCTCGCCGCCCTCCGCTCTCCCTCCCCGCTTCCCGCCTCCCGCCACCGCCTGTGGCCACGCCCCTTTTCTCTTCTGTTCCCTCCCCGCTCCCGCCTCCCAGCTGCTCCGCCCACCCGCGCACTTGGCCTTAAATGGCGACCGTGCGACGCAGGTGAGTGTGACCCACTTGTGGGACACCCCCGCGCCGCACGGCCACCAGCTGCTGCGTGTGTCTCTCCCTGCCTGCCTTCTGCCTCGCCGCCGGCCTCGCTGACGCCTGGCCGTTCCCCTCTGGTTTTGCCAGTGTTTTTGCCCAAAATTTGTGCTTGTTTTTTTTCTGTGCCGTCCGATCGCTTTTTAGCTGTTTTTCCTCTGTTTTGCCCGTCTATTGTGCCTGTATTCCCTTGTGCCCTACCTTCGTTTTCTTTCCTGTTTTTGCCTTATTTTTCCCTCCATTTGTGCCTGTTAATGTAATTTTATCCTCTTTTGCCGTGTCCAGTTTCCTTCCTGTTTGCCCGCCTACCTCGCCGCCCTCCGCTCTCCCTCCCCGCTTCCCGCCTCCCGCCACCGCCTGTGGCCACGCCCCTTTTCTCTTCTGTTCCCTCCCCGCTCCCGCCTCCCAGCTGCTCCGCCCATCCGCGCACTTGGCCTTAAATGGCGACCGTGCGACGCAGGTGAGTGTGACCCACTTGTGGGACACCCCCGCGCCGCACGGCCACCAGCTGCTGCGTGTGTCCCTCCCTGCCTGCCTTCTGCCTCGCCGCCGGCCTCGCTGACGCCTGGCCGTTCCCCTCTGGTTTTGCCAGTGTTTTTGCCCAAAATTTGTGCTTGTTTTTTTTCTGTGCCGTCCGATCGCTTTTTAGCTGTTTTTCCTCTGTTTTGCCCGTCTATTGTGCCTGTATTCCCTTGTGCCCTACCTTCGTTTTCTTTCCTGTTTTTGCCTTATTTTTCCCTCCATTTGTGCCTGTTAATGTAATTTTATCCTCTTTTGCCGTGTCCAGTTTCCTTCCTGTTTGCCCGCCTACCTCGCCGCCCTCCGCTCTCCCTCCCCGCTTCCCGCCTCCCGCCACCGCCTGTGGCCACGCCCCTTTTCTCTTCTGTTCCCTCCCCGCTCCCGCCTCCCAGCTGCTCCGCCCATCCGCGCACTTCGCCTTAAATGGCGACCGTGCGAACGCGCAGCGGTCACGCGCAGCGGGCGCGCCGATTGTGCGCCGAAGGCGCGCCAAAGGTAAGCCCGTCTACGCCCGTCCGCGCCTGGACCGCGCCCAGTGCCAGGACCCCTGGCCCTCGAGGACCCCGACCGACCCGCCTGACGTACTCCGCCGCCACCCTCACCGCTCTCAACACCGGCCGACTCCCAGAATGCCATCAAGCCACTCCACGACGTACCCACGGACCTTTCAGCTGCCACGCCTGCAAGTTCACCTGCACCCGGACCTGCCCCGCACCAGCACCCGCCAAGTCGAACACTAGCAGCACCCACCTCAAGTGCATCCTGCTCAACACCCGCTCCGTCCACAGACACGCCATCGAACTCTGGAACCTTCTAGACGCCACAGCCCCTGACGTTGCCTTCCTCACGGAGACCTGGATGAACGCCTCTTCAGCTCCCGACATCGCCATCGCCATCCCAGAGGGCTACAAGATCGTCCGGAGGGACCGAAACGCCAACCAGATGGGCGGAGGAATCGCCATCATCCACAGGAGCACCATCCGTCTCACGACCAGCACCGACAACACTCTGACCAGCGCCGAACACCTGCATTTCCAGATCCACACCAACCCGAACACCACCCTCAGAGGCACCCTGATCTACCGACCCCCTGGACCACGCACGCAATTCAGCGAGGACATCGCCGAATTCGTCAGCCCGCACGCCCTCCCCTCCGCTGACTACATCCTCCTGGGAGACCTCAACTTCCATCTGGAGAACAACAACGACCGCAACACCAGCACCCTGCTCGACAACCTCGCCAACCTGGGACTCAAGCAACTGGTGTCCACCCCCACCCACCTCGCCGGACACACACTCGACGCAGTCTTCTCCTCCAGCACAGACATCGACTTCAGCCACGCCACAGAGCTTCAATGGATGGACCACAGCTGCGTCCACTTCACCTTCAAGAGAACAACGACCCACCAACACCAGCAACAGGCCGCCCGCAGAAGCTGGAACAAGATCACAGCAGACCAGCTCGCCACCTCCCTGAGCCAGCACCCTCCTGCCAGCTCAACGAACCCCAGCCAGGCCACCGACAACCTCACGAAGTGGATCAGCAACTGCGCGGACGAACTCGCCCCACTGAGGACCCCGCCTAGCAGACCCGGCAGCAAGAAGGCCCCATGGTTCACCGACGAACTCAAGAGCTCCAAGAAGAACTGCCGAGCCCTCGAGAAAGTCTGGAGAAGGGAACCGACACCAGACAACAGGGCCTCCTTCAAACTTGCCACCCGGAAACACCACCAGCTGATCCGCGCCGCCAAGAAAACAGCATTCAAGGACCGGTTGGACAACAACGCACACAACTGCAAGGAACTCTTCAACATCGTGAAAGAGCTTTCCAACCCCAGCGCAGGAAACAACGACATCACCCCATCGCAAGACCTCTGCAACTCCCTCGCTTCATACTTCCACAACAAGATCGCGGACATACACAACAGCTTCAACAACCAACCAACGCACACCATGACCGAAGAACCACCCCCCACCACCACCCTCCACGCCTGTACCCCGATCAGCACCGAAGACACCATCCGCACGATGAACTCCATCCACTCCGGATCACCGACCGACCCCTGCCCTCACCACGTCTTCAACAAGGCCGACGCTGTCATCGCACCCCACCTGCGAGACATCATCAACACATCCTTCGACACCACCATCTTCCCTGAGAGCTGGAAACACGCCGAACTCAGCGCTCTACTCAAGAAACCAACAGCGGACCCCACCGACCTCAAGAATTACCGCCCCATCTCGCTCATCCCGTTTCCAGCCAAAGTCATCGAGAAGACCGTCAACAAGCAGATGGCCGCCTTCCTCGAGACGAACGGATCCCTCGACCCCTCACAGTCCGGCTTCCGAGCCAACCACAGCACCGAGACCGCCCTCATCGCCGCCACCGATGACATCCGAGCCCTGATGGACAATGGAGAAACAGGGGCCCTCATCCTCCTAGACCTCTCCGCGGCATTCGACACGGTCTGCCACCGCACCCTAGTACGGCGCCTCAGCAACATCGGAATCCAGGACAAGGCGCTGGAATGGATCATCTCCTTCCTCGACGGAAGAACACAGAGAGTCCGCCTACCACCGTACAAGTCAGAGGCCTCCGAAGTCATCTGCGGCGTCCCCCAAGGATCATCTCTGAGCCCCACCCTCTTCAACGTCTACATGAGCCCCCTCGCGGCCATCGTACGCAAACACAACCTCAGCATAATCTCCTACGCCGACGATACCCAGCTGATCCTCTCCCTGACCAACGACCCCGCCGCCGCCAGAGCCAACCTGCACGAAGGGATTAAAGAGGTAGCCGAGTGGATGACGACCAGCCGCCTGAAACTGAACTCGGACAAGACGGAGGTCCTCATCCTGGGCTCCTCACCCTCCGCCTGGGACGACTCCTGGTGGCCTCCCGCCCTGGGCACCGCACCCAAACCGACAGACCATGCACGCAACCTGGGCTTCATCCTGGACTCCTCCCTCTCCATGACCAGGCAAGTCAACAACGTCTCCTCGGCGTGCTTCAACATCCTACGCATGCTACGGAAGATCTTCTGGTGGATCCCCACCGAGACCAGGAAGACCGTCACCCAGGCCCTCGTCACCAGCCGACTGGACTACAGCAACGCCCTCTACGCCGGGACCACCGCCAAGCTCCAGAAGAGACTCCAGCGGATCCAGAACGCCTCAGTCAGAGTCATCCTCGACATCCCACGAACCAGCCACATCTCCGGACATCTGAGAGACCTTCACTGGCTCCCCGTCAACAAAAGAATCACCTTCCGCCTCCTCACCCACGCACAGAAAGCCCTACGCGACCAAGGCCCGAGCTACCTCAACAGCCAAGTCAACTTCTACGCTCCCAAACGCCACCTCCGATCAGCCAACCACGCCCTCGCCGCCGTCCCCCGCATCCGAAGAGCGACCACAGGAGGAAGGTCTTTCTCCTACCTGGCCGCCAAGACCTGGAACTCCCTCCCGACCGACCTGCGCCTGACCCAAGACCACCTCTCCTTCAGGAAGAAGCTGAAGACCTGGCTGTTCGAGCAGTAGCGGCACCCCCCCCCCCCCCCCAGCGCCTTGAGACCCTACGGGTATGTAGCGCGCTTTATAAGTGTCAATGATTGATTGATTGTTGAACTTCAGATGACAATTATGCAAAGCAATAATAAGATACTGAATGGATTTAGAGTGGTCAGAAAGACTAAAGCAACATCATCCATCAGGATCAGCAGGAAAGTCAATAGCAATCTTATTCTGGAAAATAGCTTGTTAAGCACCACACATATCAAGCAGGAAATCAAATAAAGCAATCAAGGTGTGGTTAACAGATTTAACCATAAGACAATCCAGTCTACTAATAGCCCTAGCATTATAAATTGTCAGTCCAGGAATCCCTACAATTGAAGCAGCTAAACTAATAGATTCAGACTTAGAAAACAGAATGGCATAAGACCAAGTCCAAGCCAATAGGCCAAAGTCATAATTCACCTAACCCAAATAACATTATACATTTAATCCTGCAGTATCCACCATGAAGCACATGTGTGCACCATCACCAATAATACTGCACCTCAACATCCCATACTTTCTATTCTTAGCAAGACTATTCTATTGAAAGACAGCAGGATTATAGAACAGAACATAAGTAGGCATAGGAAAGACCATCCTACATTAAAGCTAGGAAAACATAACACACTAAAATCAATACAAAATGGTGGTGATTGAGGGTCACCATAGGGCATCGAGCCACTCAGCTCAGTCACTACACAGACTCCACCCTCTTTTGCTGATAAAATATCAAGGGCAAGTCGATTCTGCAAAACCATAGATCTGATCGCAACCATTTTAGTATTGATCATTAGAAAACCTCAAGCAGTGTCAGTTGATAAGCGATCAACTACTGTGGACAACTGGCAAATTATTTGTGAATTCAGAAATACTCCCACTGGAGGTATCAATGCAGTAAATATATCTCCAACTATTTCTGCAAAACTAGCTCTTTTACTACGTATTAGTTCATTATCGTTTTCATTGCTTCCAGTAATTCTTTCCACATGATAAACTTTAGGGAATACTATTCCAAAATAGCAACTCCCATACCATCTTTCAGGTAGCTTAAAATATGCTTTGTCCCCATATATACAGTAGACTCCAGGAAATACTGGATCCGTTCCTCCTTTTCGTCCCCATTCCCCAATAATCAAGAAATTGTGTTCACATTCACTGGAACCAATAAATACATTGTTATAGTCAATTTTCAACCTGCAGAGACAAATGTTCCCTTTATTTTAGGTTTTTTTTCATTGGCCTTCTTCTGGAAATCTTGTCTCCTTTCTTCAACTAAATTCAAAAATATCTTTTTGTCTTCTTTTAGTGAGCATGTTAAATTTTGGTTGTCAGCTTCTGCTTTATCTATTGCATGTTGAGCTAGGAAAAATTCTCCCATATACTGGGCAGCTAAACTAGTGAGCACTGGATTCATATTCTTTCTAACAGGAATCTCTGAAACTGTAGAAAAGACTTGTTAATAAACTACATGAAATGCCATAGGTTAGTGGTAAATGGTGGTATGTGACACCTTCTGCTACTGAAGCTGGTCATTTCATACATAGATAACAATCACTAACTTCCATAGTATCTACATATTCAAATAATAACTTCGTGAAAACGTTCAAATCTGTGTTATTATCTGTTACTGTGTGATGTATTTCTAACTCATCTGATGCTTCTAGTTCTACTCTATTTCCCTTTATGTTAGCTAGTTTTCCATCTGTAACTGTAGTACTCTTCTTTTCTATACTAATCAAATATGGTATCGTTATCGTTAATCCTAACCATACTAAAATCACTAATAGGATACTACATATACATATTTTACAACATTTCTGTAAACAATTTCATTTTGGTTTTTCAACAACTCTATTTTTAGCCATTTTTAAAAAGATGTCTCTTCTTTCTCTACTTCATTTCAGATAATTTTAAGTTTTCTTTGTTCGTTTTCAAGGAGGTCTCACCTCTCCTTCGTCAATTTGATCTGCAATTATTTCTCCATCACTTTCTTCATTTAAATCTAAAATGTCAAGTTCTTCGAGAATAATATAAGTCCATTCAGGTACACTGAACTTATTATTCAATATTTTAAATCTCTGACTCCTTCGCTTGAGTTTCTCGTTGGTCTGTCCTGATTGACTAGTGACTTCATTCACTTGATCAGGTTCTTCATCAATGGTCTTTAGGTGATACCTTAATCTTTTGACATGTCTGGGCCAATTATTACCGTTTCTAACACTTTTGGGTTGCACTATATTTTCACTTTCTTCATCACTTTTGAGTATTCTTTCATTTGTATTTTGTTGGGGCACAACTTGATTTTCTTTGTCTTTTGAATCCCTCTCTAGTTGACTGAATTCAGGACATTTTGAAGTACTAACCTTCACCTGAACATGTTCTGCATTGTCTAACTGACCCTGTGCAGTGTTTTCTCTAGCCTGTTCTTCTCCCTGTTCTTGTTTCCCTATTCTTGTCTGGTTCTGCTCATGTTTTTCTTCTTCAGATTTGTGAAAATATTTGCCCAACTCAGTCTGTGTGTATTTTTCTATCCCTATCTGTTCCTTCTCAGAATCTTCAACAATCTCGTATTCTGTTCCCTGAACTTGATCTTCTGTATTTATCTGGTCCTCACTAGCATCTAGCTTCTCGGATTTTGTTCTGCTTATTGTCCTTATTTCTGCATCAGGTAAGTCAATTGCTGGTACCCAATCTTCCTTACTAGTGCCTGGTTGTTCTTGATCAGCTACTTCAGAGTGTGTTATTCTAGGCTCTTCAGCTGCACAACCTTCTGAACCTTCAACTTCGATTTCTTGTTTAATTCCTTTATCAGGAGCTAGTACTCTTTTTGTATGGCTGGCATGTATCCAGTTAGGCAATCCTGCACATTTCACTGCTGTCGTTGTAACCAGTATAACCTGTTTTGGGGTACTCCACCTGGGTGCCAGACACGTCTCTATGGTGTGATTCTTCACTACCAACCAGTCACCTGGAAGTAGATCATGTGCTTGATCTGGCTGCTTGGCCTCTGCGTATTCTCCAACCTGGTGAGAGACAGAACGCACTCCGTCAACCAATATTTTACAATAATCCAATGTCAGATCATCAGTTATGCTTAACAATCTGTGTCTAGGTTTGAAAGTTAGTCTCATTGTTCTTCCCATGAGTACTTCATGGGGACGCAACCCTGTATTTCTGTCAGGATTGTTTCTGAGTCCTATCAGAACAAAAGGCAATGCATCTGGCCAACACAGTGATGTGGATGCACACACCTCTGCCAATCTTGATTTTATTGTGCCATTCAGTTGTTCCACTATCCCAGAAGCCTCTGGGCGGTAAGCACAGTTCAATTTTTGTTCAATCTTGAACGCTTCACAGATCAATCAAATGATTTCATTATTAAAGTAAGATCCTCCATCTGATTCCACCGTTACTGGAAAACCAAAACACGGAATAAGCTCCCTCAACAATAATTTGGCAACTATTATGCTGTCACTTCTCCTGGTCGGATATGCTTCCACCCATTGTGAGAACAAACACACTATGACCAGGATGTATTGTAGTCCCATACATGGTGGCAACTGAATGAAATCAACTTGCAGCCTTACAAATGGTCCCTCTGCCTTTCCAATTCTTCCCCAACTGACTACTGTTTTCCTACCTGGATTATTTTGTTGACAAATTAAGCATCTCTGGCAAAGGCTCTCTGCAACGGTCCTAAACTTCGAATTATATCAATCCTGTCTAAAAGGTCTTATCATAGCATCTCTACCTATATGGGTATCTCCATGGTACATTCTTGCTAGCTGTGAGAGTAAACAATCTGGCATGACTGGTCTCCATCGGGGTAAATCCAGACACCATCTCCTTCACTCCTTTGGCATCCTGTTTTGATCCACTCTTCCTTTTCACTTACTGCTACGTCATCTTGTAAATTTCTCACTTCATCCCATGTTTCTAGAGCTGAGATCAGCATAAGTTGGCATCTGATTCCTGTAGTTTCAATTTTCTTATTCACTGCCATTTTTGTTTTAGCACAGTATTGAGCAACTTGGTCAGAAAAACGATTACCAGCAGTCACATAGTTATTTCCTGACTGATGTGGAGGACATTTGACCACAGCTACTTTTTTTGGCAATTGATTTGCTTCTAAAAGCTCTTTCACATATTGTCCATTTTTGATATGGGTTTCTGAAGAAGTCATGAAATCCCTTTGCATCCAAAGTTGGCCAAAGTCTCACACAACCCCATAACCATACTCGATATCAGTGTAAATGGTTACTCTCCAATTTTTCCCAATTTTGCAGGCTTTAATTAGAGCAATCAATTGGGCTACTTGTGCAGACCTGATTCCAGGTAAATAGGATACTTTGACTATTCCAGCTAATGTACAAATAGCATAAGCAGCGCTCAACCCTCCTTCCTCATGCCTCATGCACGAGCCATCTACAAATAGTTCATTTCCACAATGAATCAGGGGTTCTTCCTGTATGTCTGGGTGAGGATTTGTACAATATTCAGTACATCTAGGTAGTCGTGATCAACATCATCCCTTACTTCTTCTCCATACACATCAGGTAATAAAGTAGCTAGATTTAAGACTGTACACCTGCTTACGGTTACATACTCTGCTCCTAAAATAATTCTCTCATATTTTGTCATTCGACTTGGAGTGAGATACTGTGTTCGAGTCCTGGTCAGAAGAATTTCAACTGAATGAGGGACGTATACTTTAACAGGATGTCCGATAACAATTGGTTCACTTTGTTCAAGGCTTGTGCAAGCAGCAGCTACTGCTTTTAAACAACCAGGTAATGCAGAGGCTACTGGATGCAAAGTAGCAGAAAAATATGCCACTGGACGTCTCATCAAACCAAGTCTTGGGGTCAATACTGACAAGGCACAATTATCTTGTTCACACAAAAACAATGCAAATTCTTTCGTGTAATCTGGCATTCCCGAAGCAGGAGCTTCACATAGACAATTTCTTACATAGTCTCCCATGTTTTCATTATCCCATTCTACAGGATCTTTTGTCTGTTTTCTTGTCATTTGTATCAGTTGTTTAGCCAGTAAGGAAAAACCTACAATCTATTGTCTACAGTATCCTACAACACCAAGAAACCTTCTGATTTCTTTTTGGGTCTATGGTAACTGCATCTGTTTTATTATTTTGATCCTTTCAGGTGTCGCCCGCCTTGCTCCTGTCGTAAATAATTAATTTACCGGTGCTTAATTTCTATAATCAATAAGAATAACTCATAATAAATAAGAGGCAAGATCCGTGATATTTGAGGTTTCTCAAAAGGGTTTTATTCCTATAAAAGGAATTGGGTGATTAGCATATTGGCTCGAGCCAAGGTGGCATACCATTCCGTCACCACATAGGTTCGGGAAGGGACAGACTGACAGAGTCAATGGTAATATGCGAATATGCAAGTATGCGACAATACATAATTGACAGACATTCATATATATAGTCAATGCATTACAGTAAAGGCATATGCAGGAGGCGTAACAGCTGAGAAGAGAGATAAGAATACGTGTACGTAATACAAAAAAGGCGTTACAATAGGCGTGCATGAAGGCGTGTACAAAAATGTCATTGAATATGATGTCAGAAATAGGTGGATCCATATAAGAATCCGGCAGTGTCAGCAAAATTACATGGCAGAGATGCGCACGCAGCGGGATGACGTATAATGTACGTGTAACTTGAGGGGTGAAAGGAGACTTGACATTTAGCCCTACAAGTGTAGACGGATGTCTGGATGTCAGATCAACCTAATCCCAAATCGTATCTAATATCTCATGTTTAAGGAACTGTATTATCTGGAGGGAAAAGGTCTCTCGGACAAGAGGCTATTTCTATACTGGTTATGAGTGCGTGTATGAGCGTCTGCGTGTCTACATGAGACGCGAGGGGAGCGAGGGGAGCGAGGGGAGCGAGGGGAGCGAGGGAGGGCATGGGCCTACCATGGAAACAGGGCCATGAATTACTTGCATAGAGACAGTGAGGCCTAACCCTCTGCCCTGCAGCTGGAAGGATGTTGACGTTAATCTACTAGACAGGAATGTATTTTCGAGGAGTGGAGCAGATAATTCGAAGGTTGAATGCAGTCTTGGCAGGCAACGGGCTGAACCGAGCACCGTTAGCCGCGCCAGAAGTAAGGCAAGGGTCACTGGCACAGAGGCAGCCTGGGCTGAGGTTTTCGGAGTCAGAAGGCAGAAATAAAAGACTCGATGGCAGAATTCAGGCCTACTTCGCCAGAGCTGAAAAACGTGTAAGGTATACCACAAAAAGACGTTGGCATAGCATATTTAGGAACTGAATATCCAATCCGTTCATGGCGGATCGGAAAGAGAACATGTTAACGTTGGACGCAAATGTATTTGCGTCTTCATAGCTAGCACAGGAGGGAAGTTACATGCACTTCAAGCTCGTACATGGAGTCGGTGGGGTCTAAGATAGGGGACACAATCGATCATAAATTTTATATTACCTCATTCCCTCCTTGTCCCCTACGGACCCTTCATGATATATCGATCTGCATGAATCGATCAATCTGTTCATGTAACATCATTTGCTCTTCTTTCTTCTTTTGACGTTTTGAATGGGAATTTGAATGCGGAATACATGATGTGGCGCACAAGCCGCAAATCGCCGGCCCACATTGTAAACACAGGCAGCAACTGAATACTATGAGAAGGCCAATACCTAGGAAGGATAGGATCTTCCATCCCCAAGCGGTTAACGTTGTCCAGAACCAACCGGACCAAGTCCAGGTGCCTGGATTCTGATGTATCAGACTTGCAATTTTATGGAGACGCGTTATAGCTTTATATACCGCTGGCGCGTTTTCTGGAATGAAAACACAGCAACTTGACCCGATGACCTTACAAGCTCCACCCCTATCAGCTAGGATGACGTCAATAACGAGACGATTTTGAAGAACAACAACCCGCATAGCGGACTGCTCCTCTGTTAAGTTACCTAAAGCTGAGGTAGTTTCGTTCACTACTGCTTCAAGGGTTCTAGTTAATTTGCGTATCAGTTTACTGTTAAAAACAGCACCTAAGTAGGGGAAAAAACCTTTATTGAAGTCTGTGTATTGCTCCCATGCCGTTTCAGTGTAGTCGACAATCGGGAGGTCTCTTCGGAGTCTATTGTTTACTAGATTGGTGTTTCGGTGATAGTCAGGAGGGGCTAGGAAAACAGGTGGCAGAAGGAATGCAATGTAACAGGTACCATCCCAATCTGGAGGCAAACGTATGTATGCAATATGACCGCAAACAAAGTAGGAATGACGTGTAGCTCTAAACGTGGACTTGCCTTGATCACTGAATTCGATTACAGTAGTACATTTACTATGACCTAAGTGTACGGAACCATTTTTTCTGATACATAATTCACCTTTGACTGGTAACACTGACATGGCAGGCAATACTGGTGCAGTTTCGGATTCAACAGTAAGAATCATGAGGTTGATTGTGTAATTTCCTAATCCATATACTTCGTTTTCTAGATCAGTTCCTGTTCTAATGGGAAGTCCTTTCTTGTCAGGGTAACAGACTTTAAGTAGAACTGAGTTCAAGTTTCCCCAAACCCAATTCCCATCGTAAACAGCAATGTCAGAATCTAAGGAATTAATCAATCTAAACCATGCCCCACAGGAGCCATTGTGAGTGAACGGGTACGGAAAAAGAGGCAGAACTCCCTTGTATTTCTGGTAGGGAGGGAGGCGGCCACATATCCAACAGTTTGTAGCATTGTTAGTCTGATGAGAGTGATGTAACATACTAATGAATGTGTTGTTGCGCAGCGCAAGTCTGTAAGAAAGCTCATGTGGAGGTAATTCGCTAAAAGAATGTTCGGCAGTGACGTTATAAGCAGATTGTACATGCTTGAAAATAGGGTAGTAAATGTGCAGCAAGATACTAGCGGCAATAATCAGAAGACTTAGAAAAAACATGATTAACAATGTCACTATACAGTGACTACGAAGTGATTTACAATATGCACGTTTCTTCAGTATTCTCTGCCTATCTCTCTCTCTGTCTCGATCTAGGGGATACATGTCAGAAACTAATTTAACCGATTCACCTAGGGGAGGACTTAAACAATTAAACTGTCTGACTTGCTAGATCGTAATTTAAGTCTATAGTTTTCAGAGTCTGTTTTCTCAACCAAAGGGAGCTTTGAGTCAGTTTGTGTAGGAGGGCAGGGCTTAGAGTCCAAGTCCGAAGGGAGTCCGTAGAACTTCTTCACGTGGCTGGAATGTAGCCACCCCTTCCTGCCCTCTACTTTGACGGCTGTCCTCGTTGTTAGAAGAACCAATTTCGGGGTTTGCCAGCGGGGCTCCAACGGACTTCTCCGATCAAAGTTGCGGACGAAGACATAATCCCCCGGGACCACCTCGTGGGGCTTCACATCGGCATTGTCGGGAAAGGCTGCAGCTACCTGTGAACGACAAGATTGTAGTGCAGACATCAAGGAGGCAAGGTAATCTGTCAGCATAATACAGTCAACATCTGTAATTTTTCGCGGAATAGGCGTCCCCCACATATTTGGAGGCCTACCAAAGACCACCTCATACGGGGATAGCCCGGTTCGAGAATGGGCAACCATCCTCATATAGAAGAGGGCTACCGGCAAAGCAACTATCCAGTCAACGCCCTTCTCTCTACAGATTTTGGAAAGCCGGATTTTTAGGGTCTGATTATGACGTTCCACGAGACCTGCTGCCTCGGGATGCCGGACACAGTGGAACTTCCACTGATAGCCTAACAAGAGTGTAATGTGTTTCACAAGCTCGGATGAGAATGGCTGACCGTTATCTGAGTACACAATACGGGGCAAACCGTACCGCGGGAAGAACTCGCGAACCAGTTGCTTGGCTGTTGTTGGAGCAGTATAATCTGAGACTGGGTATGCTTCTGTCCATCGGGAAAGTGCACATTCAACTACGAGGACATACTTGAAACCTCGGCAGCGGTCCATCTGGATGTAATCCATCTGGAGGACTTCAAAAGGGTGATCGGGAGGCTGAAATCCACCTTGCTCTACAGGGATGCTTTTACCTGGATTAAACTGACAACAAATCATGCAAGTACGCACTTTCTGTTTGGCTGCTGCTCGTAAGTTCTTGTTGTACCATATGTGTTGAATGCTATCTAGCATTGCCTTTTCTCCTAGGTGTGCTGGACTATGTATCGTGTTAATGATGATCTGAACCATAGAGTCGGGGAGAAACCATGTATATTTTCCCTTCGTCATCCATCCCTGATCTGTTTGGATCCCTCCTAGTTCAGTCCACTTCTGGATTTCGTCTGGTGTGGCATGTGTCTGTATGTCAATTACATCATGGGCGGGATCCCTGACTGTCATGCAGTGTGTTGGTGTCGGAACTATTGTCTTTGTCGAGTCAGTCGCATGCCTTGGACTCTGAGCCGTTTGCTTAGCTGTTCGGTCTGCCAGGTCGTTACCCTGGGAGATCGTGTCGGTAACCTTTGTATGTGCTTTACACTTCATGATAGAGATTGCAGTAGGTAGATGTATTGCATCTAATAAACCTTGAATGAGAGGACCGTGTTGGATGTTGGCACCGTGAGAAGTTAAGTAACCCCTCTCTCGCCAGAGGACTCCAAAATCGTGAACGACTCCGAATGCATAACGTGAATCAGTGTATATGTTGACTCTCTTATTCTTGGCTTGAATACATGCTTGTGTCAGAGCGATGAGCTCTGCAGCTTGAGCTGACAGGGTGTCAATACAATTTGTTTCTATGACTTCGGTATCTGTAGTGACTGCGTAGGCTGCCACTAATTCTCCTGTACCTGTTCTCATACATGAACCATCCACATAAAGTGTCAGGTCCGGATCTGGCAATGGGACATCTGTCAAGTCCTGTCTGGGTTTTGTTGTAATAGTAATGACTTCAATGCAATCATGTGCCAATGGATCTACTCCGTTTAATGGCAACAATGTGGCGGGATTTAATGTGCTACAGCGTCTGATTTCTATGTGTGATTGAAACAATGTCAATTCATAACCTGTCAGTCTTGCTATGGTCAAGTGTTGGGTCTGTGTGCGATTTAAAAGAACTTCCACTGAATGTGGAACTTGTACTGTCAATTGATGCCCTAATACTATGGCATCGCTCTGCCTGATTGCTAAAGCTGTCGCTGCAACTGATTTCAAACACGCAGGTAAAGCCTGAGCCACCGGATCTAATGTGCTAGAAAAGTAAGCACACGGTTTGTGTGAACCTGCTTGTTCCTGGGTGAGGACTGACAAGGCAGTACCTTCACGTTCTGTGACAAAAAGTGTAAAAGGTTTACTGTAACATGGTGTTGCTAAAACAGGTGCTTGGCATAAGGCTTTCTTTAAGTTGTCAAAAGCTTGTGTATGTTCCTGAGTCCAAGGGAGGACAGTCGATGTCGCTGCCTCCTGGGTTGTCAACTGGATGAGTGGCTTTGCTAGAAATGCATATTGGGGAATCCATTGTCTACAGTACGAGGTGAGGCCTATGAAAGCCCGCACCTCCTTTTGTGTCTTTGGTGGTGACATGTTTACAATTAACTGAATGCGATCAGGAGTGAGCTGTCTCCCCACTTTGGACAGCAAGTGACCCAGGTACACAACTTGCTGAACACAGAATTGCAGCTTCGAAGGGGACACCTTGTGCCCCTTGTCGGCCAGGAAATTCAGAACTGTCAGTGATGCATTTTCACATTCGGGTTCGCTCCGTGCGGTGATCAGCAGATCATCGACATACTGGAGTAGGGCAGTGTTAGCTGGCATGTGAATACTGTCGAGTTGTCTTTTCAGTGCTTGACTATAGATGCTGGGGCTTTCTGTGAATCCTTGAGGTGCGCGTGCAAATTTGAAAGATCGTCCATTTAAACTGAATCCGAACAAGTATTGGCTTTCTGGATCAATTGGGACACTGAAGAAGGCGTTCTTGAGGTCAATTACAGTAAAGAACGTCGCTTCTGAATCAATAGCTGTCAGTAATGAAGAGATATCTGGGACCACAGGATACTGTGGTACAATGCATTTATTCAATTCGCGTAAATCGATAACTAATCGATAAACAGGTGGTGCATTTGGATCAGTACGTTTAAGAACTGGTATGATAGGAGAATTACATACATTGGAGTCGGTTTCTACAACCACTCCTTGTGCAATGAGCTCGTCAATAATTCTCAGTAAAACCACTACAGCATCTGGAGGTAACCTATATTGTCGAATTCGTGGTAGTACCACTCCTGCTTTGAGTGTGACTCGATATGGTGTAATGTGCATACACCCTACATCAGTGGGACCTTGTGCCCACAAGTGTGCAGGTACATTCTGTAACCGGGGATCCATATCTCTTAATACATAATGGCCTTTAAAATCTCGCAAAAATAAGCGTACTCCTTCCGGAGAACAGCATATTATAGCTCCTAGAGCTTTTAGTGTCTTTATTCCTAATAAGTTTTCTGGGCATCTGGGGCGCTAGAGGGCGCCGGACGAGATGGCCGCACTTGCGTGAGGCTCTGTCTAGACCATCCGACATTCGCCCATTAATCCTGCCATTTCCGACACCTGCACCCTGAAATCAGGCTGGGGGGGCCCCGCTGCCATCGGGGGCCTGCCGAGTGCTTTTTTTTCCGGAGTCCGAGGCTGCACTGAGCGCCCTTGGGGACGGACTGTTCCGGGCTGTGATACCGCTGCCTGAAAACTTCGCGCCTAATGGAGCGAGACTGACGCGGCTGGACGGACTGAGCGCTCTGCTGGGTCCTGCGCTTACTGCCCTGCGGAAGCGGAGACCGGGACTGGAGGCGTCAAGGCAGAGGCGGGGACGACCTGAGGCATACCCCCGGAGCGGCGCTGAGGCGGCGAACGGCCTGGACCCGGCCCTGCTGGAGTCGGTAAGGGGGGCGGGGCGCTACGCAAGCCCGGGGCTGCGGAGGTGGCGCCGGGCCTGCTTGGGCCGCGTCGCGCGAGCTGATTCTGGCGGGGGCAGGGAGAGAGGGTCGGCGGAGTGGTGGAGCTGCGCAGTGGGGGCTCTGCTGATAGCGCGCTCTCGCCCTGGACCACAGCTGTGCGCTGCTCTGATTGACGCTGATCTGCTGCATTGCATGGATAGGCTGCATGCCTGGAGTTCTGTGGAGAGTCCGCCATGATGTGTGTTTGAGCTACGGACAGGGAGCCTATCGGGGCCTGATAGGTGTATTGTGCCCTGCAACCGGGGGAGTAGACTTGCGGAGGGGGACCCTGGTGGATATGGTACTGCCTCTGTGACTGCCTGGCGGACACCGGCTTGTGGGCCCAGGGGGGAGCATTGAAGACGTCTGGGATTGCTTAGGGGTGCACTCTCCCGCCGAGCGCGGAGGATCTATCTGAACTGTGGAAAGGAGCACTGCTACAGACTGGGACGGGCGAGGGCTCCCTAGTGCTACTACTTGCACCACTCTGGGGGTATCACCTGGCGCATCAGCTCTGTAGGACTGCGCATTGGACTGTGCTGTATCCTTTGCCGCCATGGGCAGAACGGAGAGGAACCAGCCGAAAATCACATTTGAAGCGAAAAAAACTGCGCTCATGCCCTCCCAGGCACCAGCTGACACTGACCAGGGAGGGGCTGTGGGGGGTGCCCCGAATCTCGAATCCACGCTAATAGCGATGCAAAAAACCCTACAATCCATTGAGGGCACCATGGAGTCAGTCAATCACCGTCTTGACCAAATGGCAACGCAATTTGACCGCCAAAACGAGCGAATGGGGGAAGTGGAGCAGAGGGTATCTGCCACGGAGGATGGACTGGCCACCGTCTCGTCTAAAGTATTCAACATGGAAAGGGTGCTGGCGGTCATACAGGCGAAGAACGAGGAGTTGGAAGGGAGGTCCAGAAGGAACAATGTAAGGGTCACGGGCCTGCCGGAATCCACAAACGTTGGACGCATGGAGGACTACATCGAAAGAATGCTCATCGACATTTTCGGGGCGGATCAGCTGTCCCGAGTCTTTATTGTGGAGCGTGCTCACCGCTCGCTGGCCAAACGTCCACCGCCTGGGGCACCGCCGCGGCCGATAGTGGCCAGGATTCTGAACTATAGGGACAGGGACACTATTCTTCGGCTTGCTAGGGAGAAGGGCTCCATTGAATATCAGGGTAACAAACTTGAGTTCTATCCTGACTTCACCATGGCGGTGCAGACAGCTCGTAAAGAATTTGCCACGGTGAAACAACTTCTGAGGACTGCTAACGTCGCATACGCCATGTTGTACCCTGCACGCCTACGGATAGGTCCACCTTCGGATAACAAGATTTTTTCTTCCCCCAAGGCAGCCATGGACTACGCCAAAAAATTGAAAAAACGTGCCAAAGAGCCGGACGAGCGACGAGATGCGGAGGATGACAGGCAGGATGAGGTCGCTTGAATTGTTTCGCATTCTTGACTGCGGCAGGGGCACTGCTGAGGGGCACTGCACTGGGTCGCCCACACAGTTCAACGTCTGATTTTGCATTGTCAAGTTGTGGAATCCGCTGGTGCCTGAATTGTTTAATTCTAATAACATGGACATTATGGAGGATGGGATGTGCTGGCGGGTGGTGGCTATACGCCTGCTGTTGAATAGCGCTTGGCGGGGTTCTGTCCCCAGTGAACATGGTAGTCAACTTGGCTGGGGATCGCTGGCTCTGGGGAGGCTCTTGCGCGAACTGCCCTGCAGGTTGCAATGCTCTCAACTACGTATATAGCTCTATTGGTGGTGGGCACATCAGGGGCGCTCCTGACAATGTACTGCAGTTTGATAGTTTGCTCCTGGATGTACTGATCACGTGATTGGGGATGCAGGGTTGGAGAAGTTCTTATCGAGTATGGTCTACGCTCCCGTCAATTCTTGGCGGGAGAAGTGTGCCGCTACGCCCCCGATATGGGAGATCCCCACACACTGTTGTTTGAATTGTTGGGGGTTGCACAAGGGGGGGGTCAGGGATGGCTTTGGCAAGTTGGGTACGCTGAAGTGGGTGGTGGGATGGGGGATGGGGCTCTGGGGGCTGTTGAGGGATTGTTTTCTTTCCTGGTCCGGGATGGGGGGTCTGAGATGCGGGTACACTGTGCTCGACGCTTCTGGTTGGGAGTCGGCCTCTTTTACAGAGGAATACCTATCAATTTTGGGTTGAGAGGTGCAGAGGTAGGATGTCTAGGGTGGACACGGGGACCGCTTTACTGGCTTAAGGGAGGCTCGGAGACTTGGCGATATGGACAGGGGGGGTAGAGTCACGTGCGTTACTTGGAATGTGAGAGGTCTTAATCGGCCGCAAAAGACTAGGCAAATGCTTGCATTTCTGAATAGGTGCGGTGCACAGGTAGTATTCCTTCAGGAAACGCACCTTCAGGGCAAGGCGGCTGACATGGTGGGCAAACAATGGGCGGGGGTGCGACTGGCCACTAAGTACTCTTCCTATGCACGGGGGGTGATGATTCTGATTAAAAGAAATATTCCCTTTGAAGTGGTCCATGAAGAAGTTGACCGGGACGGAAGATATATTATTGTACAGGGAAGATTGTGTGGTACGCTGATTACTCTGCTTAATGTGTATGGCCCAAATGTCGATGATCCTGATTTCTATGTTCAGCTCTGGAACAAACTCTATGTGCTTGCCCCGTCAGCTATCCTGTGTGGGGGGGATTGGAATGTCACGCTGGATTCAGATTTGGACAAGAAGCAGGACAGACCTACGGTGCGAAAGAAAGCGGTGGATGCGGTGTGCGAGGGTATGACTGGGCTGCAACTGCTGGATGTATGGAGATTGCGCAATCCGACTGTGCGGGCAGGTACTTGCTACACATCAGCACATGATACATGGTCACGACTGGATTTCTGGCTGGCGACTCGGGATGTGAGTGGTTGGGTGGTGGGTGCTGAACATCTGCCTCGCACTATTTCTGATCATGCACCGGTTACACTGGTACTGAAGATCCCAACGCATGCGCCGGCCCCTTTCACTTGGCGTCTGTCTCCGGGGGTACTCACTGACCAGGTGTTGTCTGAGCGACTGGGACAGATCATAGAGGAGTTTTTCGTTAACAATGTGGGATCCGTCGACAATATGAGTACGGTGTGGGAGGCCTTCAAGGTGACAGTGAGAGGTGCGTGTATAGGACTAAGATCGGGAGTACTCACGTCCATCAGGGACTCCATGACCAGGGTGGAAAGAGAGTTGTTGGCCCTCGAGCGGCGACTGGAAAGGGGTGAGGAGGGCACGATCCTTGCAGACATCAGATCAAAAGTCACTGAGTACAACGAGTTGGCGGAGCAGGAGGTGAAGTTCTTGTCTAAACATGCTACGGCTAGATACTATGGTGAAGGGGGCAGACCAGGGAGGGGACTCGCACATCGCATCAGGGATCCATGGGCACGACATTGTACGGTGCAGGAGATTGAGGATCGGGGGGAGGTGGTGACTAACTCGGAAGGTATATTAGCCTGCTTCTCGAAACATTATGCGCAACTCTATGAGCAACGGGAAACGGCTGATGAGGAGGAAGTGAATCGATATCTGGAGGATGTCGCCTTAGTATGGCTGTCCAGAGGACAGCAGGAATTCTTAATGCATCATATCACGGAAGCCGAATTCAGGGACGCAATTGCGGCTCTTCCGAATGGGAAGGCGGCCGGCACGGATGGGCTGCCCTCCGAATTTTATAAGAAGTATGCGGATTTACTGATTCCCCAGCTGGCACAGGTACTGGAGGAAGCATTTGAGTGTGGACGACTTCCAGCGACTATGAGAGAGGCATTGTTGGTGGCACTGCCTAAACCAGGGAAACCGCCGAATAAGTGCGATTCGTATCGTCCCCTCTCACTTATGAACACTGATGTCAAAATCATTGCCAAAGTATTAGCTACGAGATTACGTTTACTCCTGCCAGTCATGGTACTGCCGGATCAATCAGGATTCATTCCCCTCAGGTCCACTACACATAATCTCCGGGCACTCTTCGCGGTGCTCCACCTGCTTAAGCCGGACCTGCCTGCAGCCGCAGTCATGCTTGACGCGGCCAAGGCCTTTGATTCGGTGGCGTGGAAATATATGCTGACTGTCCTGCACAGGATGGGGGTGCCGCTTTTCTTCACATCGCTAATTGCTTTATTGTATACTGCGCCCACGGCGAGAGTTAGGGTAAACGGGCATGTGTCCTCTTCATTCCCGATACAGAGGGGGACGCGGCAAGGATGCCCTCTATCGCCGTTACTGTTTGCCATCATGATGGAGCCTTTGGCCTGTATTTTACGGCAGAGGTATGCGGAGGCGGCGTTGAAGTTCCCCCTCAGATCCTTGGCTGTGTCGATGTATGCGGACGACATGGTCCTGTATGTTAGAGACCCGGTAATTCATCTTGAAAATATCCTTCGCGAATTCATCAGATTTGGTCGACACTCCGGACTATCTATAAATTGGGACAAATCTGTGATACTGCCACTCACTGACGCGACTCACCAGATTCCGCTGGAGTTCCCTCTGGAGTGGGCGACGGAATCGGTTCGCTATCTGGGTGTCTGGGTACATAGGGACTGTCAGGAAGTCGTAAGGGCTAACTATGGAGTTGCCGTCTCTAAGCTGGAAGATCAGGTGGCGCGATGGACTCGACTCCCTCTGACGCTGGCTGATCGCGCCTCCTTAATCAAAATGGTAGTACTGCCGAAATTTCTTTATCTTTTTGTGAATATCCCTGTCCCGTTGAAGTCGCATTTTTTCGCAAGGTTGAAATCGCTTTTGATCTCGCTCACCTGGGCCGGCAAAAAACCACGCGTGACTTGGGATGTCCTGGTTAAGCCGTATGCACTAGGTGGGTTTGCCCTGCCGGACATGAAGCTTTATTATCTATGCGCACAAGCGCAATTTGCTAGTTACTGGTTTAATGCTCCTCCGTATACCCCGCATGTGGCGCTCGAGGCAAGTGCAGTCCTGCCATATCCGCTGAGGGCAATGATTACTAACAAACATTCGGTATTCGAGAAGGGGGAGATCGATACTGTGCGAATCACGGCGACCGCCTGGGAGGACCTTGGTAGACGTGCTGACAGATTACCGTTGTATGCGCCGGCTATGCCACTGCTGTACCACTCGGATGTATCAGTGTCCAGCGAGATCGGGGGATTGCAGATTCTGAAAGAAGCTGGAGTCCAAACCATGGGGGACCTCTTTCCGGGGGCGTCATTTCTCTCCCTACAGGACATGACAGAACACTCCACTAACACTGTTATGGCTACCTTTATCTATGCTCGTTTGCGGGCAGCAGTGAGGGATTTATTTCCAACATATCCAGCAGAACCGTTAACGCTCGGGGCATTACAGCTGCTCTACACAGCTAAAGATAGAACCAAATTGCTCTCTAAACTTTATAAGGCTGCGCAGGAGGATGAGGGAGGGGGTGCGACCTTGGCCAGGGCACGCTGGGATAGGAGCCTGCCAGAACCTCTGAGCGATGATGAATGGAATGAATGCTGCGGCATGACAGGGGGATATGTGATTAATGGCAACTTCCGACTTCTGCACTATAAATTTCTGCATCAGTGGTATTACACGCCGGTTCAGCTGGTCAGATACGGGCTTCGAACTACTGCCCAATGTGTCCGGTGCGGTGCTGACAATGCCGATTTTGTACACCTGGCCTGGGGCTGTCCGCGTGTGTATGATTTTTGGAAGGAAGTAACTGAGAGACTGACTGTCATGGTGTCAAACGAAGTAAAGCTGGATATGCGCCTATGCCTTTTGGGCATTGCTTCTGGTGTGTCAGCACAATCGCGACGGCTTGTGGTATTGGCACTACAATTGGCTAAGAGGCGGGTTGCTATAGGATGGGGAGGTAGGAGGGCACCTAATGTACAGCTGTGGTTGAATGACATGGCCTACTGCAGGGACCAATTAAACTGCTACTATGAGGGTCTGCCTGAGAAATCTCGCCCGCGGGATGTGTGGGCTCCATTTACGCTCTATGTGCTGTCTCTGGAAAATTCTGATAGTGAGAGGAGTGAGATCGCTGACTTGTCGGGGGGTGAACAGGAATCTGATTGAATGCTGCCTAAATGTGTGTGAGAAGTATATTCTATGTAGGATGAGGGACTAGCGGTACCCATTTTGGATCTTCACATTGGGCCTGGGAAATTGATATGATGTGGCCGCCTTTTGGGGTCTCACACTGCTGTGGGTGTTATAGGAGAGAATGTGGGAAGATACCTACCTCATTCACATGCGTTATGGTACCTGATGTACCGGCTGACTTTTGGACACTATAAATGTCGGACTTGGAATACACATCAGGACCAGGATCGGGAGGGTTGGGAGGGAGTTGGGGATGGTTGTCGGTTAACTTTGTTCCTGTAACAATTGAAAAAGAGACCGAGATCACATAAGGGCTACACGGCCGGAATCAATGGTGTACTTTGGATGCTGATTAAAGACCATTCATAGTGCCTTCATGGGCTGAGCATTCACTGACTATGCGCTCTAGACGAAGCACTGTCTTCTCCAGCCTGTCTATATTGTGTGGTGCACCGATTGCGGCCGGCCCTGTAAGTGGGTTGTAGGCACACCGCTGTGTATATGAATAATGTGCAATAAAGGTCTACCAAAAAAAAAAAAAAAAAAAAAAAAAAAAAAAAGTTTTCTGGGCATGATTTTGTGAGTAATAAATCTGTAGTCCGTGTCAGAGGACCAACTGCAAGGGGGAGTGGCTGTGATACCTCATTAATAATAGGTTTTCCTGAAAATCCAAGGGAAACATTCTGTGAGCCTGAGAGGGGTGCCCCTGGAACCTCATTGTGACTGATTGTGGTCCTGCTTGCCCCTGTATCAATCAAAAACTTTCTGTCTTTTCCTAGCACCTGACTGTGTACATAAGGACCCTCTTGATCTACGGGAACTTCAATAAGGGGCAAGCCAAATTCCCTCTCTAGGCTGTTTCATGTGTATCGTTGATAATCAGGGTAGTCGTTCTGTGCGTATTGGTACATCTGTTGTGTTGTGTTCTGTGTTGCAGTTATAGGCTGTTGCTGTGGGACTGCCACAGTTTGTGATGAAGCTGGCATAGGCGGAATATGTTGTATATTCTGTGGTACTTGTTGCTGGACCTGATCTTGTCTGGGTACGCGCGGTCTCTCCTTGGTCTTACCCGTGGAGATATTGTGTTTCAGAACGGCACAATCGTTTACATAATGACCTGGCTGTTTGCAGTAGTTACATGTCCCTTTAACAGGAGCTGTCGTATTACTAGGCTGGGTCCCACCCTTTTTATGTCCTTCGGCGGGAACTGACTGGGCAACTAACATTTTCATTTTCGTGTCTTTCATGCGTCTTTGTTCATGTTGTTGTTCTTCTCTAATTCTATTCTGGTGGTACTGTAACATTTGTAACATTTGTGAAGGGGTGTTAGCTTGCCAAGTACTTTCGACTTTCAATACTCTATTCTTAACCTGGGGCAGTGAATTCTCGACCAATTTCGTTACAAAAAGATGTGGATATGACTCGCTACTTGCTTTCAGACCGCTATTAATGCCAAAACATTTTTCAAATCTGGTATAGAAATCACTGGTATCTTCATCAGGTTTCTGTTTACAAGCTGAAATGGCACCCCAATCTTCCTTTTTAGTACTTAATAAACGTGGCAACACTTGTACTAACAATCCTGGTAATGCTTTAACTTTATCCCCGAGCCCTTGGCCCGGAATTCTAGTACTTTCTTCGTTTTCTAATGCAGCCCAATCAATCTTTGTGTCTCCCACCTCCCACTCTTTTTCTTTGAGTTTCTCGTATATACCGGGAGGTAGTAACACTTTCAATATTTTCATAATATCGGGATAAGTATAGTCACCCATTAGTATCATGTCTTTTATTACACGGTGGAAACCTGCGGGATCTTTGTCATGACTAGGTACTAATTTTTTAATTTCCAATAGTTCTATTTTAGTTATGGGGGTGTACACAAACACACGTCTAAACGTATTGTCTGCGTTCTGTACTGGGTGCACTTCTCGCAACGGATTCTGTCCGTCCATGTAATACATTTTTCTTTCCATGACATGTGCTGAATTGGTCTGTGGACATAGGAAGGCGCTATATCTGTGTCGGTGTTCTAGAATTATTTTAATTAGATCGGTACCTAGACCTCTCCATTTGTTCATGAGTAGTTCTATTAATATATCAGGCAAGGGGCCTGGGTCAGAATGTTGGCTTCTATACAATAAGAGCAGGTGTTGTATCATGTATGTACCAGCTAAACGCTGTTCACTCGGTGTCAGGTTCAAGAACGTATGTGCTAACGCATCATCACCATATTTCTCAGAATTGTCAGCCCATTGTACGGCTGACCTGGCTAATTCTTGTTCATCCATAGAATCGAGTACATGGTACCCCATTCGTTCTCGAAGTCTGTTATCAGTAGCTTGGAATAAGTGTTCAGGAGTTCTTGGATTGCACATGGCTTCTTGGAATATTCTTTTACTTTCTGGACGTACTGGCCGTATTGAATTATTGAAGGGTCTTCCCTTACCTACATATGCTATCGTTTCTCTGACTGGTAATTGCGTCTGTTCTGGGGTCTGCTCATGCTCATCCTCCTCCTCTGAAGATTCAACTTTGTCTGAATCTATTTCCGGTGGTGGCTGTCTTTTCTCATGCATCTTTTTTATTGCATTTCTTATTCTTCGGTACATATTTTCTACACAGGCCTCTTTATCGTGATTCCCATCTGCGATATTCTGGCCCCACCGGTGGAGTGCTTTCACGTCGTCCGGGTTCATACCCGGCCTATCTACTTCCCTTATGAAACAGTTTATAAGAAACCGTAATATCTTGGCTTTCGTATCCACTTTCTGATAGGCCATGGCCTCCTTAATACTTTCAGGCCCTACTCCTGTCTGTACGAACTGATATATCCGATCTAGATGATCTACCATTCCAGGTAGGGTTAATAAGAAGTTCGTAACTCGTCGTAAGCGTACTGATGCGAGCAACATTCTTTCGTCATTCTTTTTACCAGGCACTGGATCATATCTACAGTCTGCAAGACGATCTCCATGTAGTGTAATATCGCCTGTTCTAGGTGTACGTTGTTGTGCTAGGTCTCTATAGGTCAGCCGATGGGCCGATGGCGGGGTCTGGTAACCTGTCGCTCCTCCGGACGCGCCTCCTGAGGCGCCAGCTCCGAAGGGGTTCGTTGAGTGAAAAGCGGAGGGAGCAGGCCCAGGAATAGGTGGAAGGACAGCTGGAAGACCAGGAGGAACAGGAGGAGGAGTGGCTTGTCGAGGAGGAAGGAGCTGACCATCTTGGTCGGTAGGAGGAGGTGTGCGTGGCGGTGCGGTATTTACATATGCGGGAGCCACATCATCCAGATAGGACGAAAGGAAAATGTCCTTTGCTGTTTTCTGGTGTATTTTAGTCGGGAGCAGTGGGGGTGGTAGTTCTTTTGGTACCTCCGGGGTGGCTTTAGGCAAACCCTCGGTCAAGAGGGGGTACATGCCGTTCATGAGTGTGTTTCGCTGCCTGTCTACCTGTTCTAATTTTACTCGGGTACCTTCCTCAATTAATACGTTTTCCTGGACTTTCTCTGGATCCTCCCTCCTTTTCTCTTCTTTTCTAAGTGCTTTTTCTGTACGCCTATGTGATTCTTTACGCCATAATTCAATGGCATCCTTCTGTGACTGTCTGGCTTTCTTTTTCCACAATGCTTCCTCTACCCTCATGATGCAATCTGCATCCCATGTCCCAGCAGCAGGCCACCTCTGATTCTCGGATAATTCTTTAGTGTAGTCCACCCATAAGTCGAGGAATAAAACGGCATCTAGGCCATGTTTATGGTACATAAAGTACCCTGGAGTGTCCCTAGGTGGAATGGGAACAGCTTCTTCTAATACCCCTTTTCTAGTTCTTATCTGTCTTAATTTGGAGAACAACGGCATCTTGAAATCTGGCTACTTGGTTCTTACTCAGATATGAACACACTGAACACAATAAGCACAATAATTACGATCGAACAATCACTCATACCACGACATTTTGAGACACATTAAAACATTTTAACATGAATGATGACAATTAAAAGGTAACTTGCTAACTGCATAATACTAGATACACTGCTCAACAGTGCAGACTGGATATACTGCTAAACAGTACAGATACACTGTCTAAAACAGTGCAGACCAGGTCTGTGTACCCACACCTGTCTTGACCGGCACAAACTAATGCGCACGTCTATATGCGTCCCCAGCAACGGTACTCACCGGGAAGCACGGAAACGGAAGGCCTCGGAAACCCTGGACTGGATTCGGACTGGATTCGGACTCGACTCGTGACGCTGATACTTCGGAACGTCGGAACCTGGTGGGCCTCCGTATACCTCGGACCTTGCTCTCTCAGCTAGGCTCTGGTCGGGATCCTCCGCACTTCTCACCGCCTCGTCTGGGTGTCGATCGCAGCCTCAGTCACCTCCGCTGGCCTGAGGGAGATACAGGAAATCCTGCGGGTACGCGTAGTTGTCCGTCCGGCTGTGGCAGGGGGCCAGGCCTGCAACGCACCACCGGCGCGTGAGATGGGGGAGGGGTTCCTATTCGGGCGCCAAATTGTCGTAAATAATTAATTTACCGGTGCTTAATTTCTATAATCAATAAGAATAACTCATAATAAATAAGAGGCAAGATCCGTGATATTTGAGGTTTCTCAAAAGGGTTTTATTCCTATAAAAGGAATTGGGTGATTAGCATATTGGCTCGAGCCAAGGTGGCATACCATTCCGTCACCACATAGGTTCGGGAAGGGACAGACTGACAGAGTCAATGGTAATATGCGAATATGCAAGTATGCGACAATACATAATTGACAGACATTCATATATATAGTCAATGCATTACAGTAAAGGCATATGCAGGAGGCATAACAGCTGAGAAGAGAGATAAGAATACGTGTACGTAATACAAAAAAGGCGTTACAATAGGCGTGCATGAAGGCGTGTACAAAAATGTCATTGAATATGATGTCAGAAATAGGTGGATCCATATAAGAATCCGGCAGTGTCAGCAAAATTACATGGCAGAGATGCGCACGCAGCGGGATGACGTATAATGTACGTGTAACTTGAGGGGTGAAGGGAGACTTGACATTTAGCGCTACAAGTGTAGACGGATGTCTGGATGTCAGATCAACCTAATCCCAAATCGTATCTAATATCTCATGTTTAAGGAACTGTATTATCTGGAGGGAAAAGGTCTCTCGGACAAGAGGCTATTTCTATACTGGTTATGAGTGCGTGTATGAGCGTCTGCGTGTCTACATGAGACGCGAGGGGAGCGAGGGGAGCGAGGGAGGGCATGGGCCTACCATGGAAACAGGGCCATGAATTACTTGCATAGAGACAGTAAGGCCTAACCCTCTGCCCTGCAGCTGGAAGGATGTTGACGTTAATCTACTAGACAGGAATGTATTTTCGAGGAGTGGAGCAGATAATTCGAAGGTTGAATGCAGTCTTGGCAGGCAACGGGCTGAACCGAGCACCGTTAGCCGCGCCAGAAGTAAGGCAAGGGTCACTGGCACAGAGGCAGCCTGGGCTGAGGTTTTCGGAGTCAGAAGGCAGAAATAAAAGACTCGATGGCAGAATTCAGGCCTACTTCGCCAGAGCTGAAAAACGTGTAAGGTATACCACAAAAAGACGTTGGCATAGCATATTTAGGAACTGAATATCCAATCCGTTCATGGCGGATCGGAAAGAGAACATGTTAACGTTGGACGCAAATGTATTTGCGTCTTCATAGCTAGCACAGGAGGGAAGTTACATGCACTTCAAGCTCGTACATGGAGTCGGTGGGGTCTAAGATAGGGGACACAATCGATCATAAATTTTATATTACCTCACTCCTCTTTCTAATTGATGTCACAAATATTTAACATGGTTTTGGCAAAACTGTAGTTTTTATGGTGACACCTTGTGCCCTACATCGGCCGAATAGTTTTACAATGCGGTAGAATCTAAAACACAATCTTCTCATGTTTTTGAGGCCACTAATAAATCATCTATGTATTGGACCAAAACTGAACTTCTGGGCATTACTAATGTTTCTAGGCACTTTTTCAGGATCTGAATAAAGATTGAAGGACTTTCGTGTACCCTTGAGGAACACGATTCTACTCATAGATACGATTTTCAAATTTAAATGAAAAGAGGAATTGGCTATCTGGGTGTAACTGGATAGAAAATAATGCATGACACAAATCGATTACTGTGAACCATCCTGCATTCCATGGTATTTGATACAAAATTACTGCTGGATTAGGCACTACAGGACAACAAGGCACCACTATTTTGTTTATCTTTCTTAGGTCTTGTACTATCCTATATTTCCCGTTAGGTTTCTTAATACCAATTATGGGTGAATTACAAGGACTGCTCATTATTTCTTTTAAAATGCCTTGTTGAATCATTTGTTCTATTTCTGCTATGACACCTGAAATAATTTTTGTGCTCATTCTATATTGTCTTGTGTTTGGGTAATTAGCACCTTCCCTTGCAGTCACTTTCACTGGGTCTACATCTGCCATTAGCCCTACTTCTTTCCCAGTGTAATCCAATATTTTTGGATTTACTGTCCATTTTAATTCATCTGGTACGTCACCTTTTGTCATCATGGAGTACATTTCGTCTACCTCCGTTCCTTGTTTTGCTAGCATTAATTTGTAAATACTATCTTTATCAGGGGTTTGGCTTGTCACACCATCCGGTGTACAATATATGGTACAATTCATCTTACACAGTAAATACCTGCCTAACAAATTTACAGGACTGGAATCACAAACTACGAACATGTGCATTTATTTAAAAATTCCTATACACACTTCCACGGGTTCTGTAATTGGGTTTCTGATCTGTTGGTTAGAAACTCCAACTACTTGGATGGCTTAGCCAGAGAGCGGCGGGTTTGAGATTTCTGTTGTTCTCACAGTAGAATGGGTAGCACCAGTGTCCAATAAGAAGGTAATATCCATTCCTTCTACTTTTCCGTCAATATATGGACCCGACTGATATACCGGTAAGGATGCGCCAAGTACGCATTCCTCTTTCCCCTTCCTCAGGCACCGTCATAATTCATCCTGCGATTAACTATTATTCTGTAAAAGAAATTGCGAAGTTTCTGAATTTGGCTTACCACTTTCTCCTTGAAAATCTCCTTGCTCTGTTCACAAAATTTGGCATAGGGGCAGGTGGTAACTGATTCTGTGGATTTACAAACAGTTGTGGTTTACTCAATATCACCTCATTCTGCGTCTGTGGATTTAAATTTTGATTTGGGCCATTATTAGTTTGAATATTTTTACACTTGTTTTTCCATTGCCCCAATTTCCCGCAGCAATGACAAAGAAACTTCTCCTTTACATCTTCTCTACTTAGTTTCCCTCTTGGTTTTCACCTATTATTTTCACTCTGTCCTGATCCTTTATTCTGTTTGTTATTTAATTTGAGTTCTTGTTCTTCCAATTTTACTTGTGCCCACATTACTTTTTCTTCCAACTTTTTTTGTCTATTATCTATTTAATCTCCATAATATTTGCCATATTATAAGAATTCATCTATGGGTTTCATTTGCCAGCACAGCATATGTGTTTGGATCATTTGACAAATCTCTGGTCTCAATCCGGATACGAATCGATACACAAAATGTCCCATACTTTTATCACCAATATTTTCAAATCCACTATACTGCTTGAACACCTGCAACAGACGGTCATAGTAAGCACGGACCGTCTCATTTATTTCTTGTGTGGTTCTATCTATTTTTAACCCATCTGTTCCTTTTGGATGAGTTTTACCTTTCAAGAAAGTAATCACATGCTTATATTTCTTCTTCTAAAGGTGCACCTGCTTTCTCATCTCATGGATACTCATCACTAGTCCAATCTACTGTGATTTTACACTCTGTCCATAAATCAGTAGGTACCACTATGTCAAACAGACCATCCAAATCTTTCAACAAAACCTTGGAAACTTTCACTAACCTTTCAACTTGTCTGTACCATTCAACTGGCTTTTCTCTTAATTTTGGGAAATCGTTTGTAAATGATAAAAAATATTGACTAGTCCATGGAACATGTACAAATCCTCCTGCCGGTTCTTCTCTCATGGGGCACAATATTTCTGTCTTTCTAGGTTCTCGCAGTACAAGTTACTTACCTTCGGTAACAATGTATCTGGTAGAGACGATTCTAGCTGCAGATTACTTAATGTAGACGTATCCCCAGGCGTGAGACTGGATCTGGAATGTTTTTCTTTTCCAAGCAGCTCTGCGCTCCGGGGGGAGTGGTACCGTGTGACTCCACCCTGACGTCATTCGCGGGCCTGACGTCATCAAAGTCACATTAGCCCTACCCTGGCGCGCTGACATCAGTTTTCTTCAGAGAACTTTTCCGCGCCACAACGCAGAGCCATAACAAACACTGTGAGAATATGGGAACAGTGTGCGAAACAGCTGACAAACAGAAAGGAAAGAAGCGAATGGAGGGGAACAGCCCATTTGGGAAAGTACCAGGCACTGTGGGAACGAAAGTCATAGAAGGGAAGCGCAGTCACAGCCACTGCAAAGCAACCCCGCAAACAAATACAACATTCTCCCTGGAGACAGGAAAAGCATATGAAAAACTGTGCAGCAGACGAAGAAGCATGCAACCACAGCCCATTGACAGGGAAAGACAGAAGAGCAACGACAATTGACCCTAAGACAATACCACCAGCTAGAGTCGCGTCCCATGAAAGGAGCTGAGGCTGAGGCCCAGCCAAGAGACCCCAACTCAGAGGACTGCACATGAGTCAGAAACTCCAAACAAGGAAAAAGGAAGGGGAAATATGAGAAGGCCCCACACTGGAAGCACCAGAGTGTAGGAATGCAGGCGCACCCATGAACCTACAAGTCACGTACCAGAAAGGAAGAATGGATGCAAACCCACCAAACATGCATCCCGCTAGGGAGGAGTGAAAGAGGGCACTCGCAGAAGACAAAGCACCCAGAGGCAAGCGAGTGCGGAAGAGCAAGCTTAAGGCCCTCGCAGAACGGGGAGGAAGGGTAGGTCGTGAAGGAATCTGCGGCTAGAATCGTCTCTACCAGATACATCGTTACTGAAGGTAAGTAACTTGTACATCTGATAGAGAATACTAGCCGCAGATTCCTTAACATAGACTAGATATCCTAGCCATACCCACGGGGAAGGAGGGTCTGCGAGAGGACCACACCAGCCTGGACATAAAAGAGGGGCCCATAGGGAAAGAGTCCGACGGACAGGGCGAGAAGCCCTGTCCCCCCAGGCAAGGGGAACCCTACAGTCAGAACACCACCGAACCCAAGGGGGATGCGGACAGAAGAAAGGAATAAAGAAGAGGAAGCCTGTTCACACTCCGCAGAGGAAACAGGGGCAAGGGGAGGCCGAAGCACCCCACGCCTACATCAGGCAACAAAAGCCCTCATCCAGGGCCAAGGCAAGGAAGAGGAAGAATATCAACCTAGAGACACCAAGTAGACGAGGCAGAAAGAAGGCAGGTCCCCCCCACCGGGAACACATCCCGCGAATAGGGCAGCTGATCCCACCACAGCTAGAAGTCAATAGACCAGACAGAACAGCGCCTACAGCAATACAGCAGGCAGAAGCAGAAAGAGCAGCCTGGGGACACCCAGGAAGACTGGGCAGGGTGCGCCTGAGAGATTGAGGAACAGAAATTCATCTCAGTCCTCAAGACAGAGAGCCAGAAGGCGAAGAAGGCCCCTGAACACACCTCAGGAAGGTGTCCGCACACACAACACAAAAAGACGTGGAACCAGAGCCATGACGCCAGGCCGCAGACAGCAGGGCAGACCAGGCTAACAGAGAAGGGTACCCCAGGGCACCGCCAAAGGCATTCCGACCACCTAGAAGGGAATTGCACCTGCAACGTACTTAAATGCCAGGGAGAGCAGAGACCCGAAGGCGACCACAACTTCCATGCACAGAACAAGCTATATAACAGCTACCACTACCCCACCTGGGGTATTTTAGTCCCAAGACATGGGAACCCTCTTAGGGAAAAACTTCCGCAGCAGAGGACAACAGAAAGAACCGCGGGAATAAAGCCCAGCAGAAGGCTTGCCAAACAATCTCAATGCCAACCTGGTGCAGATCATCCAAGCAAAAACACTCATTAAATATTTTTACATTTCGGGTTATGCTTCTACATATGAATAATAATTCTTCTTCAGAGTACGTATTTAATCTGTCTATTCCCACATTTCCAACTACGATTTCTTCTAACTCTATTTTTCATTTATAAATGTTCAAAATCTTTGATTGTGGTACTGTTTTATCCACTCCTGTGCCCTTCTTTCTAATTCTTCTGGTGACACTAGGGTAGCACTCCTAGTTCTTGCGGAAGTTTCGGTTCATATTTTTTTTTTTAACAACTAGGAGTAACTCTTCTTCGAGTGTCATTTATCTGTTCTCTGATTGGTAAGTCCATTAATGATATTACGGCCTCACATTCACTATCTCGATTATTATATTTTCTTTTCTTGGCTCCTTTACAGGTGTAGCCATAACTGGGGGGTTGGAACAGTTTCTTTCATCCCCATATAATGGGACTACAGGGCCTATAGTCACTGGTATGGTTAATGCTTCTGGGTGTACACTCAATTGGGTTATTTTCTGTATTAATTTTTCCTTATTTTTATTTATGGTTTCTCTTTCCTTTTCCTGTAATACTCTTTCACTTAATGAATCATGCCAAACTTGAGGAACCAATGGGGTTTCTAAATCTGGTGCGCTCTGTAAACTTCCGTTAGGTCTTTCCTGGTATGGCGGAGGATTCTTTGTTAAAATGTCTTCCACAAATAAATCTTCGGATTCACCACAACCGGTCATATTTTTAGCTTTTCTTGTACATTTACCTCCAGATTGCTCATCTGACATTAATACAGGATACAATCCTTCAATAATCATTGCCTGTCTCACTTGTTTCATCTGATCTTCATGCTTTATATGCAACGTCCTAGGATAGAATCCTCTGTGACCCAGAGTACTCCTAGTTCTGTCTCTATCAAATGCCTCCATTTCCCACTCCTCCAGGGCTTCATACTGGGATAATCTAGGTCTAGGCTCCAAGTCATTCATTATATTTCTTTAATTCTGAAAGATTCTACCATTAAATGTACCATGTTCTGGAAAAGCCAATATTCCATCACCTTTTGTATATTCGATCCAATTTTCTAACCATACACAAGTATAATATCCTTTTTCCATCATCATAAATGAAGGAGGAGTTTGAGGCGGTGGGATAAGAATTCCTTCGCTAGTTTTAATAGGTTTATCCTTTTTGAAATATTTTTTGATTTTCTGTATAAATTATATTTTTCTATTCTCACCGTACATATTATAAGTTCTCCTTATGAATTCTTGTTTAACAAAAACCTAGATACCTTTTATCCGGGTGATTCCCTATTAAAGTTGGATCGTGTTTCCACATACAAAATTTATTTTATTTTAAAAATGATACGTGCCTTTGTTTACACTTCGTTTCTCCAATCTCATTGCCGCTTTTATTCTTTAATTGAATCAGGTTTAATTTTATAAAACTCTTTTATCCAATATTAGCGCAGCTTTAGTGGGACGTCAGTATCCATTCCTCACTACTGACCCCTCCTTTACAATCCTTCGTAACTCACACGCCTGCCGTCTCGACCAATGCCAGCGCGGCACCTGATGAGGTCAGCATGACAACTGACCCCTCCTTTACAATTCCCTGTCTTGTTACTCACACCAGCTGATTCGGCCAATCCCAACGCGTACTTTGTGACGTCTTTGCAACTCCGGCAGCAGACCCTCCCTTCACAAGGTAATACAAAAACATATTTTCTTTAATTTTTCACCAAAATTTCATTAATAAGAACATAAAAACATTTGCTACCCTGTTGATTTCACACAACCCAAATGGTTAAATTCTTTTACTACGAGTAAAACCTTCTGCTTACTCTTCATGCACTACGGTTAAAACCCTTCCGTTTACTCTTCACATAAGCTCAGAAGAACCTGCTACTCTTCCAGTGTTACCCTTTCTAGGTCATATAACATTAAAAATTCACCAGCGAACTATTTGCTAACAGTCACTCTCACTGTTTCACAACTAAATTTTTTAAAAAAGGCCGAGGAACCTCACAGAGGTGATATTTCCATTCATCACCCGCTATACATTTCCCGGAAATTTCCAGACAACATTAAAAAATATACAAAAACGCGTTTGTTAATAATTAAATCTGTAACCAATAATCAACAACTAATCAATAAAAACCATGCTCTGCAAACCAGCAAACTGATTCAGCGGGATACCAACCTGCGGACAAGTATCACTAACACACACATATTCGGGCCCATATACCACACTCACTTACAATATCCGGTCGATGAAACCTCTCTGGGTATCAATTTTAGGGCTATATCTATACGTCCGTTTTGCCTCTCAGTATTGAGCCTATTTAATTCTAAACCCTTTCATTTCAAATGGATCTATTTTAGTTGACTATGTTTGGCAATTTATGACCATAATATATTTACCTGATTTTTTCATTAAATAACCACACTCTGGTAAGTTTTAAAAGTTTATCTGAATTTTACCGTAAGAATCAAAGACAAATTACAGAGTTAACTCCATCATTCTGAAGAGGTAAGATTCAACTTATTTATATTAAGCTATCATTTTCAATGAAGAGTACCTCAGGAAGAGAGAACAGAGAGAAAAGGCACATTGACACAAATGCACAGATTTATAGTTACCTAGGATGGTGCAAGATCAGACCCCTCTGGCCAAGAGTTTGGGCCCCTCGATAAAAGTTTCAGGTGACAGTTTCAGGACAGGGCAGGTAACCTCTTCTGGATTGAACGCCAGCGCCAAACCCCTCACTGATGCTAATTTCCTCCTCGATTCTTTCGCAAATCTCCTTCCGAGTTCTATTGCCTCCTCGATTCTTCCGCAAAACTTCCTAGTTCTTTTTGTTAATAAAAATTCTACGTCTGTTTTCAGGTATTTCGATCAGCATTCAGACAGCATCTCTATCTCTCAGCGTTCTGGCAGCGAAATAAGGCATCCTCTTCTAACGGACTACCCAATTATACCTTTTGATGGCATGTTCCACCCCCAAATGTTTCAAACTTGTGAAAACTCCTAATTCTGATTGGACAAGCCAAGGGGATGATCATCACACCAGGCTAAGTTTAATACTTTTCTTAAGAGCATTGTCTTATGTTCCCGCCCATTAAATTGTTTCTCCCAGGCTTTATTTCCCACCCATGTTCAAAATGTCTTTATTAACATTGTATAAAGTTCATACATTTGTCCATTGATTATTCAGGATGTTCAGCTGTTTCACAGGACATGGGAAAGGGGTATCCTTGATCGTGTTCCATGACTTGAGATCATGACTCCTGAGTTGTCTCTATTGCGCCTGTGCATGAGGACCACGTGATTATCGGCCTTAACTTTCTTTGAGGCCCAAACACAAACTAACAGAGAAGTCAAAAAGACGAGATGTTAGAATTATGAAAAAATTATTTCACTGTATACCACTTATCTCTACTCTAATCTAGGGCTGGGCGTAGTTTGCGAAGTAGCGTTTCGCGAAGCTACGCAAAGTGCACTTCGCACTACACGAGCTACACGTACCACTACGCAAACTGCGTAGTACCCTGTTCGCACTGTGCAAGATGCCTTTTTCAATGATTGCACAGTGCCGGATGCTTCTCCACAATCATTGAAAAAGGCATCTTGCACAGTGCGAGCTGTAGTTTTCTGCCGCTCTAGTAGATTTTTACTCGAGCTGCAGCTTTCTCAACGCGGACTGGTAGTTTCTCATTGGGAGCGGTCGCGGGCATACGCGGCCACTCGCAATGAGAAACCTGACCTCCCCGCGTTGAGAATCTCACCTGGAGGTTTATTTTCCACGCTTGCGATCAGCAAATTGATGTTGCTGATTACAAACGAGGAAAAAGTCTCGCCGGGATGTCATTTTGCTTGCTCACGGTCGCGAACTTGACGTTGAGGACCGCGAGCAAGCAAAAAATGACCGCTGCACTACGCTACGTGTGTTTGCACTGTGCTAAGTGCAGTTTGCGTAGTGCGAAGTAGCGCAAACTACTCAAACCTAACGTAGTGCTTTGCCCAGGCCTACTCTAATCCCATTTAATAAAAAAAAACTTTTATGCATTAGCACTTAGTATATAACACGGTTTAGTTTCAGGCCAAGCAGATGCTGAGCATGTGAGTCCTTAAAAAGCCATTTTGACTGTCATTAAGCGGAAGCAAAGCTTTCCCTCCAAGTGTTAAGATGTCATGCAGTTGACGCAAGCGCAGTATGTTTCCTGTGTTTAGCAGCCATTTCTGAGTCGCACTAGGGTTACTTGTTAGTAGACACATAGGCAAGCCTCCCCCTTTTCCACTAAATGTAAGAATACCATGTAAAATTAGTACTACAAAAAATATTAGTAATTTATTACGATATTATATGAGAGGATTTATCCAGCAAGTTGCTTACGTGCAAATCTTTGCTCCATCATATGTTCCTGTCAAACAACAGTACCGCCGTTTAAGTCTTTCTGCTATGTTCATCGCCTTGCTAGGTCCCTATTAAACAGAAGCAAGGTCCTGCATATCTCTCTCTGTTCTGTTTACTGCCTTTCTATTTCCCTGGCAAGCAGCAGCACAGCCCTGTACATCCCTCGTCTAGGGTCATTGCCTTGGTATGTCCCTGTCAAACAGCAGTACCGCCTTGTACGTCTCTCTTCTAAGTTCATCACCTTGCTAGGTCCCTATAAAACAGAAGCAAGGTCCTGCATATCTCTCTCTGTTATGTTCATTGTCTTGCTATTTCCCTGTCACGCAGCAGCACAGCCCTGTACATCTCTCTTCTATGTTCATCTACATGCCGCCTAATAGGTCTCTCTTCTATGTTCATCTCCTTGCTAGGTCCCTATTAAACAGAAGCAAGGTCCTGCAAATCTCCCTGCTGTGTTTATTTATTTTTTTTTTAAATATATCTTTTATTCAGTGCAAAGGAAAAAACAAGCATATGTCATACAGAGTCTTGATGTATTAAGGTTCAATAGTTAAAGAAATGCATACATAGATTGTGGAGCGGATCGCAAAGTACATTGCAGCAGTGCGCAGATAAAATCAACATTTAAACATTGCGTGATCATGCTGTCTCTGTTGTTGTAGCTTGTTTAGTGAACAAAATCAATAAAAGCGTAAGGGGAAAAGGATATCAAACTTGGGGTCATGTGGCGTGTGGTGTGACGGGCAGCGGGAACTGCAGTGGGGGGGGGGGGGCAAGGAAGGAGAGGGGGGGGTCCAGTGGTAGTGCTTCGGTCGGTTCGTGTCTGCTCTTGCAAATTCGGGAGCTATGATGGCGATGCGGGAGGGTGGCCGCGGTCTTGACGTGCTGGCGGGGCAGGGGGGGGAAGAGGGGGGATCTAGGTGTCAGGTGTGTGGGCGTTATGCCTGTTGTCTGCTGCGTCTGGAGTGTGGTAGCCATCTCTGTGTTCCCCGTCCGGGGGTGTCTGCCTCTCTGGAGTCTCTGGCGTCTGGAGTCCACTATGGAAGGAGCGGATCATGTCGTCCCAGAGTGTCGCTATGGGGTATTTACGCAGTCCCGCCGTCTCCTCATTATGTAGGGATATACTCTCCGCTTTCGCCCAGTTATCTAGTGAAGCGTGCCAGTGTTCCATCGCAGGTGGTGCCGCCCGCTTCCAGTGCTTTGTGATGAGTCTTTTTGCCGTGATGAGGCCAAGATCCCAGAAGCGGGATGGTACCCTGTTTAATTTGGTCCTATGGAAGAGGCCCAGCAGGCATGCTTCCCACGAGAATGGGATCGGCATCGCCGTACAGCGCCTCAGCAGTGTTAGTATTGATTGCCAGTATGCTTGAAGCCGGGGACATTGCCACAGCATATGGAGGAGGTCTGCTCCCTCCGTGTCACATCTCGGGCATTTGGCCTCTGTGCCCGGGAAATATGAGTTTATCTTGTCCGGGGATAGATATGCGCGGTGTAGGACGTAAAATTGGATCTGTTTGAAGCGTGCATTACGGGGAATGTTGCGGGGACCTGAAAGTATCACCGCCCATTCCTTGTCTGTCCATTCCTTCCCTCTGTCTGCCTCCCATTTATCCCGTAGGGGTTGCAATGTGATTTGTGTGTGCGAGAGCAGCGCCTGTGTCAGCCAGTGCACCACATGCGTCCCGTTGCCCATCACGTGCATGCACTGGACTAGCTGGTGCGTGGGCGGTTCGTCAGCGATGTTTCCCCATTTCGGCGTGAGTGTCCGCAGTATTGAGGCATGTTGCAGGAATTGTCCCGCAGGTAGCCCCGTGTCAGCAGTCAGCGTCTCGAAGGAGAGTAGAGCGCCATCTGCGTACAAATCCGTCATTGTTTCTATGCCTGCGCGTGTCCACTGTTCCAGTGCCGCCTCCGTCACGACTGACGTGGCCTTGGGGGTACCCAGGAGTGGCAACGCTGGCGCGTATGGTGTGGTGGTTCTAGTGAGATGTAAGCATCTATCATAGCACTTCGTGGCCACAGCTACATGCAGTTGCGAGTGTTTCCTAGGGCTCGTCAAGGGGTGGAATAGGGTATGTATCTGCAGTGGGGAGAGGATGTCTGTGGCCGTAGCCGTGTCCTCGAGGTTCCTGCCCGAGATCCAGGCCACCGCCCATTGCACCTGGGCTGCAAGATAATAGAGCTCCAGGTTCGGGACTGCCATGCCGCCTTCAGTGACCGGGTTGTATAGTTTCGTCAGTGCTACTCTTGGCCTGCCTGTGTTCCAGATCAGATCTCTGAGCATGGACTCCAGTTCCCTGAATATACGGACAGGGATGTATAGTTGGAGGTTGGCAAAATATTACAGGAGCCTGGGGAGTATTATCATTTTCGTTAAGGTCACTCTGCTTGGCACATTGATGGGGAGAGTTTTCCAGAAGGCGATCTGTGTTCTGACAGACGTTATGGCCCGTGTCAGATTGCCGTCCAAGATGTCTGGGGGGTCCTATATATGTGTATACCCAGGTACTTGAACGTGGTTTGATACCATGGTAGTCGTTCATTATTGATGTAGAGTACAGGGTCCGGGGCGTCAGGAGTGAACGAGTATGCCCCCGATTTGGCCCAGTTGACCTTGAGGCCTGACATTAATTCGAACGTGCGGAAAATGTCCGACAGTTCCAGCGGCACATTATCTAGGTCTCTGATGTACAAAAGTAAATCGTCCGCATATAGCGACACGACATGTGTGCCGTCTGCTAGCGGGATGCCCCAACGTGCTCCACTGATGCGCAGTCGTTCAGCCAGGGGTTCGATCGCCAGGGAAAATAATAATGGGGAAAGTGGGCAGCCTTGTCTGGTGCCTCTTCTGACATTGATGGACTCGGATATCAGTTTCCCAGTGCGTACTCTTACCTCAGGCTTCCCATATAGCAAGCCCACCAGTTCTATAAAGTCATCACCCAGGTCAAACTTACGCAGCACTGCCAATAGATAGGGCCATTCAACGGAGTCGAACGCCTTCTCCAGGTCCAGCACTAGGCAACCCAATCTTGGCCACGTCTGGACTGCATACTCCTGCACTCGGAACAGCCTCCGAATATTTTGGGAGGTGCATCTTGTTGGGACAAACCCATTTTGGTCTTTGTGCACTAGGGCCGGCACCAGGGCCGCCAGTCTGCGGGCCAGTGTTGATGCCAGGATCTTGTAGTCCGTGTTGAGTAGGGCTAGCGGCCTATATGACCCGAGGAGCGTCTCTTCCCTGCTTGGTTTGAGAAGCGATACCAGCATTGCTTCGTTCATGGATGCTGGTAAGGATGAGCTGTCTAGAGCTGCCGAATATGTTCTGAGCAGTTCAGGGATGAGGATGTCTGAGTATGCTTTGTAATACTCTGCAGGCAGCCCGTCCGGGCCAGGGGTTTTCTCATTAGAGAGGGCAAATATGGCATCACGTAGTTCTTCCGCCACCAACGGTGATCCGAGATCGTCTCGTTGGTTGTCAGTTGGGGTGGGAAGTGTGATTTCCTCTAGGTATGCTTGGATGTCTGGTTGTGAGTTGCCCATTTGTGACCGGTATAATGTCTTATAATGTGCCACGAAGGCAGCATGTATGCCCGCCTGGGTGTACACCACTGTGTCTGCGGTCGGGCTTATGGCCGTCACTGGGGTGGAGCGGTCTTCTCGCAGTATCAGCCAGGCCAATAATTTGCCTGGTTTGCCGCCGTAGCGGTGTGTGCGTGCCGAGTGTGCAGTGAAGTTGACCTGTTTCAGTCTGCCTATCAGTCTGTCGTGTTCCGTCCTCGCCTCAAGCAGCCCTGCGCTATCCCCTCCTGCCGCCTCTTGTTCTTTTTGCAGCAAATCCCCTTCCAACTGTTTCAGGTCTGCCTCCAGCTGTCGGCGGGTGTGTGCCTGGGTGCCGAGGCATAGCCCCCTCAGTACTACTTGTACGCGTCCCACTCTAGCTGGGGTGTGGAAGCAGTGTTGTTGTTATCTTCGAAGTGCTGTGCTGTTTGCGCCCCTATCGAAGTTCTGAATGCGCCGTCAAGCAAGAGGTCTGGTTGTAGTCTCCAGGTGGGGATTGGCGGTCTCGGCTGTTCCCAGGCGATTGTCATGAGGTGTGGGTTATGGTCTGAATGTGTGCGGCCCATGTATTGTGTGTCTCTGATCGCCGGCAGTAGGTCTCTAGATACCATGTACCTATCTAGGCGTACATGTAAGTTGTGTGCCCCTGAGTGGAAGGAGTAGGCCCTGGTGTCTGGGTTGTGGCTGCGCCACGCGTCTTGCAGGTCCCATTGCGTGGACCAGTCCAGGAGGGCTCGCGCTGCGTGATGAGCAGGGGAATTGGGCAGTGGAGGACGGGAGCGATCCAGAGAAGGGTCCAGTGTACAGTTATAGTTATAGTCCCCGCCCAGTACCCACTGTATGCCATGCCATGGCGCCAGGGTGTTGGATAGCTGTGTTAAGAAATCCTGTGTCCCTGCATTGGGTGCATAGATCGAGGCTAACACTATTGGGTTCCCGTCGATCCTGCCTTTGACTGCTACATGCCTCCCCCCGGGGTCCACCAAGGTGTCCTGTGCTATCCATGGGGTGCCCGGGCGTATCCACACCAGTGCCCCCCTAGCATAGGAGGAGTGATGTGTGGCATAAAGGTGACCTCTCCATCTGCGGCGTAAGGTGGTGACTTCTGTTTCGCAGAGGTGCGTCTCCTGTAAGAGGGCAATCTGCACGTTGTGGCGTTTGAGGTATGAATATATTTGGTACCGTCTGGACGGTGTGTGCATCCCTCTCACATTCCATGTACATATATTGATCACAGACATTGCATTATATTAACGGTCTCCCCAGAGCGGCCCCCCCGCCCCACCCCCAACCCGTCCACTGTTCGTAAGGAATATTGTCTGTCCCGTACGCCATTGCAGTATTGTAAAGGGGGAAAATAAGCAATTAACATGGCCAATAAAACAGTTAGCCAATGAACAACGCAAACATGCGAAATAACAAAAGGTCGGTGGGCAAACGTGCTCCCGTCCATGCTCTCAAGGAGAGTAACAAAGTTTAGTTCAGTTCTGGGGGCAGCTGTGCAGTGCTAGCAGCAGCGGCTGGTTAAGTTTTTTTAGAGTCATCATATAGGGGTCGCTCCCCTTCCCGGGGGGTGTATGGAAGCCTAAGCCAGCCTCAATCTTAAGAGTCATGGATACAAAATAGACATTTAATGCCATACATTACGTGTCTTGATCAGTGTGCGGCAGGACAGGTGGCCACAGGAGTAGGGGGTCGGTTGGTCAGTGTCCGTTGGAGCATCATCAGGGCAAATCGTAGATCACAGCTTTCCAGGGGTCTCGCCGAGCCAGGTTGGTCCAGTCTGGATCTGCGATCTCCTCGCTGATGGCCTTTCGAGCGCTCGTGTGGGATTCACGGTGGAAATGTCCTAGGAGCCAGTTAGCTGATGTATTCTGATGTTTGGGGAGTGATGTCCGGTCCAGGATCCGTCACAGGAGAGTCCGACATTCCACATATTGCTTCGTCGTCGCTTGGGGGGTCTTGTGTACCGCTGCCAGTTGGTTCGCTGGGCGCTGGGGAGTGACTGAGTTCCCGCACAAGTTGGAGGGCTTCTTGCTTTTCTTGCTGTGCAGCGTCCGCAGGGGGAGGCGTCTTCTGTGGCCTGTTCGCGTGCTCCTGCGCCCGTTGCCTTGGGCGGCGTCGTCTCCTGTTCCCGCCAAGTTGGCGTCCGCTTGTGCGGTCCGCTGGCGTCCTGGGGGCTGAGTCTGTGCCGCTGTCTAGCCATGCCTCCACTTCGTCTGGGTCTGTAAAGAAATGGGTTCTCTCTCCGGCTATCACTCTTAGTTTCGCAGGGAATAGCAAGGAGTACTGTAGGCCCTGTTGGCGTAGACGCCTTTTCGCCGCTAAGAAGGATTGTCTCTGCCTCTGTACTTGTATGGTGTAGTCCGGGAAGAACATTACCTCTGTGTTTTCGATTCTCACATCAAGTTTGCGCGCTTCTCTCAGTATGGAGTCTCTGTCTCTGTAATTCAGAATGCGGAGAAGCATGGGTCTTGGATTGGAGCCTGTCGCCAGGGGTTTGGTCGGGACTCTATGGGCGCGTTTCACCACAAAATGAGGCGAGAGTGAGCCCTCAGGCAGGATGGATGTCAGCCATCTTTCCATGTGTTCCTCCGGCTTTCTCCCTTCCCATTTCTCCGGAACGCCGACCAGGCGTACATTATTCCTTCGCGCCCTGCCTTCCGCATCCTCGGCCCTGTCTTCTAGGAACTCCACTCGATTCAGCAAGTCCTGTATGTGGGTATGTGTCTGGCTGGCTTGGGGTTGGAGCTCCTTCACAGTTCCCTCCAGTGACGTGGTTCGGTCAGCAAGTTTTTTGTGGTCTGCGCGGAGGTGCGTGAGGTCTATGGCCACACTGTCGATCTTGGTGGCCAGAGAGGTGCGCGTGAGTCGAATTGATTCTTCCAGTCGCTCCATGGCTGCAAGCATGGTATCGAGTTTTGCTGCTGTTTGGTCCTGGTCTGTGGTTTTGCCGGTTTTGTCCATTCTGCCTTTAGTCATCGCGCCCCCAGTGCCGGTCCGTGCCCTGGTCCCGCCAGACATCGGTGTCCGAGGTGGAGTCCGCTTTTCTTGTAGAGGTCCGTATTGGGGGGATGTTGGGCGGGTGGGCCAGGTGCCACAGTCAATCAGTGGGGTGTGCGCCCAGGCACGCGGCGTCGAGTGTTGGGGGCCGGGTCGGGTAAGTGTTCCCGTCGGCTCGTTCCCAGGCGTTCTCTGACCGGGTCGGCCGTCAGTGTCGTGCGCCGTGTCGTGTCTCTCTTCACAGGTGTTCCTGGCCGTGGGAGGTGTGGTGTGTCTTTCAGGCACGGCTTGGTCTTGTCCAGCCTTGCCGATGGCGGGTGGGTGATTGTGGGTAGTCGGCGTCTGGTGGGAACTTGGCAATTGATGTCTGCTTGTGTGGTGATTGTGTGGCGCTAGTTCTCTCCTAGACGGTAGGCAATATCTAGGCGTCGTTCTCCTCGGTGCAGCTCAGTATGTCTGGGCGTCGCTGGGCTAGCGGCGTGGGTTTTCCGGCAGGTTGCAAGCTTGTTCGCGGTAAGGGGCTCAGGCTCCGTGTGCGTTCATGCGTGTTGTGTGTTGCGCCGGCGAGGTACAGTCTGGGTGCCCACCGCTGTCGGCCGTCAGTTGTCTCAGTTTGCGACTCAGGTTCCGCTGTCTATCCGTTCCCCAGGTGCCGAGGGCCCAGTCGCTCACCTTTCCCCCCCTCCGTGCGTGTGGATCTACGCGATGTTCATCGCAGGGGAGTTGCGTTCAGGCCCAGCGGTCGTTCCCAGCCTCGGGGCGCGCCCTCCAATCAGCTCCGGTGATTGCGTGGGGTTTCCGGCCGTGCCGGTGTGGTCGATCCTCCTCAGTGTCCCATCAACGTGCGTTGCGGGCGATCTCTGGTGTACCGGCGCGTGGGTTGTATGAGGTTGGTGTGGGCTGCGTTTTTGGGCCTTCCGACCTGTCCGGATCCCCAGCGTTTCCTGCATTTACGCCGGGGCTGGAGGCAGTGCTCGCGGCTGTGGGCGGCGACAGCCGCCGTTTCCCTCGGTCTGGTCCGATGTATCTGGGTATCGCCGCTCCCGCTGTGGATTTCTAATGTGATTGCCGTCTGCAAGCTGGGGGTCGTATCGCCGCGGGGAGTCAGGGCTCTGCGTGCAGTTGCGGGTATTCGGCACTGTGTTGGTGTTGCTGGTGACCAGGGTTGCGCGTGTCCTGCTCGTCCGCCGCCTCCTGCCTGTGGTCGCCGCGCTGTGTGCCTCTACCGCCGCTGTCTGTTAGGCCCCCAGGAATCCAAGGCCGGACCGCTCACCTCTGTGTTCCGCCGTGCGGTGGATGCATGTGGTGTCTGTCGCAGGAGGGTCGTGCCCAGTCCCGGCTGCTGCCTCCAGCCCCGGGGTCCGTCCGTCAGCACTCTTCCGTTATTGCAGGAGGGTTCCGGTTGAGCTGGTGTGGTCGTCTCTCCCCGGTGCTGTCTTGGCTTAGGTGATGGGCGATCTTCGGTGCGCCGACATGTAGGCCGCATGGATTGAAGGTAGGCCGCGTGTTCGGGCCTTCCGCCTCGTCCGGATCCCCGGTGTTTCCTGGGCTCACGCCGGGACCAGAGGCAATGTTTGCGGCCGCGGGCGGCCAGTGTTCCCCGGTGCAGTGTTGTGGGTCCGATCTGCGCCAAAATCGGACAGGCGCCGCGTCGGGACTACCGGAGCAGTCGCCGGTGGTTTTCGGCTGGCTTCGCCGAGGATAATCCCGGATAAAAGCGCCGGGAAGGGGAGCTCGGCACGGAGCTCTACCCACAGGCGTCCATTCGCTTCGCGTGCTAAGCCACGCCCCCCCCCTCCCTGCTGTGTTTAATGCCTTGCTATTTCTCTGTCACGCAGCAGCACAGCCCTGTACATCTGTCTTCTATGTTTACTGCCACTGAGTTGTACGTTGCACACCCGGAGCAGACATTCAGCAGCAAGCCAGAATTACTTTTGCTTGGTTTGCTCGTGTAGCTCCGTCTTACAGGCTGGCTCCTCTCCCACAGCGTGTGATATTCATCTGGCTCTCAGCGAGCAGAGGGGGCGGTTGCCATTTATTGCCAGGGTGAAACGTTTTCCAGTTACATGGCTTTTCATAAGCAAACATGGAACCATTTAGTGCCCACATCGGCCCAGAATTTGAACATGCAATAAGCAGACCAGACAAATTGTTGATGGGAAAACGGTGTGCGGGTTTATTAGCATACAATGTCAACAAGGTGGGTTATCTTACAGATGATCCAAAGGCAAGCTGCCCCTCGCAGCTTACCACCTGATGGGCCTTCTAGCACCGCGGCCTTGGCAAGACGGTGCTTCGCAGTTGTGGTGAGAGGACTAGCCCCTCCCAATTCTGGTGAACTCTTTGTCCACCATCTTGCTCACACACCCCCCTACGAGTGGCGGAGCATTAAGCGACACCCGGTTGTCCAGGTTTCCAACCGCCTGTAGGATAACGAGGCGCCGTCGCACCCCAGGGTCCACCGCACAGATCTCCCGGGGATATTAGGCCTCAGCACCCTTTGTGCTCCAGAATAGGGACTCCTGCGTCCTTTTTGCCTCTGGATCATCCTGTAACTCCGCCACAGCCCGGGGTGAGGCGACCGCCACGACCAGGGCCCCCCACCTGTACTCCCTTCATTACTTGCAACCTGCTATTCCAAGAGAATCCTCTAAGTCTAGTAGGAAAAGGTCCATCCCCACCTGGGAAAGGTGAACCCCGTCGCTGTCAAAGCAGCCTATGGACTTGGCATGTAGCTCTCCATGTCTTATGAAATCAAAGCCCTGTTGGTCAGTGAATTTGCGCATGGCACAGTTAACCCTCCTGCGCGCAACCTCTAGTGCTAGTCCTATTGTGCCCCGTGCCACACTTGGCGTGGCGTGATTTCTGACCAATAAAGTTCACAGGACCCCAATATGTTACTGATTTTGCACATTGCCTCCTTCATGTCCCTCAGCAATATTCTTTTGCCCAAAAGCTGGTAAGTCGTTCCCTCCGAGGTGGATAACTAGCACGTCTGGAGGATGGAAGGTCCTATCCAATTCCTGCTGCAAGGTAAATGTAGTTGAGCTTATATAGCGCACAGCTACCCGCAGTGGGTGTCCCGGCGCTTGCTTAGGGAACCCGTCCTGATATTCCCCTGTGTGATAGCCCCAGCGGGTATCCACAAGGTGAAAGTCAGGCATCCCGCCGCGAGGGGCCGTTGTGGAGATTAAGCAAGCTATTGCCCAGAGTCGCAGAGTGTGAACCCGTGAGTCGAGAAGGCACCGGAGCGAGAATTATCGAGTCCGTGGAATTTTTAGCCCAAGACCCGCCGAGGCGGGGAATTGAACCCTGGTCCAGGACCGATCTCAGCTTCCGGGTCTGCCGCCTCTAACCCCTGAGCCACACTTCCCCACAGGTGCCCAACAACCCGTTCCACCGCATGCCTGTGACTCCCAGCCAAAGGATCTTGGTTTGGCAAAACCCATGTTTCCAATTCCTGCTTTTGTGGTGGCCCATCACCCAGACGTTCTTTCCTGGTAAATAAAGAGATGTGTTTGTATCAATCTTATTTATTAAACACCACAACACTGCACATCTTTTAAAACAACACTGCAATTAAAAGGACATGCCACAAAACTTTAAACATGAACGTCTTTACCAGTTACTAACACACTGGGTGATCAGTGGAACAAGCTGCTCCTACCAAGCTCATGGTCTAATGTATCTTCTAAAACAGTTAGATTGCCACCTCCCAACCAGCATAATGCCTTCTGCTGGCAGGCCTTCAGTGAAAGCAGTGGTGGCTGCACCTATGCGGAAGGAATGTGTACAAAATCTCTTGCAGGTAGTATTGCCGCCCGACAATGCCAGACAGGTCTGCATGACATGTTCAACCTGATATTTGGTGAGGGGGGAGCAGTCTGCATGGATTAAGAGATAACCTTCAACTGCTGGGCGTGCTGCTAAGTAGGCATAGAAGAGTGAGACTGGACAGTATTTGTCCGCTCCTAAGCTGTTCAAAACAAACACCTTCCCTCCACCCCGCTAGTCAGTCTTAGATTTACGCAAGGTAATTTTGAGTGTCTTTCCTAGGAGGTCAACATCCTGCAAATTCAGTGCCACTCTTGAAGTATCGTTCTTTGATCTAGCCACCAGTTCACAAATTCAAAAAGCCCCGAAGAAGGCCATGCTAAACGTTACTGCGAACAGAGCAGCCTCAAAATCGGAGGAGGTAGCCTGTGGCAGCCAGTTGATCATCCCTTGTAAAGTCTGAAAATCAATGGGAGATCTGCTATCAGGAGCTTTGGGCTCGCTCCTGGCCAAACCTTTTAGCGCTGCCCTGATCACAAAGGCCTTAATAGGATCAGCATCCCCCCTAAGCTTGGTGTGGTGGCTGATTGCAGCAAGGTGGCTAGACATCCAGGAGTGGCTCTTCTTGTTATCTTTAGCCCACAGTATAAAAGACTGCACTCTCGCTTCTAGGGTTGGCGCTCAGTCCACCCATGTTCCCAATAAAGAACAAAACTTGGCAATGCATGTCCTGTATCTAATGAAGGTTGAAGGTGCTAAAGATAGTTCTCCCAGTCCCTTTAATCGCTTCACCACTTCAGGAGGTACCATAGATGTTCTGGGAAAGGTGTTGCCTCCTCTCTCGCTCTCGGCCATGCTTCGCGGAAACGGTGCCACTGAAAACGAGAGAGAGCGTCAGCTGCGATGTTTTTAGTACCTTGGATGTGTCTGGCCCTGCATTTTACATTGCTGAAAAGACACACTCGCACCAACTCCCGTAGAAGACACAACACCAAAGGGCAGATGGCAGAATGGGAGTTAATGGCTTGCACCACCGCAAGGTTATCTGACCATAACAGGACCCTCTTGGCCGCCAGAATAGCCGGCCATAGATGAAAAGCAACAACAATGGGGAAAAGTTCAAGGACAGTGATCTTTGCAGTGACCTTTTTCTTATGCCAGGAATTTGGCTATTTTTCTGCACACCAGTCCCTGTCCAAGATGGCACCAAATCCCTGCCTGTCTGAAGCATCTGTGAAGAGAGCTAGGTCAGGGCTGCTAGCCCAGAGGGCCCTCAATATCACTACCGATTGAAGTTGGCTATGAACTCTGCCCACATGGCCAGATCACGCTGCGTACCTCTACTCAACGTAACCCTGTGGTGCTTCTTGGTGACATTGGCGGTGGCCCTAGCAAGTCTTCTGGCGAACACCCTCCCAGCTGGGATGACTCTCGCAGCAAAGTTCAGCTTTCCTAGTGATCCTTGTATGCATTCAAGGGACGCATTGTCTGCACCTGCCAAGGAGTTGATCAAACTAGCCAGATCGTTAACTTTGTCGGACGGAAGCCTGGACTCACCTAAGACAGTGTCAATTTCAATGCCCAGGAACGTTAACACTTGAGCAGGTCCCACGGTCTTGCCAGGTGCAAGGGGAACCCCCAGGTGTCCAGCAAGATTTTCAAAGTCAGCCAAGGCCTGTGAACATTGCTGTGTCCAGTCTTTCCCGATGAACAGGAAATCGTCTAGGTAATGGGTCACCCCTTCCACTCCATAAGAGTCTTTGAGGGCCCATTGTAGGAAACAACGGAACGCTTCGAAATAAGCGCAGGACACCGCGCAGCCTATGGGCATGCATTTGTCATAGTAATACCAACCGTCTAGCTTGAAGCCCAGTAGGTGAAAGCTGCTCAGGTGAACTGGCAGCAAGCGGTATGTTGATTCAAGGTCGGCCTTCGCTAGCTAGGCCCCTTTGCCCGCCCGCCTGACTAGGTCCAAGGCCACGTCCAGCGTACAATATGACACAGAGCATGCACCCTCCTCCAAACCCTGATTGACAGAAGCCCCCTTTGGGTAAGACAGGTGGTGTATTAGTCTGAAAGCCCCCGGTTCTTTCTTGGGTACTACACCTAGTGGAGAAACAATGAAGTTTTCAAAGGGGGGGGAGCGGGAAAGGACCCCCCACCCTACCCAAAGATATCTCTTTCTCTACTTTAGCCCGAACTACGTCAGGCAGCTCTCTAGCAGATTTGAGGTTCTCCGCCTCCCTATTGTCAGAGGAGCCCACATAAGGTATCCTAAAACCCTGATGGAAGCCAAACAGCAACATGCGGCCATCCTTCCCTAGAGGGTAACGTCTGAGTAAAGGGGTGATGTTGTCCAGCTTAATGGGAGAAGAGCCCAAAGCCAAGCAGCTCAAGTCCGGGGAGGATGACGCAAGAGGCATTTGTACAAAGCCGGGAGAGAGAGACCGTCCTTCCAGATGCAAACCGTTAATGTGAAGGGGTGGCAGGGGGGGTGGGATTAGGTTCAGGCGCGAGGAAGAGGGATTAGCTACTCTGCCCCCTCTGTTAGTCGTGTTTGAGGTGGGATGGGTTTGCAGGAGACTGCAGGGTGAGGTCCCCCACAGGTGTGACATGCATGCAGGAATTTGCAGGTCTTGCCCCAGGAGCAGGTCCCGTTGTTAAACAGGCGACAGGTTCCTGGGGGGGATCTCTTGGAGACTCCTCTATGTCCCCCCATCTGCGACCCCCCGAAAGCTGTGCTTGCCCTTGTTCCCTGTCTGAAAGGACCATCCCTGTGGTTGCTGCCCTGTCTGGGAAGTGCTCGGGCCCCGCTGGCCAATGGCGCTCGGCCCCCCATGTGCTCCATCCAGAGCTGTACTTCCTTTAGGTACAAATCTCATATCAGGGCATTGTGACATCTTTCTCCTAAATTCCCTGTCATAGTTGATCCAACCATTACCTCCCCATTTCATTGCCTCAATATGAATAATTCTGGAGTACTGAACTAGCTCAGGGCCCTGCTCTAGGAATTTTTCCATGGTCACGGAAGCTAAGATGGAGAAAGCTTCGAGCCAGTTGTCAATTGTCAAGGTTGATACTTCACCTTCTTCTCGTCCTCCTTGGCGCCAAACTTCCTTGCGTCCATACCTTCCTGACCTAGCATGAGCAGAGTGAAGATATCCAGGAAATCCAGCCTCCAAATGCCCTCCTTAGTGTCGTGACCTGAGTGTGGGGCACTAGGACCCCGTGGGTCAAGTAGCTGGGGACAGGTCACCGGACAGGACATCCGGTCAGCGGGGCGGGGGAATACACAGAACATGGGATGACCAGGAGGAGCAAGGACGCCATCCCAGGAGTCTATTGTAACTAAGAGAATAAAGCAACCTAAGCAACTGACCTGAGTGATGTGTCGTGTATGTATCGCCCCAGAACAAGGACGCGACAACTGGCGACGAGGATGGGATTCACATCACGCGTGTCCTGCTGAAAAGAAACAATCGTATCGAGGACTGAAAGAAGAGATCGTGACCAGGAGCCCACCCTGATTCACGACCAAGAAGAAGGATTTGAGGCACAACAACTAAGAAAATATGTCCCAAGGAGGAAAACAAGCGTCTGATGAAGAGAACAGCTCCGGTAAGGAATCGGCAGTGAAACGCGCTCGTTTTTTCAAAGGAGGGCGAACTCTCGCGAGAATGAGAGCGGCCATCTTGGGGCCAGGAAATTGAACCAATAGGAGAAGAGAACAGCGCGGCGGCCATTTTGAAGTAAGGCAAGAGCGAGATTGGCTCCGAAATCGCGCGAGATTTCGGCAGCCATTTTGGAATCAGGCAAAAAGGACCAATAGGAGCGGTCTGAGCAGCGGCGGCCATTTTGAAGTCAGGCAAAACGAGGAAACAGCATAGAAAGTGGAAAAAGAAACACAAAGTGCCGATAAGAGCACAGGAGAGTGAAATAAACAAAGGGAAGTGCAAGGAAAAGAACACAAGATAATTAAACAAGCACAGGAAAGTGCAAAAAAAAAAAAATAGAAGAGGATAACTTAATAAGAAAAGTGCCACAAAGAGCATAATAAATGAGAGAATGACAAAGTGCCGATAAGAGCATAGTCAAGAGACAATCATTAAGCACAAACAAAAAGAGGACAACTTAAGAAAAGTGCTGCAAAAAGCACATAAGAACACAGACAAGAGGAAAGTACCGCAAAGAGCACAATAAAGAGAGAATCACAAAGTGCCCAAAAGAGCAAAAAGACGAAAATAAATGACAGAAAGCACGAAGAGACAGTGAACAAGAATACAAAAAGTGGAAATAAAGAAATAAAAGAATAAGTGCCAAAAAGAGCAAAAAGGACGAAAACACGTGCCAGAAAGCACGAAGAGTCGAACAAGTGCTAGAAAAAGAAAAGAAGAACAAAAAAGGAAAGGAGAAGAGGAAAATAACATGGTTGAAACAAGACCAAGTACACAATACTGCAGACAAAAAGACAATAAAAAAACAGAGTCCGTGACCATAGAGGTGGGGGCTCCACAAAGCGAGGCTCGTGCTCGACAGCTGCGCCACAAACATCTCAAGAGAATATCAGAAACAAATAAGAGGACTAGGAAAGCTGAAAGGGAGAAAACCACTACTGAGTCAAGAAATCATCGAGCCGGCAGACGGACCGGCAGCCTGGGTAACACCAATGGTAGATCACTTAGAGTACTTGGATCTAACACTAGGCACGAAGATCACCGCAGATGCTGGCCCAGTAGGATTGGGCACGATAGTGGCCCAACACAAAGCAGAAAAAGAATCACCAAGATCACCAATAGTGATGGACCACCAAGCACTAAAAATGATTTATGGCAACAGAAAAGCAAATTTACCACCAAGGACAGAAAGGTGGGGAAGAAGGTTGATGGACTACGAATTGAAAATAATTAACAAGCATGAAAGAGAACAAAATCTAGCCGACTACATGTCCAGACATCCACGGTCATACAAAAAAGACGCAAGAACAAGGGCGGAAGATCACCTAAACTACATCATAAAGAACAACGCACCGATATTAGCAACAATGTCAGTGCTAGAACAAGAGACAAAAAGAGACACCACCATGCTAGCGATCCAGAAAGTATCGAGGCAACAAAGATGGAGACACACAAACAATAACAGCCTCACGGATCAAGTCAGCAAAGAAGAAGAACTATTAATGCTCGAGACAGTTGGACAGGTTCTGGAGGGAAATCCCGGACTGTGGGCTTACGAATGCGCTTAGGTCTGGATGGCGCCACATCAGGACTGGGCCGGCTGTCCTCAGGGGGTGAGTCACCCACGACTCCTGAATCTTCTTGAGTGGGGGCATGCATGACGCTGTGTGCCCACGCTAAACCCATTGATCGTCCTGCGAGGTACCGGGCAGCGAGTCCTCCACTTGTGAAGGTTCCAGAAAGAGAGGGGGATCCCTGGCTGTCCATAGCTGCTTCCGCTGACGAACAGAACGGCAATCTGGGGATAAAAAACTGGGTCAGCCAAGGAAAAAAATAACTCATGACCACTGGCTATCCTTCCCCCTGCTCACACGAAGCTGTGTGCCCCTATTCCGCTCTATAATTACATAACACTCTGGTATTTGCGAGGTATTGAGAAAGCGCAACTTGCGTGCGAGCCTCCACGCATGAGGATGTGAGTGGGATGGGGGAAAAATTGCCACCGTTAGCAGGAGCTTTGGACTCACTTCGTGGCTAGGCCATTACAGGAGGACCAACCCATCCAACTCCCTCAGTACCCCCTTACCCACACCAGACTTATACCTGTAAAACCTTTAAACTCTGTTAGTTGACTCTGTGGTACGACCTTTCAGGTAAGCCCTGCTGTATCACACACCTGTAAAATAAATCACAAGAATTAAAAAAAATAATAATGTCTTCCTCCCATTTGAATACTCAGATCGTCGAAGCCCTGTTCGCCTTAGCCCTTCCTCCATGAAGAGAAGGAAAACATCTCCTGAAAGGACATTAGAGTTAGCACACCAATCTTCATAAAATTAAACATCATTGGTCGACAGTAAACATCGTGGACTCTTATTTGCTAAAAATACAGAGGGGTAGATGGCTAGAGAGGCAGGTTAAAAGTTCTTATCGCTCTAATCTAGGAAACTTAGACCAGATGAGGCATCCCACCATTTTTGATTAAAATATCCATAGCACGTGAGAACATGTAATCCCCTAAAACCGTTACAGATAGAGAAGCCGCAAACAAGCATGTGCGCCTCGTCTGAACTGTCTGAAATGTGCAGCCTCTTGAAAACATTCCGGCCAGCGTGACAAGCTCGCAAGCCAAATTGAAATGTCGGCCTAGTGCGAAAGTGCACGCGTGCAGCAGTGCAACCACAGGGGAGAGAAAAGCGTCCTGCATCAGGTCGAAAACGGTGTGCAGGATACCGAGCCTGGAAACCCCAACCCACAGCCTCGGGGACTACCGCCCTTACCGGTAAGCCAGATCCGGCGGCGCTGCACAGGGGACACAAAATGGCTGCTGATGAAGGCCGGTTAAGATGGCCGAGCGTCTTCTCCCCCCCAGACAAACAAATGGCCGCGGTCCGCAGGTCCGCCATCGGCAACATGGATGTAATACACGATAAACACACAACATTCTCAAAACCATGCTCAAAACACCGTGAGCGCCGACGGCCCAGTGCACCAACACAAGGCATAAAAGAATAAAGCAAAAGACTTGACCACATTGAGGGGGGGCTGTGTGAAAACCTGCCTAGACTACAGCAAGGCCCAGCTGCAAACCCGTTTTGCGTGGGCCGAAAACACTCACTGAAAACGGCCTTAAGGGTGCCCCAGTGCCACGAAGGAGAGGTGCCCGCATTGGTTCAGTGTCCTGCCCGAAGGAAAGACGCATAACGGGCAAGCGCCGGGAGAGATCGAGGAGGGGACCAAGCGAAACGCCGAGTCCCGCTGAACCCCGCCCACCCCCGGGCAGAAAGGCCACACACGAGGGCCGCCCTGGCTGCAGTGGGTCGGCCGCAGGGAAGCTCGACCCAGAGGCGGCCCTGCCCTCGAAAGAGAAATGGCAGGAAAGCCTGTGTTGGAGGGGGGGCACACCGAAAATACCAGAACCAACGAGCATCAAATGCCTCAAGCGACACAATGCCTCCCACAGCGGCCCGCTACTACGCGGGCCGCCCGACCCAGCTGCAACCCCCCTGATGGGGGGAGAGGGTACGAGGGGGCGAAGAGACACATAGCAAAAGCAGTTACGCTTCTTCCCGGCCTCAGCGGCCCACGCTATGCAGGCCGCCGGACTCAGCTGCGACCCCCCTAGGGGAGGAGCGAGCACGAGGCGGGGGCAAACAACAAACGACTCACCTCAAGTCCTACGCATGAGAGGTGAACATCTGAACATCTGCACGAAGGTGGCCAAAGAGACCGTGTAACTAGGGGAGGAAGCATATATACTTCCTCCTGCCCCCTTTGCAGGCCGGAAGTGAAGCGCCACCCCGGAAGGGGCAACCCTGGGCTGGAGGCGTGCCATCTTGGGGCACTAGGGGGCCGCCCTCTTATGAGGGTCCCCTGTGGGGACGAGTCGGTCCGCCCTCATTCCTCCGTGCAACGTATCAGCAGCTGTACCCAAAATGTTTCTGTTTGGAACAAATTTCACACTTTTAGGGGTTTCATAAATAACCCCTGTATGTCTTGCCAGGTCACAACTGCTGTTTTAGAAGTATCATGTTTAGGAGAGTTATTTGGAATGTCTATGCAATCCACAGTTCTCCTCGTCAAACATTTTCCTAACAAGGTAACTTGTCTCATGTCTATTGACTGTGGTAGGTTTTGGCTAACTACACAAATAACTGAACCCAGCCATCGATTGCGCCTCCTGCCACCTGTTAAATTGGTGTTGGTAGGTAAATAGTGTTGTGCGTGTGTCTCTTTATCATTGTCTGCGTATATTTGCTGGTGTGAGAATTTGAGAGTGTGTGAGGGGTGTTTTTCAAAGCAGGAGCCAGATTGTGTGTTTAAGTCCTGCGACATACACCCGAAACAGATATATGTAATGAATACTGAAAGGTGAGATTGCATAACAGCAGGCCAGGTAATCAGCGCCCTGATTTCCCTGTAATACCTTAAGATCCCTCGGAAATCGGATCCGGGGATTGGATGAAATTATACCCAGGAGCACGCTATCCCTTTCAAATGAGAGACGCCCTCACAATTAACCGGGATAAAGTCAAGTTTTGGAGATATAGGACATGGCAGAAAGATATGCGGCCGCTGACCGGGCTGGACGGGTAGCTGGAAGGCTTTCTACTTTATCAGCGATTTTAAATGTCAGATTTACGTGTCCCAATCAGCCATTAAATTTGATCATTTATGTAGCAAAGAAAATAAAAAGTAATTGTCGCTTGCAGATTTTAACTATTCATGCCTTCAGTCTCTCACATCAACGTTTGTGCATGCTCTCTCGGCTCACGGGTCATGGGTTAACAATTCAAGTTGTTTTACCAAGTGCCAGACACGTTTACGGAACCCACCCCCTCCCTAATGAACATCTATTTTATCAGTCACGGCTCGCATGACTGGCAGGGTAGGGGTGTGTGTGGGGAAAAAAAAACTTATCAGGTCCCGTGCCGCCTCCCTTCCTGGCCGGGTGACACCCAGGGTTTCCTAGAGCAGGAAGGAAGCACGAGTTCTCATCTCACTTCCCCTAAGCCAATTACAATGCTGCAATAGCAGTGTTGTGATTGGTGCGGACTTGTAGGGAGGCCATTTTCTCTAAGTAGGCTGCATACAGCTTACACAGAGAAAATTCAGAGTGCACATGACTGGTTTGGTAGGCCCTGGGCAAGCCACTCCTCCCGGACCCGCCTACCCAACTAGGCATACCCTTTCGTCCACCCCCACCCAGGCATACCCTGCCTTCTGCTTTATCGCAGCGCGAGAAGCAGAAACATAAAATGGTATTTAAAATACTATTTTATGTTTCTGCTTCTCGCACTGCGGGAAAGCAGTTGGGCGACGCTCCTCCGCCCTAATGGATTAGCCGCCCCTGGGCAGAAATACCTATGTGTCATGCCTGCATCCCACTGCCTATGGTATCGGTAAGACGCCCCTCCAGCTGGGTGATCTATACCACTGGTAAGGGTACAGTTGCATGAGCACTTTACCCCTACAGTGTCCAAGTCTATTCTTAGACATTGTAAGTGCAGTAAAGCCATACAGAGTATATGGTCTGAGTGTTTGTCATTATAATGGCTTTACTGAATTCTGGGACGTTTTAAAAAAAATATGTTTATTGGTGTCAATAAGCATGATGACAAACAAATAAATACAATTTGAATAGCCATATTGATGAATGAACAAAGCCCCTACCCATCCCCCCCCCCAACAGGACAGGCAACAGTGCAACGTGCATTTGAAGTATACTGTACATCAGTGACAAGCATGAGTGGAGGATCAGCAACCCATTCGAGGTGAGGTTTCCCAAAATGAAAACAACTTTCCACCAAACAGTAAGGGTTCATACCTAACAGTGCATGTCAAATCCGGATGAGTGAGCAAATATGCAGTAAGAGGTGCCCAGAAATCCTTAGGGCATGAGGCTTCAGGTAATTCCTAAGCATAAATCTCCAATTGATCCCTGCAATAAAGTAAATCTTGGACCCATTTTTTCACAGTTGGAGTGGTTTTCGCTCCCCAGCAGAGCGCTACAGCTCTCTTAGCAAACAGGGTGGAAATTGCAATTATCCGTCTATTGCAGGGCTTTAACTTTTTCACATAACCAAGCAGGCATAGTTCAGGCGTACAATTCACTGGTTCCAGCACAATATCATTGAGTATACTAATCACCTTGGACCAAAATGCAGATATCCCAGCACACATCCAAGCCACAGGTAGGAAATCAGCGTCGGCTTATCCACACCGCACGCAATTAGCAGACTTACGTAGACCATACTTACTAAGTTGCAGAGGGGCATAATATAGTTGATGTAAATATTTAAAGTGGATAGTACGGAGATTACAATTCGCCGTGAGGCAACCAGTCAGCTCACAGCAGGTTTTCCAAACATCCAATGTAAGAAAAGGCCCAGTGCAGTCTGCCATCTAAGATAGGAAGTTTGCTCCTCAAATTCCCGCTGTCGCAGGGAGGCATTGTATAGTTTGGTGATTAGACCCTTCGGCTCCTCCCTCTGCCCACCCCCCCCCCCCCTCCCAGCATAGCTTGCAGTGCCCGCAAAGTCACTGGTTCCTCCGGGTAATCCGGGTAAATAGTTTTGACAGCTTGCCGGACTCTGACATAGGTGAAACTTAACATAAATCCACAAGCTGTAGTCCCCTGTACATCTTGCAATGACCTGAACCGACCTTGTTTATACAGATCCCCCATCTGGGATATACCTACAGCTGCTAGTTCCCACAAGGCAGGCTTCTCCCTTGCAGCAGAAATGTCAGGGTGTGAAGCCAGTGGCAACTGCGGGGCATACAAATATGAGAGCTGCGCCCTTATTGCAAGCATCTTCCAAGCCCATGCAGTGCACAACACTGGGTTAATTTCAGTCCTAGGGCATCCTGAACCCCCAGAAAGGTTCGCTGCCTGCAGAGGCAATGGAAGAACAGCGTTGGACTCAATAGCAAGATGAGGTTGAAACCATGGCGGAAAATGCCAATAGTGCACAAACTGTGCTTGCGTTCACAAATAATATAGTCGGAAGTCAGGAGCCCCAAACCCATCCCAGTCAAATGGCTGCAATAAAACATCCCAGCTACACCGAGGCTTTTACCCACCCCGTACAAATGAAAGGATTGCAGATTGGAGCATCTGAAATAGCGCAATATACAACTTGATTGGAACGTTAACTAAACAAGCATTAGAAATGCAATAGGTCTCGCAGCATTAGAGTTAGTGCTTTTAGAATTGTTTATGGGTTTTTTTGTAAATCTTTAGCATGAGGTTGAGGGTGAGTGAGGGTGAGGGGTTGAGGGTGAGTGAGGGTGAGGCTGAGGCTGAGGGGTTGAGGGTGAGGGTGAGTGAGGGGTTGAGGGTGAGGGGTTGAGGGTGAGTGAGGGTGAGGGGTTGAGGGTGGGTGAGGGGTTGAGGGTGAGGGGTTGAGGGTGAGGGTGAGTGAGGGTGAGTGAGGGTGAGGGTGAGTGAGGGTGGGTGAGGGTGGGTGAGGGTGGGTGAGGGTGAGTGAGGGTGGGTGAGTGTGAGTGAGGGTGAGTGGGGGTGAGTGTGGGTGAGTGTGGGTGAGGGTGAGGGATTGAGGGTGAGGGGTTGAGGGTGAGTGAGGGTGAGGGGTTGAGGGTGAGTGAGGGTGAGGGGTTGAGGGTGAGGGAGGGTGAGGGAGGGTGAGGGGTTGAGGTTGAGGGGTTGAGGGTGAGTGGGGGTGAGTGAGGGTGAGGGGTTGAGGGTGAGTGAGGGTGAAGGTGAGTGAGGGTGAGGTGAGTGAGGGTGGGTGAGTGTGAGTGAGGGTGAGTGTGGGTGAGTGTGGGTGAGGGGTTGAGGGTGAGGGGTTGAGGGTGAGGGGTTGAGGGTGAGGGGTTGAGGGTGAGGGGTTGAGGGTGGGTGAGGGGTTGAGAGTGAGTGAGGGTGAGGGTGAGTGAGGGTGAGGGGTTGAGGGTGAGTGGGGGTGAGTGAGGGTGAGTGAGGGTGAGGGGTTGAGGGTGAGTGAGGGTGAGGGGTTGAGGGTGAGTGAGGATGAGGGGTTGAGGGTGGGTGAGGGTGAGTGAGGGTGAGTGTGAGTGAGGGTGAGTGAGGGTGAGTGAAGGTGGGTGAGGGTGAGGGGTTGAGGGTGATTGAGGGTGAGGCGTTGAGGGTGAGTGAGGGTGAGGGGTTGAGGGTGAGTGAAGGTGAGGGTGAGGGTGAGTGAGGGTGAGGGGTTGAGGGTGAGTGAGGGTGAGGGGTTGAGAGTGAGTGAGGGTGAGTGAGGGTGAGGGGGTGAGGGTGAGTGAGGGTGAGGGGTTGAGGGTGAGGGTGGGTGAGGGTGAGTGAGGGGTTGAGGGTGAGTGAGGGTGAGTGAGGGTGAGGGGTTGAGGGTGAGGGGGTGAGGGTGAGGGGGTGAGGGGGTGAGGGGTTGAGGGTGAGTGAGGGTGAGGGGTTGAGGGTGAGTGAGGGTGAGGGTGAGTGAGGGTGAGTGAGGGTGAGTGAGGGTGAGTGAGAGTGAGGGTGAGTGAGAGTGAGGGTGAGTGAGGGGTTGAGGGTTAGGGTTTGAGGGTGAGTGAGGGTGAGGGGTTGAGGGTGAGGGTGGGTGAGGGTGAGTGAGGGTGAGGGGTTGAGGGTGAGTGAGGGTGAGTGAGGGTGAGGGGGTGAGGGGGTGAGGGTGAGTGAGGGTGAGGGTGAGTGAGGGTGAGGGGTTGAGGGTGAGTGAGGGTGAGGGTGAGTGAGGGTGAGGGGTTGAGGGTGAGGGGTTGAGGGTGAGTGAGGGTGAGTGAGGGTGAGGGGTTGAGGGTGAGTGAGGGTGAGGGGTTGAGGGTGAGTGAGGGTGAGGGGTTGAAGGTGAGTGAGGGTGAGGGTGAGTGAGGGTCTTGAAACTGTTTTTAACCGACAGTCTTTTATTCCTAATCATAGATGAGTGGGAGTAATACAGGGACTGGAGCAGCAGCGCCTCAGTTTGGATTGGTGTGGCAGGCAGGAGAAAGTCAGGAGAGGGAGGAGGGGGAACTGCTTGCGAAATGAAATTAAAAGCGGCCGGGCGGGAAATGCTCTCGGTAGCATTTGTGTGAAGCAGGGGGCGGGAGCAGCCTTTGATGTGCGGATAATTAGGGGAGGAGTAGCCAGGAGATCCAAGCTGGGGAACAGATGGCTGGCGCGATGAGACTGACACAGTAAAGACATTACGGTGAGGCCGGAAACTGTCCACTCGCAGAGTCCATTTATCTCTCCAGGTCTTCATTAGACATGTGCCTTTGAGACCAGTGTTTTAACAAAGGATTCTCTGGAGCTGCTGCGCATAAGCATGAGTGTGGCTGTTGTTGTTGCGAAGGCACATGTAAGTGAGGGCAAGTTAGACCTTTCAGTGCGTCTAAACACTAAAACACACGATACTTTAGAGACCTAAAGTGTTCTAAATTTGCAAAGAGCGATGTGTTTGGCTTCATGGGGACAGGCTTGAATCCTAGTGGGTCCACTTATCCTTCAGAGGTCGGACAAACAATAGTGCATTGAGTTGGGTAACGTCTGTTTTTCAATTTAACACCAAGACTCCCGAAGATGATGCGCTTTACGTTATAACACAGCCTTCTACCAGCCTATTTAATTTTTCGTTTGGAACTAAGCACGTCCTTTTGTAATGTAACGGGTCCTATTGTGAAGCGCTCTGACACAGAGTAAAGTTCGCGCTATATCATAAATAAATGCAAAATGCTACAGCCTAACATGTCACAAGTCCTGTTGTTGCCAGGCTTTATGGACCTTAGTAGTTGCTCTTTAACATGATTTTGTAGCACGTTGAGTTCTGCTTCCCGAAATATAACAACTTTCGGATCATGCGATCACGGTTTTCACATCAGTTGGTCAGAAGAGAGCTTTGCGTATAATCCGTAGTCGAGGATCATCGACACAAACGAGGTGATCTTCAATGGTAATAGAAACAGAAGCCAGACTATGCAACCTTTCCGTGATACTGATTTAATAGCTAGTAGATGTAGAGTAATAGAGATGCGAAAGGTTATTTTTAATTTAAATGGCGCTTTTGCAAACAAAAAAAAAATGTTAGTTATTTATAAATCATAGGATTATAACGATTGGCAAATCGAAGCGTGTTACTCTCATTGTTAAACAAGGGAAATCGGAACCCCGGCAGGAGAAGATCAGGAGCTAGGAAAAGATCGGGAGGCGGAGAGTTGAGGCAGGCAGGCAGGCATGGGAGGAGAGGAGGAGGGGGAGGAGAGTAGGGGAGGCACGGCCTAGCGGCCGTGCAATCAAGTAGTGAGGGGGCGGAGTTGTGGGAAGGCTGAGAGAGAGAGTAGGCGGCTGGGGGCATGTGCACGCGCATTTAAGCTCAATGCGCATGCGCATTGAGCTTAAATTTATCGTGCACTGCAAGGAATCGCCACGATTCCTTGCAGTGTGGATAAAGAGTGGATAACTCGCAATAGTCTCGCTTGCTCGATGCGCATGCGCATCGACAGGCGAGACCTAAAAATAAAGCAGCTTGGGTAAAAAGGTCATTTTTACAACTGCAATTCGATCTGCAAGGGAGAGAGGGGCAGGCACGCCTGTTAAGTAATGCGCATGATAGCCCGACCATAGTTCTCGGATATCACACTGTCTGGATCCCTGTGCAGCCACACCCCAATGTATCGCACAGGATCGCGAGTCCACGTCTGCGGAAACTCCAGTTCCATCTCCCTAGTACCAGCCGTCAGCGGAAACACCACCAACTTTGACCAGTTAATACCAAGGCCTGAATATCGCTCAAATTTGACATATTCCCGTAGCAATTGTGGTAAAAAAAGTAGCAGGATCCTGGACATATAAAAGCATATCATCGGCATATCAGGAGACCACAAGTGGACACTGCCGAAATCCTAATGCCGCAGCTGCATGCCCCTGTCTGAGTTTACAGGCCAGAAGCTCTAGCAATGCAGCAGGTCTTGCATTTACACAAGTTTGAGCTATTGAAATTGCAAATGATAATGCCTTTTATTTTGGTTTTCTTTTACAACATAAATAAAAGGCATAGTCATCTACAATGCCAATAGCTTAAAGTTGCGTAAATGTGAGACCTATTGCATTGCAAATGCTTGCTTGATTTGGGGTTTAAGCTGTATCTAATGATAAGCAGAATATAGATATACCTGAATTGTGATGGTCCATGGAAACACCTTGCTGCATATTTTACAGTAATGCAATCTGTGTTGCTGTATTATGCTTTCAAAAAGCCGATAACATATATAAAAAACACATAACTAATTACTTGCCAAATACATATCGAACATTCCAAACAATTAGGTGAAGGCAGCAACCTCTTATCTTTAAACTAAACTGGATTTCGACCAGCATATTCTACTACAACAGCATACCTTTATCTCTGCTGGCCAAGAAAGAGCTGCAAGAGAACAATACGCTTTGAGTGCTAGATTGATTACAGCTTTGGGGGAAGCTTTCAAGCAAGAGGTTACAACTTATAATAGCTATGTACAAATAGACCTGGGCAGGAATCGAACGATTTAACAAAAATGAACTTCCCTCGAGGTTGCTCATCAAAATTGGAGTTAAACAAGGTCGCTTGCTGGCACTCTTCTCTTTTCCCTATATTTTTTATACCAGCCAGAATATATACATAACTCAGACCGTCTTCTATTCAAACTAGGAAACTAAATTGCAAGTCACCTGGCCTATGCACGTGACTTGGAAATTTTTCAAGCAAACCTCTTCCGGGTTACAAAAAGAACTTAATGAATTTAATGTAGCAAACGGTCTAACGGCTAATATAACAAAGACAGCAATAATGTTCTTTAGGGGGAAGAAAGGAAAAAAGTACACACTGAAGTTAGGACAGCAATCTATAGATGAAGTGAATACATATCTGAGAATTACTATAGATGCCAAACTTTCAGGGGTATTATCACCTCTAAAAACAAAAGTAAACAATCATTCAAAAGATTTGCGCAAGTGTACAGTGGTAGAGCAATCATGTTGCCAATTACATTATTGAATGCTAAGCTCCTTCTAGTTCTTCTATATGCATCATTGGTCCTCAGAGACAACCATGCACAAGAGCGCAGTTCAAACTACATTCAAAATGTCAGAGGACTGTTCAACTTAGGAGCCTCACCACCACATGCTAAACCTCGCCTGGAGCTTAAAATACCACCAGTAACAATGCTACATATCTCATCAACAATAAACTACTTATGTGATTGCACGAAGGTGGGCAAGACACCCCGAAGAGGTTAATTTATGATGAACTAAGAACAAACCACAGACTAACTTCAACTTTAATCTACCCACTATAGCAAAACTAATACAGGGTCGAACCTTGCCACCGATGGACCTACTGACCCGGATGAGAAAACTTTAGTGTAAAGGTACTATAAGAAAAACCCTAGAGACCCAACTAGGACAAGGGAATTAACAACTTTATTAGACTCATATCATTTTATCAAAACATTCATCTATAGATTCGAGGCAGAGGAAAAAAGTTAAATATTTAAGGTTTTGTCTATTAAACATTCCAATTATATACCACATTGATGGATCACAGAAAAGTTGAAAATGCATCTGAAAATCATGCAGATTGTGCTACTAAAATGTGAATCACTAGGGAACATATGTATTTCTCCAAAACTTCAAGATTTATGAAGAAAATTCTTGAGACTGTCATTCATAGAGGCAAAACAAGCATTAACTGTCAAGTGAGCAATAGGCTATTGGTTTACTCTTTAGACTTGTCAGTAAATTGAAAAATTTCCTGATTAAGCATATCAGATGCTAGAGCAAACAACAGGTTCGAACCGTCACCCCGAAGTTACTTGAATTATAATATTGTGCTACAGGAAGTCAACATGAAGGTCTCCCCCGATGTATCGTATTGTTGTCGTTACTTTTAATCATAAGCTGAATTAATTAACATCTTTTCACTCACTTACTGTACATCTGCATAGAAGTGTATTCGGCGACGAGATAACTGTCAAGTCATAGCTCATCACAATTAAAAATATGAAAATATCGAGAAGTAATTACAGCATTTTTTTAATTTAAACTTACCCTTTAATCAACTGGTCGCTTTTTGTTGATTGTTTTTAAAATGTTGGAGGCACATGAGGTCTAAATTATAATACAAAAATGCATTGCATGCTATCAAGATACAACTAGCATGTTTCAATTTAGCGGAGAAACTAATATTAGAGCTCTCGTAGTGTATTCACCAGAATCCAAGGTCACAGAGCCAGTATTTCCCAACACAACCAGCTATAAGCATCACATTCTAGGGAAGCATAACAGGAAGATATCACCTATCATAGGCCCGTGAAGAAAGTCATTAAAGTGAGATAATACAACAAGCTAGTAGAATCATTCTAACCCACGGTCCGGAGCCTTACGTTTGATGTGGCCTTAGAGTGGAAATGAGAAACTGACCAGCAACAATGAAAACAGAAACTGAAAAGGTACAAGACCTATTGACATGGGAGAGCCAAAGGCCGAGAGACTTTTGTACTACCCAGCCTCACTCAAAGGCATTCGAAGCACTTATTTCCCAACATTCTGCCAGGAATACGGAGACTTTTTTAAAGAAAATACAAGATGCAAAAGTATATATATTTACATACTTCTTAGGAAAATGCCAAAAACAGAAGAGGGTGGAAAAGTCCTCCTTCGTACCTCACTCACCATCAGACTTGTAAAGGTGTGATGAGGCCTGGTGAGATGCAGAGAGAAAGGGGGTGAGGGTGAGTGTTAGGGAAGGAAGAGGGCACATTGAAAGCAAGATTTACAGAGGAAGAACTCCGGAGAAGCAGGAAAAGTAAGGGATTGAGAAAAAAAGCGGAGGGAAGAAGTGAGCCGGAGAGGCGTAGGTGCAGGGATTGAGAGTGAGAATGAGGAGAATTGAGAGAATGACTGTGTAAGAGTGTTAAGAGAATCAAGATGGACAGGCAAAGGGAGCGCCAGAGAAACTCAGGCGGAGTGAGGGAGGACAAGGGCGTGCGCTGGAGAGGCCTTCATTGGTGCAGCAAGGAAGGCAGCTGTGCTGGGTTTTCCCTGGGAGGCGAGCGAGGCCTTGTTTCTAACACAGCCCCTGTCAGCACCTGCAGGCTGCCGCTGACTGACATTCCTGGTTTACTTTGAAGAGACAAGCATTTTACAAAATGTTTCTCTCCTTTCCCTTTCTCCTAACGATCCCCCGCCCTCCACCTGCTGCTGCCAAGAAAAAACAGAACTGAAGGAGATATCTTTTGCAGTAGCTCACTCAGTGAGGATTTGGGCATAACTTCAAATAATGTAGGGGATCAAAACTACCCCTAGTAAAGTTAACTTATCTGGACATACTTTGTCACAATATGCTAACATGCAATTTTTCAAACCCGGTTGCAGTCTAAAATTTTTCTGCGACATAGGACTGCAGGGAACAAGGCACCCCCGTTTCTGCATTGGCATCATGGCATAGTAACCACTGTTATGCAAGGCGTGTGTGTTTGGGAGGGGGCCAGGGTAAGGAGGAGTTGCGTGGACTGCACAATAACATATTTGTATATAGAGAGTGGTACAATGAAGCGCTCCGATACCTTCGGGACTAGCTAGCGCTATATAAAATGCAAAAATAAATAGACATATAAAGTGAAAATGGGAGATGTTAGATACTGTGCTGAATGTTTTAAAAGCATCGAAAAGTATCAACTGTCCTAAAAGTCAACTTTAAAAGGCACGCAGGGACTGGCAGCCGACTCCAAGACAAACAAGCGCGACCCAGGTGGCCCACGCTCACAATGCATGATGTTTATAACAGCTTCATCAATGTGCACACGGGGACTGGATGCTTTACTCCTGGAAAAAAAAAGTCTCCAGAGTGTCACGCTGCGAGTAAAGCATCCAGTCCCCACGTGCACATCTTCTGTCCCTCTGCGTGCACGCTGGAATTGTATCGATTCCAAAAGGCCCTTTGCTACGGAGAGCAGCGTGTGCGCGCTGCTAACGCCAGGCGAGACCTAAAAAGCATTGGTGACAGGGGGCATCCCTGCCGCGTGGTCATCCCGATGGAGAACGCTGCGGACACCCAACAGTTGACCCGCACACCTGCGACTGGTTCAGTGTACAGCACTCTAATCCATTGAAGAGAGAACAGGGGAAAATCCGTTCTAGTTAAACCTGTGAACATGAAATCCCAGTGGAGGAAATCAAAGGCTTTTACTGCAGCAAGTAGCACAGACACCGCCTGAAAATCTGGGTCGAAAGAATGTAGCTTGGAGAACACAGTATGCAGATTGTGTGTAGTAGATCGCGCAGATAACAAACCTGACTAGTCAGGCGACACTAACAGAGGGATCAACGGTTGCAGCCCAGTGGCGATCATCATCGCCAGTACTTTGGCGTCTAGATTGATGATTGAGAGAGGTCTATAGGATTCACAACAATTAGCGGGTTTATCCGGTTTTAACGAGGTTACCAGCAAAGCCTCTTTAAGGGTAGGCGGGAGTTTCCTCTCTTCATAAGCCTCCGCTAACACAGCCAGTAAACTAAGAGCTAGATCTTCCACATAGGTTTTATCAAATTTGCTGGAAAGTGCATCCATACCAGCCGCCTTACAGGTAGGAAATGACATATTAGCCAGTTTGACGTCTTCTACATCAAAAGGCTGCATTAAGTATTCCCTGTGTGCGTTTGAAAGCCACCCTAATACAACATCTTCCAGATAGGAATCTATCTCTGCGATCGGTGGGGCATCATTGGCCGCATAAATTGCAGTGTAAAACCTCAAAACTATATTACTAATTTCGGGAGTCAAGTAGTGTGCCACCCCCTCCTCATCGAAGAGTTCCCTAATACACTCTTGACTATGCAGCACCAATAATTTCTGTACCAAGGATCGACTAGGATGACCCCCCTCTGAATTCTGGGAAGTTTGATAGCAAACTTCTCAGTATAAAAAAACCCACACTGATGCCACTGTGGGATTTATTATACCATGCACTTAGGGGATCTTAGAGATGCTCCCTCAAAAACGACCAGCCATTGGTGGATTCCCTGACTGGTAAACACCAGCCTGCCACCACAAGACCGGTTTCTGGACCCCTGGGGTGAGAGCCTTCGCTCCCTGGGTCCAGAAATGAAGACTTTCCTGGACGAAGGTGGTCACACCTCCCCCAGGTCAGGCAGAGGGAGCTTCAAAGGCCTTGCCACCTTTGTAACGCAACTTCCAGCATCTCCTGCTATCAGGAGCAGGCCCACTTCCTGTCTCCCCTCTTTTTCGGCAGGTAAAATTAGAACAGCCAAGAAGGTGTACCCACATCTGCCAACCTCACCCCTCAGGTGGGGGAGGCGAGGTGAAGCCCACTCTTCAGTGACCACCATCTTGCAGATGGCAGGCACTCTCCAATCAGGGTTAGGGATTGTGCCCACTCCCCCACGTGGGTTAAGCACACCAAGGGTGAAATCACTGTAAGGTCAGTAACCCATTGGCTACTGACCTCGAGACCCCTAAAATGCCCCCTAAATATAGTATTTAAGGGGCAGCCCTGAACCTAGATGGCAGAAGCCTGCAATCTACCAAGAAGAAGGACGAAAGAAGAGGCCCAGCAGGGGAGACCGCAGAGAAGAACTAACTTGGCCCCAGCCCAACTGGGCTGTCTCCCGTTTCCAGAGATCTTGCACCAAAAATTGCCTTTTCCTGCAGCTAGCAACGTCTAGAACCCCTTGGAGGACTGAATGTCTTCAACAAACCGGATCTCTAGTGAACAGCAGCTCTTACTTACTGCTTTCAACTACGCAGATGATCTGCAGCTTATTTTTCCTCTCAATTCCTCTCCCTCTTCCTGTTCTAATTTTCAAAATGCCATGCTCTTTATCTATGAGGGGATGAACCTGAGCCAACTTAAGCTCAACCCAAGCAAAACGGAGCTGGTGGTGACCGGTGGCTCTCTTACTCCCTGGTCTCCCAACTTTTGGCCTACAGCTCTGGGTTCCCCTCCCTGTCCAGTTAATACTGTGAAGAGCTTGGGGGTCACTATCTCCAGTGACCTCTCAATGCGGCCACACATTAACACCGTCACTTCGGCTTGTTTCTTTCATCTTCGCCGAATTGGGAAGATTCGCAGGTTTCTATCCCAAGAGGCCCTTATTCTTGTTATCCTTGCCCTCATTACCTCACGTCTAGATTATGCCAACTGTCTATACGTGGGGGTCCCTGCCTGCCATCTTTCCCGACTCCAACTGGTCCAGAATCAGGCAGCCAGATTAATTTTTCAGCAACCTAAACATCAGCACGTCACCCCTTTGCTGAAAACTTTACACTGGCTCCCAGTTGCACAGCGGTGTGTTTTTAAAATGGCCTGCACCATCTTTAAATCCTTGTTTACCTGTGCCCCTGCCTTTATCTCTTCCTGTTTGCACGCCTATGTCCCTTCCCGTCACCTTAGATCTTCGACTCATAACCTTCTGATCACCCCCAGGTTCAATCGTAAGAAACATGGGGGAGCCTGTTTCTCTTTTCTTGCTCCTGTTACCTGGAACTCCCTTCCTCTTGCCATCCGTCTGTCCACTGATTATCGTTGCTTCCGCAATTCTTTGAAAACTTACCTGTTCCGTCTGGCGCACGGCTAGCGGCCTTGTTCCTGAATGTTCTTCTCCCACCTGGTCTAGAGCGCCAAGAAACCAATTGGTGTACGTGCGCGGTACCAAATCTTTTTTAATAATAATAATAATAATCTGTTTGAAATAATGACCAAAGAAATATTCTGAGCCTGCTGACGACAAAGAAACCAGACGCCTGGAACCACCACTGCACCAGACGCCTACGGCCCGAGTCCGGATGACCCACCTGTCCCAGCAAGTTTCCCCTGTGCTCTGCATGGAGACCCCCCCCAAATGTGAGTGGCCCGCTAAGGTGAAATCTTACTTCAAAAGGCACCCCTGCCCCTGGCAGCCCTGCGCCCTGGAGAAGGAGACCTGAGATGCACCTACGTCCCCGAGAACTACAAATTACCTGCCTAGCTGTTTGGTTCCTACCAGAACACTTCCTGTACCAAGCCTGCAGCAAAAAAGGGCTACTCTCATTGAAAACAGGTCACCAGACTCCAGATCAGCACCCTACAACCGGCCGTCCCGCTGGGTGCACCTTGTGTGCTAAATCGGATCACCCTTTGCACTGAGTTAAGCCTGATGAGCTTTGCTCCCACTTCCCAGTGGTACGCCCGTGAGCTGCCACCAACCGGAGGCCACCTATCTCTCCCATTGCATACCATTGGGCCTCAACATTCTGCACCCGGCCGTCGTAGTGCCGCTGAGAGTGCTTTTTGAGTGCATCCTTGACCCTGGGGGAATACTTGTTCTTACCCCAGAATCTCAACCACAAAGACCATTTACTTACCTGCAAAGCAATAACCTAATTTTCCTCCATAGGATTGAATTGACTGTTTTCCTCTGAAAAACTTCAAAGTGTTGAGGGTGTTTGTATGGGGACATAAGAAACTGTGTTATTGTGAACATGTTTCACCTACCTTTTGTCTAGGAAATGTCCCAGTGTAATATCTAGGCATATCACACAGAGTAAAAAAGGTAAATTGAAAAGTAATTTAAAAAATCATCACAAAGTAATTACAAAGTAACTGGAAAGTAATTTCAACTGTTTCCAAACATTTAACCTACCTGTAATAAAGCAAACTGTATTATACCAGAAAAGTAATATTTTTCTTACCTCCACTAAGTCTGGCGTGGTTCTAAAAATAAAATACAACAAAACAATTGGTCTGAGTTCAGTCTGAGTGTGTGACATCATTTCTTGCCTGAGTGTGTACAATAAATGCTTAACAATAACCTCTGATAAAGCGTTGCTGCTCGCCCACACTATCACAAATAGAGAGAAAGGTATTATCTACTTTAACCTCTGTAAGCCTTTGGCGGACCCAGTGGGCTCTGTGCACACTATACCTCACTTTGGTATAGTATATACAGCTTCCTACAGAGAGTGATATGACTTTGGCACTCTGGTGGTAAATCACAGGTATGACAACAGGTCAGCCATCGTCTGGAGGTGGTTTGCAACAGTTTAATGCAAACCTGCTTTTAACAACCAGTCGTCGAGATACTGGAAGCCCTACTCAGTTGGGCAATAACCACCACCATCTCTTCCTTGAACAGCAGAGGGGCACTGGTGAGGCAAAAAGGAGCACGAAGAACTGACTATGATTGCTGCAGACCTGAAATTACAGGTAGTATCCGTGGGATTGCGAAACAGGGACACAGAAATAGGCATCCTGCACATCGAAGTGGATCCAAGGCAGACAGAACGTAGGCCAAAGTAAGCATCTTGAACTTGTCCTTGAGGAAGACGTTCAGGGGGTGGAGGTCCATAACAAGATGTGTTCTCAGTTGTCCTTTGCCACCAGACAGTAGTGGGAGAAGCAGCCAGTCCCAGCCTCTGATGACAGTACCGTCTTTATGGCTACCTCCTTTAAGAGAGCATGAACATCTTGTCAGATATGGGAAAGGTGGTCCTCCACAAGCTGATGTGGTGTAGGCAGCATGTCTGAAGGGGGGTCTCACTGAACAATTTGAAGAACATCTCTCTGATGTGATGCTCTGCCACCCGGTGAGATTAAAACATATCTGACCACCAACCAGGCAATAGTGTGCTGCAGAGGGTAAACTGAAGGGATTGGGTAGTTCAGAGCCACAAGAATGACTTGGCCCGGTTGCGTCGAATCTTCTTCAGCACTCTGGGCAGAAGTGGTATAGGCGGAAAGGCGTACAACAGACCTCAACTCCACTTGTGACGAAAAGCTTCGTCGAGCGAGTGCCACCCTGGAAATTCCAACGTGCAGAACTGATGACATTGCGCATTCTCTTCGGTGGCGAATAGATCTAACCAAGGCTCACCCTACTGCAGAAATAGACATTGCACCATGTCCAGAGAGTTCAGACACCATTCGTGATCCATCAAGGACCGGCGGGTGAGTTCGTCCACCCTGGCTTTCAGAGAACCTGCCAGGTGTTGAACCACCAAGGTAATGCCTTGATGTTCCAACCATGTCCAGAGGCGCAGAGCCTCCTGACATAGGGCCCACGACCACACCCCACCCTGTTTGTTGCAATACCACTTGGCAGTGGTGTTGTCCTCGAACACCTCCACTACACTTCTCCGGACAGAGGGCAGGAATGCTTTCAGTGCAAACTGGATCGGTCGAAGCGCCAAAAGGTTGATATGGATCCGGGACTACGCTGGAGACCAGAGGCCTCTGATCTCCACCTCTCCCAAGTGGTCTCTCCATCCCAGGAGAGACGCATCCGTCACCACTGTGTGCTCCGGTTGGGGAAGGGAGAGGGATCTGCCATTGACCCAATCGCGATTCGTGAGCCACCACTGCAATTGTCGTGCAGTGCCCTCCAAAATCTGGATGTGATCGGACAGGTAGCCCTGATGCTGCGCCCACTGGAACTTCAGGTCCCACTGCAGAGCCCGCATATGCCATATGGCATGTTGCACTTGCAGGATGCAGGAGGCGGAGGGTCATCCTGACTGAAACCCTGGATAGAGACTGAAAGATCAAAATCATAGCCTGAATATCCCTGACTCTATGCTCGGGAGGATAAACCAGAAACTGCGACAAATCCAGAACCGCTCCGATGAAGGGGAGCTTCTGAGAGGGACTCATGTGTGACTTCGGCATGTTGATGGAGAACCCCAGCAAATGCAGGAGGTCGGCCGTAGTCTGAAGGTGGCTGACGACTGCCTGGGGCGAGCCCACCTTCAACAACCAGTCGTCGAGGTAGGGGAAGACTGACACCCCTGACCTGCACAGGTGAGCTGCAACCACCACCATTACTTTCGTGAACACCCGAGGGGGCGCTTGTAAGGCTAAAGGGAAAACGGCAAACTGAAAATGCTCCTGGCCTACAGTGAACCGCAGGTAATACTGGTGGACCGGCATGACTGGGATGTGAAAATATGCGTCCTGGAAGTCCAACGCTACCATTCAGTCTCCAGGGTCGAGGGCAGGCAAGACCTGAGCCAGAGTCAACATCTTGAACTTCTTCCTGAGTAAGCGATTGACGTGATGGGGCGTAAGCCCCCTTTTTCCTTTTTGAGGACCAGAAAGTAGTGGGAATAACAACCACGTCCTACTTCTGGCCCAGGAATGCGCTCAATGGCCCCCTTGGCCAAGAGGGCCATAACTTCCTGCTGGAGAAGCGCAAAGTGATCCTCCGACATGCGGTGGAACTGAGGTGGCATGGCTGGGGGTGTGGACTCTAAGGGGAGGGAGTAACACCTCAGGACAAGTTGAGGCACCCATTTGTCGGAAGTGAGAGAATGCCAATGGGGAAGGTGATGTTGAATCCTTCTGCCCAATGGTGTGTGGTGCACCCCAAAGCTCAGACTAGGAAGGCTTTGAGGCGGATGTTGCAGGGCGGAGGTGGACTGACCCTCATGCCGGCCCCCGGAGCTACCACGACAGCCTCCACGGCCATGGCCGCGCTGAGTTTGGTTCTGCGCAGGCTTTTGACAGAACGAGCGGGCAGGGGCGCCCCTTCCATGGCCACGAAACAAATGAAAAGTAGACATGGCCGGCGGGTGGTGGAAAGGCCCAAGGACTTGGCAGTAGCCTGAGAATCCTTAAAACGCTCCAGTGCACTGTCGGCCTTATCAACAAACAGGCGAGTGCCATCAAAGGGCATGTCCATGAGTGAGCTCTGGATGTCCGGTGAGAACCCGGTAGATCTCAACCAGGCGTGGCGATGAAGCACCACAGTCGTGGAAATTGCCCTATTGAGTGAGTCCGCGGTGTCTAAGCCACAACGAATGACGAATTTAGCCACGTCCTTACCCTCGGCCACAGCGTGGAACAGCACAGCCTGGACCTCTTCAGGACACTGAGGTAACACCTGAGCAACGGTATCTCACACTGCATGGGTATTGCGGCCCAACAGACATGCGGTGTTCACCGACCGCAGCCCCAAGCTGGCCGAGGAGAACAACTGCTTGCCGAACTGCTCCAGCCTCTTAAGAGTTCTTATCCGGCGGAGCCGCGGCAAAGGCACTCTGGGATGTCGAAGCTTGAATGACCAGACTCTCGGGCGTAGGATGAGTGGTGAAAAAGGCAGGGTCACCCGGCGCTGGGCGATGATGCCTGGCGACGTTCTTATGCACAGGGGCCCCTGTGGCCGGGCACGACCAAGTGCCCAACAAGACATCAGTGAGGGCGTCATTAAATGGCAGCAGTGGCGATGAAGTTGACGCCAACTGGAGCACCTCAGTGAGGAGATTAGTCTTTAGGGCCACCGTAGGGAGATCGAAGTTAGGGACCTCAGCTGCCCGATGGAGCACCACAGTGTATGAGGCACCTTCCTCAATAGTGGGCGAGGGAGAGGCAAACCCTGGGTCTGATGAGACATCAATGCCGCCGGCCTCCTCCAAGTCGTCCGTCCAATCCTGCTCAGAGTCACACTGATGGGCAAGAGTGTCCTCGGACCCCTCCCAGTCGTCCTCTACCTCCGCTGTATGTGGCGCAGACCGCGGCGGCGGAGCAGGGACCGGGGAAGAAACAAACGGCGTTGGAAACTGCGCCGCGAACGACGCCGGCCGGCGCTGCACCAGCGCCGTGTCGAAATTCAGATCCCAGGTGGGGATAAAACCGTCCGGGAATCGGGGCAGAGGCGGAACCAATGGCATGCACTACAGCGCTGGAGGCGGCGCCGAGGCTGGCACTGGGGCCGGAGCCGGCAGCGTGGGACCTTGTGGTGCCGTGGCCAGAGCCAGCGGTGCAGAATCCTGCAGCGCCAGAGCCATAGCCAGCGGCGGCGCCGTATCCGGTGGCAGCCAGCGGAGCAGACGGCCCAACAGGATCCTGACACGGGACCGCGGGCCCAAAGGCGCGCCGGCGGGAGCCCGAGGCCTAAACAGGCGGTCCATGGCAGCAAGAAACTCTTGCACCTGTGCGGGAGTCGCAGACGGACCCGGGTAAGGCGGGTAGGCGGCAGAACCCTCATCCGCATCAGGGGACCAACGGGGGGACGTCAGAGAGCAATAATGCTTCTTCAACTTCTTTTTGTGTCATCTCTTACCCGAATCTGAGGGTGAAGACTTGGAGCCTGAGCAGCGATGATGAGGCCCCGCAAGCGTTCTCTAGAACAGCCCCTGGACCGGGAACAGCGCTGGGACGAGTGCCGAACCTCAAGCAACTTCCAGCGCCGCTCCCTCAAGGCCTTCGGGCCATAGCCCGACAGTCCAAACAGGACCGGGAGTTGTGGTTGCGCTCCAGGCAGTAGAGACAGACGTCGTGGGGGTCCGCCACCTGCATATTACGACGGCAGGCCCCGCAGGACTTAAAACCAGGGAATCCCTATGTGCACCAGAGAAGAACCACAAGAGACAAAAGTCCTAAAAAAGGTAGCCAAAAAGTGACTAAGGTATGAGCTCTAACCAGATCTGTGCTCACTGGTGCGGAAAAAGAAAGAACTGACGTCAGCATGCATGGTTGGCGCCTAAATAGTCTCCATGACGTCATCTCGGCACTTATGATGCCAGTGACGGACGCAGAGGAGCACAACGCCACCTACCGACGCGCAGAGGTACTGCTAGCGGATTCAGTCTGGCGCCTGGGGATATTCTAAGGTAAGGAATCTATCACTAACGTGTCTCTTTCAGATGTGCCCTCTTTTTGCATGGTTGCACCCACTTTTTTTTCTCAAACTCTTTTTATTGGATTTTCCAAAAAAAGCACAGAACAGACAATTACACAACTTTCGAGGCTCAACATAGTCTTCTCACAAGCCAAAATCATTAGATAGATACAGATATAACACATTTACCCCACAAGTTCCCAGTGATACCTTTACAAGAATCAGGTGCAACTTACTCCTATTAATGGCTTACATATGTTGAATATCGACCCCATGTCTCACCAAGCACTTTTGCAAGAAGGAACGAGAGCCAACAAAATCAAACAAAAAATAAACAAAAAACACCTAAACATTTCCGTGGTACTCATTAGCTGCATTTATCTAGGGAGGGTGTGAAGCGGGAAGAGGCCGACCGAGGAGAAGGCCAGGAGATCCCCCCAACCCTGACAAAGGTGGATCAGGGTGATCCATACAGGCAGGGAGGGGCCAATGCCCAGAGTCTCACCACCCCCTGGGGTTGCCCCCATTTTTTGCCAAATCGCTGATGTACTTTTACTGAATGTGCCCTGTGTTCCTACCAAACCGGTACCCAGGGCCTTAAACCTTTAAGTGTGCCTGTCGGCCAACAGCCGTTGTGAGCACTACATCGGGAGTGCTGTGCACGTCCGTTGGCAGATGCGGCTCACCAACTCAATGGAACGCCCGCACCGCGGCGGAATTGCCGCCGTGGTTAAGGTGTTAAAAACTGTATTAAGACAAAACCCAGTTGGAACTCTTTGGCCACATGTCAGTCCCTTGTAAACTGTACCATAGGTACCAAGGGCACTGAAGCATGTGACTCTGGAGCCTCTGCGTGACCAAGGAAATTGGTGCAGATAGGGGAGATCGATAGGTATGGAGGTAATCCAGCGGGTAGGACGACTCTCCGATCAGCGTTGAACTGTCACAGTCGTGGCATATGCCAGCCACCCCTCTAGCCGAGTGCACTATTCCAGTGTGAGGGTACAGGAGCATGAGCCCTGTACCTCTACAGTGTCTAAACCAATTCTTAGACATTGTAAACGCAGTACTGACATCAAGAGTATATTGTGCTGGGAGTTTGTCATTACGAACTCCAGAGCACCATAATGGCTGTACTGCAAACTGGGAAGTTTGGTATCAAACTTCTCAGCACATTAAATCTACACCGATCCCAGGGTGGGATTTAATGAAAAATGCAGTCAGAGGGCATTTTAGATATGCCCCTTAAAAAATGACCTAACACTAGTGTCCAGGCTGAGTGGCTGCTCTCCAGCTGCCACCACCAGACATGTTTCTGGACCTCTGGGTAAAGAGCCTGCTGGAACAATGCACATCCTGGGACGAGGGCCAGGATGGGCAGGGTCCATGAAGGGGAAGCTTCAAAAGCTTGCCGCCTTTGTAAGCTAACCTAGACATTTGCTGCTTCCAGCTACTGGCCCCCACCGGTTCTGGCCCCCACCGGTTCTGACCCCCACTTAATGCAAGAGAATCGGCAGGAAAACCAAGTGAGGAAGGGAGGTGTATCCACCTTTGCCAACCCCACCCCTCAGGTGGAGGAGGCACAGTGAAGCACCACTCTCAGTCCCCACTATCTTGCAGATGGGGCACCCAGCCAACAAGAGAGAGGCATATGCCCCCCTCCCACTTGAGGGTGGCATAATAGCGGGTGTACGCACCCCAAGGAAGAGAACATTGGCCCCAACCTTTACGTACCTGTAAGCACCCTAAATCTAGTATTTAGGGGCAACCCTGAACTGTGCCTCCTCAGACAAGAAACAACAAGAAGAGAAGAAGGACCGAAGAAGCTGTGCTGAAACGAAGAGGAGGATGCCCACTGAGATGGCCCAAGCCCTACCGGCCTGTCCCCCACCTCGAACCTGCTCCAGCAAAATCCTGGTGAGTACTGCAGTCAGCAGCTTCAAGGTCCTGCCCTGCCGTCCAAGCCCAAGACCACTCTGCACCAGACAACCACGGCCAGAGTTCGAGTGGCCCAATACCCTGAGGAGGTCTCCCCGGCGATCCTGACCTGAGGTCTGCTGATCTCTAACCTGCCTCGACTCTCCAACTGATGCCTGCAGTCTCTTTCAAGAGGATCCGCGACCGGGGAAGGTAAGAAAACTCGACGCCTAAAAACAGCCCTGCACCCGAAGTCCCACAGATTTGGTTGGCCCAACCGACGGTTTCCCAGCATCCCCAGGCATTGCAACTTACCTCTCCAACCGGTGGTCACCTCCAGAAGATCGTCCCCGAACCTGCAGTATTTGTTACAACCGGAATATCCCCATTGAAAACAAGGCACCTGACGCCAAAACAGCACTCTGCATCCAGCCGCCCCTGCAGGTGTACTTTGGGTACTAACTCGGATTCTCCTTTGCCCTGAGCACAACTTTGTGGCCTGCTTGTGAGCAGCCATCAATGAGAGGCCTCATATCCGCCATTAGATAACATCGGGCCTCAGCACTCTGCACCCAGCTGTCCTAGTGCCGCTGAGGGTGCTATGAGAGTGCATCTTTGACCCTGGGGGAACCCTGGTTCTAACCCCAGAAAACCAACTCCCAAACTCAAGTACTTACCTTGAAGCCGATAACCACATTTCCTCCCATAGGACTGCATTAACTTGTCTTGTGAAAATTGTTTTAAGTGTGGAGATCGTTTTATATGAGAACCCGAAAAACAGCAAATGTGTAAAAAAACTGTTTTACTTACCTTTTCCCTAGGAAATGTCCCAGTGTGATATCAATGCAGAGTAGAAAAAGTAATCGGTAAAGTAATCTGAAAAGTAATCAAAAGAAATCGAACAGTAATTTCCACTGCATTCAAAGTACTTCATACCTGTAACAAAGTAATTTTCATTCAGCTTGCTTGTATTGCTCAACCTGCCCTGAAAAGTACCATTTACACTTACCTGTGCCAGGCTTGCTTGGTTCTAGAAAATAAATATCTAAATAATATTTTTATGCAAATTGGTCTGAGTTCAGTCTTTGAGTGTGTTACATTTCTTGGCTGAGTTTGTACAATACATGCTTAACACTATCCTCTGATAAAACCTTACCTTACTGCTCACCCACACTACCACAAATAGGAGTAAGGTGCTATCTACTTTAACCTCTGCCTACCTTTGAGTTTCCACAGGACTCTATGCACAATATACCTTACTTTGGTATAGTATATACAGAGCCAGCTTCCTACAGTAGTGTCCAGGCCTGACTTAATCTCATACTTCACCACGTCTTGACCGTCCTGAATTATTTGTTGAAGGTTGGCACAAAGGTAATTTGGGACTGCGGGTAAGTCATCTCTCCTCATATCCCACATCAGGAGGCAACTTGCCAGAGGAGAACATCAGTATACCTCTATAGGCAGACCCTCCAGGATTTCGCGATTTCGCGATTTGCCGTGAAATCGGCACTTTTGTAAAAATGCCGCGATTTTTACAAAAATGCCAGCGAAATCTGCACTTTTGTAAAAATGGTGGGATTTTTACAAAAGTGCCAGCGAAATCTAGACATCCAGACCCCTTTCAAGGGGGCGGGGCGGGTCTGCGGAGGGGTGGGGGCGGGGGGAAGAGCAATCTGGTCGATCGCAGGCATCTGGAGGCAGTGGTAGCCCCCGCTCCATGGGAAGCCTGGGAGGGGCAGCTCTGTGAGTCCCCAGGGGTGTTCCCTGCTGATCCCACGATCGAGGGGAGGCGGGCTGTAACCATTGAGATTACCACATGCTACAAGAAACTAATTCATCTGTAAATAAAGAATCCCATTGTGGTTTAATCAGGTTGCTGAGGATCATGCACATATGTAAATAAATAATTAGTCATGAAAAATGTAAACATGCACCATACGTTTAAGCACAAAATCAGATATAATTCTCAAATAACTTACATATCCCTTTGCATGTAACAACACCCCGAAATAGGATGAATGAGGTGCTGCCAGTGAGTCAGTGCAAGATGTGATGTCAAACCACATACAATTAGACAATTTTGGTGAAAAGTACAGTGGATAAAGGTAAGCAAGATTTTTACCTATATTGAAATGTGTTAGTTTCCATGACAGCCATTCTGATGTCCAAAGAGTTGAAGGTAAACTTCATAAAATTGCTTCTCTCCATGACTAATCTTATAAGGACAAAAACCACATATTCTTCTAGAAATACTTGCAGACATAATCGAAATTTCTTTAACCTCGTCTGTTACGCAAATCTCCAAGCCTTTAAAAAGATGCCAGAGATGAACTCTAAGACATCTTCTTCAAGAAACCAAGTATTGGAACGTGTCAAAACCTTTCAAAGGTTAATCAATCTAAAATGAGATAGAGGCTGTGCCCTCCATTAACCATTCAGTTATAAATTGCCGGATTTATTTGTTTTCTTCGTACATACAAATAGCTATAGAAAGAAATATGTAAATGAACAGCTGTTAAAAGCACTCAAGATCCGCAGTGATGTTGCTAGGAACTCACATGACTGTATGAGCACAGCTCCCCCAGCACGGATGTGTGATTGCACAAAATGTAGTGGCTTAGCTGACATTGTTTTCAAGATTGCACTGAATTCAAAACTACCTTATGATGGGCTTCATCAAACACACATTGATTTGATACATGATTATTCAATTAGGAATAGTGAGAGGCAAGAGCGGGTAAGCAGTATTTCTTCCATTATCCTGGTACTAAGCTTCCTGCTAAGCAGTCGGAGCTGCTTGAAATTGACTAACCATAATACATCCCGGATCACAAACGTCTTGTGTAAAACATGGAGCTGTTGTGGGGAACCTCGAATCCAGCATCCTCGGTTAATTTTGGCAGATGCACACAGTGCAGTTAATGAGTTTCATTTCAACCAACGCTTGCATTAACAGATCTTCTTGCTAAGTAGAAGCTGGTACACATGTTTGCATATATTTATCATGAACGTGCTGTAGCCCTACTAGCTCGTGACCACGCCCTGGCACACATAATTATGCATGTGTGGTACTAGACACTGTTCACAGTCTGGGTGGAAAATATTCTCTACAACACTCTATGACAACTCTATGCCACTCTACAATACTATTCCACTCACCACTACTCTAAGTAATTCTGCAGCGTGCCCAGTGTGCGGCGGGCCCTTGGGAGATTGCTTTTGGGGCATTTATTCATTAGTTTATGTCCTATATGCAGCCTTGAAGCCAAACAAAGTGTCTACATTGTAAATAAACCAAAAATACATAGCTTAAAGTTGTTAAACAACTAAAAAAACGAGGATATCTGTGTTTGTTGTAGGAAAAACCGCCAAATGAAATGCCGCTAAATTGGCGTTAAACTTCCATATTTGTGCCGCTAAATTTCCATTTTTGTGCTGCTAAATTGGCTAATCCATGCCGCTATATCCTGGGGGGTCTGTATAGGTTTCTAGACTGTCGGGCGGGGTGGTTGGAAACACATTCAGATTTAGTTGGCTGGTGGAAGCTTGAACTATAGGGCTCTTTGGTGTTGGGTGCTGTAGGAGCAAATGTGTGGCACCCAGGAGCTGGTCCGTGGCATCAGCTATTTGTCTATCGATAAGGAGGCAAAACCCTGGCTTCGCCAATGAGGGTAATCTGTGAGAGACTTATTGAAAGAATGCAGTGGTTCAGAAAAGATCTGCCCTGGCTGCAGAACCTCAGTCAGTACATTTGAAGTAACCTCCACTGAGTGAAACTGAAGGTCAATAACTTTTGACACCTTTCTAATTGCCACAGCAAAAGAGGCAGATTCCTCCATAAAGGGTGTCAAGGGGAAAATTTTGTCCAGTATCTGGGGAAACGTCATTATATACTTGCGATGTCATTGCCATTGTGTTCTAGTGGCTCTGAGAATCTATGTGGCAGTGGAATCGTATCTGAATCAGAATGTTGAAAAAGGAGAGGTTAAGCATTTAGGACTTTGAGTTTGCAACGGATTCACTTCAGGGTCTAAAAGAACTATGGGTTTACATCTCAGATGGTGTTGCACTGGGAACCAGCGATGAGCAGTGCCTGGGAAGAAGTCTGATCAGGCATTGTGGGAAGCTGAATCTTAATATAGTATAACAAAAAGAGAGCTACTGTGCAGGTATTCCCTTATAAGTGGACAGGGGCTTGCTCTAGCAATCCCAAGGTACTCTTCTTGGGTGTGGTGTGGTTGAGCGGCCTTAGTCTTGTCGGAGATGAGTTATAGGCATCTGCAAATACACACAATAGTCAATAAATGATGCACATGCCTGAAGGAGACCCACACCAATTTATAAATAGAACATGCATCCTTATATATTTTTAGGCACCAGAATCAATAAGATCAGGTAAGTTCGTTTTTCAATAGAAATTATTTTCCATTAAAAAATGTGTGTATTTTTCAGAAGCTGCAAAGTCATCCTACGGGAGGAAGAACAAGACCGGCATTAAAATACTGTACAGCGACTTATGGGACCAATCTCCTAGATTTAAGGTTAGTGGGGGGGGGGGAGAGGTCCAAGGCAGCGCCAGAAAAACATCACCAGAGGCACTAGTGTGGCTGGGTACAGGGGTGCAAAACAGAATTGGTTGCCCAATGTTAGTCTGTAGGGATCAGTCTTTGTGTAAAGAGGCTGCAGGCTTTTATTGGGAGGTCAGATGGGCTGTATAAAGAGGAAGGCTCAGGCCTCATGATGTTCGGGGACGTAAGGACACCTTAGGTCCTCTTCTCCACATGCCAGGGGCAAAGGGTGTAGAGGTGTCTTTAGGCATCTGTGTTTTCTTACCGGGAGCAGTCATGGTAGATGAGGCCTCATAACAGAGGCTATAGGCGACGTTGCGGAGTCCACAAGGGGTGAAACCACAGTAGACTCCATCTCTTGACTCGCTGACACCGTTGGCCCACTTCAAATCGGGCTAGGAATGACAGGTGCAATGGTATCCTTAGGCACCGTGTTTCTGATGTCTTGGAGTCATCTCAGGTGTCTGTGGGTGCCTGCGGGATGCTTAACAGGAGTTCTTGGCTCCCAGGTGAAGTGCTGGCAGGTCTCCCAGGCTTTGGAGACACAGTAGCTGCAGGACAAGTTGTGCATTTGTCGAAGTCAACAGGCAGGCCAGAAGGGTTGGTGCCAAGTTAGTTGAGGAGTCTTGTGTTCCTGCTCTGTGCACATCTTCATGTCAGTCTTTTTCTTTCAGGTCATCAGGATATGATTTTCTGTAGCCAGAAGCATCCCTAAATACTGATTTTAGGGGCATTAGGGTAGTAGCCAATGGGCTACTGACCCTTGGGGTCACTACACCCCCTAAATTGCCACTTCCTCTGGAAAGTAGGCATAACCCTGTGGCAGAGTTACTAAGTTTGCCATCACAAAAATTGCCACCTCTGAAAAGTCGCGTACACTTCAAGTTAGGCTCCCATAGGGTTGGTACTGGTTTATGGGTTTGCATGCCTACCTGACTATCTAATTTTCCCGCCTGTCCAGGTGCCAAAGGGCTTTGGACATAGTCTTGTGAGGGGAGCCAGATTCGCATTTCAAAGGCGGCAACTTCTTAGATGCTTGTTTGCTCTGGAAAGCAAATCCGCAGGTCATCCTATGGGATAGGGTGTGAACACCTTCTTCCCAAGGAGGCTTTGTTTCTGACCTCCTGAGAGCAAATTCCCTCACCCTTGGGGGTCAGAAACGTGTCTCTGGTGGCAGGCTGGAAGAAACCATTAAGTCAACACACCAATGTCTGGTAGGTTTCCAGGCATTAATAAATCCAACACTAGTATCAGTGTGGGTTTAATAATACGAGATGTTTAATACCAAACATTCGTATTTTCAGTGAAGGCATCATATAGATGAGGAACTCATTTTCATAACGTTTTAAAATGGCTTCCCTGTTCTCTTGCACTGATAGCAATAGAACTGACCGGGGCACATCTACTCATGCAGGGAAGTCCTTACATGTAGTATAAGGCACCCTTCCCTAGGGTGGGTTGGTCTGCTACAGAAGTGACTTTCAAATACTACATTCCGTGTTAGGGGGCATAGCACACAGGGATGTGTCACATTGTGTGAACACTTTTGTCTGCACCAAGACATGCAGCCTGCAATGGCAGTCTTGCATGTGTTTGGTGAGGAGGTCCCTTAAGGTGGCACAATTCGTGCTGCAGTACTTCGGGACTCTCTTTAGTACCTCAGGCCCTAAGTACTAGGGGTACCATTTACTGGGGACTTAGAGTGCTAAAGATATTGCCCATTAGGGGAAGGATAATGTTACTTACCCCACAAGCATCTGTTCTTGGCATGTAGAGCTGTAGATTCACATGCCTTGCATACTCCTGCCATCTAGTGTTTAGTCCAGATGTTTGCAAGTTGTTTTTCTTCAAAGAAGTCTTTCCTAGTCACGAGGTTAGGTGACTCCTTCTTTCGGTGATAGTGCGCATGTTCATTGACTCCATTGTTAGATTGTTTTACCGCAAGAGGGTGAGAATGGAGTAAGTGTAGTATAAAGATACCCATGCATATAAATTGTATAATGAGGAACTGCAACAACTACTGTTACCTGGGGAGGCGGGAGGGCTCATGTGATTCTTCAGCTATACATGCCAAGAACAGATGCTTACTAGGTAAGTAACATTATCCGTTGGAGGCATGTGTGCTGTAGGTGTATATGCTTTGCCTAGACTAAAAAGCAGTATACTTCCAAAGCGGTGGTTAATCTGTAGATGTTGCAGTTGTCTGAAATAGTGATTTAAGTACTGCTTGTCCTACATTAGCTTGTTGTCATGCTAACAAATCTACACAATAGTGTTCAGTAAATGTGTGCGGTGTAGACTATGTAGCTGCCTTACATATGTCAGCTAGAGGGATGTTGCCTAAAAAATCCACAGAAGCCTCTATTTCGTCGAATTCGCTCAAGGGGGTATGGATAAAGTTTCTAGCTTTAGCGTAGCATGTTTCAATACATTTAACAATCCATCTTGCAATACCAGATTTAGAGATGGAATTGCCTTTGTGAGGTGGAACAAATGCAACAAACAGTTGTTTTGTGAAAATCTATTGTTCTATCTATGTAGTACAATAAACCTCTTCTAACGTCAAACGTGTGACGAGCGCATTCTGCTACAGAATCAGGTTGAGGAAAAAGACTGGTAACTCAACTGATTGGCTTATATGAAAACCAGAAATCACTTTGGGAAGGAATTTAGGGTTGGTGCCTAGAACTACCCTGTCTTTGTGTAGTTGAAAGAAGGTTTCTTCTGAGGCTAATGCCTGTAGCTCATCAACTCTCCTCAGTCATGTTATCGCAATAAGGAAAGCAACTTTCCATGAGAGAAATTGCAAGGGGCACCTATGCAATGGTTTAAAAGGTGGACCCATGAGCCTTGTGAGAACAATGTTGAGATTCCAAACTGGGGAAGGAGGAATCCTTGGTGGTATTATTCCCTTAAGCCCCTCCATGACAGATTTTGCCTGTTCTGCAAATACGCAGCTACTGCTGCAAGGTGCAAACGAATAGATGTATAAGCTAGTGCAGATTGCTGTAAGTGTAAGAGGTAACATAATGTTTTGTATAGAAGCATCTAAAGGATTGATTTTATTGCTATTGCAGTATACAACAAATCTTGTCCACTTTGCTGGATAGCAAGCTCTGGTGGTAGGCCTTTTTGCTGCTTTTAGAATATTCATACAGTCTGGTGTTAAATTTAAATAACCAAAATCTATGATTTCAGGAGCCAGATCGCTAGGTTCAGTTCTTTGGGATTTGGATGTCTGATTTCCCCATGGTACTGTGTGAGGAAGCTCGAGGTGAGGTGTAGCTTTAGATGTGGAACTAATAACAGCTCCAACAGGGTGGTGTATCATGGCTGATGGGCCCATGTGGGAGCTACTAGAATTAGTGTGAGGGATGTTTGCCTGAGCTTCCGAACCAGACACGTAATGAGCAGGAGAGGCAGAAAAGCGTAGCAAATATCCCTGACCAGTTCATACATAGGGCATTGCCCTTTGAGAGTGGGTGTGGGAACCTGGAGCCAAAGCTTGGGCATTTTGTGTTTTCTGCTGTGGCAAACAAGTATTTGTGGGTATCCCCATTGTTGAAAGTAGGGAAGGAGAACCTGGGGATGAAGTTCTCGCTCGTGAATTTGTTGTCTCCTTCTGCTGAGGTCGGCAATTTGATTGTTTACTCCTGGGAGGTCTTCTGCCAGAAGATAAATCCTGTGATGGATTGCCCAATTCCAAATGGCTTGAGCGAGTCTTGAAGGTTGGAGAGTGTGTTTCCCCTCCTGTTTTTGCACATAATACATTGTCATGTTGACTCTTCGGACTAGGACAATTTTGCCTATGAGGTGAGTTTGAAAAGGTCTGAGTGCTAAAAAAACTTCTAGAATCTCTAGATAGTTAATGTGGAGGCTTTTGTGTTTGTTGCTCCACAGGCCTTGTATAGTGTAATCTTGGAGATAAGTACCCCAACCTGTCAGATGTGTCTGCTGTGAGCACAATCTATGGAATAGGGTCAATGAAAGGCTGTCCTTATGATAAGTTTTGTAGGTTCTACCACTGCAGAGAGCGGTGGGTATGGCTGTCTACCAACATTAGATCAGTTAATTGACCCTGCGACTGATTCCAATGACGTGCTAAGGACTTTTGCAGTGGATGCATGAGAAGTCTTGTATGGGGTACAATTGCGATGCAAGATGCCATCATTCCCAGGAGTTGCATAAACACTATGGCTGGTCAAATGGTTTGTTAAGAATGGATTGTTGGACCTCAGGTTTAAAACAAGAGATCCTTAACCAAGCAGTTCTCCTAAACAAAATGCTAGCGTTGACCTCTTGAGCCGCAGTACCAGCAGCATCTAGAGCACACCTTATGGAGGAATTTGAAATTAGCTTACACTCATTAACTAAATCCTGTGCTTTAGCTTTATGCTCGTCTGGGAGATATTGAAGCAATTGCTCCATTTCACCCCAGTGTGACCAGTCATACCTGGCTAGAAGGCCATGTGTATTTGCAACGAGCCATTGATTTGCAGCTTGAGTAGCTATGCGCTTGCCAGAAGCATCTAATAACTTAAACTCCTTATCTGGTGGAGGAGCATCCCCTGATGTTTGGGATTCAGCCCGCTGATGCGCATTAGACACTACCAGTGAATCTAGTGGCAGCTGGCTCTTGATAAATACTGGGTCTGTTGGAGAGGCTTTATACTTTTTGTCAACCCAAGGAGCCAAGATACATGCTCGTACTGGGTCCTTATAAAATGTTATCAGCGTCTCATCATGCCCTTAAGCATAGGAATGGTTTGTGACAATTTGTGTGGATGCTAAGGTCTCAAACAAAAAATCTTCTAATGATCGGTTGTGCAGTGCCACCCCATAATATTGAGCAGCCCTGGCAAGGAGTTCCTGGTGGGGATACGTTGTCGTCTGGAGGAGATGGATTGGCGAAGGTCTGGGTCACTATCTGCTACAGGGTCATTTGTATAATCCATCCAGGGATCTAATGGTAAATGTGTCCCCCATCATCGTCCTAGTGAGATTATGGAGAATCTTGAGGTGTAATTTGCAAAGGATTTGAAGGTGGAGAAAGAGGTGGTGGAGGGGATGATGGTGGTGGATGAAAAGGACTGGTGGCAATAGACGTTTCTTTAAAGGGATCTTGTAAGTAGTGTCCTCATCAGGAAGCTTGTGTTCAGGCCCGGACTGGCCATTGCGGGCACCGGGCAATCCCCCGGTGCGCAGCACGAGTTGGGCCGGTTTTGGGCACCTGGGGGCCGTTTTTGTTACAGGGCCGTTTATGCAGCATAGCTGCAAAATCGGCCCTGTAACAAAATCGGCCGAAAACCGGCCCTGGCAAAGAGCTCAGTCGGACCCCCAACCTACCCCCGGGGGGCCGGCCGAGCTCTTTGTCAGGGCCAGTTTTGGTTCCCAGTCCGGCCCTGCTTGTGTTTGAGGTGATTTGGTATGAATATGCGTGCTGTACTGAAACTCAAGATAAAGAGGGATCATGTAGCAACAATATGAAATGACACTGGGCTGAGATATTCCCATCAGCCCACCCTTATGGCGGAATATCATCACGTGGGATACAGATGGTGGATCCAAGTCTCGCCCAACCCATCTAATGATGGTGCAGAGATGGATTGCCGAGATAGACCTCTATCCACAGTGTATTTTTGAAATGGTGCTGATGGTGTGCAGTGCTGTGAAAAAAGTGAGTGAAAATATATAAAATTGGCTACTAGGGCAAAAAATGTGTTTAATAGGGATTGTCCTAGTGTCAATATTAAAATAACGCCCAATAGTCTGAAAATATGACTATATAGTGGCGCTGTGCAGTATATAGTCATATTTTCAGACTATTAGGCGTTATTTTAATATTGACACTAGGACAATCCCTATTTCACCATTTGAAATACACTGTGGCTAGAGGTCTATCTCTGACTAACCTACTTGTGTCGTACTTCGTAGACTTCTGTTGCTGGTTGCAGCCAATAAATTTGATCTTTGACGTCACCGAGAAGTATCCCGTGTCTCTGTATTCTAAGACTGGTGAACCCGAAGACTTTGGGCGTACCCCTGGCGCCGATGGGTTCTAAAACCTGGTTCTTCAGTTGGCGCCCAATGTGGGGCGACTTCTGTGGTACCGGTCCAAGCCTGAAGATCGGGAGGAGCTTCGTGAGGAAATTCTGGAAGACGGCCCCCACTCCATCGACCCCGGCATGTAGAATGTGGACTGAAGGTTTTTGCTGCGAGGCTTCCCGCTTTCCGACGGCTACGAAGGACTGCTGCCCTGATTGTCGCCCTGTCTTGGACCCTTCGTGATGATTTGTAGAGCGAGACGATAGACGGGTCTTCTGGGTGACGTGATTGATACTTCAGTTAAGTATAAGTGGGTCGCTCCCAGTCCTTAGTCTTGGTTCCTTAGTTTTGATTTGGTACTTGCAAGCGCCAAAGCTGAGGGACTCGTATATTTGCGGGACTATCGTTTTTGGTAATCCCTTGAAGTTTGAAGCTAGATTAGTGAGCGAAGATGCCTGGTCCTAGCAAACTTGGAAAGATATTTTGTTGTAGTTGTAACAGGGATTCCCGATTGGAGGACTCGTGTCCGATACCTCCGGTTGGAACTTATGAGCTCTATTCTAAACATGCCGTGGGCCCCATTACGTATAATGGATTGTGGGTCCGTTACACTAGGAAAGACGGTGTTTTAAAATGGCCCCAACATGGTGTCTATGACACAGAGATTTTAGATAATTTGGAAGTTAAACTATTTGAGAAGAAAGCCCGGCCGGCGATGTTTGACTCTTTCCGCCTCTGGCGTAAGGAAGCCAAACAGAAAGCAATCAAACAAGCAAAAAGAGATAAAAGAGAGAAGGGTATATCGATAATGCAAGCTGCTAGACAGTTTAATGATAATGAAGAAGATCGAGTGAGTGAAGAGTTGCATAGGCAACATAAAATGGCCATCGATAAATGCTATCCAGGTTTGTCACCTCTTCTACAAGGTGCAACGAAGGACCCTGAAAAGGATCCTTTGATGTCACATTTGTTGAGATCACCACCCCCTTGTGTGCAGAGTGCTACGGCACCCCCGCAACCTCCAGCTGTTCAGCCTTTGGTTGTTGTACAGCCGCCAGCTCCTCTTCAGCTGGTTCCTTCTCCTCTGGCGCAGCCTTCTCTAGGGCCGCTGACTTTGCTATCAGTTCCGCCTTAAATTCCTACGACTTTTTCTCCTGTACTTGCTACTTCTTCTGTTACTACTCCTACATTTGTTTCATCTCAGTCTGCTTTGTCTCCGGTCCTTCTGACCACTTCTCCTTCTGTTTGACAGAGAATGACTGATACTGTTACTGGTCTTTTGTCTCCTTTCTTTGGGTCATTGAATGTGACCCCTGTTTCGGTGCATAAGCAATTACGTAGCCAGTTTCCTGGTCCCGAAGAGCGGGCAGTGTTGGATTATTTGGCTCATAAATGGGTTACTAATTCTTTGAGCTATGATTTAGAGTCGGTGATGGATGTCTTCCGTCAATGGGAAGTACCCAAGCAGAGGTACGTCTTCGATATCATGTGTACTTTCCTCCGTGAGGAATGGGAAGATAGTGAGTTGGGTCAGACCCCATCGGAATTGCTTAATGTACAGTCCGAGTTTGCGAAAGGGACGATAATGGGTTCCGATGTCGAGAAAGCAGTTGCAACGTTGTTTGCGTTTAGGGACGAGTTTCCTTCCCAGTCGTTGTTTGAGCCTGATCCTTCTGTTAGGAGAAAAGCAAGACAGTATCCAATGAGAGAAGTTCCTCCGGTATGGAAGGAGGCAGCTCAGGCTGATGCCGTTAATGGTGTTCAAGCTGTACCGGCTCATTTTCATAGCGTTTGGGTACATGTTCCGTTGAAGAGAGCTGAAGTTTTGGCCCTTAAACAGACTATACCTGATCCTCGTAAGAATCCCGCAGGGTACTATAAGGAATGTCACAGACAGCTGACGCGTGCATCATGAATTTAGCTGATATAGACATGTTGTTTGGTAATGTGGTTCCTCAACCTTTGTGGGGAAAGATTCGTCATGTGGATCATGCGCAAGAGTTAGGTGACACATGGGCTAATATTACTGCTGCGGATGGTCTTCAAGGTGGAGAAGCTAAACCTGAGGCTTTAGTTGCGGAACTCCCTGGTAGAATTATTAATTATATGAAGACTTTAATGCCTGCTATGCGAGTGAATTGGGATAAGTTGTCTGCATGCAAGCAGAAGAAAGATGAAAGTGTGTCTGATTTCTTCACTAGGTTTGAAGAGACGTTTATCGATCACAGTGGCCAAGATTTGAGTACGGAAGGTGGCCAAAGGTTGTTTGGAGATAAATTTGTTCATAATTTACTTCCTGAATTGTGTAATAAGTTGAAGGATTCAGAGAGTTCATGGGCTGTTTCTTCATCGGCCCAGATATTGGCTACTGCACAATATTACAAGAATAGAGATAAGGATGAGAAAGCAGAAAAAAGACTAAAGATTTAAAGACGAAGGTTCTTTTGCAATAGGCGTATCCGCCTCGTTATAATCAGCGTGAGTTTCAGCAACCTCAGCAGTTTCAGAGAGGATCACAAAGGCCCGAGTCTTTTCAACAGCGCGTTCCTGTAGGCCCTAACCAGTGTGCTTATTGTAAAGAAGAAGGGCACTTCAAGAGTAGTTGTCCGGTTCTGTTACAGCGTACGAATGGCAAGGTGGTGGCAGCTCCTTGTATGTTTTGCTGAAGAGCTCGTGCAGATTGCGAGGGGATCCTCCTCTGCATGCTGTCAGGGCCGGCTCTAGGCTCATGGTGGCCCTGGGCAAGGAGCATAGGTAGGGGCCCGGAAGAGGGGGTCTGGGCAGGGCGGAGCGCGCAGTCCAGTAAAGAGGGGAGGGGGTCAGGGTGTTTAGAAGTGGAACAGAGCCGGAGGCCACCAAATCCCTGCCAGGGGCCACCACGCAAATATGTATCCATCCTCAGAGGATTAATATATTAAGGATATATATTGGCGTGGTGGCCCCTGGGGTTTGGTGGCCCTGTTCAGGTGCACAGCTTGCACATGCCTAGAGCCGGCCCTGATGCTGTTGAAGCCCAGTGTAAAACGCTTTATTTGTAAAAAATCGCCCCATATACAAAACGCACTCTATTAGCTGATGCAATTGATGTAATAATTGTATTTTTTAAAAACGATTTTAACTCTTTAGTATTGCTGTAATTTTCTGCACCCTTAGCCCCGTTCCACCGCGGCTTCGTGCCGTTTGTGTGGAGGGCAGGGTAAGCTCCATTGTGCCTCAGGGCCGGCTCCCCGACCAGAACGGAGTTAGCGTTCCAGCTGGGGGCGGGGCTTAGGCCATAAGAAGAAGCGAGATTGGGGGCTCGGGCGACTAGCAAGGTGGTGGCAGCTCCTTGTATTTTTTGCTGAAGAGCTCGTGCAGATTGCGAGGGGATCCTCCTCTGCATGCTGTTGAAGCCCAGTGTAAAACGCTTTATTTGTAAAAAATCGCCCCATATACAAAACGCACTCTATTAGCTGATGCAATTGATGTAATAATTGTATTTTTTTTAAAACGATTTTAACTCGTTAGTATTGCTGTCATTTTCTGCACCCTTAGCCCCGTTCCACCGCGGCTTCGTGCCGTTTGTGTGGAGGGCAGGGTAAGCTCCATTGTGCCTCAGGGCAGGCTCCCCGACCAGAACGGAGTTAGCGTTCCAGCTGGGGGCGGGGCTTAGGCCTTAAAATGGCCACCCGGAAGCGCAGCGGGAGCGCCGTCACCGCGCCGAAGCCGTGCCAAAGGGGTGCTAGTCTGCGCCAGTCCGCGCTGGGACTGCGCTGTGCGCCATATCCCCTGGCCGCCGCAGATCCCATCATACAACGAAGGTAACCACTTATTCCAGAGCACAGCTTCTGAGTATTGGAAACACAGTAAATGATAAGAATTGCACTCATTTTGATTTGAACTCTTTTTGTAATCTACCTTCCAATGTGTGTCCGAACTGTGCATTCACGATTACGTCACCCTATTCTCAACAAGTTTCCCTCTTGGCTTCCGGAAATGAAGAAAAATATATAAACTGCGTACTTATAAATGCACCCTCTCTTATAAAACATAGGGATGATGTGGCTGAACTTATAGTCAACCAAAACATAGACGTTATGTTTATAACTGAGACCTGGGCAGATCCAGCATCTGGCCCAGATTTCAGTATCGCAACTCCAGATGGCTATCATGTGATTAGACTAGACAGATCCTCAGGTAAAAGGGGGAGGGGGGTCTAGCTATTATACACTGAGCCAAGCTAGCCATAAAAACCGAACCACTAGACTATGACTTTGCGGAAGCTCTAGGTTTTACTATTACTCTTTCTCCTATACAAACTTTTAAGAGAACTCTGCTGTATCGACCACCTATCATACGAACACCCTTTTTGAAATCCCTTAATCTCCTTTTAGAACCAGTAGCTGCCAACTCGGACTACACAATATTGGGAGATTTCAATTTCCACTTAGAAAACCTCGCAGATAAAGACTCGTACACTCTGATCTCTGACTTCTCGGCCGCTGGCTTAGACAGCAGGTCTCCTTAGCCACTCATCAAGCAGGTCACACCCTGGATGGTTTATTCACTAATAATTCCTATATCACTCACCCTACAGTGCTTCCGCTTATATGGACGGATCATTCAGCAGTTAAATTTACCATTTTAGTTAGGAACCATAATAATTCTTCTACTAGCATACGCCCTCAGATTAAATGTTGCAACTGGAAAAACATTGATTCCATTGCCTTATATAAGATTCTGGAATCTACTATACCAGAAGACATATCCGACCCACATGAAGCATCCAATAATTACGGACATTGGCTGCACAATGCCTTTGACCACTTAGCACCCAATAAAAAAATGCAGCCAAACCGCACTAAACCCTCTGCGGCTTGGTTCCCGGAACCACTAAGGCTCGAGAGACAACGATGCCGAAATCTGGAGAGGCGCTGGCGTAGGAATTACGATAATAATGATAGAGAAATCTACAAGAAAGCTTTGTCGAGCTATAGAAAGCTCATTATTGCAGAAAAATGTAATTTTTATAGCACACAAATAGAATTAGCTCAAAATTCGAGCAAACAGCTTTATCAGGTGGTCAAAAAATTAGCCAATCCACCGGCTCCTCCCACCACAGAACCATCCCAAACCTTTTGCAATAAGGTAGCGGAATTCTTCAAGGCAAAGGTCAAAGAAATTTATAACAATTTTACCAAAAAAACTATCACCGATTCTGCCCGTTTGGAGATCCCTCTCATGTCACCAAAACCAATCTTTGAGGTCTTCTCCCCACTATCCCAGTCGTCTATGGAAGAGCTTATGAATACTGTTAAGTCAGGATCACCGTTGGATCCATGTCCTCCACTTATTCTTAAACCAGTTTCCAATCTGATAGCCCCGGTGCACACTAACATCTGCAACACCATGTTTCGGACAGGTGACTACCCCTCAACTTGGAAAAAGGCCATTGTAAAACCTCTTTTACAAAAATCAACCCTAAATCCATTAGAGCCTAAAAGCTATCGCCCTATTGCCTCGCTCCCTTATCTATCAAACATTTTTGAAAAGGCAATGAACCTACAGCTGTCGAACTATATTGACCAGAACGAGCTGCTGGATGACACCCAGTTTGGGTTCAGGAAGGGCCACGGGACCGAGACTGCTCTGATAAAGGCAGCAGAGGAGGTCAGGATTGTCATGGACCAGGGTGGTGCAGAATTCCTAATACTCTTGGATCTGTCTGCAGCTTTCGACACGGTCGATCATACCATCTTGATCGACTGTGTCGCTGCCATTGGCATTCAGGGTAAAGCCAGAGCAATCCTGGCATCCTTCCTGGCCGAGAGAGTGCAGTCTGTGAAGATGGGGTGTTACTGCTCTCCTGATTTCACCCTGCCTTGCGGAGTTCCCCAGGGCTCCTCGCTAAGTCCGACACTTTTAAACATCTACGTGTCGGACTTGGCGAGGGTGATCAAGTCATTTGGCATTGGATTAACATCATATGCCGATGACACCCAATTGGTCCTGGCGATCCACAAAAATGGAGAAGCAGTGGCCGCGAACTTCCAGGACGGCATGAGAGCCATCAGTACCTGGATGGATCAGAATTGTTTAAAGCTAAATTCTGACAAGACGGAGGTTATGTTATTTGGTGAACTGACCCTGTCTTGGTCCCCAGTCTGGTGGCCTTCGGAGCTAGGAACCCCTCCACCACCAGTATCTAAAGTTAGAAATTTGGGAGTTCTTTTCGACAACAAGCTAGCTTATCAGCCATGCTAACGCAGTGGTCTCAGCCTCCTTCTTTACCCTAAGAATGGTAAAGAAATTGCTTCCATTTCTTCCCCCAAATGCAGGCAAGACCCTAATGTCCACTCTAGTATTATCTAAGGTGGACTACTACAATGGCCTACTGCTTAACGCGCAGGAGCAAGTTCTGAACAAATTACAGCTTGTTCAAAATGCTGCCGCAAGGATTCTAACCGGCACACCTAAATACTCATCCATCTCCCCCATCATTGGTCAACTTCATTGGTTGCCGGTTAGAAGCGGTACAAAGTTTAAGGCCTTGTGTATTACTTATAAGGCTTTGAACAATACTGGACCTGAATTCCTTAAAAAGGCAATTAGTGTTTATAAACCTAGTCGAACATTACATTCATCCTCAGCCCAACAGCTCCAAATCCCACGCACAAAAAAAGCAACATGGGGAGACAAACGCTTTGTGGTTGCTGCCTCAAAATTGTGGAACCTGCTCCCTTCCTATATCAAACTTAGTCCATCACTATTAACATTCCGAAAACACCTAAAACCTGGCTTTTTAATCAGTAAACTGTTAATGGAAACCCTCTGCAATCTGTGAACTCCAGCGCCGAGACACCGGAAGGTATTTGTGCGGTATAGAAATTTTATAAATAAATAAATAAATGGTGCTTCTGGTGTGAGAGGTCGAGGTGTTCAGCAAGCTCCTAGAGGTAGAGGACGTGGTGTGTTCCCCCAGAATGCACATTCCTTCCCTCCACAGAATTCTATGAATTGTTTTGATCAACAGAATGTTGCGTCTGGTCAGTCGACTCAGTATTATGCGGATGATTACTATGTTGAGAGTGAGAATGTTGACGGTAATGATTGCTAGGACAGCCATAGACAAAGAGAGGGAGTAGTGTCAGTTCCAGTAGATCAGAGTGGACCTTATGTTGAAGTGATTACATCAGGTGTGTCAGAGCCTTTTCTGTTGGATACTGGTGCAGCGAAGAGTTCGATCATGCACTCTAAACTCCCTGTCGCACCTTTGTCTGGCTTGACGAATGTTTCGGTAGGTTTTTCTGGCGCCCCAGTTCGTAATCCAGTTTCTAGTCCTTTGTCTCTTTCGGTTGGACCTTGTGAATTGGAAGCACCTCTCATTTTGACAACAGGTTGTGGTGAGAATTTGTTGGGATTGGATTTGTTGAAGAGACTATATGCAACATTGCATTTTTCTCCTTCGGGAGTACAGCTTACATTGGGTAAGAGAGTGGTCTCTCTGATGTATTTGTCTAAAGATCGGCTTCCTTTGGAATTACATTCTCTCCCTGATACTCTTTGGGCTACTGGTCCTAATGACGTGGGTCTTTTGGAGATTCCACCATATGTTGTGACGCTGAAAGCGAATGCTAGATTGCCACGTATTCCCCAATATAGGATCTCTAGTGATGGTGAAAGAGCACTTTTAGCAATCATCTATGATCTGATTTAGAAAGGTGTGATAGAAGAGACGAGAGGTAATGTGTGCAATAGCCCGTTTTTGCCTGTTTTGAAACATACTGATTCTTCTCAGCTGCCTGTGTATAGGTTTGTGATCGATCTTCGCGAAGTGAACAAGATTGTTGTGCCACAGTTTCCTGTTGTTCCGGATATTACTGCTTTGCTGACTATGATTCCTGCTTCAGCTGCCTGGTTTTCGGTGATAGATCTGAAGAATGCTTTCTTCAGTATCCCGATTGCCGAGGAGAGTAGAGATATTTTTGGCTTCTCTTACGGAGGCCGAAGCTTCCGGTTTAAGCACGCTCCTCAAGGCTATTGTGAAAGTCCATCCATCTATAGTCAAGCTTTGAAAACACAGCTTGATGCGATTGTCTTGCCTGATGGTGCTGCTCTTATTCAGTATGTAGACGATTTGTTAGTTGCTGCTGATGATGAGGAGACTTGTAAAGAAGCTACTCTTTCTTTGTTGCGACATTTGTCTGACCTCCATCATAAAGTGTCACTTTCGAAGTTGCAGTATTGTCGACAAGAAGTGACCTACTTAGGTCATCTCTTATCGAAGGAGGGAAGAAGGTTGACCCCAGAACAAATTCAAGCGATTGCGAAAATGAATGTGCCAACCACACAGAGAGAAGTGCATGATTTCTTGGGTATTACTTTGTACTGTAGACAATGGATTCCGAAGTTTTCATTACTTGCGAAGCCGTTGTTAGTACTTACTCTTAAGGATACTCCGAATCCTCTTCCTTGGTCTGACGAATGCCAGAAAAGTTTTTCTGAATTACGTAATGCATTGTGTTCGGCTCCGGTGTTGGGTACCCCCCACTACAGTAAGCCTTTTACACTATGTCCACGAGAGAGAAGGATGTGCATTGTCAGTCCTGACACAGCAGTTCGGCGATAAGCAGCGTCCATGTGCATATTTCTCGTCGACTTTGGATCCGGTAGCTAGAGCGTTGCCGAGTTGTATGAGAGCTACAGCGGCAGCAGCTGTTTCTATTCGACAGTCTGCTGGTTTAGTGATGGATAATACGTTGATTGTGATGGTTCCACATGCAGTGGATACTTTGTTAAACCGGACTAAAACACAGCACTTGACTAGTGCTCGATTGTCAGGTTACGAGTTGACGCTTTTGGCGAGTCATGTGCATATAAAGCGATGCAACACGTTGAATCCAGCTACGTTGTTGCACATATCTGTGGAGACAGATGTTCAGGAACAGCATGATTGCTTTCTTAGGACAGAGGAAGAAACAAAGGGTAGAATTGATCTGAAATATACTCCTCTTGTGAAGTCTGATCGTACCTTATGGGTAGATGGTTCATGCATTAAGCTTCCGAATGGTGATACAACTGCAGCATATGCGGTTACGACTTTGCATACGATTGTTGAAGCTGTACGTGTCCCACAAAATTCAGCTCAAGCAGCAGAGTTGATTGCACTGACGAGAGCGTGTGAGTTGTCGAAAGGAAAGCGAGTGACTGTGTATACCGATAGCCAGTATGCGTTTGGTGTTGCCCATAGCTTCGGACGCTTGTGGAAAGAACGTGGATTTCTTACTTCTCATGGGACGAAGATCCAGCATGGTCAGTTGGTGAATGGGCTTCTTGAGTCACTTAAGTTGCCGACGCAAGTTGCGATCGTGAAATGCAGTGAGTGCACATAAGAAGGTTACCGATGACGTTGGTCGTGTAATGCGTTTGCGGATGAAGTTGCGAAAGAAGTGGCGAAAGATGTGACGAGTCGAATGTATGTTGCAGGTCCAGCAAGATGGGTTATGGATAGAGGAATGTGTGAGGATACGATAGAGAGTGTGAAGTTAATTCAGGCTGAAGCTACTGAGAAAGAATTGAGTGTATGGAGAGAGAGTACGGGAAAATTGGATTCGACTGGTTGTTGGATTGAGTTGTCGGAACATCGCCGATGGTTGTTACCTGATGCGTCTGTGCTTGCAGTGGTTATGATGGCGCATGGAATGGCTCACATTAGTGCGAAAAGGATTTGTAAGTTGTTGGCTCCAGTATGGCAGAATTCTGGAATTCCTAAGTGTGCGGAGAATCTGGTCAAGAATTGTATGGTTTGTCTGATGTATAATCCTGGCAAGGGAACTCCAACTCCAGCTGGTCACTTTGCGCCTCCGACGGATCCGTTTGAGGTGCTGCAATTGGAATTTATACACATGGAGAGATGCAACAACTTAAAATACGTCCTTGTAGTTGATGGTGCCTTTTCGAGATGGGTAGAAGCATACCCCCTGAAAGATAATATTGCCTTGTCCACAGCCAAAGCCCTACTCAAGGAATTCTTCCCGAGATATGGATTGCCAAGGATGGTGTGGAGTGATAATGGAAGTGAATTTGTGGGTCAAGTCATAAAGAGAGTGTGCGAAGGTTTGGGTATGAGGCAGAAATTTCATACTGCAAATCACCCCCAATCAGCTGGTTTAGTCGAATGCTACAATGGCACTCTGAAGCTGAAATTAGCCGAGATTCAGGCGAGTTCTGGTCTCCAATGGCCCGATGCTTTGCCATTGGCACTTTTGTCAACTAGAACTACAGTGCATTCTCGAATGGGTCTTAGTCCCTACGAAAGTATTTTTATGTCGCCCGGCTAATGTATGGGGAGTGCCGAGGCCGGCAAAGTTTAGCAAGATTGAACATCCTGTGCTGATTGACTATTTGTATGATTTGACGGCTAACTTGCATGTCTTACACCAACAGGTTTACAATACACTTCCACAAGCATCTGAAGATCCAGGACACGCCATTGATCCTGGTTCACGGATATTGGTGTACAACTTTCAGCGGACAAAGAACGATCAGCCCCGCTGGACTGGGCCCTTCCAAGTCCTATCGAAGCGCACCGCAGTGAGAGTCTACGGCAAGAAGAACTGGATCCACGGCGTACATTGTAAGAGGGTTCCTTTGCCTCTGCCGTACAACCAGTGGGTCCAGGAGGGTGTTGGTGATTCAGAGACTGAGACTGTGCCACGTTTCGTTCCATTCAGTGACGCACGTTTGGTTGGGACAAGCTCTGAGCGCAAGGACGACGATATTTTGCAAGCAGCTGTGTCTCCTTCTTTGAGACTAGACACCACTGAGCCTGAGTTGTTGTTTAGAGATCAGACATTGCTTGGTAAAGACCGCTATAATTTGCGGCAAAGAAACAATGGGCAAATAAAGTAATTTCCTTCTATTTTTGAAGCTACGCTCTCTCATCCGAAAAGCTGTTTTGACCTATTTTTCTTTTTCGAACCGCCATCCGGGTTCAGCTGTAGGGTAGCGGTATAAAGCCTTGGAGTGTACAGCCGTGTAGACACAAGGTCGACGATTCTGGATTGTTCTAGGGCGTTCCCTGGACTTACAGACGTACACCTGAGCAGAAGAGAACCAACTGCCGCGAACAGCACGGTTAGAGGATGGAGTTTTTCGAGATCGAGAGAACTGTTGTAGAAATGAACTTTAAGAGAAAAATGTGTAAATTAATGAGTAGCAAATGTTTTTTGATAACGTGTCTTTTAATGCTACTTAGCATGACGATGTTTTTGGTGGGATATATTGTTCTTTCTTTCCAAGTGACGTTTGCACCCACCACACAACCTATGTCTTTTCCTACTACGACTTCTTTGCATTCTTGTCATCCTTTGCCTGAACACGAATCTGTTAGAAGATCAGAATTTGTTAATAATTCCTTTGTGCAACTTCTGCATCAGCATCAGTTAGTAGTGAACACCACAAATTGCTGGGTGTGTGGGCTTATGCCTCATACTACGGATAAAGGTATTCCTTATTTGATCTTGCCATTCAGTTATAATGGATCTGTATGGGCGTATAGGACGATGTTTATTTATGCCCATGAAGTCTACCCCCTGCGTTCTATGAAAGATAGTCCGAGTAATAGTGCTTTAGTGAAGGGAATAGTTGATATGATTAGAGGAATCAATTCCTATGAGACTATTCCTAAAGACGAGACACTAGCTTATATTGGATGGAACGTGACTGGATATGGTGTTAGTCTGAGGGAAAAGGTCATCTCCGATTTGGATCGTACCCCATCGTGGTCATTTTTGTCTGCAAAGTAATGGCACGAATCCGAGAGCTCAGTTAGGGAAGAGGGAAGAGTGTTTGTACTGAGACGTATGTTTTTGCGTCCCAGACTTTCCCACCGTTTTTAGCAGCAAAGGGTACGTATTTTGTCTGCTATGATAGAGCATATACATGGTTGCCCCCTGATTTTTCGGGAACATGTAATGTTTCTTTTCTGTTGCCCCCTACGTATACCGCAGCCGCAGATTACCACAGAACGAGAGTAGTTAGAGGTGTCTTCAGTAAGGAAGATACTGTAGGACAAGAATTGGGACATTTTCTTAAAGGTATCCTGCCGTTTTGGGGACCTATGGTTAACAGTAGGAACATACGGCAATTGACGAGTGGTTGAGTCCACCATAGTTGAGACTGCCGTTGCCCTTAGTAATTTGACTGCTGAGCTCCAATCGGATCGTCTTATAACGTTGCAGAATCGAGTTGCATTAGACGTCATACTTGCAGATAGAGGAGGGGTATGTAAATTGATTCAATCGAGCTGCTGCGTTTTCATCCCAGACAATGCTCCGACAGTGTACCAGGCCATTTCCAAGCTACATAAGATCTCAGAGTCTGTACATGTGGACGAAGGAGATTGGTCGTTGATGGGATGGTTTTGAGGATGGAAGATTCTGATGATCATTGGGATGGCTTTAGCTATTCTTTTCCTGTTCTGTCTTTGTGTACAGTGTGCTCCTGCTATATGTGGCCTCTGTGCTACTACGTGTGCAAGGAGACCTGTCTCGGGAGAGTTACTAAGTAATAGGATTATGCTCCAGCAACATCTTGATGATCTGATAAGTATAGACCTGGATTCAGATTGACATGAGTTTAGGTTATTGCCTATGTAAGGGCAAAAGGAGGGTCTGAGGTTCCGTGAATTCTGAACCAGTTTCATAAAGGTCATGGTTTCATTACAAATTTGATAGTAACGAACCGTAACTAGTGAGTGCGGCAAGTACGAGTGTTTGACATGTTAGACCGATGGATTCACTACGTATTTAGGGATTTCGTTCTGAACCCTTGGGTTCCATTTTTGTGTATGGCAGCCATTTTGTGGTTGCCCTCACATAGGCCGATGACTACGGCCGAACGAGTCTTTGGTACACGTACACTTTAGCTGACTTCTGAACGACCTGAGCGAACTGACCTCGTTGCCTGAAGCCAACCTTGTTAAGCCAGTTCCTTGCCCGGTAGCTGATCGAGATTAGGGATCAATGAACAGGACATTGTTAAGTTTATTGCACATGCACACATCCCTTATCCTACTTCTCATCTGTTTCTGTTCCTTCTTTTATGGTCTATTTATGGTATGGGTTGTGGTCTTTTATAATGGGTTTGTCCGGCTTGTTCGAGAAAGAATGTTGGGCTTTCCTGTGTAATTGATGGTGGGCTGGACAACTGAAGAGTGGGTTTGTGGTCATGCGATACTTTCTGCAATGTTACCTATGATTGGACAAATTGTAACTAGTGGGCGTTTGTCCGGAATGTGATTTTTAGCATAAAAGACGATGTCTCGCTCTACGAAAATTTAGCAGTCTCTGACGAACCTACTTGTGTCGTACTTCGTAGACTTCTGTTCCTGGTTGCAGCCAATAAATTTGATCTTTGACGTCACCGAGAAGTATCCCGTGTCTCTGTATTCTAAGACAGGTGAACCCGAAGACTTTGGGCATGCCCCTGGCGCCGCTGGCTTCTAAAACCCGGTTCTTCGGGGCTCTTTCCTACATGTGTCGATATTGGATTTGGGAAGGACCCTCGAGCAAGGCCAAGAGGTGCTGTGGAGGATGGATCATCCTGTGGAAACCCGATTGGAATCTCTGGGGCACAAAGGCTTACACGAGGGCTCTGGAAGGGTACCAAAAACTTGCAACATAGCCTCTTTGAAGGCTTGAATTTTATTGTGATTCCGCTGTTAGAGCAGGAATCAATACTGTGATGGGCAACTGTGATCTGGAGTTATCTTGACCCCCATGCGACATGTTCTGACAACAATGGCAGGAAGAGAAGAAGCTGTGTTTGGACTTCTTGTGTTTTTTCTTTGACTTACCCGAAGATTTCAAGTGGGATGAAGATCCTTGGGAGCAGAATCGGGTGTCAGAAGGCATGCTCATCCTCCACTTTGATGGTGCCTTCCAAGCCTTCTTACTGTGCTTGGCAATGTAGAATTTGGCCTCACAGTCCCAGAAGGCCTATGGGTTCATTTGCATGCATTTGTTGCACAATTTAGAGTTCTGAAAGAGGCCGAGACACCAGAGCCAGACCTTCTGCTGGTCCGTCACAGACAACTGTTTATGGCCCTCTATACACGGTTTGAACCATGGCATTTTAGTAGGCGATATGTCCCTTTGCAAACTGGAAAATCTTCACAGGAAATTGTCTGGTCAAGCAACAGAAATTGAGTGAAAGAGTTCCAGATGTGGATGTGGGTATGCAGAGGTGGTGGTTATATTGTGCCCACTAAAACACACAATGGACTTGACATGGAGCAGCACACCACCACCTACTGACACGTGAAGGAATAGATGAGGAAAAATGTATGGATGTATTCTCTGGGTACTCATCGGAGTTGATCTGTGGCCCTACACCTGAAACATTCGGACGTCTTCAGGTCTTACTAGTTTCAAAGCTTAAGTGACTTTTACCAAGCAGTCCATGTATGTGTATAAATATAAGCTCTTCTTTGTTGTGCTTCGGCAAATGGCGCCATATGTTTGGAAAACACTTCAAATTCAGACTTTAGGCCAAATGGGAGAACACTATATTGTTGATGAGAATTTCCAAATTGAAAATATATACATTTCCAATGTGATCTGCCGATGGGTATTTAGGAGTTGGCTGCTTTTTGCCCTAAGATATTCTTGACTTACCATTTCTTTATTATAACCATGGTCCTGCAACTCAGTTAACTGTATTATCTGTGATCTTACACACAGATCACGATTAGTACTTTTAACATAAAGGGCACTTTTTAAATCAGCCAATACAGACAAGGAAGAGAGCTTGGAAAGGTTTAAATACTATGTAATACCAATGTTTCTGCAGTAACAAAGGTTAGCAACAGTACTGACAGTATATCAAATGGGGTAGGAGCAGTGCTTCATCTCCAAGTCACATGATAAACAAGTTTTTTTAAGGTTTTTGTAGAGCAGCAGAAATTAGTGCATCACGCCAGCAGTTTGCTGTGGCAAAACGTACAGTGCTTTCATGATGGTATAGTGTGTGTGTACCAACATGTTGATTTGTTAAGAATACACCTACAGTATGTTTTTTTCCCTACAGTTCTGGGTCTTACTCCACCTTGATACAGTTAATGAGTTCGCTTCATTTTGTCATTAGAAGGAAACTTCGAACATACAGCTATAAGGATCCATGTTCCAGATGAAAGCCCAAGGTTGCTTTAGGCACATCTGATGGGATGAAACGTGTCAACCTTACGAGGATAGTCTTGAGGGTTGCATAATACCTATATTATCCCGCTCCTCCTAAGATTCTTATCCTTCTACAAAAACAAAATGGACTTTGCCAGAGTATCTAAATGCAATTTTATCAGTTACTGAGACATTTAACATGCAGCCCCAACAAACAATCCTTTTCAAAAGACTCCAAGATCTCACAATGAGCTCGTCTAGCACTCACAAGGTGCAGTCGAGGGAGCAAACATGATGAAGAATATAATACTTTGGGTGAGTTGTATCCTTTTTAGAAAGATGTCTAGTTTTTATATTAGGTTAAGGTGACAATATATCACACCCGTCCAAATTCACACAAATGAATGTTGCCTGGATTTCATAACTGATCTTTGGATCCATATAGACCCTACAGGCCCTTTTTTATTTTAGATATGTCACAGGTGGCCAAATCAGAAGATTCCTTGGCTACAATGATCGCCGGGTTAGCTATGGCCATCTTCTATCAGAATTTATTTAAATTGTACCATATCATCCCAGTGTATCAGAAAATTAATCCAATCAAGAGAATTGCAAAGTGCACTGTTGTAACAGCCTTTAAAAAAAATATTATTTGATGTACTGCGAAAATGTAAATGTAAATTGATACTTGTATAGCGCACTACTCACCCGCAAGGGTCTCAAGGCGCTTGTACGAATACCGCTGTGGAACCCATCCTGGCTTTCCCTGTGAGGCACCCACTCCTGGGCACCCCCAAGATGGTGGCCAGGCATCCTAAGCGTTGTGGGGGCCGTTGTGGAGATTAAGCAAGCTATTTCCCAGAGTTGCAGAGTGGGACTCCATGATTGGAATAGGCACAGAGGCGAGAATAATCAGGTCCGTGGAATTTTGAGCCCAAGACCTGCGGAGGCGGGGAATTGAACCCTGGTCCCGGGCTAGACCTCTGCATCAGGGTCTGCCGCTCTAACCATTGAGCCACATGAAGGCTTACTTAAAAGTGGGCGGAAATTGTCCACTTTCATAGGATTCTTCACATGTGGCCATTTCAAGCATGGCCAGTAATTGGGGATATTCTTTGTAAAATTGAACTTGAGGCTGTCCTGACCTGGTGCTTTCTTGCTGGGGAGACCTGTAATGACCTGTACCAATTCCTCCGTTGAGTGAGGTGTAGAGATTTTGTCTATGAGCCTTCCCTAGCCAGGCTGGTCAATTGGTCAGAATCAGTAGGATTTTTGGATCTATATAATTTTAGTTATGACATTTTGTAAAGGATATCTTTAGCATAACAAAAGGACACACCCACCTCTGATTCAAGTGTGAAAACTTCCATACAGGATGGAGGGTGCCTAGTAAATGCAGCTAGGGTTTTACTTGGCCTATCCCCTTCTCCATATGTTCAGGGCCTTCCTTCTCTGTCCATAAATTTGAGTTTGCTGTCTGCAAGTTTCTGGAACTCAGCAAATTTAGAATGTGTTTGCTTCAGTGTGGCCTCATTCCCCCCCATCACCAAGGCACACCAATAGACCTATAATCTCAGACTCTACTCTAACCAGCAAAACTACACCGACAGGTAAGAAACTATTTGTTTTGCAGAGTGAATCTTTCTGCATTCACTATGCTGTGCATAGACTTTGTAGCGGTTTGCTGTCTTGTGGTGGCTGGGTGGAAGATGAACTTTGGTTTGTAAATAGATGCTTTAAGACCTTTTGTCCTACTTGTTCATTTGAATGTCCACACAGTAATGTTTAGTGAAGGTGTTTACCGCAGACCATGTAGCTGCCATGCAAATGTCCTGGATTGTAGTGTTAGCGAGAAAGGCAATAGTTGCTCCTTTCTTCCTTGTTGAAAGCGCTCGTGGCGCCCCTTGTAAAGTCTGTCCTGCTTGTGTGTGGCACAATTGTATGGCTTGTGCTATCCATATTGCGATTGTACTCTTGGTTAATGGCCTTCCCAGAAAACCTTTTGCAAAGGATACTGTTAGAATTGGGGGTCTCTGGTTGGCACAGGTAGGTACTTGTGACAAGCAGGGACCCTCTCCTCTAGACAGGGCAAGGGAATTACTCTCAAAATAACCCCTGCTCACCCTCTAGGTGGCGTGGCGCGAGCAGTCAAGGCTTATTTCAGAGGCGATGTAGGTTAAGCAGTTGTGACCACATACAGTAACCCAGGGACAACACTACAAATGGACACCACACAAGGTTTTATATAAAAAAATAAGTGTACTTTATATAGAGTTATCAAAAGACCAATAAACGACAAAAAGAATCCACAGTACTATACAAGAGTTCGGGTTAAAAAGGCTTAATTCAATGTTCTGTGCGAGTCGGTAGCCTTGTCCGGCTACAACATTGCTGAAAAGAACACAGAGTCTAACAAATCCAGAGGACGGCAGCGGTACGGGCCCACTCAGATGTCAACTAACTCAGTCACAGTACCTTTTCCTTGAGGCGGCCGGCACGGATGTGCGAGCCGGTTCCGGGGTTCATCGCGTTGTAGAAAAAGAAAGCGCTGCAGGTCACGGTGTCCTATCTGTCGCGGTGTAGGCTACGGGACGTTGATGGAGTCAGTGAGCTCAGAGCTTGCGTTGTTCGAGGCAGACGTTGCTCGTTGCGGTGCTTTCAGCTTTACGGTGCGGCGAACGAGCCGGAGTTCGGGAGCTGGCGATCATTCCGGACAGTCGAGCGGTGCGTCGCAAAGCATGCGAGGCGGTGCCCAACTCCGCTGCAGTCACAGGACTCGAAATCAGCAACAGTGACCGCGTCGGTCAGACTAGTTCATTCGGTGTAACGAGGCGTTGCACGTCACGGTGTCCATCCAGTCACGGTGCAGGCTACGGCTTGTTCACAGCGTCGGGACGGAGTCGGTGAGCGCAGAGCTTGTACTGTTCGAGGCGGACGTTGCTTGGTGCGGTGCCTACAGGACACCGGGCCGGTCGTGAGAGTTGGTCACAGCTCCCTGCCTCTGCAGCCACTTGTTTCCAGCAGCAATTCACAAAGGCTGATAAAGTACACTGGTCCTGGGACTTCGGTCAGGGGGCAAGCTCTCTCCAAGCCTTTGGAGATCTTTGCACAAGTGAAAGAAATAGTCCAAAAGAACAATTACCGTCCCATTACCAATATTCCCACTCTCGCCAAACTATTGGAAAAATGAGCACAAATACAATTGACTAAACACATTGATCAGTTTGATCTCCTTAACCCTCACAAATCAGGCTTCCGAGCAGGACACAGTACAGAATCTGTCATGATTCACATAATTGACGATTCACTTCAAATCCTAGATCAAAACGACACCTGCCTCCTCATCCTTCTTGATCTCTCTTCAGCATTCGACACAGTGAAACATGAGAACTTACTCGAACTATTAAACACAAGAATGGGTATATCTGGAACTGTTCTCAAGTGGTTCACTTCCTTTCTACACAACAGGACACAGAAATTCAAGAGCAACAACCTGTCGTCATCGCCAATACCTGTATCGCTAGGCGTCCCCCAAGGCTCCTCACTATCCCCAACACTGTTCAACCTAGTCATGGAACCTCTCACCACCTTGCTACAAGCATCTAATGTACACTTTCACATGTACGCCGATGACACCCAACTTTATCTCAAATTACAATCCCCCAAAGACATTTTGCTACTGAACTCAACGATCTGAAGCACCCAATCTTGGCTTGCTGATAACCATCTCAAACTTAATGCTCTGAAAACAGAGCTCCTTCTGATCTCACCTCCAGCGAAGATCTCTACCATGCAAATTTGGCCTAAACACCTAACCGCACTCAATGTCCAACCCACTATTGTGGACTCAGCAAAATCCTTAGGCATAACACTAGACACCAATCTCAACATGCAGCAACATATCAGCAAGGCAACTAAGGGAGCGAACTTTCAAATCAATACCTTGAGGAAACTTAAACCCTTCCTCCCAGCCAAAGACTTCTGAACTGCATTACAATCACTAGTCATCCCTCGAATAGAATATGGCAGCATCGCCCTCTGCGGACTCCCCCTAACTACTATCGCACCTCTAAGAGCTTCTCTAAACACTGCGGCTAGACTCATCACTGGTTCAAAAAAGAATTCACATATTACCCCTGACTTGAAATCCCTGAACTGGCTACCTCTTGAAGCCAGAATACATCTGAAAATCGCTTGCATGACACACAAAGCGGTACACCTGAGCTCAGCCGGTTACCTAACTCAGAAATTGACAATTTCTGGCGGCACCAGAAACACTAGAAGCGCAAATAATCTTCTGCTGAAGCCTCGAAGATTCCAGAAGGAAAAAACCTATAAACGCTCCTTCTCAGGAATGGCACCCAGGATCTGGAACTCTCTCCCTCACGAAATCAGGCTCATCTCCTTCACCACACTTTTTAAGAAAGAAGTAAAAGCTATCTTCATGGCTAAATACACTTGAACTATTATCTCTGACTCTTTAAGACTATGCACCGAACTGTACTACTTATTTCGATCCCTTTGCTATTTTTATTCCTTGTATTATCGATTTACATGATTGTCTTTGCTTCCACCTATTAGTACTGTTAGCCTTATCGACTTACCTGTTTGACTATGCTCCCTCATGTACCTACCCCACTTATTACCTCAATTGCGCTAAGCCTAATTGGCCTGTTACTCACTCTCCTGTTCGCACCCCTTCTGTGTAAAGCGCTCTGATATCTGCAAAGATCTTGTTCGCGCTATATAAAACTTTCAAAATAAAAAAATAAATAAATCCCCTCCCTTTGGCAGCAAGGAAACCACTGCAGGCCAATCCCCCATTCAGCATTTCAGCTTGGGAATAGTCTCTCCTCAGTTTCTTCAGGTTCCTTCTCCTCAGCAGAGGTTTCGTCTTGTCAGTTCCACGGAGTGATCTAATTTCTTGGGATCAGGGTCCCAATATTTATACCCCAAAATCCTTTGTTCTCTGAAGGGAGAGGGACCTGTGCCTAGTCCAAACCAGTTCTGAAGCACTCTGTTTACCAGGCTTCTCCTTTCCTTTCACAGCGCAGGGCAGGCACATCAGATGCCCCACAGGAGGTGGAGCCAGTATTGTGGAAGGCAAGTACAGCCCTGGAGCACTTTGTTGACAGTCTTCCTTCTCTTCTTTCAGCGTGCAGAGAAATCAGACGCACCACAGGGGGTGGAGCCAGCACAGGGGGGGGCGGGCACAGTCCTATTCAGTTCCCAGGTGCAACTCCTCCCTCCCATCTAGATGCAGATCTCTCTATTCACTACTGGGCTGACCTATTCTGTCTCCTGGAATCCCCCAGCCCTGTCACTCAAACTCCAGACAAGGAATACACAACTTTGCAGAGGCAGGCTTGAAAGGTTTGACAAGAAAATACCTACTTTCTAAAAGTGGTATTGGCAAACATAGAATATTAAAATAAGCTTCACTAAAAGATGTATTTTATTATTCTGAGTCCAGGCATACTAAACTTGAATTTCTACCATGTTCTCTGAGTCTGTTAGGATTATAAACATGTAATAATCTAACAGCCCATTCTAGCCTATGGAGAACAGGTAGCCTTGCAATAGTGAAAAACGAAAATGGCTGTAATTCACTATTCGGACATGCCACACGGCTTGTCCTACCTTATACTTAGAATGCACCCTGCCCTTGGGCCTACTATAGGGGTGTCTGATATGAAGACAAGGGAAGGTTCAGGGACTGACAAGTGGGTGCACTTGCCCAGTCAGCATGACAGTACCAGACTGCACGCAGGCTCTGCAATGGCAGACCTTAGAAACATTTTACCAGGCCGCTTCTCTGGGTGGCACAACCAGTGCTGCAAACCCACCAGCAGCATTTAGCTTTACACGCCCTGGGCACACTTAGTGCACTGTACTAGGGTCTGACAAGTAAATCAAATAGTCAATCTTGGAATCACCAATTAATACATACATTAATTTACAATAGGGAGAGCATATGCACCTTAGCACTGATCAGCAGTGGTAAAGTGCCCAGAGTCATAAAATAGCCGACAACAGGTCAGAAAAAATATGGAAGTAAGGCAAAAAGCTCAGGGATGACCCTGCAAAAAGGGCCAAGTCCAACAGATATAAATAGCTGTTTTGTCTTTCTGTATTCTTTTCCGCTCTTCTTGCGTCAAGTGTGTGCAAACCTCTTTCTGCTTTGTCTTTAGGGTTTTGATAGAAACTTGGTATTTGTATACTTTGGTTTATGTGGAATTTTGACACCACCTTTGGCATGAATTGTGGACCTGTCCTCATGACAATTCTGTTACTATGTATCTGGAAGTAGGCTTCCTGTAATGTTAGTGCCTACAGTTCACTAACTCTACATAAGGATGTTATTGCCACTAAAAATGTAGTCTCTCGTAAGCATTTGTAGCGTTGCTTTGTGCAATGGTTTAAAAAGGTGCTCTCATCATTTGTGCTAGTACTATGTTGAGATTCCAAGCTGGTACCATTTTTGGTGGTGCAATCCTCTTTGCACCCTCTAGGAACCTTTTGACCACATGAGATGAAGATTTCCCCAGCTTCCCTTCTTGTATATGCTATTGCAGCTAAATGTACTTTATGATGAGAAACTTAATTTACTTTGTAGTAAATGTGAGATATTTTAGCATTGTTCTTTCCTTTGTACTCTTTCTTGAAAGACTCCTTTGAAGACACCATTGGGTGTACCTCTTCCATTTTCTGTATAACAATTTCTTGTTGGTTTCCTAACTTCTCTTATAACAGCCATTGTGCTTTCTGGTAGTTTGAGATGTGTTAATTCTAAGTCCTCAGGAGCCATGCTGCTAGGCCTAGGCTCTCTGCTTCCGGATGCAGCACTTTCCAGTTCTGCATTGTTAGCAAATCCTTTCTTCTAGGAAGTTTGCGCATTGTTTCTTGTGAGATTTCCATTAGTGCAGAGAACCATGTTTGTCTGACTCATTGTGGAGCTATGAGAATCATTTTCATCTTGCTGGTTCTGCATTTGCTCATAACCCTGTTCAGCAATGGTATTGGGGGAAAAGCGTATGCAAATGTCCCTGAACAGTCGATCCTTAGCGCATTCCCTAGGGTCTGCTTGCAGGGTCGCCTGGATGCAAAGTTTTGGCATTTTGCATTCTGGGGTGTTGCAAATAGGTCTATTTGTGGTGTTCACCATTTTTTGAAAATCGTTTGCACTTCTGTTTGGTTCAGTTCCCACTCGTGGGATGCTGTTTGTCTGCTCGCTTCCAGATTGTGCTTCCTTCGCAGGTGTATCACTAAGATGTCTATTTTCCTTGGAATTGCCCATCTCCAAATCTGCTGTGCTAGCATTGAAAGTGCAACAGAGTGAGCCTCTCCTTGTTTGTTCCGTAAAACATGGTTGTAGTGTTGTCCGTTTGTACTAACACCCTTTTCCCGTATAGCTGCTTTTGAAAAGGTTTAAAGGCTAAGAACACAGTTTTTAGTTCCAAGATATTGATGCGTTTCGCCGCATCCTGTGTGTGCTCCCCATCCTACTAGGGATGCATCTGTTATGGTCCTTGTTGGATTTGTAAAAACTCTCCCCTGTGCTATGTTTGTTTTGTTCCACCATGCCATCTCCTGATGAGCTCGGTTTGTGACAACCACTCGATCCTCCCAACTCCCCGTAGCCTGTGACCATTGTGATTGGAGTCATTCTTGAAAAGACGAATATTGGGAACCTAGATGAATGCATGATGCCATCATTCCTAGTAATTTACCCACTGTCCTCACTGTCAGATGATACCCCTTCTGGTACAGAGGAGTCTCCTTCACTAGGGCGGACATTCTTTTCTCGCTGGGGAATGCTTTCCCTAACACAGTGTTAATCTCTGTGCCCAAGAACACTTTCTTGCTTTCCACTTCCATTGATGATTTTTCCCTGTGTATGGAGAAATCCAGTTAAACCAGTGTCTCTACCACTTGTATATGCTTTTTGCATAGGCTGTATGAGTTTGACCTTACTAACCAGTCGTCTAGGTAGGGGTAAACAAGAATTCCTTGCCTTCTGAGATATGCTGCTACTGCTGCCAGGCCCTTTGCGAACACCCTTGGTGCTGATTTTAGGCTGAAAGCTAGAACTTTGAATTGCACATTACAATATTGTTTAATCATATTGCATATGGCGTTTTAGATGTCGACGACGTTTCGATGGTGTACAAAATAATGATTTAAGTCTGTTAAAATTTTCAAATATGAGGTACAGACGTATTTCACCTTGCCCTTTGGCCATTCTGTGTTTCGTTGTTTTGTCTCATTGCTCAGTGGGTCACGGCTGTGCCCACTAACAAGTTAATTATATATATATATATATATATATATATATATATATATATATATATATATATATATATATGTAAAATAAATTCTTGTCCGGCTGAACAAAAGACATTCTACCTATCTAGGGTATGATTATTGTATAAATGTGATTCTTCCTTTGAAAATAGGGACCAATGTTCTCTATAACATGATACTGCCCAAGGTCCCTATAGTATACCTTTTGGGTTCCCGTGTTTTTTTGTAACAACCAAATAATAAGAGTGCACGTTTTAGGTCCAGACAGTGGAGCCTCTCTTCCTCTTTCGAGGGATGCGGTGGCGGAAAGAAGGTGGGCAAGGTTATGGACTGCCCAATGTGGAAGGCTGTGACTACCTTGGGCAGGAAAGAGGGTTTTGTCCGCAACACAACCTTGTCCGGATGGACAGAAAGAAAAGGAGGTTTAGAGGAAAGAGCCTGGAGCTCACTCACTCTCCTGGCAGAGGTGATGGCAACCAGGAAAGCAGTCTTAACCCCTTCCATGCTCATGACGAGCTCAGCTCGTCATGAGGTAGCCTGGAGCTGTGCTCATGACGAGCTGAGCTCGTCATGACACCAGCAAAATGGCAATTCCCAGCACAGGAGGGGAATTGCCTTAGCAGCCATAGTGTTAAGGGTGAGAAGACGTAGAGGGCAATTATGAAGCATCTCAAAGGGAGCGCACATCAAGTAAGTTCGAACCAGGTTCAGTCCCACTGGGGCATCACGAAAGGAACAGGAGGGAACATATGAGTGATGCCCTTTAAGAATCTATTTACAACGGGGGACTTGAACAAAGAAGGCTGATCAGGTAGCCTTAAGAAGGCTGAAAGGGCAGAAAGGTAGCCCTTGATAGTGCCCAGAGCAGAGCACTGCTGGGCAAGAGAAAGAAGGAAGAGGAGAACCTCAGAAAGAGGGGAATTAAGAGGATCCACAGCCTTTGCTGTGCACCATGCCACAAATCTGTTCCACCTGCAGGTATATACAGACTTTGTGGAGGGACGCCTGGCTGCCAGAATGACATTACAGACTTCAGGAGGCAAGTCAAATGGCCTCAACTGTCGCCGCTCAATCTCCAAGCATGGAGGTGGAGACTGGACAGGTTTGGGTGGAGGACTGTCCCCTGCTGCTGCGACAGAAGGTCCTCCTGAAGAGGCAGACGAATTGGGAGATTGACTGACATACTGAGTAGCTCGGGATACCAGTACCTTTGCACCCAGTCCGGAGCCACAAGGATGAGTTGAGCCTGGTCGCGCTTGATTTTCTTCAGCACACTGGACAGAAGTGGTATCAGCGGAAAGGCGTACAACAGACCATAACTCCACTCGTGACGAAAAGCGTCCAGGAGCGAGTGCCGCCTTGGAAATTCCAACACGCAGAACTGATGACATTGCGCGTTCCCTTCGGTGGCGAATAGATCTAACCAAGGCTCTCCCCACTGCAGAAAGAGGCCTTTCGTGATCCATCATGCACCTTCGGCAGACCTTGTCCGCCCTGGCGTTCAGAGAACCTGTGAGGTATTGAACCACCAGGGTCACGCCCTGATGTGCCAGCCACTGCCAGAGGCGCAGGGCCTCCTGGCAGAGGGTCTACGACCCCACCTGCACTACACTCCCCCGGACAGAGGGGAGGAATGCCTTCAGTGCTAGACATTTCGCCCGCAGCTCCAGAAGGTTGATATGGAGCTGGGACTCCGCTGTAGACCAGAGGCCTCTGATCTCCACCTCTCCCATGTAGCCCCCCCAGCCCTGGAGGGACGCGTCTGTCACAACTACGAGCTCCGGCTGGGGAAGGGAGAGGGATCTGCCGCTGACCCAATCGCGGTCCGTGAGCCACCACTGCAGTTGTCTCGCAGTGCCCTCTGAGATCGTAACATGGTCGGACAGGTTGCCCTGGCGCTGGGCCCACTGAAACTTCAGGTCCCACTGCAGAGCCAGCATCCGCCACCTGGCGTGATGCACCAGAAGGATGCAGGAGGCCATCAGCCCCAGAAGCCGCAGCGTCAAACTGACCGAGACCCGAGATAAAGGCTGAAAGAGTGGAATCAGAGCCAGAATATCCCGGACCTGCTGTTCGGGAGGATAAACCCGAATCTGCGCCGAGTTGAGGACCGCTCCGATGAAGAGGAGGTTCTGAGAGGGGCACAGGTGTGACTTCAGCACGTTGATGGAAAACCCCAGCTGGTGCAGGAGGTCCGCCGTTGTCTGGAGGTGGCTGACGACTGTCTGGGGCGAGCCCGCCTTCAACAACCAGTCATGGAGGTAGGGAAAGACTGAAACCCCCAACCTGCGCAGATGAGCTGCGACCACCACCATCACTTTCGTGACCAGCACCGTGGGGTGCTGGTAAGGCCGAAGGGGAGCACAGTAAACTGAAAGTGCACGTGGCCTACCGTGAACCGCAGGTAGCGCCGGTGGGCCGGCAGGACGGGGATGTGGAAATAAGTGTTCTGCAAGTCCAACGCTACCATCCAATCTCCTGGGTCCAGGGCAGCTAGGACCTGAGCCAATGTCAGCATTTTGAACTTCTCCTTCCGGAGGTAGCCGTTGACGTTCCGTAGGTCCAAGATAGGGCGCAGGCCCCCTTTGCCCTTCTTGGGTACCAGAAAGTAGTGGAAGTAACAACCACACCCTACTTCTGGCCCAGGAACGCGCTCAAATGCCCCCTTGGCCAAGAGGGCCGTAACTCCTCTTGCAGAAGTTGCAAATGATCTCCCGACACGCGGAGGTACTGCGGTGGCATGGCTGGAGGGGTCGTCTCGAAGGGGGGGGGGGGGGGGGGTAGCCTCTTCGGACGATTTGCAGCACCCACATGTCCGACGTGACAGTGCGCCAGTGGAAGTGGTGATGGCGTACCCTGCCCCCCACTGGCGTCACATGGGCCTGAAAGAACGGACTAGGAGGGTTTTGAGGCGGATGCTGCAGGGGAAGGTGTGGACTGGCCTCGCCATCGTCCCTGACCGCCGCCACGGCGGTTTCCACGGCCGCCATCGCACTGTGTATTAGTTTGCGGAGAGTGGCTGGCAGCACGTGCGGGAGCGCCCCTTCCTTGGCCACGAAAGGAGCGAAAGGCACCCGTTTGCTAGCGTGGGGCAGAGAGGTCCAAGGACTTGGCCATAGCCCTGGAGTCCTTAAAACGCCAGAGGCAACGGCCATCAAACGGCAAGTCCAGAAGGGTAGCCTGGACATCACCCGAAAAGTTGGCGGTCCTCAACCAGGCGTGGCGTCGAACTGCCACCATCGTTGCCATCGCTCTGTCCAGTGAGTCCGTGGTATCCAGCCCACACCGGATGGAATAGCGTGCGAATCTTACACTCCACAAGGGCTTGGGTGAGTTTAGTCCGGGCCTCCTCCGGACATTGTGGCAGCACGTCCGCGACCGTGTCCCACAGAGTGTGGGTGTAGCGGCCCAAGAGGCATGCGGTAGTGACTGACCGCAATCCCAAATTCAGGGACCTGAACACCTTCTTACCGAATTGTTCGTACCTCTTGGATTCCCGATCGGGCAGAGCCGTCGGGAATGCAGTCTGGGAAGTAGAGGCCTGGATAACCAGTTGGGGGAGGAGGGGGTGGGGTGGGTGGACAATAAGCAAGGGTCGCCCAATGCCGGCCGGTAGCATCTGGCCACGTTCCTATCCACAGGCTGACTTGTAGCGGGCCTGGACCAAGTGCCCAAAAGAACGTCACACAAGGCCTCATTAAACGGCAGTAGAGGCTCAGCCGAGCTTCCCTGGGTTTAAGGACCTCAGTGAGGAGGTTAGTCCTCACGGCCGCGACAGGGAGCTCCAGGCCTTGGCCGTCTGCGCCAACACTACACTGTAGGCAGTCCCCTCCTCCGTAGCCAGTGTCTGGTGAAGTGTCCAGTCCACTGGCATCCCCAAGCTCACATGTCCAGTCCTGCTGAGACTGGCACTCCTGTGCCAGAGGGTCCACAGACCCCTCCCAATCCCCCTCGTCACCCATCACCTGAAATTCAGGTTCAAAGGATGGGGCCGGTTCGTGGAAATAAAAATCTCCAAACTACGTCGAGAGAGGCGCCACTCCAGCGCCGGAACCGAAGGTAGGATTGGGGACGGCGTCGCCGGGGGTGACACCCTAGGGGCCTGCGTCAGTGAGGTCGACGGCGACGACCCGGAAGCAGATCCAGTGGGGGCCCGGCAGCATCGGAGCCGAAGCACCTGACACGCCAGGCCCCCCAGCCGGGACCGCTGGGCCAGAAGGAGCCGCGGAAACCGGCGGAAGAGGGAGGGACCTCATGGCCATGAGGTACCAATCTTGATCCCGAAGACCGATGCCGACTCTCGGAGCTACGAGGGCTCCGACCCGGCGACCGGTCCCTCGACCTCCTGTGGGACCGGGACCTTGAACGGCACGGGCCGACTGCCAGATCTCAAGTCGCTTGCGGGACCGCTCCCGCCTAGCCTTAGACGTCAGGGCCCAGCAGTCGGAGCATGTACAGTCGTCGTGGTCGAGGCCTAAACACTGAAGACACCGGTGATGGGGGTCGGTAACAGACATCATTCGGTTACACTTGGAGCAGGGTTTGAACCCGGGCATCCCTACCAGCACCGTAGGAGTCGAACGACTCGAGAGAAGAAGAAAAAAAACAGATCAAAAGATCAAAAAGGTTCAGTCAAAAAGTGACTAAGGGGTAGAGCTTCTCCGGAAAAAACAAGGAACTGACGTCAGCGCGCGAGGGCGGCCTCTAAGTACTCAGACGACGTCATTCCGGTGCTAACTACGCAGACGACTGACGTGGAGCCGCGGATGATGCCTACCGATGCGCAGGGGTATTGCTACGCAAAAGTTTCCGGATCCAGTCTGACGCCTGGGGATATTCTAAGGTAAGGAATCTATCACTAACGTGTCTCTTTCAGATCTCCTGTTTGCACCAGAGGTAGCACTTCCTGTAGGGTATTCATCTTGAATTTGTGTCTTTATGAATTTGTTTAGAAACCTTAGGTCTAATACTGGCCTTAATGTTTTGTTCACCTTTGGGATTAGGAGGTATGTTGAATATACTCCTTTGTTCTTCTCTCTGTGCGGTACGTGCTCTAACGCATGTTTTTCCTTGAATTCTTGCACCTCTGACTAGGTGAGATAGTAGTTCTTTGGAATGTCGGTTTTTGGTGCTTTGTCTGGAGGTTGTTTGGTTAGCTCTATGCAGTATCTGTACTGTATTATGTTTGAAATCCACTTGTCTGTTGGTATTTCCCTCCATTTTTGGTGGTTAAATTGAAGTCTGCCTCCTACTGGGGGTTATGCTGGCGGAACTGTAAATGTGTGTGTACCCTCAGTGTTGATGAGTGTACCGTCTTGTGCTTGAAGTCACTTTGGTGAGGTTTGCTGTCCTCCCCTCTGTGACTGTCCTCTGCCATGGAAGAGCCCACGAAAGGATGCTCTGCCTTGGTACTGCCAGCTTTGCGGTTGTCCCTGCTGTGTACCATTGTTTCCTGTTTGGTATGTTTGCTGGAAACCCTGATGAGAGGTAGTTGGTTGTTGCGTACCTCTACGTGCTGGTCTCCTTGATGGTGTTCCTCTTCGTAGGCCCCTGAACTGGAGCTCCTCATGGACCTTGCAGTTTCATTGCCTTTTTTCAACTGATTGAGTTTCTCATCCACCACACTCCCAAACAATTGCTCCCCATTGAATGGCGAGTTGATGTTGCTCTGAACTTTCAGGTTTGAATCCAGAAATTCAAAGCCATGCGTTTCTCCTTTCTGTGATTCCAATCATAATTTGTCCTCTGGATGTTTTGGCAGCATCTAAGGTAGCATGTATTTGCGATGTTTTTCCCTTCCTCTACAAGGTGGGTAGCTCGCTTTTGGAATTGTTCAGGAAGGTACTTCAACAGCTTTCCTACTTCTTCTTGGTAGGCTTGTCGGTTCGCATTTGAAATGGCTATGCGCCATTGATTCGCTGCACTCCTCTCCACTTTCCTTCCTACCAGGTCCATCCTTTTGCTTTATCTGTCTGGAGCTGTACTGTAGCTGGGACATTAGCTCTTTTCCTTGCAGTTGATGTGATAATGGAGTCAGCCGGCACCAATCCCCTGTTGTATAAGGGGTCATTAGAAGAGTGTTTGTACTTCTTTTATACTCTTGTAGTTATAGCCTTGCATGTAGCTGGCTCCTTGAACGCCTCTTTTCCCTGGTTGCTTGGTAGAAATTGCTTTCTCGATCGTGTAGGCATTAGTGTCTCTAATAAAAAATATGACTGGTTTTTCCTCCTCCAGAGGCACCCTATACGTGTCTGCTGCCTTCTTAACCACTTGATTATACATGCCAATGTCATCTGGAGGTGAACGCCTGAAAGGATAAGTCTCCACAGCCTCCTCCAGTGATTCGGCGTAGAGATCTTGCCATTGGCAGTCTTGATTGTCCGAGATCGCCTCCCCGAAGGATTCCTGTTCATGTTGTTCTTCCTTGACTGGCTCTGGGGTTGTCAGTGGAATTATGTCCTTGACGACAATCTCCCCGGCCGTTTCCTTTGTTTTCAGCGGGATCTTTAATTGCTTCAAGCTCTCGTTGAAGTCTCTCTTTCGTTGTAGTATATTTGCCATTTCGGCTTCAAGCCTTTTTCTCTTCCTTTCTATTTCGGCCACATGTGTTTCGGCGTTGAGATATTCTGCTTAATGTTTTCAGGCTGCCAAAGCGGTCGTCGAGGGTTGCTTGTGTCTCTTTTGTTGACGCCTAACCGTCCTTTTGTTGAGCCTCTTTCAACGTCTTTGCCCTTTCGAGGACCTTTGCCGTTTGAGTCCTTATCCAAGGATCCTACGGTGTGTTTTGGTTTGGATGCCGTTGTGGTAGCCGAAAATTTCAGCGCTGGGGCTACCCTTGTTAGTTTCATGCTTGTTTTTCAAGAGACTTCTGTTTTTTTCAGGGTCGACTATTCCCTTACCTGTTTCAAAGTCTTCTTTACGACCTCCACGATCAAAATATATTTCCTCGTCACCCTCTGGTCCTTCGGCAACATTATCTTCCTCTTCACTGGAGAGGCCCAGGTCTCGCAACAAAGGCAGTTGTCCTTGGCTCTGCATGTTGTGACTGGTACGTCGCGGTCTCTCTCTCAAAGTCTTTGGGGGTGATGACGGAGCAGGCGATGCAGTCGGCGCTTTGATGATCCAGCAGCAGGCACAGGTTACAGACTGGGTGCTGATCCTTCTGTGACAAAATTTGAACGGTGTTTTGCCATTACCACGTCCAGGGATCCCACTGCATGCTCATTGTTCAATCATCTAAGATCTCTACTTTCAGCTCCTCGTTGACCCGCTGTGTTTCCGGGCAGTCGAAAGAACCTCCTCACAGTGTTTCTTCTTTATTTTCTTCGATTCTTCTCTCCAATCTTGGGAGCTTCTCTGTAACAATCCAGACCCAACGGCGGAAAAAAAGAATCTGAAGATGGCTACCAAAGGTGGGAGCTTCCGGAGGAAGCCCGTCGACGACACAGAAGGACACCAAATGGTACTAAGTTGCTGACGCCAACCAACAACAAAAGAAAACAAAAACAAAAAAAAGGAAGAAATGCAATTCCGGACCCAACCATTAGATGGCGGAATAATGCACAGCATAGTGAATCCAGAAGGATTCACGCTGCAAAACCTCTGATTATATCCACTATGGGTTCTGTGTAAGATGCACGTTGCTCTATGTGGCCTCTGCGCTCATTCACAAACTCCTTCAGACAATCCAAGCGGTCTGTCAGACTGCCCATTTTGGAATCCATTTTCTCCAGACGGTTACATGTCAAGCAATAATAGTCTTATATCTAGTTCTTCAATGAACTCTTGTGGTCGTGGGGGTGTAGATTCTTTGGCTGCTATGGATTGAGCTGTCATCCGTCTAGCATGTTTGGTCTCACATAGCAGCACTGGGTGCTGCACGTCTGTTTTCCCTTTTTTTGTGCCTACTTATACTTTATCTTGAGAAAAGGGACTGCTTTTATGTTTGTCTGGGCTTACCCCACATAAGAGATATTAAGGATATATAGCAGGTGTCCCCTCTGCAGTGTGATACCGCCACCTGCAACAATTGTGGTGAAGACAGGAGTAGGCTTGCACATATTGCTATGTTAGCATGAGTGAATTAGATGTTTAAACACCATTTTGCCACTTTTGCACACAACACTACATGCCTCTGTTCTTGTAAGTCAAGCTGCTTGCTTTTCTTCACATGAGAACGGTCCGTTTTTCACATCTCTAGACTTACACCACGACCGTAAGTCTGTACAGAGCGTTCAAGGTCGAATAACAATGTATGCTGTTGATTCAGGTTGATAGGCTCATGCTCTAGATATAACATGCATACAGCTGCAAATAACTTAAATTCGGGTGCCTTTAATATTGCATTGCAGGCATGTCAGGGGCACTTGGAGAAAAACTTTCCATCTTCAGAGATCTAGGCTGAAATTGGGATGTGATTTACTTCATCTGATCTTGGAGGTATGTGGTTCCCCGTTTTAACAGATCTTCTATTACTATAAAAGCTATCTTCTAGCCTGCGGAGGGTGGTACACAAGGCGCTATAGACCTGGTTCCACTATCATTATGATATAATTTTTCCCTTTGTCTTTTATGGAATTGTAACTATGCTGATTGTTATATTTCTATGCATTTGTTTGCTCATGTTGGCCAAAATACTGCATCTTAGAACATGTAGTTAAAATAAACATTTTAAACTATACTGTGTCCGATTACTTTTGTTGTGGACTTGTGAGAGAATAAAGATGAAAGAGTGTTCTTGATTCCCACTATTCCTGAGAGTTCACTACGTCGCTTGTTGTGGGTTGTCTAATCATTGGAAGCTTCGCTATAGTACGGAGAACAAATGAGACACTGATGCTAGTCTGAGTGGGGTTCTGGGCACTGAGGTGGGTTTTTGATACACCACAATACACAGAGGTCCAGGTTTCCTGCGCATAGTTCTGTGCATGAGCAGAATCCCTGCACCTAACGTTTGGTCTTATTTTCAAGACACTTTAGTAGTGCTTAAACTAGTCCACAATACCTTCACTACTGTTTCCGGTTAACAGTGGTGATGGATTAACCTACTTATATTACTATGTTATAGGTTCATTCAAGCTTGAGATTTAAAAAGGCTCAAATATTCAATTACTACCCGTTTGTGCCTCAATTTATATAAATAGTTTTTCATTACTTTGTCCTTATGGGCGAGATTAACATTGCACTGCAAAGTCGCGCAGCGCTCCGGAGCCATCTGACGCAGTTTAGAGTGCCTGACGATGGTATGTCAGTGATCTTTGTTGTGAGTGCAGATGCAGCATTCCCCTTTACGCTTTCCTGCTCCTGGATTACATTTGCTGCAATAGTTGCGGATGATGAAACGTTCTACTCCTACACTCACACAGACACCTGCGAATTATACTCCATATAGGACACAAGTAATTCCGATCTTGGCATGGCAGCATCGGATTTGGTTTAATGGCACCCTACCCCACAGCGTGACTTTGGTTCAGTTAGGCCCTTTGTCAATCCCTTGGGCCACTTGGCCAGGTTCACACTACATCCGCGATATCTAAATGTCCCTGTAGGCTAGTTGCGTCTACTACATACCTCCTTGATTGGGGTTCATAGGGCTTAATTGCAATACGTTTCTTGCATCCTCCAGGTGGGGGCTACTGGGGTTGTGGTGCAAACAGTTGGACTGGCCTGGATGTCTAGTAGTCCCGTCATGGTTAATTCGGTAATGGGCAATCGACCCCAAACTGAGGATATGCCTTATTGCCTTGCTGACCAACTGGAAGCAATATTTCCTAATACAACACCTGTGGAAAAACACAGGATCCTTCCAATTAGTTTGCATAAAAACTTAGTACCAGAGGTAACCGATTGTGAGAATTGGGGTAAAGTATTTGTAGTAGTACATGCGAAGTGCTTCAGCACGCCGTCTGACTGTACTGCCCTCCGTGATCTAGCCTGTTCAGTCCGGAGGGGGCTGAGTTGGAAATGAGGCTTGTTGGAGTTTTTGATGTAGTTGCTGATCTCATCCTCGCGAATGTGAAGGGAGATGAGGTTAACTTTCAAGTGTCTTAATGCTTTGCACCTTGTCGCCGACAAACCCGGAGTGTTACTGAAAATAATTGTGGAGGCTTATAAGTTAATTGGCCCCAAAAGTTTGGGTGATAAGCCTTTTGCTAAAACAGCAGCTCAACCGCAAACACAGATGGCGAAATCTAATAAAGACGACCGTCCTGTTTTTCCTAATCAGAACTGGAATAAAAAGCAGCGACAGAAACAAGGGTCGCGTCCTGCGTCACCGATACCAGTGTCTTCTGAGCGCACATGTGATTTGCTCAACCGTGCAAGAATTAGTCTCCCGGTAGATTTCAGGTTCCTGATCAACGTTCTCCTCGTTCTTCAGAGGAAACATCAGGCTCACAAGGCAGTGGAGGAGAACGCGGCAAATGTCTAGGTGCCCCGCAAGGACGTGAGCAACCTCGTCCATCTGATGGTAAAGGCAAGCAGGGCGACTTTCTACATCAACGCCCTCAGTTTCGGAAAAAGAACGTTGCTGCGTTAACCGCAAGGTATGCCACAGATAGTGAGAACACCGCTTCGGAACCGGACAAGGGCATTAACGCTGCTCGACAGTGCAGCGGAGGTTACAATAGTGCAGCAAGCACTGCGTCTATATCTGAAGTGAACACCAACTGACACTTTCATCACAGTGGAAACTGCCCCCTGACAGACTACATGATATAGTACTTTTAATAGAAGGTGACATACTTGTAATAAAAAGGAATTTTGGGGAAAATCTGATCTCTACATATGATGTTTTGTTAGCAGAGGCAGATTGGACCCCACCTTTCGTTTTAGCTGCTCCGAGGGGGAGGAGGAGGTAATCCTCCCTAGTTTTTCACACACTGTGCCCAAGGAGCAGGCGCAGAACTTTGCAGAAGAGTGGGCTCTGGTGCTTGCACCAGCTTTATACCGTACTCGTCGGATGGGATAAACTTTCACCCAGGCATGAGATACCACTGCTGTCTATGCCACAACCCCAATATCGAATGCAGTGGGAAGCGACGGTTCCCGTTGCAGAAATCCTTTAACAATTGGAATATCAAGGTGTGATTGAGACGTGTGTCACCCATGATAATCCTCTTTTCACTGTAACCAAACCCGATGGGTCGTACCGCCTGGTTTTAGATTATCGGCATTTGAACTCTGTCGTACATGCGTAGTACAGAATACACACATATATGCCCTCATCTTGTGAGAAAAAAGGTCTGTCCGCAATTAGTAGTCAATGGACAGCTTTTACTTCTGGTGGCAACAAAAACTATTTAAAAGATTAGCCGTGGGCTATAAAAACAGCCCAGGAGTTTTTGACGCACGTGTCGTCTCTTTGTTAGACGCCATAGACCAAGATGCCTACTCGTACGTTGATGGTATTTATCTCACAGACGACGAATTATGGCTGCATCTGTTGCATAGACCGCATCATAGTCATGTTTGTGGACTACGGATACAAATTTAACTTTGCAAAGTCACACATTGCAGAGTACACAGTGTTGTTTCTGGGCTGTCAGCTCAATAATGAAGGTCGAGGCCTGGCATCTCACTTCCTGGAGAAATGGGCATGTTTGCGATCTCCCACTACTCTGAAAAAACTTCAATCTTTGCTGTTTTTTTTACAATTTCGGACGAACATATGTACCAGATTATGCCCAGTGTATCAAGCTGCTGTATTCCTTGATACAACCTACTTTTACCAAATCATGCTGGCTTCTGAAACATTCTGCTATTCTGCAATCTTTGCAGTCTGATCTACTTGAATCTAAACACTTATTGACCTGTGACAATCACACCAACATGGTAAACACATTTTGTGCCAGGTGCGGTGGGTTTCACATACTTGACGTTTAATGAAGGAGACACAGTACCTATTGCTTACAAGTCACACTTGTACACTTTGGCTGAAATACGATTTTATTTTCATCTGTCGAAAAGGTTTTGACAGCTGTGCAGATGGCGATCCTGAAAGAGCGCTGTCACAGGGAAAACGCATTGTTACACCGTATCCTGCCCTCAAGGCAGTGACGAAAGCCAGTGTAACTAATGCTAAAGCTTTACATCCACTTTGGATACAATGGGCCACTTCGCTGACGTCTCCTGGTGTCACATTTATTTTTGACTCCTCATTACAAACACAGGACTTTTTACAGTATCAATTTGTTCATCCTGCTCCTCTGTCCATGCGACCACTTGAGGAATACCATTTTATCATTTACACAAATGGTTCTGCCCAATCGGCCACGGAATCTAAACAGTCTTACTCAGCAGCCTGAGCAATAGTGGCTAGTACCATTGTGGATGGAGAATTCAAGTCGATGTTGTGCATACGCAGACATTAGGGGACTGTACCACCTAATTGGCTGAGCTACATGCTCTGCTGCTTGCACTGGAGTTTGCTGATCCTCGTGTGACTACTTTGATTACTACTATGTTCAGTCTTTCAACAACAATTTACTCTTTTGGACTCAGAATAACTATTGTGATTCCAAAGGTAGCAAAATTAAGCATAAAATGCTATGGGTTCGAGTCGCAGAACTTAAAGAGCGTCTGCATCTCGTAAGTGTAATTCATACTCTTGGTCATCAGCGCGTAGGAGTACACGCCGTTGGCAACAGTTTAACAGTTTTGCTGACGAAGCAGCAAAAACAGCAGTATCAACTTACTTCGTAGCAGCAGTTACAAGGTCCAAAAGTAAGATTGATGATGGCATCTTGGCAGCTATTGCTGCTACAGAGAAGGGTAATAACTACCCTTGGGGTTTCCCTTCTAAATACTCATCATTTAAGTCCTGATAAAGTTCCCTATGTGAGAATCAATGAGGTTGGTGACAGATTGATTCCCAACGTGGGCCGCAAGCTTTCCTTGGGAACAGACGCTCACGAAGGTATGGCCTCGGCTCATGCCGGCACCTCAGCAACTTTCTCTATCTTACAGCAAAGTTACTGGTGGCGTGGGTTATACAAACTAGTGATTATGTCCTTGTGACATATGCCAGCAGATTAAACCGTGACTGCTGCACGGCTGCCACAAACTCAGCGGTATGTATCTAATAAACCACTAGGTTGTGTTTATTTAGATCACTGCGGTCCTTTTTCTTCTGACACTGTGTATAAGTTCATCTTAGTTGTAGTGGATTCGTGCACGTTTTCTATGGGTTTGGCCACAACACAGTGCTGATGCTTGAAATGTCAAGAGGGATTTGGGTGTCTTTGTAGGAATTTTTGCATGTGGCACCTTCCATTCTGACCAGGGTTCAGCGTCGTCTCTAAGGCGTCGAAGGAAGCCATTGCGTCTTTGGGGCTGCAGGTAAAAAAAAATTCTCCATACTGACCTGAGGGCAATTCTGTTGAGTGAACATAACAGGACTTAACGCAAATCTTGACAGCTAGAGTTGTAGGTACTGGTTCACCCATTTGTGTAACGTACAACGTGAACTTAATAATCTCCCTAGAAGATCTCTGGGTGGGCGGACCCCATACCAAATGCCCTTTGGCATAAAAATGTTTGTCCCAGACCTTGATGGTCTGGACATGGCAGACAGCCGTACCCTTTAATGTAGATAATCATTCTGCTGTGTTACAGAACCTACAAGAGACTTGAGACAGTCCTGCAAAGGAAAACTTGCCCTCCACAACTGAAGCTGCACTACAGATTCCGGTAGTTGGCTGGCTACCTCGAGTTGGTGACCTGGTCCATGAGAAGGAGAGAACAAGGAGTTTGGCCCCTCTTATCGTGCAACAGTTCGTGGTTGGCGTGCAGGGCACAAGAACAGTAATTTTACCACCACTTCCTGGTCGAAAGGATAAATGGTACATCTCCATTGACAATGTCAAACTAAGAGTTTCTTCTTAGTATGACTCCAGTGGTCTCTTGTCCAGCGCTGCTGAGAAATTCTGTTTTGGTCTCCACTAACACCTGGCCTGGCATTGCCATTGAGATGCACACAATTACTAATCAGTTATTGAATCCGCCGGCTGGCGATCCACATGAAGATACTGAGTATACCTATCCCATAGATGTGTCATTGCCTGGTGGGTAAGCAAGTGTAGTTGACCATTCACGTTTTTCATTTGACACTAACTCCACAACATCAAGTGCACCATCAAGGTTTTCTATTTTTGTTACTTGGTTTAAAAGAAATTTTTTAATTACCCTTTGACTTGCATCTGGTTGGTTCTCATCTCCATTTTTTTGTGCATGTCGATTGGGTTTGTGATAGTCTTTTTTCGTCTAGTCAATGGACTTTACCCAACAGAAAAATCTACAACTAGGTTAATTGATGGAACTTTGGCCCCACACTCGTCACACATCAAGAAGTGAGACCAGACTTTTGTTAACATTTCGGCCTGGCTGGGGTTAGATAGGATTGTATGGGATCGTGTTAAATTTCAAATTCATGGACCCACAGAGGTGGTTAATGTCCCAAATGGACTTCGTGTTTCTATGGGGGATGTTGTGAAACAAAACATTTGCACTGGTGATTGGGATGTCCGAGCTGTTGAAGCTCTTTTTTCTGATTTGAAATATTACGCTGAGCTTGATTCTGAAGATTTGTATTTGAACTCTGCGGATTTGTTTTGTTATCAGCACTATGGCCATCATTTTCTGCATAAAGATAACACATTCAGAAAATGTGGTTAATTATACCCAATGGGAACATTGTCCAACTCCCATTGACGGCAGCTCCAAAACACTATTGAATTTTTTTCATGTTTCACTAAATTTTATCGATCCAATGCGGACTCTTTATTTTAGAATGAGTTTTAAGTCAAACTCGAAAATTAGGCTCACTCACACTAAGTTGGAGTATTCAAAGTCCTTTTTGGATCAGTTAGCCATAGGTGGCTATGAGCTCTGTAAGGCTACAGTAGATTCGACTTCTGTTTGGGGTTCTAAACCTTGGCAAGTGCAAGGCACAGAAGCTTTACACTGTGTGTGTCTTATCCTGACCCACATGTTTTTGAATAGTACAATTTCTCAAGCAACGTGCTTTGGATTGGCCACTTCAAATCAAATAAATGCCCCTAAAATTCATATTCTGTATGCTTATCCTACATGGGACAATCATACAGATATATCCCTTGATGATTTGCAGTCATTAATTTCGAAAACTTCATTTAAAATTTCTAACTTTGATCCCTCAGGTTGGTTGGTATGGCAAACTAGTTCTGATTAATGCCAACAACACTTTCTGGGTCTGGCCCCTGGCTACACACAGGATAGACCAGACCCCCGTTTTGAAACTTCACATTGTTACTATCTATTCAGTAGGAAAATGTCAAAATTGGCTGAAACATTCCACCCTGGCGTCAGTTACACATCATTTGTCCTGATTAACTGACGATATTGATTTTGATTTTGTTAAAGGCCCTGTAGGTGGAAGGTCCAAAAGATATATCTACGCTATTTATGAGGTTTGGAAACAGTCACAAATTGAAGCAGCTTCCCGTTTAAGGGCGATAGACCAAGCCAATTTAGAAAAGGTGCTTGCTGTCATTGATAATAGCATTAACACTCTTTCCTCCAGGATTTATACTTTAGATAATATTGTTTCATCTGTTGTGGATATTGTACAGTATGAAGTGTCTGTTTTGTACCATGGTCAAAATCAATTGTGTTCCATAATGCAGTTTGCTTGGACTACAAACATTGAAATCTGGGAAAGTGCCTCGGGACTACATGAACACTTCCTCTGTTTTTACCTTTTAATTTTACAGAAAGACAACGGTTCATGTCCATGAAGGATGCAGCATACTCTCTTTTCCATATTGAAAAACTAGAACCATTACCATTTTCTGTTGCCGAACCAAATTTAGTTCATGTATGAAACACTATGCATTAGGCAGGTATGAACCACTGGGTACCACCTTTCTCCATGACGTTTGGTCTTTGCCTTTCTTATACAGATGCCTGAGAGATGGCAAAGAAGTTTACATAAAAGGGGAAGAGTGCACTTCCACACCTGATCATTCACTCGTGTGTAAGAAAATACAATTGCACGGCGCCTGTAATACACAGGCTCCGAATTTAGATTGCATATTACAGGGAAATCTAGTGCCAGCTGTTACACTAACTTTCACACCGTTAGCTAACGGTAGCGAACGGTAGCTATTTACTGTTAAAAAATGAAGCCTGCTGAGGGATGTTGGCTGGGATCCCTTACATTGTGACTGTCTCACAGAGTCTAGTTTGCCTAGAAAAAAAATAAAGTGCCTTTCCCGCCCCCGCATGGGAAGCTTGACATCTCCATTTGGCCTTCCATTCCGACCTTGAAAGCAGAGTTCCACGAGATGAGCAGAATAAAAGCTCTATTGTCCCAAAAAGAAGTCGCTCTTACTTCTTCTCGTGAAACATTTGTCCTTCACGTAGTTAAAACCCGTACAGAGGTGCATGGGCTTTTAAATACTGATCTCCCACTTCATTTCGACACCTTGATCCACACTATTTTCAATGCCTCAACGACAGGCTTGGCCCATTTTTTAAACTTGTGGGCTTGGGCCTTGTGACCTCATTCCAAACTATATTTGGTGTGATACCGGCATTTTTTCATTCAATTTTTTCCAGAATCTTTGGCGGTTGGTGCTAGAGCCTACAGTTATCGAGGAACATGTATGTTCATTTACTTTACTGCATTGGATGGCGGAACTCTTTGATGATAATAACAAAGACTTCCTCTTGGAGGCTGTTGCAACATACTGTGCATACACGCTGATGGATTAACTTGGAAGTTAATTTATTTTTTCTCTTCCCTCCTTGGTTGGCTGACGCCACCATCTTGACTTTTTTCCCTGCTTTTTTTTCAATTTTTATAATTGTTTTTTTTCTCCTCCTGTTTGTCGCTTTGAATTGACCAGTTTGGCAAGACTCAACTTATTCTGTCTCACTCGAACATGAAGTCTACGTTAATATCTTTCGTCCCTTTGTTCGTGGTCGATCAGGGGAGGGTGTAGTGAAGACATGAGTCTGCTTGCACACATTTCTATGTTAGCATGAGTGAATTAGATGCTTAAACGCCATTTTGCTGCTTTTGCACACAGCACTACATGCCTCTCTTCTTGTAAGTCCAACTGCTTGCTTTTCTTCACATGAGAATGGCGTGTTTTTCGCACCTCAAGACTTACACAGCAACCTTAAGTCTGTGCAGTGTTTTCAAGGTCGAATAACAATGTATGTTGTTTGATCTTCTGCCTATCGTTTTTAGGCTGCCAAAGAGGTAGTCGAGGGTTGCTTGTGTCTATTTTGTTGACGCCGAACTGTCCTTTTGTTGAGCCTCTTTCGACGTCTTCGCCTTTGAGGACTTTTGCCGTTTGAGTCCTTATCCAAGGATCCTACGGTGTGTTTTAGTTTGGATGCCGATGTGGTAGCCGAAAGCTTCAGCGCTGGGGCTACCCTGGCTAGTTTTATGCCTGTTTTTCAAGACTCTTCCGTTTTTTTCAGGGTCGACGACTCCCTTACCTCTTTCGAAGTCTTCTTTACGATGTCCACGATCAAAATATATTTTCTCGTCGCCCTCTGGTCCTTTGGCGACATTATCTTCCTCTTCACTGGAGAGGCCCAGGTCTCGCAACATAGGCAGATGTCCTTGGCTCTGCATGTTGTGACTGGTATGTCGCGGTCTCTCTCTCTCTCAAAGTCTTTGGGGTGATGACTGAGCAGGCGATACAGTCGGCGCTTTGATGGTCCAGCAGCAGGCACAGATTAGACTGGGTGCTGATCCTTCTGTGACAAAATTTGAACAGTGTTTTGCCATTACCACGTCCAGGGATCCCACTGCATGCTCATTCTTCAATCACCTAAGATCTCTATTTTCGGCTCCTCGTTGACCCCCTGTTGCTCCGGGCAGTCGAAAGAACTTTCTCACAGTGTTTCTTCTTTATTTTCTTTGATTCTTCTCTCCAATCTTGGAAGCTTCTCTGTAACGATCCAGACCCAACGGCGAAAAAAAAAGAATCTGAAGGTGGCTACCAAAGGTGGGAGCTTCCGGAGGAAGCCCGTCAAGGACACAGAAGGACACCAAATTGTACTAAGTGGCTGACGCCAACCAACAAAAAAAACAAAAAACAAAAAAAAAAGGATATCTTTCGTCCCTTTGTTCGTGGTCCGATCAGGGGAGAGTGTAGTGAAGACATGAGTCTGCTTGCACACATTTCTATGTTAGTATGAGTGAATTAGATGCTTAAACGCCATTTTGCTGCTTTTCCACACAGCACTACATGCCTCTGTTCTTGTAAGTCCAACTGCTTGCTTTTCTTCACATGAGAATGGTGTGTTTTTCGCACCTCAAGACTTACACAGCAACCTTAACTCTGTACAGTTTTTTCAAGGTCGAATAACAATGTATGTTGTTGATTCAGGTTGATCGGCCCACGCTCTAGACGTAACACGCACACAGCTGAAAATTACTGAAATTCGGGTGCCTTTAATATTGCATTGCAGGCATGTCAGGGGCACTTGGAGAACACCTTTCCATCTACAGAGAGTTGTGCTGATCTTGGGCTGTGATTTACTTCATTGATCTTAGATGTATGGGGTTTCCCGTTTTAACCTAGAGATCCTCTATTATAAAAGCTAGCTTCGAGTCTGGGGAGGGTGGTACACAAGGCGCTATAGACCTGGTTCCACTATCATAATATGATTTCTCCTTTTGTCTTTTAAGGAATTGTAACAATGCGGATTGTTTTATTTCTATGCGTTTGCTCATGTTGGCCAAAATACTGCATCTTAGAGCACGTAGTTAAAAAAACATCTTAAACTATACAAACGAGTGTTCTTGGTTCCCCTATTCCTGAGAGTTCACCAAGTCGCTTGTTCTGGGTTGACTAATCATTGGTAGCTTCGCTGTAGCACCGAGAACGAATGAGACACTGATGCTAGTCGGATTGGGGTTCTGAGGTGGGTTTTTGGTACACCACAATACAGGGGTCCGGGTTTCCCGCACATAGTTCTGTGCATGAGCAGAATCCCTGCAAGTCTGGTGGGGGCACAAGCAGACCAAACAGTGACCGATAAGCAGGATTGTACACTCACTATGGTCTTCCCAGTGGTTGCTATTGGAGTTGGTTTACGTGTCTCGCTGTAGGATCTTGCATTAGTTTGATCCCCATGGACCTAATTTGTGTCCTACTTCGCTTAGTATCTGTCAGGTTATTGCTATGGGTCCATGCTCACTGTGGACCTCAGTGCAAGGCAAAGTTGCACACCTGCTATCAGTTCGAGACTGTGCCTAAACAATGTAATGCTCTGCCTCTGTGGGGCACTTACAAGGAAAGGGCGGGCCAAGCTCAGGATAGTTTACACTAGCAGTTAGAACTCAGAGGGGCTTCATCTTAACGCCCTAGTTCGTACATGAAATCCAGGTCTCAGATGGGGTAGGACACAGCTAGGCAGAGTGCCACAGGGGTCTGAAGTTCTGGGTTGCCTCATCTATTCAAGCAGCCCTGCGTATGCTCATCTGCGCTTCCCACTTAAGCCAGTGCCCTTGAGTGTTGGGCAGTGCGCTCTCCTCTGGAGCGGACCCTTATGCTGTTGCCACCGTGTATCTGCCAGTACCACTTACAGCTCAAACCTGGTTATTAAAAGCTTCTCTTGTCCTCAAGACACTGCCACCAAAGGAGTTTTAAAGTGGGCACATACCACAAGCCCCCATCAGTTGGCTCACCTTTAGAGTGAAAGTAACTTCTGTGCCACTCAGGGATAGGTTGGAAGGTGCCTCGTCTAACTCTGACCTCCACGCACCTACTGCCTCTTGAAGAGGGATCCAGTAGGTGCAGGCCTTATTGCCCTTTCTCGTACTTGCACTGGCTCCTCTCACAGATGCCAGATTCTGGAGCCAAACCCCCTCAGGATCCACTTATTCTCAGGATCCTGCCGGTGCCACACATGGGATCCCATGGGAGTAGCTGCCTTACATCTTCAGTCGCCTTTCCCTTACTCATGCCTCAGTCTTGGGTCCAGGGTGTTTGGATGGTGCCCAAAATAGGAATGATTTGCTTCTCTGATGGAGATTTAAAATGAATATTTACTCCAGTAATTAAAGCCGCACAGATTGAAGCCTTCTTATTACTGTACTCTCTAAAGAACCCCGTCGTATCAACCTACCAGTGCTAACTTGCTGCTCCCAAAGCTGTGAAAAAGGATGTGCTGAGTTTACCTACTGCAATCTTATACTGGCATGGAGCTAGTGGCACTTTAGTGCTTCATAGCTGCAGGCACTGCTAGAATCTTGAGGTGGAGGATTCCTAAATCAGAATCCGTCCATACACATCTACTGGAGAACAGAGTCAGGAAATTATACATGGCAGACTCTAATAACCATAGAACTGGATTTTAGTTTCTATAGTAGCGTCTCAAAAATGATTGAAGTCTCAGACACCACTTGATGCCTCAATGTTAAGCCTCTGTGGCATCATATCACTCAATGGAATGATCCTCCAAATTACTGGACGAGCTCTACGAGTGGAGATTGAGAATTTGGCAAAAGGAGCAGTCCTGTCCAATGAGGAAGTATCTCTTCTAGGAGTAAACATTGTGGATCTTTGTGGCCTACAATACTCATTTAAGCAACAATAATTTTTACTCACAGGCTTGGGTTTCCTCTTTTGAACTGTAATTTTCGTGTCACCTTGAAAAAGTAGGAGTAGCTAGAACATAAGCTTTGCACATATTTAAGTCATTTGAAGAGGCTTAGAGAAGCAATATTGCTGAAACAGGTGAAACCCCTTCCCTTCGAGGATTTTGAGAAGACCTCTGCCTCCTCTAGAATGAGCCGAAGCACAAATGGGTTGCCTTTCTATTACTTCCCTCTTGCTCCTGTGTAGACTCCATACCATATAATGTGACTTTGTGGGGAAACAGTGCTTTCAGAGTTGCTTCTCTGTCACTCTGGGGTAGGCTATTTAAATTTCCTTGGTGGTTTACCAGTGCCGCCTCTGGGTTGCCTTTCTGCTATTTCTTGCTCCCCAGTAGAGTCCAAATAATACTTCATTGTGGTATATTTAGGACCTCAATATTTTGTCGCTCTTGGGGAGACTATGTAAAATAATCCCTGATAGTTCAACAGTGTTATGAATAGTTTGACTCTTGATGTGATCAGGTACCTTCCAACACATTGTTAAATGACTACTCAGGAGTGACAGCAAAGCAATCATAACAGGCTTACTCAATTCTACTTTGTGGTTTAAACAGTGCAGCAGTTGGTTGCTCCTGGGCAGACTTCAAATAGTGCTTGTTGGTTTATCAAGACCCCGCAAAGACATGGCTTTTCAAATTCCATTGGTTGATTTACACATACCACAATCTACCCGACAGATGCACATCAAGGTTTCTATGCATGATACTGCTCACCCAAAAGAGGTTACATGCGTGTGTGTCAGGCTTCACTTCTCACACGCACTGGATCACTCGCGCAAGCACTGTGAAAAAGCAGACTGTGCACCTACCACCTCAAACTTCACTCACCTAATCAACATGCCCTATACTGGCCAAACCACAAACATCAATTCAACCATGCACTCTGAAGGGTACCCAGGAACCCAATGTAATTATGAGCACTTGACTTTGCCAGCAGCAATCACACCACCGGGAAATCGCTTTGGCCTGTCTTGACAGCAAAACTCTCAACATTAAACTCAAAGGGATCCTTCTCTAATGAGCCAGAAAAACCATTGACTGACCCTAAACTGCATGAGGGAAAGGCTGGAAATCTCAAGAATTCATAAAGGAGCTTGGCTTATCATGGGCTACATTTTCACATTACTTTCGGGCTTTAAAAGGGGCTCGAAACTGTCGTGTTTTCATAAAACTGTATTGTTGGCTAATTTGACTTATTTAAAGGAAAGGAAAAAGATTCCAATAGGCATGTTGTTTCAGGGATCATACATGTGTGCGAAGATTAATGTAATTCAAGATTAAAGAAACCTATGCTGCCTAGATTGAGGACTGGCTGAGCCTCCTCAGATACAACTGCTAAGTCTTTGCTGACCGAGCACCAAGCTAGCTTTAATACTGGTGATAAACAACTGTTGGTGACTGTTTCTCCTGGAAATATACATTAAATAAAAGGGATGCAGTGAGGAAAATACCTACAAAACAGAAGATGCAAGTACTACCTGGTCAACTTAAAACTGTGGCAGAGGCAAAGAAGTAGTTGTATTTACTTAAGGTGTACACAAAGCCTCATTATTACTAACCATTAGCACACATCTCACAAATTTTCTTCCACTCAAAATCAAAAACCCTTTGTAATACTGACAATCAAAAATCTAACTATAATTTAAAGAAAAGGGAACTTTTATAACGTTCTTTAACATTTTTTAATTTTTTTAAAATTGTTTCTTTTTTTTATAAGCACCTATTTGTGCTTGCCAACAGAATCGGGACAGGAATGAAGAGCTGCTCTGCACAGAGGGAAAAACACGTTCTTCCACGCAGTCAGAGGGGCAGCTACAGCTCTTGCCGTCATAACAGTTCAGTGGAAGGTGAGGAAATATTTACAAAATACAGGGATTTCCTTTTTCCTTTACAATGCTAAAAGGGAGATTCATAATTTTCAACGTTTTAAATTAAAAAGCACTTAATGCATAGAGATATGGTACGCATCTTTGTTTCTTAAGGAACAAGAAGGCGAATAAACCATTTAAACTCTCAAGTACAGAAAACAAAAAAAATCCCTTGCAAAATGTTGAAAGTTGTGAAAAAAAACCCTGACCATTAAGCAGTTTAGCGACTATTTTTATACGATTATAAAATGAAAAAATACACATAAACTTCTTGCTTTTTTGGTGAAGTGAATATACAGAAGACAGGCACGCTGCTAACAATGAGACAAGAATGCTCAACAAATCTTCAAGGACATTACTGAGGATACAAAACCAGAGAACAATGTGAGAACAGACTTGGTTTTCTTTTTTCCTCTTTATTGATTTTTTTCTTGAAATTTGAAAGGCCCGTCAGAATGAAGGATTGCCGTCAAACACGGCCTTAAAAACTATTAATTTGTATATAACTTTGTCTTCATATTGTTACAGAAGTGGAGATTAATCTGTGGTGAAAAGAATTAAACCATAGTCCAAGTGGGTGGAGGCAGCTGTTACAGTGCACCACACATTAGCTCAAAGGGTATGATGGTAGTTAGTTGAAGATCGCCTTCTAACGCCTGCACTAAAAAGCCAAAAGTAAAATGAAATCACTCTAGAGAGAAAAAGGCTTCTTTTTGAAGCACAGCCTGTGATGTGTTTTGACCATCAGATAGAACTTGTGATTCATTTATTTTCAATGATGAAAAATAGGCCTAAACTAAAACAATGTGTAAGGGCATCCTCAAACACAACCTTATGGGAAACAGCTTATAGTTCTAGGGCTGCAATATGATGCCGGAGAGGTAGAATGGAGGAAAGAATAGAGATAATGTATTTAAAATGCCACACAAGTACTGTTCAATTAATCAATTAAGCATGTCTTTGCCAATGGTGCACAAAATCAGGACAATGGGGATTAGGTTAAAATAAATTTCTTTAGTTTCCTCTTTGCACATGTGAAATAAGGGCTAAAGCCACCTGTAGTGCACAGATTTGGTAAGCAGCTTTTCACAAACATTTCTAGGGTTTAAGTGCTGCCCAAATGAAATCCAGAAGGGGCACATAAGGTACGTGGGATATTGAAGAGGACAAAGGCAAGCAGAAAGCACAAAGCCACGAGGTGCATGGTACATTGTTAAGTTGTTTTCCTAATGCCGACTAGCTAAACATTACACCTAATTTAACAATGGAATATCAATATTTAAGGTAGTATTGCCTAGATTTACTAAAATGGGTCACCTGCTACCAGTCAAGAAATTCACAACAGATGAGTGAGTGGCCAGGACAGTATATTATGGTCCATGCCATGTAAGATTTTTAAAAAGTTTAAAAACTATTTTATCAACTATGTTTTTGCAAGTAATTTTGAGAAACTTTTTTACTAGGGAATACATTTATATATTGTGCTACCTCTGCTGCTCCTTTGATGTACCATAAAATATGATAGCGCAAATGTGCAACTGATCCTACTAGGAGCAGGCATGGTGGGCAGACAAATTGCCAAAATCAAGCCATATGTGCTTTATGGGATAGGTGTGCTGAACATTCTGAGGCATAAATAAAATGCAGATTATAGTTTGCATGGCTATTAATCAACACGAATCAACCAACTCCAATAAGTAATCCTTTCTAAAGAAATCAATATTTCACTAGCAGTGCTACACACCGTATAATAGGTATTCATGCACATTCATTGCCACCTCAAGATGACCCTGTGGTGCTGTATGAGGCGAGGAACATGTCATCACTATGCTCCGTAGGGCAGGAGTAGTCCTGGCTGTGTGCACCTACTAATAGCATAGCATAAGTTGCACACAAGGTTTACATTTAACAGAAGTTTGCATTGACTGATACTCTGATGCCCATCTAATGTTAAAATCATTTAAAAAATCTAACCAGTGGTCAGCCATTAAATGGTTATGGAAGCTAACACAGGTCCCGCTATGCATAGTGCTTCCTTCTCATTAATTAGCTTTTGGAATAAGCAAGCAATAGCACATTATGAACATTATTTTGGAAATCAGGCACTTGCTATTAATTAGGCAAGAAATGTACAACGAAGTTAAACTTCTGTTAATTACTCCAATTTGCTGTTTTTTTAACTTTAGAGTCAAATTAGCTAGTGAATCTACTGCTTGCGTGCGCTAACTGACAAAGTCTTTTTTTTACTAATCGAGTTTTGTGGCTGCTGTGCTTTCTAAAGCTTTGGACCTCAGAACGAACACACACAAATGGTTATGAAAAACAGTAAGGTAACCATACACATTGCAAATGCTGGGGATCAAAGGGGTGTGTAACAGGTTGAGGACAAAACACTAGGAACATTTGAAAATTCCTTTTCACCACTAATTTCACTCCATTAAAACCTTAATCAAGGAAAAGGGAACAGGAATACAAAATGCCCAACCCTTTTCAATAAAAAAACAAAAAAAATCTCACAGCCTTCAAGTCTGCTAGACTGCTCAACTCCTCCAAGATAGTCATATGCCTGCACATACGAACTGGGAGAATATCTCATTGTATCCGTAATTGGTAATTCTTTGTCCGGTGATAACTTGGGAGTTTTTTTGTTTTGTGTTTTTTTTTATTTAAAGGGGGCACATGGTGGGTGATTGAGACAAAAAACAAAACTTGGAACAAAAAACAAAACAGCTTCTAAACTCCTTAAATTCACTAAAAACTGTGAAATATTTTCTCTGAAGGATGTTTGAATATCAAACGACAACGCTCTGAAGCTTTAATGCCAATGTTCATTTTCTTTTTATCTGTGCGTCGGCCGCGGAGTTGCAGGATTTCTACCCTTGGTATCAGAGAGGAGGGGCGAGGTTGGCGAGTTCTCCAATTCCTTCGTCGTCTTACTTCCAGATGTGCGGCGCGAACTTCGGAACATCCTATCCTGCACATCCAATTGGTCTTCACTTTCTGTCTTGGGGTCATAAGGAAGGGGGAAGTATCTCCTTTCCCACGGCTGTACAGTCTGGAAAATAAATAATATGTTAAAGACAGATTCGTGAAACACTGGTTATGTTCCTGAATATCAACACTGCTACCTACTACACTCGCTGACGAAATCATCCTCATTTCACCACAGTGATAGCAACATTGCCAAAAAAATTAAAAAGAAATGACTGCATGATAATCCAAAACACTGAAAAAGGCAAGCTCATTTTTTAGTAACTTGTTACCAAATTCAGCAGTACTCACACACTTTATGACCCATTTGTGGTTTTTGATCGCATCACTTGCACGCCACATCAGTCTAAGAACTGTCAGACTGAATGTAAGGGGTCACAGACACTCTGCAGACAGTGGGTGGAGGCCAAGCAAATCAGGGCAAGCTTCCTATCTCGTGCTAGCAGGAGAGCATACTTTATCTCCTTTATATTAGTACATTCTGCCCATATTATATGCCTTCCCTGTACCTCAGCTTTACAACTTGAAAGGAGGTCCTTTAACAAAAGGGCATTACAAAAGGGGAATGATGGACGGAGCGTTTGAGCAAATCAAACACTCACCCCCAGTCAACTGATCTGGGTTTGATCCATCACCATTCTTTAAATCACTCAGCCACCCCAGTTCAGACATGGCCATATGCAAATCAGTCTGACCCTGTGCCTCATGGGAACAGTCCAACCCGAACAGCCAAGCCATGTCTTCCCTGGACCGGAAACAAGCATCCTGGGACCAGTTTCGGATTCATAATCCTCATCAGCCAGGCTATCTTGAATCCAGTGGCCAAGTGAGCAAGGGACTCACGTCTGAGCATACCCTGCCAACTTAGGGCGAACAAAGCGATACAAAAGGGAATGAATGACGGAGCGTTTGAGCAAATCAAACACTCACCCCCAGTCAACTGATCTGGGTTTAATCCATCACCATTTATTCCACCAGTGAGTCCCTTGCTCACTGGATTCAAGATAGCCTGGCTGATGAGGATTATGAATCCGAAACTGGTCCCAGGATGCTTGTTTCCGGTCCAGGGAAGACACGGCTTGGCAGTTCGGGCTGGACTGTTCCCATGAGGCACAGGGTCAGACTGATTTGCATATGGCCATGTCTGAACTGGGGTGGCTGAGTGATTTAAAGAATGGTAAAACAAAGATTTCATGGTTGAAGAAGTGCGTGCGCAAAAGATGTAAATTTGCAGGTTTTGCAGGGTGACTGTCCTAGTAGTAACTGGGAAGGCTGCAAGCCGAATTGCTAAACATCCTGTCACCACGACCCACTTGAAATTGAAAGAGCCATGAATAGTGACCGCCTATGCCAGATGTGTCTTGCTGAGACAATGACACGCTTCAAAAGAAAACGTGAGTAAGAAAAAGATGTTACATGAATTTGTACGTGCACTAGTGCAATCTGGAACCAGCTTACACAAAGCTGATAGACCGATTGGGAATCGGCTTGGCACCAGCATACAACACATTACCAAAAGCAGCACACGTGTATGACCAATACCTACCAGAGGTGTTCCTTGCAGATACTGAACATATTTCAGTAAGTCCAAGGTGATGTAAAGATCTCTGTTACCATTGATAACACTCCAGAGCTGCGTGGCGACCCAGCAGTGGCAGTGCTAATCACATTGTGATGTAAAAAATGGATGGTACAGACGTACCATCATGGCAGATCTAGATGTACTGGAAACATGCAACGCAGTGTCCCTTGGAATGCTGCTGCAGAGAGTTCTTAACAAGTTCAACAAAGATTGGAGTGATATTGTTTGTATTTGCAGCGATTCAGCTACGTATATGAAAAAGTTGCGAGATGACCTGTCAAAAGTAATTCCTGAGCTGAAGTGTTTCTCTGTAAGAGATCCTTGCCACTTGCTAGATGGTATACTGAAAGCATATTTACAATCTTCAGAGTTAATGAAGAATGCTATAAATTGTGTAGTCCATTCGGGTGCACTGTTTAGTTATGTGCGGGAAGTAAAATGCAAATATTTCTCATTTTGTGTGGCAGCAAAGAAAGTCATCCCAGCTATGTCATTTAGTGAGTGGTTCTCAGTCCTAGAGGCTGTGAATGCATTTATCTATGTGGCAACAGTTTACAGAATGTTTGCTTAGTGAGGATGCAAAAGCAAGAAATGTGAGGATCTTCAGGTGCATATTGATAGTGATGTGAAAAAAGTACACTACTGCATTCTTAGATTTTCCCAGGAAAACATGACTGCTGTAGTGGACATAATCAAACAAATAGAGTCTGAAAACACCCTTGTCCACTAAGTGTACAGCATAATTGGTGTAGATGTGAAACATCTCTCGAGAGTAGGCTAGGCAACACTTTTAGTGACTCTGGCACTGCAACATGTTCCCGGTTAGTATGCTTGCCACCTGTTAAGCAAAATAGTGTTGAGGACCAATTCAGAAAAATGATGGCATGGAAAGCTATGTCAGTGGCCAGAGTTGGCAAATTGTGTACTGGCTGTTTTGACATTGCCAGTCTCAAGTGCCAATGTCAAGAGGACCTTTCACAAATAATAGTTTACATTGGAAAGAAAGAGCGCGAATGACCAAAGATTCACTGACGAAATATTGTATGGTGTACTACAATAAGTTTGACTTGTAAAAATTTATTTGGACCTCATACTACACAGTATGTACACTGTCTATACAGCACGCATCAATGAAGAAATCAAGCAATAAAAGCAAAGCATTCCATAAACACCGGTAAAACACAGTTTGTTGCTTTTCATGGCGCGAAAATGAGTAACCACTGTAAAGCTCAGTTTTTTGAGGTATTGAAATCACAGGAAAACACTGAAAAAAACACCACCAGAATTTACCAAAAATAGAAACTAAAAACAGGAAAGCCGACTTGTAACATATGGTGGGGTCCCTTTTTCCCACTATTATAGTAACATTTCTAACCTGGGCTGTAACATAGCCATACACATGATGGTAGTGCATTTTGGTAGCATCTAAATTTTGAGATGACACTCACCAGCTCGTCTTGGCCCATTTCTGGCGTGGAGCACCTTGTGTCCTCATTGGAGAGTAGCCTATGGGAGTCACGGGAAGCTGGGGTTAGGGGAGCTGAGAGGGCATCAGGGCTAATTGGGCTTTGTGGTGACTGGCCGTGCGAAAACTCAGACAGGCTGTGGCAGTTTCCACCATCTGGAGATGCTGGCTGTGGGGTGGATGGGTTTGCGTTACCTAACTGAGGTGTGGTCCGTCCGTCTGACGATCTGTAGGACCTACAAGTCAAGAGAAAAAAAGAAAAAGGCAAACATGTATAAATACAGAATATTTGCATGACAGTCATTCATAAAAGCATGAAGTCTACAGGTTTAAATGAGTTTTACAACATTTCAAGTGTTTATTTTCTAATTCTTAGACATACTATAATACAAACCTATTTCATGGGAAAAGCACACTCATATTGCACTATTTACCAGTAAGTTAAAACATTCTACTTCAAACACTGAACAACAGTATCTAAATGCCAATAGGGATGAACGAGTAAATTAAATACCACTAAAATGCAATTATAACTGTCAAAAGCTTGTGTTCCCATTGTGAGCTATGACCCAAAGAAGGTAGGAGGCCAAAGTCATCAGCACAAAATCGGCAGAATAGGTCATAGTGGGTAACAATGCCACAACAAGATTTTTCTGGTACCGACATTTCCAGTTGTTTACAATGTGCTTTAAGATGGTCGCATCACCAAGATATCTGGGACAGATTTAGGGAAAACAGAGTGTTAACAGTGTTGGCAATGCACTTCAGCACACTGAAATACATTTCTTAATCCCTTAAAATTTACAGCTTCCAGAAGCTCCAGCCCATAAGAAAGGAGGATTATGTTACTTACCCAGTAAGCATCTGTTCTTGGCATGTAGAGCTGTAGATTCACATGTTTTGCCTACTCCCGTCATCTACTGTTGGGTCCGGATGTTTGCAAGTTGTTTTTCTTCTAAGAAGTCTTTCCTAGTCACGGGGTAAGGTGACTCCTCCGGTCGGGGACATAACAGATGCTTCCTGGGTCTGTAGCATAATCCGTTCGAGGCATGTGTGCTGTACAGACACATGCTCTGTATACAGGGCAGGACTGGCCGTGGCTATTTGCCAGTGCTGATTTCGGTTCCCAGTACGGCCCTGTTTCCATAGACTATATAGCAGTATTCTCCCAAAGCGGTGGCTAACCAGTAGATGTTGCAGCTGTTTGAAAAAGTGTTTTATAGAACTGCTTGGCTCACATTGGCTTGTTGATGTGCTAACACATGCACACATAACGTTTGGTAAAAGACTATGTTACTGCTTTACAAATGTCAGCTATAGGGATGTTACCTAAAAAGGCCATAGATGCCTCTATTTTACGAGTGGAATCTGCTCTAGGAGGTATAACGTTTGTTTAGCTTTAGTCTAGCAGGTTTGAATGCACTTAATCCATCTTCTAATGCCAGACTTAGATAAAGGGATTGCATTTGTGAGGTGTATCAAATGCAGCGAACAGTTTGTTTTGCAAAAATCTTTTGTCCTTTCAATGTAGTACAATAGTACTCTTCTGACAACAAGAGTATGAAGAGCTCGTTCTGCTACTGAATCCGGTTGAGGAAAGAACACGGGTAACTCAACTGATTGGTTGATATGGAAAGCAGAAACCCCTTTGGGAAGGAACTTCGGGTTGGTGCGAAGAACTACCCTGTCTCTATGAAGTTGAAACACGAGTTCTTCTAAGGTCAAAGCTTGTAGCTCACCAACTCTCCTTCATGAAGTGAATCCAATGAGGAAGGAGACTTTCTATGAAAGAAATTGCAGCAGAAAGTTGAGTAACTGCTCAAAAGGTGGGCCCATGAGCTGTGTAAGCACAATGTGCATGTTCCAAGGTGGTGCTGGAAGTACTCTGGGTGGATTTATTCTCTTAAGGCTCTCAAAAAAGGCTTTAATTACTGGAATCTTTAACAGAAATAGACATCTGTTTCGCAAATATGCAGCTATGTCTGCAAGGTGCAAACAAATGGAAGTGTAGGCTAAACCAGCACGCTGTAAATGCAGATGGTCACAAATGATATTTTGAGTAGATGCATTTAGAGGATCAATATTGTTATAAGTACAATATTGAAATCAACAATATACAACGTATACAAAATCAATTCCATTTAGAATTCCAATTAGCTGCATAGCATGCTCTGGTAGTAGGTTTTCTTGCTTCTTTAAGAAGGGTCCTGCATTCTGGTGGCAAGTTAAGATATCTAAACTATGATTTCAGGAGGCAAATCACTAGATTGAGCTCCTTGAGATTTGGATGTCTGACTACTCCTTGGTTCTGCATGAGAAGACTGGAATTGAGATGTAGCTTTTGATGCAGAACTGCTGACAGTTCTAAAAGTGTTGTGGACCATGACCGACTAGCTCAAGTGGGAATTACTAGAATCAGTATGATGGATGTTTGCCTGAGGTTCCGAACCAGAAATGGAAGGAGAGGGAGAGGCGTAGGCAAATATCCATGACCAGTTCATCCATACGGCATTGCCTTTGGATAGAGGGTGTGGGAACCTGGAGGCGAAGTTTGGGCAATTTGATTTGTCGACTGTGGCGTACAGATCTATTTGTGGGAATCCACATTGTTAAAAATGGAATGAGAACCTGGGGATGAAGTTCGCACTCGTGAAATTGTTTCTGTGTTCTGCTTATGAGGTCGGCAATCTGATTGCCCACTCCTGGGAGATGCTCTGCCAGAAGATTGACTGTGATGAATTGCCCAACGCCAAATTGTCTGAGAGAGGCGTGACTGTTGCAGAGAATGTGGCCTCCACCGTTTTTGTACGTAGTACATTTCTGTCATGTCAGTGTAGACTGGGACAACTTTCCCAATGAGGTGAGAAAAGCTTTCAGTGCTAGATATACAGCTATAAGCTCTAGATAATAGATGTGTAGAGCTTTGTACATGTTGTCCCAATGATCTTGAATTGTCGAGTTACGAAGATGGGCACCCCACCAGTGAGGTAAGTGTCTACTCTTAGCATGATCTGTGGAACAGGGTCAATAAAGGCCATTTTTTTTCTTCAAGTTTGATGTGTTCCACCACTGCAGAGAGCGAAGAGTACGGCTGTCTACCAACACTATATATGTTAATTGACCCGGAGACTGATTCCACTAACATGCTAAGCACTCTTGTAGAGGACGCATGTGCAATCTTGCATAAGGCACTATCGCGATGCAGGATGTCACAATCCCTAGCAGCTGCATGAAACTTCTGGCTACTAAGTATTGATTGTCCTGAAACTGTATTCGCAGAGATTGAATATTCTGAATTCTGGCTACACTGGGAGAGGCTAGAGCTGTTCAAGTTTTTAGAGTCGCTCCCAGAGAAGACTACATTTATGAAGGCTAAAGGGGAGACTGAGCATTAACTGTGAAACCCAATTGGTAGAGTAGGTCTACTGTAGTCTGAGAGTGGTGTAGACCAGTGTTTCCCAAACTGGGGTCCGCGGACCCCCAGGGGTCCGTGACACATTCTCTGGGGGTCCGTAGGCAACAGTTTTAGAAAAGTTTCTTGTATAATTAGCAGCTTTCCAGCAACAATAAAAGTGTCAAGATCATGCCAGTGATTAATGTGCCTGCTGGAGCGTGAGGAGAGTTTTGTTCAGTAGCAGCTTTGACTTAACTTATGTAGCACAGAGGGTTAATGTGCCTACTGCAAAGAACGTGTAACATGCATTTTAAAACGCAGTATTTTATGTGCATAGGTTCGAGGTTACTGCTTTTGTCACAGAGATTCTTTCATTACTGTGCACTTCACAAGTAACAATTGTAATGTAGCAGAGGGACCTATAAACTGTCATCAAAGAGCTGCTTGTAAACTGCATGGTACCAGTTAGTAACTTATGTTTTTCCCCAGTTATTCATTATCCTGATCCTGCTAAAAAGTTTATTTGGGTGGAAATACATTTTAAATGTTAAAGTCAATGCTAGTCACCGTGTTATGTTCTGAATCCTCAGTTTGTGCTTTTCCAGACCAAGCACTCTTTAAACATTTTATATAGACACTGATTTACATGTATGATTCAATGTCTCTATATGCGTGTGATGTAAAGTGCTCTGGCATCCTACAATGGTATGAGAGATGCTATAAAACAAATCAAATGCATGTGACAGAGGGACTATTACTTCAATATAAAATACTAAGGGCCAGATGTATGATCAGTTTTTACATGTGCGAACGGGTTCGCGAACCCGTTTGCGCATGCAAAAACCTATTGGGCCATGTACATTGCCTATTTCGCGAGTCGCAATTTGTTTGCGACTCGCTAAATACGTTTTGCAACTTGCTATTTGGATGGGGTATTTCCTTCCAAATAGCGAGTCTCAAAACCATGTACAAATGTTTTGCAGTCGCAAAACATTCGCAATTACCACCTACTTCAAGTAGATGGTAATGCATTTGCAAATGGGAAGGGATCCTCAGGGGACCCCTTTCCCTTTGCAAATGCATGCAAAATTATTTTTTAAGGGCAGGCAGTGGTCCCAGGGACCTCTGCCTGCTCTTAGAAAATGAAACGAAAATGTTTCATTTCATTTTTCTTTAAATGCATGGTAAATGGGCTGCATTTTCTTTTTAAAACTGCTTTATTTAAAAGCAGTCCCAGACATGGTGGCCTGCAGAGCCCAGCAGGCCACCATACCTGCGAGGGCTGGCATTCCCAATGGGCTCGCAAATTGCGAGAGGCTCATTAATATTAATGAACCTCACAATTTGCATCCCCATTGGGAATCCCAAACAGTGTTAAACACACTGTTGTACATTTCATTTAGCGACTCACAATTTGCCCCGTGTCGCCAATTGCGAGGCGCTAAATGAAATGGTCGTACATCTGGCCCCAAAAGCCTTAGTACTTTGAGTATTTGTTTTGTTTGTACACATGTGTATTGTTTTCGAATTACTGTTTTAATATTTGAAATTTAACTCGTACAAATTGCTTGGGGGTCCCCGGCTTCCAGTGGTGACTCAATGGGGGTCCTCAGGAGTCAAAAGTTTGGGAACTACTGGTGTAGACAATTTTGGTGTGCGCTGGCTTTGATGAGCCAGTCATCTGGATATCGGACGTGAATGTTGTTTTCTGAGATGTGCCGCCATGACCGGGAGACATTTTGTAGTTACTCAGAACAGGAGTACTTTGATTTGAAAGCTTTTTCCTGCTATCACAAACCATAGGTATTTGCAATGAACTGTGTGAACCAGAATATGAAAGTATGCGTTTTAAGTCTAGTGTGGACATAAAATCACCTTGCTGTGGCAGTGGATGGACCTGTTGAAGCGTGACCATGTGGGGAAATTTCTGAAAGTATGTACAGTTTTAACTTCCTTAGATCTAAAACAGTTCTTAAGGAGCAGTCTTTCTTGGGAACTAGTAAGTACAGAGTACACTCCGGAACCTTGGTACTGTAATGGTTCTATAGCTTCTTTTGTTAAAAGAACTTTTAACTTTTGTTTGAGTAGCTGCAGGTGTTCTGACGAAATTTTGTGAGTGTGAGGGTGGAATGTTGGGAGGATTGCTAGTGAGCTCCAGGCCATAACCATGTCGGATAATGTCTAGCACCCATTTGTCTGTTATGGATTGCCAAATGGGGATAAATTGTTGGAGTCTTCCCCCCAACAGGTATTAGATTATTTGTGGGCGTGGAGGGGGGACGGGGACGGAGAAGAAGCGTATTTAAGTCACTGCTTATTGGGAGAAGAGGGAGCTACGTGTTGACGTGCCCTCACCTCTACACTTAAAATGGTTTCCTCTGTACCCTCCTCTAAAGAAACCTCTACCAGAAGAGGCTTGCGTGTTTGCACTTGTACGAGGATGGGTTAGGGTCTGAGGATGTAGTTTTAGACCCTGCTCTTCAGAATGAGCGACAAAAGGACCCTCGGAGGGAGACTGCAGTGCTCTCGTGGAGTTCGCCATGTCGGTGTCTATTTTAATTTTTTCTAAAGCCTCATTAACCTGAGGTCCGAAAAGGTGTTTGTTAAAAGGAGTGGTTAGTATAGACTGTTGTACTTCAGGTTTAAAATTCTAAGCCAGGCATGCTGACTTAAGAGAATTCTGGCGTTAACTTCACTCACTGCGGTGTCAGCAGCATCTAGGGGCTCATCTAATAGAAGTATTACATATAAGTTTTCCTTCTTGGACTAGCTCGTGCCTTTTTCTTGTGCTCTTCTGGGAGGTATTGAAGTAGGCCTTCCATTTTGTCCTAGTGTGCCCGGTCATACCTAGCTAGTAGGCCCTGTGTGTTGGCAATGCACCAGTGATTAGCAGAAACCCTTTTACCAGATATGTCAATAAGCTTAGAGTCTTTATCTGGGGGAGGTGCATCTCCAGATGTCTGGGAGTTCGCTCTTTTACGAGCATTGGAAACTACCAGTGAATTTAGAGGGAGCTCTCCATTAATGAAAACCGGAGCAGAAGGTGACGGTTTGTATTTTTTTATCAACAGTAGATGTTAAAATTCGTGCACGAACAGGGTCGTTAAAATTTATATCTGCATGTCTCATCATGCCTTTTAACATATGGAGAATCTGCCTAACTCTGTGTGAAGACCCTAGTGTCTCAAATAAAAAATAGTCATTTAAGGTCTACTTGTGCAGTGTAACCCCATGAAATGCAGCTGCTCTAGAAATCAGCTCTAGCTAGGAAACATCATCTAGAGGTAAAGGTTTTGCAGGGTATAGGTCAGGATCATTATCTATAGGTGGATCAAGACTATAATCATCCGATGGATCTGTAGCTAAAGGAATATTGACATGGTCATCATTATCTCCATCTCCTAAATCAGGCTAAGGTGATCCCTGTGGTGTTATGTGTAGTGGAAGTAAGCCTGGCAGTATTTGTATAGGTGAAGACGGTGGAAGGGATGGGAAAGTTGGATGGATAGGACTAGTCGCAATGTTCTTCTTCTTAAGAGGGCTCTTGTTTCTGTCCTCTGAACGGACTTTCCTTTTAGAAGGAGTATTGGCCAACATATATGTCCAGTGTCTGGATTGATATAAAGCTTTTTTTGCTTTGGATCTAATTTGTCTTTCATAATGTCTAAAATTGGTTCCGGGGAATCTGAAATATCTTCTTTAGATGTAGGCGCAAACGTTTTGGTGCCGAACAGGTCTTGTCCTTGGAAGCCGAAGGCTTTGGCTCTGAAGTGGACTTATGTTTTGAAACGGAGGATTTCAGCTCCGAATTAGATTGGTCTTTCAGAGTGGAATGTTTCAGGTCCGAAGACTATTTATGTGTCACGGCTCGATCCCAAGCTGGAAGGCCTGACTATTAGTTTTAGTGCCGGGCCCAAGGCGCCAGAAATGTCATCTCGGTGCATATAAGGACCGAAGGCAGAGATGGTGCCGAAGGATTTTGTTTAGTGGAAGACGGCTTATGGAGTACGGGGGTTTTAGTACTCATGACCATCTATCCCGCTAGAATGTCTTCCGACTCTAATTAGATCTCTAGGGTGGAATCGGTTTCTGCAACTGAGAAGGCTTCCTCTTCTTCTACAGCTGTGGCTTCATGTTCGGATTCTTCTCCGAAGTAATCTGAATTATGTTGAGTGCATTGGCGCTGCATTTTTTGTCGTCGAGCCAGACGATCTCAAAGAGTCTTTTTCCATTGGAACGACAGACAGGCCTCGCAATCTTCCTTGTGCTACAGTGAGAGGCCCAAATTACAGATCTGATGTAGATCTGTGCAAGGGTATTTGTTGCGGCACCAAGGACAGCATTGAAACTGTGTCCGTTCCATCAGCAGAAGAATGGACCAATGCGGTTAGGCCTGAAGGCCGTCCACAATGTTTTTGATTGAAGAGGAGACTTTCCTGATCAAATGTATACACAGAGTGATGGAAACACGTATGATAATACTATTGAGGGTACAGTGGATTGCGTACCGAGGGGAACCCGAAGGACTGTTTCCTACCGGAGCGCATTACTACACGTCCGAACCCGATGGCGGAAAAAACACTAACAATGGAGTCGATGCCCATGAGCACGATCACCGAAAGGAGGAGTCACTTTGTGACTAGAAAAGACTTCTTCGAAGAAAATAAACTTGCAAACATCCAGACCCAACACTAGATGGCAGGAGTATGCAAAGCATATGTATCTACAGCACACATGCCTTGAACAGGGAAACTTCACAAGGTACAAGTCTTCATTGCCAGATGCATGCTTAGCGAACAATGTAATCAATTTCTTCTTTTTGCAAGAGAAAAATAGCAAGGGATATGACAGCGATATAACAAATAGCAATACATTTAACCAATATGTTGCATTCTGAATTTGTAATTTTCAAGCTTTCATTTTTCATTTAATTTAGCATGGTTCTATAACATGCACCTTTGTTGTACTGCATTATGCAATTACATATCACTCAAACATTCAGAAACAAGTCAACATGTCCGGTCTTCAAAAGAATGCTCACCTATTGGCTGACAGTGCTAGTTTATTTTTACTTTTCAATTCTAAATGGCCTTCAGACATTTGGAGAAAAGTAAATGAAATCAATCAGCAAAAGGTCCAGTGGTGCATAATGACGTGCACATTCAACAGGCATCTTGAAATGACAATTATCCATTACAAGATAGCCACTTTATTAGTGTATTCACTGAGATGTTCACACAGTGACCATCTTTAAGTAATTTTTTTGCAATTCTAAGAAGGTCATTCTGTGTGTTTATGCCTTGTGACATACCAGCAGCCATTTTGGTTATTTTACTTTAGAGGTCAGCCATGACTAATGGTGCACACAACAGTAATCGTGGAATTACGAATACAGAAGCGAGCTGCCAACTATTCCTTTGTAGGTGTTGGGGGCTTCGATTAATCACAAACACTGGCGCAGCAAACAGGTCACAGCTGTTAAAGGCTGGGCTATTAGCTTTGACAATGCTTTGCAATTGCTGCTGATGTCTATACATGCCAAAATTGTTAATTTACTTTTGTAACATGGCAGGTGACAATGCAAGAACACTAAATTAAAACAATAAAATTTAAATCAGTGTGCATGAAGTGCAAAAAAAGAGTGACCGGGCAGCACTTTAGCCTTTGGGTCCGCCTGAACAAATGAAATAAAATTTAAGCAGGGAGCAAGATGGGTAGCATCGGAATCTAGGAAAAAAGGGATGAAAATGTGTGGGGCATAAAACAAGAAAATTAGTCATTTTGCCAGAACAGGATGGACAATATCGGGCACTGGGGATTAAAAGAAAGCACATGAAGTGGCAGATATGAAACATTCGAAGAAACTCTAAGTAGGCAGTGGAATTATGCAACTCATCCAATAAAAACACTGCTACTGGGTGGCACAAACTAAATATGGGGACACGCTAAAGAATCAGGAGCCAACAAAGCTATCAAATCATGAACAAGGAGCCGACTAAAAGCTCATGTTATGTATTTGAAACAACTGGCCTGCCTTGCAGATAGCTAGGACTGGCAGTAGCGGAAACCTATGTTTAAAAAATAAAATAAAAAAAAGGAGTGGGATGGAAGGAGTGTGTGTGTAAAGGGAGGTGCAGAGGGAGGGGGCGTACAAACCTTGTTAACCAATGCTGGAAGCCAGCTGAACGAACCACAATAGCCAATCACTGGAAAGGGCTGTCCAAAAAGGCCCTAGTTTGTATATCCAAATGTAGGTTATGTTGTGTGATGAAATAGTTCTCGCCAGACAGCTAAGTGGTCTGTAGAGAAGTCCTAAACTGTGATAAATCAATAAAAGAAATAGCATGCAAAGAGATAAAAGGAGTACCAGGAATACATGCAGAACATGAATTCTCAAGTAAAAAAAAAAAAAAAAAAAGAAGATTAGGCACAGTGATACAATTGCTTATAAAACAGGGAGGAAAACTCCAAATGAGGAATAGACCAATTTAAGGGTCATTATTAACAAATAATTACAGTTCGAGACACTTTCTCTTCATCCCAAGTGACTCTTCGTCAGTTGAGATTCAGGACCAAAATTAATTCACAATTTGAAGATTTCTTTTTAGTTTTATTTTTGTCCAGAGTAACTAATATTTTGAGGAATTATAAATTGTGCAGCCAATTAAAAACAAGCATTTGCAATGCAATAGGTCTCGCATTAGGAAAGTTTTAGCTGTTGATATTGTTAATGACAAATTTTGTATTTGTGTGTTGGTTTTGAAAATAACGAAAATAATAGCTTTGTCATTTACAATGCCAATAGTTTTAACTTTCGCAAATGTGACACCTATAGCATTTGTAATGCAATATGTGTTGTATTTACGTGACTTAGATGTATTGCTATTACAAATAACAATGGCTTTTAATTTTTTCAATAATTAATACTTAAATAAAAGTTATTGTAAGATAAGCGGCCACATGCATCATTGTTACATTTTGTGATTTCTTAATTGCGAAAATTAAGGAATCACAATTAAGAAATCGCAATATTTTTTGTGATTCCTTAATGTTCCATTATTGCGATTCAGAATTTGTGAATCGCAATTATGCAATCCCTTCCCATTGATTCCTATGGGCCTTGAGGCCCATAGGGATGAATGGGAAGCCATTCTCATTTTGCGATTCGCAATTAAGGAATCGCAAAATGAGAATGCCATTTCAAGGGCAGGGGGCGGGGGGGTCCCAAGTCCCCCTATCCCCCCCTGCAGCCCTGAAATGTTAACTTGAACATTTTTCACACACACATGTTTGTAAAATGAAACTTTCAAAAATACACTTTTGTGCATTTTTGAAAGTTTTAGCAAATTACCATGAAGTTCAACTTCATGGTAATATACCTCGTTCTATTTGCGAATTCGCAAAAAAAAAAAATATTCTTTCATTGCATTTAAGAAATCACAAATTGCGATTTCTTAAATGCAATCGCAATTTAAGAAATCGCAACATAATTGCGATTCCTTAAATTGCGAAAAAATAAAAAAAATGATGCATCCCAAAAAAGGAAATTGCATTCGCAAACGCCCGAATTTTGCGATTCGCATCGTTTGCGAATGCAATTTACCTTGATGCATGTGGGCATATGTTCAGTGTGTGAAAATCCAAGTGTGACGAAAATCCAAGTGTGACGAAAATCCAAGAACCGAAGTGAAATATTAACATTTTTGTAACATTTGTAATAAAGCTTAAAACATTGAGAGAACATATTTGAACCAGTTGTTGAATGGTTGCACAGATTGATGCTGTGGTGGCGCTGAGTGATGTTGTAGTGGCGACGAGTGATGCTGTGGTGTTCAGTGATGCTGTGGTAGCGCATAGTGATGTTGTGATGGTGTGGTGGTGCTGAGTGAGTGCGATAGACAGAGGGAGGGCGATAGATAGACAGAGGGAGGGCGATAGATAGACAGAGGGAGGGCGATAGCTAGATAGAGTGATGGCGATATTAGAGTGAGTGCTATAGATGGACATATAGAGTGAGTGCGATAGATGGACATATAGAGTGAGGGCGATAGATAGAGTGAGGGCGATAGATAGAGTGAGGGCGATAGATAGAGTGAGGGCGATAGATAGAGTGAGGGCGATAGATAGAGTGAGGGCGATAGATAGAGTGAGGGCGATAGATAGAGTGAGGGCGATAGATAGAGTGAGGGCGATAGATAGAGTGAGGGCGATAGATAGAGTGAGGGCGATAGATAGAGTGAGGGCGATAGATAGAGTGAGGGCGATAGATAGAGTGAGGGCGATAGATAGAGTGAGGGCGATAGATAGAGTGAGGGCGATAGATAGAGTGAGGGCGATAGATAGAGTGAGGGCGATAGATAGAGTGAGGGCGATAGATAGAGTGAGGGCGATAGATAGAGTGAGGGCGATAGATAGAGTGAGGGCGATAGATAGAGTGAGGGCGATAGATAGAGTGAGGGCGATAGATAGAGTGAGGGCGATAGATAGAGTGAGGGCGATAGATAGAGTGAGGGCGATAGATAGAGTGAGGGCGATAGATAGAGTGAGGGCGATAGAAAGATATATATAGATAGATAAATAGATCTTGATAGAGGGCGATAGATAGCGTGAGGGCGATAGATAGCGTGAGGGCGATAGATAGCGTGAGGGCGATAGAGTGAGGGCGATAGATAGAGTGAGGGCGATAGATAGAGTGAGGGCGATAGATAGAGTGAGGGCGATAGATAGAGTGAGGGCGATAGATAGAGTGAGGGCGATAGATAGAGTGAGGGCGATAGATAGAGTGAGGGCGATAGATAGAGTGAGGGCGATAGATAGAGTGAGAGCGATAGATAGAGTGAGAGCGATAGATAGAGTGAGGGCGATAGATAGAAAGATATATATAGATAGATAAATAGATCTTGATAGAGGGCGATAGATAGCGTGAGGGCGATAGATAGCGTGAGGGCGATAGATAGCGTGAGGGCGATAGATAGCGTGAGGGCGATAGATAGCGTGAGGGCGATAGATAGCGTGAGGGCGATAGATAGAGTGAGGGCGATAGATAGAGTGAGGGCGATAGATAGAGTGAGGGCGATAGATAGAGTGAGGGCGATAGATAGAGTGAGGGCGATAGATAGAGTGAGGGCGATAGATAGACTGAGGGCGATAGATAGAGTGAGGGCGATAGATAGAGTGAGGGCGATAGATAGAGTGAGGGCGATAGATAGAGTGAGGGCGATAGATAGAGTGAGGGCGATAGAAAGATATATATAGATAGATAAATAGATCTTGATAGAGGGCGATAGATAGCGTGAGGGCGATAGATAGCGTGAGGGCGATAGATAGCGTGAGGGCGATAGATAGCGTGAGGGCGATAGATAGAGTGAGGGCGATAGATAGAGTGAGGGCGATAGATAGAGTGAGGGCGATAGATAGAGTGAGAGCGATAGATAGAGTGAGGGCGATAGATAGAGTGAGGGCGATAGATAGAGTGAGGGCGATAGATAGAGTGAGAGCGATAGATAGAGTGAGGGCGATAGATAGAAAGATATATATAGATAGATAAATAGATCTTGATAGAGGGCGATAGATAGCGTGAGGGCGATAGATAGCGTGAGGGCGATAGATAGCGTGAGGGCGATAGATAGAGTGAGGGCGATAGATAGAGTGAGGGCGATAGATAGAGTGAGGGCGATAGAAAGATATATATAGATAGATAAATAGATCGTGATAGAGGGCGATAGATAGCGTGAGGGCGATAGATAGCGTGAGGGCGATAGATAGCGTGAGGGCGATAGATAGCGTGAGGGCGATAGATAGCGTGAGGGCGATAGATAGCGTGAGGGCGATAGATAGAGTGAGGGCGATAGATAGAGTGAGGGCGATAGATAGAGTGAGGGCGATAGATAGAAAGATATATATAGATAGATAAATAGATAGAGTGAGGGTGATAGATAGAGTGAGGGCGATAGATAGATAGAGTGAGGGCGATAGATAGATAGAGTGAGGGCGATAGATAGATAGAGTGAGGGCGATAGATAGATAGAGTGAGGGCGATAGATAGAGTGAGGGCGATAGATAGATAGAGTGAGGGCGATAGATAGATAGAGTGAGGGCGATGGATAGAGTGAGGGCGATAGATAGAGTGAGGGCGATAGATAGAGTGAGGGCGATAGATAGATAGAGTGAGGGCGATAGATAGATAGAGTGAGGGCGATAGATAGAAAGATATATATAGATAGATAAATAGATAGAGTGAGGGTGATAGATAGAGTGAGGGCGATAGATAGATAGAGTGAGGGCGATAGATAGATAGAGTGAGGGCGATAGATAGATAGAGTGAGGGCGATAGATAGAGTGAGGGCGATAGATAGATAGAGTGAGGGCGATAGATAGATAGAGTGAGGGCGATGGATAGAGTGAGGGCGATGGATAGAGTGAGGGCGATAGATAGATAGAGTGAGGGCGATAGATAGATAGAGTGAGGGCGATAGATAGAGTGAGGGCGATAGATAGATAGAGTGAGGGCGATAGATAGATAGAGTGAGGGCGATAGATAGATAGAGTGAGGGCGATAGATAGATAGAGTGAGGGCGATAGATAGATAGAGTGAGGGCGATAGATAGAGTGAGGGCGATAGATAGATAGAGTGAGGGCGATAGATAGATAGAGTGAGGGCGATGGATAGAGTGAGGGCGATAGATAGAGTGAGGGCGATAGATAGATAGAGTGAGGGCGATAGATAGATAGAGTGAGGGCGATAGATAGAGTGAGGGCGATAGATAGATAGAGTGAGGGCGATAGATAGATAGAGTGAGGGCGATGGATAGAGTGAGGGCGATAGATAGAGTGAGGGCGATAGATAGATAGAGTGAGGGCGATAGATAGATAGAGTGAGGGCGATAGATAGATAGAGTGAGGGCGATAGATAGATAGAGTGAGGGCGATAGATAGATAGAGTGAGGGCGATAGATAGATAGAGTGAGGGCGATAGATAGATAGAGTGAGGGCGATAGATAGATAGAGTGAGGGCGATAGATAGATAGAGTGAGGGCGATAGATAGATAGAGTGAGGGCGATAGATAGATAGAGTGAGGGCGATAGATAGATAGAGTGAGGGCGATGGATAGATAGAGTGAGGGCGATGGATAGATAGAGTGAGGGCGATGGATAGATAGAGTGAGGGCGATAGATAGATAGAGTGAGGGCGATAGATAGAGTGAGGGCGATAGATAGATAGAGTGAGGGCGATAGATAGATAGAGTGAGGGCGATAGATAGAGTGAGGGCGATAGATAGAGTGAGGGCGATAGATAGATAGAGTGAGGGCGATAGATAGATAGAGTGAGGGCGATAGATAGAGTGAGGGCGATAGATAGATAGAGTGAGGGCGATAGATAGATAGAGTGAGGGCGATAGATAGATAGAGTGAGGGCGATAGATAGATAGAGTGAGGGCGATAGATAGATAGAGTGAGGGCGATAGATAGAGTGAGGGCGATAGATAGAGTGAGGGCGATAGATAGAGTGAGGGCGATAGAGTGAGGACGATAGATAGATAGAGTGAGGGCGATAGATAGAGTGAGGGCGATAGATAGAGTGAGGGCGATAGATAGAGTGAGGGCGATAGATAGAGTGAGGGCGATAGATAGAGTGAGGGCGATAGATAGAGTGAGGGCGATAGATAGATAGAGTGAGGGCGATAGATAGATAGAGTGAGGGCGATAGATAGATAGAGTGAGGGCGATAGATAGAGTGAGGGCGATAAATAGATAGAGTGAGGGCGATAAATAGATAGAGTGAGGGCGATAAATAGATAGAGTGAGGGCGATAGATAGATAGAGTGAGGGCGATAGATAGATAGAGTGAGGGCGATAGATAGATAGAGTGAGGGCGATAGATAGATAGAGTGAGGGCGATAGATAGATAGAGTGAGGGCGATAGATAGATAGAGTGAGGGCGATAGATAGATAGAGTGAGGGCGATAGATAGATAGAGTGAGGGCGATAGATAGATAGAGTGAGGGCGATAGATAGATAGAGTGAGGGCGATAGATAGATAGAGTGAGGGCGATAGATAGATAGAGTGAGGGCGATAGATAGATAGAGTGAGGGCGATAGATAGATAGAGTGAGGGCGATAGATAGATAGAGTGAGGGCGATAGATAGATAGAGTGAGGGCGATAGATAGATAGAGTGAGGGCGATAGATAGATAGAGTGAGGGCGATAGATAGAGTGAGGGCGATAGATAGATAGAGTGAGGGCGATAGATAGATAGAGTGAGGGCGATAGATAGATAGAGTGAGGGCGATAGATAGATAGAGTGAGGGCGATAGATAGATAGAGTGAGGGCGATAGATAGATAGAGTGAGGGCGATAGATAGAGTGAGGGCGATAGATAGATAGAGTGAGGGCGATAGATAGAGTGAGGGCGATAGATAGATAGAGTGAGGGCGATAGATAGATAGAGTGAGGGCGATAGATAGATAGAGTGAGGGCGATAGATAGAGTGAGGGCGATAGATAGAGTGAGGGCGATAGATAGAGTGAGGGCGATAGATAGAGTGAGGGCGATAGATAGAGTGAGGGCGATAGATAGAAAGATATATATAGATAGATAAATAGATCTTGATAGAGGGCGATAGATAGCGTGAGGGCGATAGATAGAGGGAGGGCGATAGATAGAGGGAGGGCGATAGATAGAGGGAGGGCGATAGATAGAGGGAGGGCGATAGAGTGAGGGAGGGCGATAGAGTGAGGGAGGGCGATAGAGTGAGGGAGGGCGATAGAGTGAGGGAGGGCGATAGAGTGAGGGAGGGCGATAGAGTGAGGGAGGGCGATAGATGGACATATAGAGTGAGGGCGATAGATGGACATATAGAGTGAGGGCGATAGATGGACATATAGAGTGAGGGCGATAGATGGACATATAGAGTGAGGGCGATAGATGGACATATAGAGTGAGGGCGATAGATGGACATATAGAGTGAGGGCGATAGATGGACATATAGAGTGAGGGCGATAGATGGACATATAGAGTGAGGGCGATAGATGGACATATAGAGTGAGGGCGATAGATGGACATATAGAGTGAGGGCGATAGATGGACATATAGAGTGAGGGCGATAGATGGACATATAGAGTGAGGGCGATAGATGGACATATAGAGTGAGGGCGATAGATGGACATATAGAGTGAGGGCGATAGATGGACATATAGAGTGAGGGCGATAGATGGACATATAGAGTGAGGGCGATAGATGGACATATAGAGTGAGGGCGATAGATGGACATATAGAGTGAGGGCGATAGATGGACATATAGAGTGAGGGCGATAGATGGACATATAGAGTGAGGGCGATAGAGTGAGGGCGATAGATAGTGTGAGGGCGATAGATAGATAGATGGCGATAGATAGAAAGATATATAGATCGATAAATAGATCTTGATAGAGGGCGATAGATAGCGTGAGGGCGATAGATAGAGTGAGGGCGATAGAGTGAGGGCGATAGATAGAGTGAGGGCGATAGATAGATAGAGTGAGGGCGATAGATAGATAGAGTGAGGGCGATAGATAGATAGAGTGAGGGCGATAGATAGAGTGAGGGCGATAGATAGAGTGAGGGCGATAGATAGAGTGAGGGCGATAGATAGAGTGAGGGCGATAGATAGAGTGAGGGCGATAGATAGAGTGAGGGCGATAGAGTGAGGGCGATAGAGTGAGGGCGATAGAGTGAGGGCGATAGATAGAAAGATATATATAGATAGATAAATAGATCTTGATAGAGGGCGATAGATAGCGTGAGGGCGATAGATAGAGGGAGGGCGATAGATAGAGGGAGGGCGATAGATAGAGGGAGGGCGATAGATAGAGGGAGGGCGATAGATAGATAGAGTGAGGGCGATAGATAGATAGAGTGAGGGCGATAGATAGATAGAGTGAGGGCGATAGATAGATAGAGTGAGGGCGATAGATAGATAGAGTGAGGGCGATAGATAGAGTGAGGGCGATAGATAGAGTGAGGGCGATAGATAGATAGAGTGAGGGCGATAGATAGATAGAGTGAGGGCGATAGATAGATAGAGTGAGGGCGATAGATAGAGAGAGGGCGATAGATAGAGAGAGGGCGATAGATAGAGAGAGGGCGATAGATAGAGAGAGGGCGATAGATAGAGAGAGGGCGATAGATAGAGAGAGGGCGATAGATGGACATATAGAGTGAGGGCGATAGATGGACATATAGAGTGAGGGCGATAGATGGACATATAGAGTGAGGGCGATAGATGGACATATAGAGTGAGGGCGATAGATGGACATATAGAGTGAGGGCGATAGATGGACATATAGAGTGAGGGCGATAGATGGACATATAGAGTGAGGGCGATAGAGTGAGGGCGATAGATAGTGTGAGGGCGATAGATAGATAGATGGCGATAGATAGAAAGATATATAGATCGATAAATAGATCTTGATAGAGGGCGATAGATAGCGTGAGGGCGATAGATAGAGTGAGGGCGATAGAGTGAGGGCGATAGATAGATAGAGTGAGGGCGATAGATAGATAGAGTGAGGGCGATAGATAGATAGAGTGAGGGCGATAGATAGATAGAGTGAGGGCGATAGATAGAGTGAGGGCGATAGATAGAGTGAGGGCGATAGATAGAGTGAGGGCGATAGATAGAGTGAGGGCGATAGATAGAGTGAGGGCGATAGATAGAGTGAGGGCGATAGAGTGAGGGCGATAGAGTGAGGGCGATAGAGTGAGGGCGATAGATAGAAAGATATATATAGATAGATAAATAGATCTTGATAGAGGGCGATAGATAGCGTGAGGGCGATAGATAGAGGGAGGGCGATAGATAGAGGGAGGGCGATAGATAGAGGGAGGGCGATAGATAGAGGGAGGGCGATAGATAGATAGAGTGAGGGCGATAGATAGATAGAGTGAGGGCGATAGATAGATAGAGTGAGGGCGATAGATAGATAGAGTGAGGGCGATAGATAGATAGAGTGAGGGCGATAGATAGAGTGAGGGCGATAGATAGAGTGAGGGCGATAGATAGATAGAGTGAGGGCGATAGATAGATAGAGTGAGGGCGATAGATAGATAGAGTGAGGGCGATAGATAGAGAGAGGGCGATAGATAGAGAGAGGGCGATAGATAGAGAGAGGGCGATAGATAGAGAGAGGGCGATAGATAGAGAGAGGGCGATAGATAGAGAGAGGGCGATAGATGGACATATAGAGTGAGGGCGATAGATGGACATATAGAGTGAGGGCGATAGATGGACATATAGAGTGAGGGCGATAGATGGACATATAGAGTGAGGGCGATAGATGGACATATAGAGTGAGGGCGATAGATGGACATATAGAGTGAGGGCGATAGATGGACATATAGAGTGAGGGCGATAGAGTGAGGGCGATAGATAGTGTGAGGGCGATAGATAGATAGATGGCGATAGATAGAAAGATATATAGATCGATAAATAGATCTTGATAGAGGGCGATAGATAGCGTGAGGGCGATAGATAGAGTGAGGGCGATAGAGTGAGGGCGATAGATAGATAGAGTGAGGGCGATAGATAGATAGAGTGAGGGCGATAGATAGATAGAGTGAGGGCGATAGATAGATAGAGTGAGGGCGATAGATAGAGTGAGGGCGATAGATAGAGTGAGGGCGATAGATAGAGTGAGGGCGATAGATAGAGTGAGGGCGATAGATAGAGTGAGGGCGATAGATAGAGTGAGGGCGATAGAGTGAGGGCGATAGAGTGAGGGCGATAGAGTGAGGGCGATAGATAGAAAGATATATATAGATAGATAAATAGATCTTGATAGAGGGCGATAGATAGCGTGAGGGCGATAGATAGAGGGAGGGCGATAGATAGAGGGAGGGCGATAGATAGAGGGAGGGCGATAGATAGAGGGAGGGCGATAGATAGATAGAGTGAGGGCGATAGATAGATAGAGTGAGGGCGATAGATAGATAGAGTGAGGGCGATAGATAGATAGAGTGAGGGCGATAGATAGATAGAGTGAGGGCGATAGATAGAGTGAGGGCGATAGATAGAGTGAGGGCGATAGATAGATAGAGTGAGGGCGATAGATAGATAGAGTGAGGGCGATAGATAGATAGAGTGAGGGCGATAGATAGAGAGAGGGCGATAGATAGAGAGAGGGCGATAGATAGAGAGAGGGCGATAGATAGAGAGAGGGCGATAGATAGAGAGAGGGCGATAGATAGAGAGAGGGCGATAGATGGACATATAGAGTGAGGGCGATAGATGGACATATAGAGTGAGGGCGATAGATGGACATATAGAGTGAGGGCGATAGATGGACATATAGAGTGAGGGCGATAGATGGACATATAGAGTGAGGGCGATAGATGGACATATAGAGTGAGGGCGATAGATGGACATATAGAGTGAGGGCGATAGAGTGAGGGCGATAGATAGTGTGAGGGCGATAGATAGATAGATGGCGATAGATAGAAAGATATATAGATCGATAAATAGATCTTGATAGAGGGCGATAGATAGCGTGAGGGCGATAGATAGAGTGAGGGGGATAGAGTGAGGGCGATAGATAGATAGAGTGAGGGCGATAGATAGATAGAGTGAGGGCGATAGATAGATAGAGTGAGGGCGATAGATAGATAGAGTGAGGGCGATAGATAGAGTGAGGGCGATAGATAGAGTGAGGGCGATAGATAGAGTGAGGGCGATAGATAGAGTGAGGGCGATAGATAGAGTGAGGGCGATAGATAGAGTGAGGGCGATAGAGTGAGGGCGATAGAGTGAGGGCGATAGAGTGAGGGCGATAGATAGAAAGATATATATAGATAGATAAATAGATCTTGATAGAGGGCGATAGATAGCGTGAGGGCGATAGATAGAGGGAGGGCGATAGATAGAGGGAGGGCGATAGATAGAGGGAGGGCGATAGATAGAGGGAGGGCGATAGATAGATAGAGTGAGGGCGATAGATAGATAGAGTGAGGGCGATAGATAGATAGAGTGAGGGCGATAGATAGATAGAGTGAGGGCGATAGATAGATAGAGTGAGGGCGATAGATAGAGTGAGGGCGATAGATAGAGTGAGGGCGATAGATAGATAGAGTGAGGGCGATAGATAGATAGAGTGAGGGCGATAGATAGATAGAGTGAGGGCGATAGATAGAGAGAGGGCGATAGATAGAGAGAGGGCGATAGATAGAGAGAGGGCGATAGATAGAGAGAGGGCGATAGATAGAGAGAGGGCGATAGATAGAGAGAGGGCGATAGATGGACATATAGAGTGAGGGCGATAGATGGACATATAGAGTGAGGGCGATAGATGGACATATAGAGTGAGGGCGATAGATGGACATATAGAGTGAGGGCGATAGATGGACATATAGAGTGAGGGCGATAGATGGACATATAGAGTGAGGGCGATAGATGGACATATAGAGTGAGGGCGATAGAGTGAGGGCGATAGATAGTGTGAGGGCGATAGATAGATAGATGGCGATAGATAGAAAGATATATAGATCGATAAATAGATCTTGATAGAGGGCGATAGATAGCGTGAGGGCGATAGATAGAGTGAGGGCGATAGAGTGAGGGCGATAGATAGATAGAGTGAGGGCGATAGATAGATAGAGTGAGGGCGATAGATAGATAGAGTGAGGGCGATAGATAGATAGAGTGAGGGCGATAGATAGAGTGAGGGCGATAGATAGAGTGAGGGCGATAGATAGAGTGAGGGCGATAGATAGAGTGAGGGCGATAGATAGAGTGAGGGCGATAGATAGAGTGAGGGCGATAGAGTGAGGGCGATAGAGTGAGGGCGATAGAGTGAGGGCGATAGATAGAAAGATATATATAGATAGATAAATAGATCTTGATAGAGGGCGATAGATAGCGTGAGGGCGATAGATAGAGGGAGGGCGATAGATAGAGGGAGGGCGATAGATAGAGGGAGGGCGATAGATAGAGGGAGGGCGATAGATAGATAGAGTGAGGGCGATAGATAGATAGAGTGAGGGCGATAGATAGATAGAGTGAGGGCGATAGATAGATAGAGTGAGGGCGATAGATAGATAGAGTGAGGGCGATAGATAGAGTGAGGGCGATAGATAGAGTGAGGGCGATAGATAGATAGAGTGAGGGCGATAGATAGATAGAGTGAGGGCGATAGATAGATAGAGTGAGGGCGATAGATAGAGAGAGGGCGATAGATAGAGAGAGGGCGATAGATAGAGAGAGGGCGATAGATAGAGAGAGGGCGATAGATAGAGAGAGGGCGATAGATAGAGAGAGGGCGATAGATGGACATATAGAGTGAGGGCGATAGATGGACATATAGAGTGAGGGCGATAGATGGACATATAGAGTGAGGGCGATAGATGGACATATAGAGTGAGGGCGATAGATGGACATATAGAGTGAGGGCGATAGATGGACATATAGAGTGAGGGCGATAGATGGACATATAGAGTGAGGGCGATAGAGTGAGGGCGATAGATAGTGTGAGGGCGATAGATAGATAGATGGCGATAGATAGAAAGATATATAGATCGATAAATAGATCTTGATAGAGGGCGATAGATAGCGTGAGGGCGATAGATAGAGTGAGGGCGATAGAGTGAGGGCGATAGATAGATAGAGTGAGGGCGATAGATAGATAGAGTGAGGGCGATAGATAGATAGAGTGAGGGCGATAGATAGATAGAGTGAGGGCGATAGATAGAGTGAGGGCGATAGATAGAGTGAGGGCGATAGATAGAGTGAGGGCGATAGATAGAGTGAGGGCGATAGATAGAGTGAGGGCGATAGATAGAGTGAGGGCGATAGAGTGAGGGCGATAGAGTGAGGGCGATAGAGTGAGGGCGATAGATAGAAAGATATATATAGATAGATAAATAGATCTTGATAGAGGGCGATAGATAGCGTGAGGGCGATAGATAGAGGGAGGGCGATAGATAGAGGGAGGGCGATAGATAGAGGGAGGGCGATAGATAGAGGGAGGGCGATAGATAGATAGAGTGAGGGCGATAGATAGATAGAGTGAGGGCGATAGATAGATAGAGTGAGGGCGATAGATAGATAGAGTGAGGGCGATAGATAGATAGAGTGAGGGCGATAGATAGAGTGAGGGCGATAGATAGAGTGAGGGCGATAGATAGATAGAGTGAGGGCGATAGATAGATAGAGTGAGGGCGATAGATAGATAGAGTGAGGGCGATAGATAGAGAGAGGGCGATAGATAGAGAGAGGGCGATAGATAGAGAGAGGGCGATAGATAGAGAGAGGGCGATAGATAGAGAGAGGGCGATAGATAGAGAGAGGGCGATAGATGGACATATAGAGTGAGGGCGATAGATGGACATATAGAGTGAGGGCGATAGATGGACATATAGAGTGAGGGCGATAGATGGACATATAGAGTGAGGGCGATAGATGGACATATAGAGTGAGGGCGATAGATGGACATATAGAGTGAGGGCGATAGATGGACATATAGAGTGAGGGCGATAGAGTGAGGGCGATAGATAGTGTGAGGGCGATAGATAGATAGATGGCGATAGATAGAAAGATATATAGATCGATAAATAGATCTTGATAGAGGGCGATAGATAGCGTGAGGGCGATAGATAGAGTGAGGGCGATAGAGTGAGGGCGATAGATAGATAGAGTGAGGGCGATAGATAGATAGAGTGAGGGCGATAGATAGATAGAGTGAGGGCGATAGATAGATAGAGTGAGGGCGATAGATAGAGTGAGGGCGATAGATAGAGTGAGGGCGATAGATAGAGTGAGGGCGATAGATAGAGTGAGGGCGATAGATAGAGTGAGGGCGATAGATAGAGTGAGGGCGATAGAGTGAGGGCGATAGAGTGAGGGCGATAGAGTGAGGGCGATAGATAGAAAGATATATATAGATAGATAAATAGATCTTGATAGAGGGCGATAGATAGCGTGAGGGCGATAGATAGAGGGAGGGCGATAGATAGAGGGAGGGCGATAGATAGAGGGAGGGCGATAGATAGAGGGAGGGCGATAGATAGATAGAGTGAGGGCGATAGATAGATAGAGTGAGGGCGATAGATAGATAGAGTGAGGGCGATAGATAGATAGAGTGAGGGCGATAGATAGATAGAGTGAGGGCGATAGATAGATAGAGTGAGGGCGATAGATAGATAGAGTGAGGGCGATAGATAGAGTGAGGGCGATAGATAGATAGAGTGAGGGCGATAGATAGATAGAGTGAGGGCGATAGATAGATAGAGTGAGGGCGATAGATAGATAGAGTGAGGGCGATAGATAGATAGAGTGAGGGCGATAGATAGATAGAGTGAGGGCGATAGATAGAGTGAGGGCGATAGATAGAGTGAGGGCGATAGATAGAGTGAGGGCGATAGATAGAGTGAGGGCGATAGATAGAGTGAGGGCGATAGATAGAAAGATATATATAGATAGATAAATAGATCTTGATAGAGGGCGATAGATAGCGTGAGGGCGATAGATAGAGGGAGGGCGATAGATAGAGGGAGGGCGATAGATAGAGGGAGGGCGATAGATAGAGGGAGGGCGATAGAGTGAGGGAGGGCGATAGAGTGAGGGAGGGCGATAGAGTGAGGGAGGGCGATAGAGTGAGGGAGGGCGATAGAGTGAGGGAGGGCGATAGAGTGAGGGAGGGCGATAGATGGACATATAGAGTGAGGGCGATAGATGGACATATAGAGTGAGGGCGATAGATGGACATATAGAGTGAGGGCGATAGATGGACATATAGAGTGAGGGCGATAGATGGACATATAGAGTGAGGGCGATAGATGGACATATAGAGTGAGGGCGATAGATGGACATATAGAGTGAGGGCGATAGATGGACATATAGAGTGAGGGCGATAGATGGACATATAGAGTGAGGGCGATAGATGGACATATAGAGTGAGGGCGATAGATGGACATATAGAGTGAGGGCGATAGATGGACATATAGAGTGAGGGCGATAGATGGACATATAGAGTGAGGGCGATAGATGGACATATAGAGTGAGGGCGATAGATGGACATATAGAGTGAGGGCGATAGATGGACATATAGAGTGAGGGCGATAGATGGACATATAGAGTGAGGGCGATAGATGGACATATAGAGTGAGGGCGATAGATGGACATATAGAGTGAGGGCGATAGATGGACATATAGAGTGAGGGCGATAGATGGACATATAGAGTGAGGGCGATAGATGGACATATAGAGTGAGGGCGATAGAGTGAGGGCGATAGATAGTGTGAGGGCGATAGATAGATAGATGGCGATAGATAGAAAGATATATAGATCGATAAATAGATCTTGATAGAGGGCGATAGATAGCGTGAGGGCGATAGATAGAGTGAGGGCGATAGAGTGAGGGCGATAGATAGATAGAGTGAGGGCGATAGATAGATAGAGTGAGGGCGATAGATAGATAGAGTGAGGGCGATAGATAGATAGAGTGAGGGCGATAGATAGAGTGAGGGCGATAGATAGAGTGAGGGCGATAGATAGAGTGAGGGCGATAGATAGAGTGAGGGCGATAGATAGAGTGAGGGCGATAGATAGAGTGAGGGCGATAGAGTGAGGGCGATAGAGTGAGGGCGATAGAGTGAGGGCGATAGATAGAAAGATATATATAGATAGATAAATAGATCTTGATAGAGGGCGATAGATAGCGTGAGGGCGATAGATAGAGGGAGGGCGATAGATAGAGGGAGGGCGATAGATAGAGGGAGGGCGATAGATAGAGGGAGGGCGATAGATAGATAGAGTGAGGGCGATAGATAGATAGAGTGAGGGCGATAGATAGATAGAGTGAGGGCGATAGATAGATAGAGTGAGGGCGATAGATAGATAGAGTGAGGGCGATAGATAGAGTGAGGGCGATAGATAGAGTGAGGGCGATAGATAGATAGAGTGAGGGCGATAGATAGATAGAGTGAGGGCGATAGATAGATAGAGTGAGGGCGATAGATAGAGAGAGGGCGATAGATAGAGAGAGGGCGATAGATAGAGAGAGGGCGATAGATAGAGAGAGGGCGATAGATAGAGAGAGGGCGATAGATAGAGAGAGGGCGATAGATAGAGGGAGGGCGATAGATAGAGGGAGGGCGATAGATAGAGGGCAATAGATATATAGATAAGAAGATAGATAGATACATGGCGATAGAAAGATATATAGATAGATAGATAAATAGATGGTGATAGATAGAGGGCGATAGATTAAGGGCGATCGATAGCGTGAGGGCGATAGATAGAGTGAGGGCGATAGATAGAGTGAGGGCGATAGATAGAGGGCAATAGATATATAGATAAGAAGATAGATAGATGGCAATAGATAGAAAGATATATAGATAGATAGATAAATAGATGGTGATAGATAGAGGGCGATAGATAGATTAAGGGCGATCGATAGATAGAGTGAGGGCAATAGATAGAGTGAGGGCGATAGAGGGCAATAGATGTATAGATAAGAAGATAGATAGATAGAGTGAGGGCGATAGATAGATATAAAGATAGAGTGAGGGCGATAGAGTGAGGGTGATAAGAGTGAGGGCGATAGAGTGAGGGAGGGTGATAGAGTGAGGGCGATAGATAGATAGATATAAAGATAGAGGGGGGAATAGATAGATAGATAGCAGTTGAACATTTTGCCACAGTGTTGTTTTCGGTCTTTTTTTTCTTCTTAATTTGGAACGAACCATCTTTATACAGACAAAAAATACTCCTAAATAACCAGCTGGTCAGGTAGCATTAATCAGAGAGTTGGGGTTAATCTATTTAATGCATGCTCGTTGTTTGTTCATTTTATAGCATGAGATGAGCTCCCTAGGGTCTGTCAACTCGTATATAAATGCAAACGTGATCACTAAAAGACAACAATAGCACAAAGTTACAAAGAAGAAACGCTTTAAAAAAAAATTGCCATGGCTGCCACCAGAGTAGAGTAAAAGATGCATCAACGGCAAAATTAAAAACACAAGTGTGTGAGGAGATTACTTTTAAGATGTCAAGGTCCTCCTGAAAAGAAAATGTAAATACTTACGCAGCCCTTCTCTATGGTAAGGTATGGAAAATAGCACTTCTCATTCAGATTATATTAGTGAACTGGTAAGGCAAACTGCAGTAAATAGTTATTTTTTTTCTTTGTATGTTACGGTACAGTTTTGCCATTATAATTGTAGAATAGGTTCGCTTTTGAAGTGTACATGAAAAATAAAAAATAAAATAAATGACGAGGTTGTACAAAGCACACACAAACTAAAAACACTTTCCACCACTATATTACAAAGAAGAAACTAAATCCACACAGCCAGCATACGTTTTATATACAAAGATGACTTCATAGGTTTGAATCACGCGATGGCTATAGCGAGACCTAAACAGGTTTCACCTTTGTGAGATTTTGGATTTTTTCTTTTTTTTTTAAAGCCACAATCAACAGCATTCGGGATTTTGTGCGTGGTGGCTGAAGTCTTAAAAAACCCAAAAACTTCGGGACAAGGAACAATAATAAATGGTTGGGAGGAATTCATTGAGAACCCAAGTATGACTGTGTGTGAGAGAGATAAGGAGAATGAAACGGAGGTAGGAAATGAACGTGACAAAAAATGATAAAGAATGAAAAACTATGGAATGAGAGAAAGGGGACAGAAAGAACAAGACATTACATCGCAAAGCGTTTACACAGCCCTGCCATTATAGTCATACCAATACATCAGCACTGTTCTGTGACCAGGCGTTATGGGTTTGGAGAGTTTTCCTAGCATCGTCACCGATTTCTTTAAATGAACTACATGTCCCAGTTTTCAAAGATGGCAGCAAACACATGCTCAGTATAGACAAAAAAAAAAGTTAAAGAACAAGTCCCCCCCCCAAAAAAACACCCCGATGGCCTGGTCACCCTCAATATGACAGTGGGAATATTGGAAATGCGAGTAGTCTAGGGGATAACAAGCATATGCTGCATTTGAATGGCCTGAAGCCTCAACTCCCTGATGGGGCCGCCTAAGCCTGTGGTGGACCTCCCCCAGCCTCTGTCTAGGGCAGGCAGGGTAGAATGTCATATGGAAGACAGTGAAAGAAGTTAAAAAGAAGGGGCTAGAGTTCTTTCACCCGTGTATCTAGTGTTTAGGCGCTCTCTATGTCGGCCACACCGCTGTTTTCGGCAAGTTCGCCCAGCTGGGTCCCAAGTCCCAACCTCTGACAGGGTTTGCTTCCTCCTTAGGACATTAATTAAGCTGGGCGTGCTCTGCCCACTTCCGGAAGCTCTTTTAATTCAATATGTGTTCATTCACATGACTTTGTATGATTGTCCTCCCGGAGGGCAGCCGGGGTCAACTGTCTCTTGATCACCGCAAGGAGAGACGGGTCACACTGCCAACAGACAGACTTTATCGCCAACAGACTCCAATACCACAGACATAAAACTATTTACTTGTTGTATAGTAGCCCCGACCACACAGCAGAGGAGACCAGAAGACAAGCAGGAGCATCAGAGTGCAGCAGTGAGCAAGGGACAAAGCTACACTTGTGACTTTCAGCAGTAGCAGCACCAGATCCTCGGGGCACGACCGGGTCTGCGCGCTCACAGCCTGCTGGGAGCTGAAGTGCACTGGAGCCACACTTAGGCACGTGCAGTGTAATTGAAAATGCGAGAGAGCGCAGAGAAGGACAAATTGCTGTGTTACTCTATGTTCTGAATACAGCTTGATGGGAAATGTAATTCTACTGCGTGTTCCTGACTACAGTGCCGGGAGTCTGAATAGGCAGCAAATGTTAAAACCAGCAACTCCACCGCATTTGGCTGTGCCTTTGTGGAGAAGTTGCTGCACTTAGCCTTGTAGGGGAGGAGATTCACAGGGAAGAGCGAACACTCTGCAGCTCCCATTCTCACTGCGTTCAGGGGATAGAACAAGCCGCAGCCAATTACAGAAGCGTGATGCACGAGCAGAGCACGCAGCGAACACGAGCCTGAGAAGTGGTGAAACAGACGTCAGGCGAAAACAAAGATTGGTGCGAACGAGGAAACTGGGGGGAAAAGGTGCGGGGGACAAACAGATGGCTGTCTGTGGGAGGGAGGCTGATGATGTGAAAATGAGAATAAATGAGAAGCGGCCGTGAAAGTGCAAGCAATTAGGGGGGGGGAGGAGAAGTGAGGCCAGCGCGCACTGCACACTCTGGGGAAGCCTGTGGGAGGGAGGCTGATGGCTTTGATGTGGGGAAATGAGCGTGCTTGTGTTCATGTGATTTCACGTGAACTGCTTGAAATCCGCTGATGGTTTGAGAACTTATTTTGCACACTAAAATTCGACCCTATCCATTCCGTGCGGAATGGGATAGACTCAACCTAAAAAACAATAGTTCTGACCAGTTGGTGATTCTATTGGTGACGTATAGTGTGCACAGAGTCCAGTGGAACCCCAAAGGTAGGCAGAGGTAAAAGTGGATAGTATCTTACTCTCTATTTGTGGTAGTGGTCGAGCAGTAAGGCTGTATCAGAGGACAGCATTTGTTGTACCCACTCAGTCAGCAAATTAATTCACACACTCAAAGACAACTTGAGACCAATTGTTTTTGTATAAAAATATTTTAGTTATTTTATTTTCTAGAACCAAGCAAGCCTGGCACAGGTAAGCAATACATACTTTAGAGTAGTAATGCAGTTTGTAAACAGTTTGAATTGCAATTGTAAATGTACTTTAATCTGATTACAGTAGTGTTACTGATAATGCAATGCTTTTCAGAATACAGTACATATACTTTGTATAGAATTTTTTTTGTAGAATATTATGTAAAGTTACACAGTGCAGTATACCTGGATACTGCACTGGGACATTTCCTGTAAACTGGTAAGTAAAAGCATTTGGTTATTTAGTTACAGTTTTAAAGTATTTCTTAGATTTTCCAACTACACACTTAAAAACTTTTCCCAGAAAAACAGTCAATGTTATCCTATGGATAAAAATAGGGTTATCGGTTCAAAGATAAGTATTCGGTTGCGTGAGTTGGTATTCTGGAGGTAGACTTAGGGGTCCCCCAGGGTCAAGGAAGCACTCGTTACACCCTCAGTGGCACTAGGGTGGCCGGGGGCAGAGTGCTGAGGTCCAGTGTTGGGGGATATGGGGCCTCCGGTTGGTGGCTGCCTACGAGCAGGCCACTGGGTTGTGGGATCAAAGTTCCTGGACTTAAGCTCAGGGCAAATGGGGGTTTAAGCCAGCACAAAAGGTGCACCCTCAGTGGCACTGGGGCGGCCGGGTGCAGATTGCTGTTTGGCGTCGGACGCCCTGTAGCTTTCAATGGGGAGTCTCCGGTTTGCAAAAGCACTGCAGGCTCGGGGACGAAGGTCTTCTGGGTAGGTTGGGATGCTGGGGGTTGGTAAGGCACTGCTGGTTGGGCCACCCAAGTCCTTGGGGTGTCGGGTGCGGGGTGCCTTTTAGGGTTGGTTCTTACCAGTTCCTGGTCGCGGTTGTGTGTGGGGAGGGAGGGAAGAGAAGAGACCTTCCGGTTTGAGGCTGCAGGCGTCGGCTGGAGGCTTGAGGCAGTTCAGGCGTCACCGGATTTCAGATGAGGATCGCCGGGGAGACCACCCCTTGGTGTTGGGCCACTAGAGCGCGGGCATTGGGTGCAGACTCACAGATCCTTGCAGAGCTGAAGTCTGTTGATGAACAAGAAAACAAGTTACTTACCTGTAACTTTGGTTTCCCAGTATTGGTAACTTTCATAGATTCCCATGCTTTTGTATCATTCCCAGTCGTCGGGATGGGAGTCTCGGTAACAAAAATACCATAGCAGTAGGTACGAAAGAGAAAGAAAAAGGCCTAGGCCTCATTCCCTTTTGTAGCATATCACCCTCTTTTTGTAAAAGAGACCAAACTTAGGCATCAGCCAATCAGAAGTGCCTCACCCCTTAGAACCCTCTTGAAGGAACCTCAGAGCCTCAGATTTTCGTGGCCGTTGTGTACCAGACACCATATCTGTTGTAGGCTGAGCTTTCCTCGGGGAGGTGGGTGGGAGCATGGGAATCTATGAAAGTTACCAATACTGCGGAACCAAAGTTACAGGTAAGTAACTTGTTTTCTTGCCCCAGTATTGGAACTTTCATAGATTCCCATGCTTTTGTATAAGAGTCACCACCACTGGGTCTGGGCTCCCAACAGCACAGCTTGCCACAAGCTAATAAACAAAAAAGAAGTGCACGTGCTGCTACCTAGTTAATAGCCCTAGTTTTTGCCAAACATCTGAAATCAAACCAATATTTTTGTGATCAAAAAGTATTTTTTATTTTGAGTCAATTATTCAATTTAGACCTTTTTTGAAAAAATTAAATTTTTTACAAACTTTATATTTTAAGACCTTATGTACAACATAGAAGAAAAACATTTAATCATTTATATTTACAATCAACATTCTAGATACATTTCAAAGTATATCTCATCCCACAGTCAATCATACAACTTTCATACCACACAAAAAAACATACAACAGACAGTGCGAAAAACAAATTATTTTCTGGTTGGAATACAAATATTCACAACAGAGCCATAAACGTTTCTTATGTTCAACAGAAACCTGTTTGTATTCTTTCAGATTTTTACTTATTTCAGGCTTTAATAGTCTACGCGTTACTCACTGGATACATTCATGCACATCACCACATGCATTGGTGCGCGCAGCGCTAAATAACAGGACAGCTTTACAAGTCTGCCATGGAATTTCGGACCCCCCCCCCCCCGCACAAATGGGAATAATGTCGCCCATTTGTGCGGGAAATAGCCCAATCTGGCAACACTGGTTCAGTCTTTCTCTTTTATGTAGGGACACTGACTCTACTGTGACTGACAGTAGTGTCAGTGAGTGTCCCCAAATAAATGATAAAGGCCTCAGCAACGGGCCACCAGTAGCGCGCGGCCGCCCTCAAAATAGTGCCGCCTGGGGCAGCATGCCCCCACCTCCTAGCTACGCTGCTGGTGTGCTCACCCCAAGTGGGGGGAGTAAACACAATCCCTAATCCTGATTGGTGGGTGTCTGCCATCTGCAAGATGGCGGGCACTGAAGAGTGGGCTTAACCTCGCCTCCCCCACCTGAGGGGTGGAGTTGGCAGAGGTGGGCACACCTTCTGGGCTGCTCTAATTCTTCCAGCCGAAAAGTAGGGGAGACAGGAAGGGGGGCCTGCTCCTGATAGCAGGAGAGGCCGGGGATCACATTACAAAAGGTTGCAAGACCTTTGAAGCTCCCCTGCCACAGATGGCTCTTCCTAGCCTGGGGGAGGTGTGAACACCTCTGCCCAAGAAAGGCTTTGTTTCTGGATTCAGGTAGCAAAGGCTCCCACCCCAGAGGTCAAGAAACATGCCTTGTGGTGGCAGGCTGGTGAGTACCAGTCAGGGAACCCACCAGAGGCTGGTCGTTTTGCAGGGGGCATCTCTAAGATGCTCTCTTGAGTGCATTTTCCATTAAATCCCACACAGTCATCAGTGTGGGTTTAATGTGCTGAGACGTTTGATCCCAAACTTCCCAGTTTTTAGTAAAGCTATTATGGTGCTGTCGAGTTTGTAATGAAACTCCAAGTACCACATACTCTTAATGGCAGTACTGCACTTACAGGGTCTAAGATTGGCTTAGATGTTATAGGGGTACAGGGCTCACACACCTGTAACCTCACCACTACTACAGTGCACTCGGCTAGAGGGGTGGCTGATCTATGCCAGGGTAGTAGGTTGTAGGCCTGGCACACAGGGATGTGTGCCATGTCGACTTCACCATATATTACACCAAAACACGCAGTCTGCAAAGGTTATGTGTGTGTGTGTGTAAAGGTACAGGGCCTCTTAGGGAGGAACAATAAGTGCTGCAGTCCTTAGAAGCCTTCCCTGGCCACAGTGTCCTTGGTACCCATGGTACCTTTTACAAGGGAATGACATGTGGCCAGAAAGGCGGCAGTTGGGGATACAAGGTACAGTTTTGGGTAAACACAGGTCCTGGGAACCTGATTGCAGGGACTCAGGGCACATCACGTCAAAAGTGCATCAGTAGTCTGGCAAAAAGCGGAGGGGTTACTGCAACAAAAACCCAGCTTCCTACATTCACCATAACACGGGCAGAAGCATTGCCGGAAAGGTATACAGGAGTCCTGAGTTCCACTCGAGGCAGACCACGTCTCAGAACAAGACAGGCTTTGGTAATTCCAACGCACACAAGCACTGACATTGCAAGTACTCTGTACTGGCAAACAGATCAAGCCCCTCGGCAGCTAGAGGGGTGGCTGATGTATGCCAGGGAAGTGGGTTTGTGGGCAGGGCACACAGGGATGTGTGCCATGTCACTCTTTGCTTAGTTCTGCACCTAGACACTCAGCCTGCACAGGCAGTGTGTTGATGTCAAGGTACAGGGCCCCTAAGGGTGGCACAATAAGTGCTGCAGCCCTTAGGGGTCTTCTCTGGTCACAATGCCCTGGGTACCCAAGGTACCATTTACTAGGGGTTGACATGTGGCCAGAGATGCCAGTTGGGTTTAGGCTTTAGTATAGTTTTTAGGACAGGAACACAGGGCCTGGGTCCCTGATTGGCAGGGACCCAGGGCACACCAAGGAAAAGTGCATCAGGTATCTGGCAAAAAGTGTGGGGGCAACTTACTTTCTCACAGTGACAAAGCAAAGCCATGTCGCTTTGAGCAGGGCAGTGGAGCGTGCCAACCGTATGATTAACAGTCAGGCCAAAACACTGTTTGGCCCAAGCACTAAATAAGGTATCTATCAGCACCTCATTAAAGTGCACAGGAGAAACAGAGTAGATCAGTGCAGACTTCAGAACATTGGTTAGAACGTTTGTTGTGACCTCTAGGGAAGGAAGCTGTATGAAGTTTTAACAGCTGCCCAATGCATTACCATGGTATAGGAAGCAGATTCGTCCGTGGCTGGCTCAGTGGGAGTAAACCGTGCTGTTTCTGGTAAGTTTTTACATCTATGGTTGTCTTGATAGGGCTGAGTGAACTCATCATCCAGGTCATAATCTTTGTCCGAACAGCAAATACAGAAAGTGTGTTAACCCTGCAGATGTTAAGGGGCGGAAAATAGAGGTGTTGGGGGGGCGTGGCACCTCAGTTAGAGGGGAGAGGTGGGGAGAGGTGTGGCGCGGCGGCCAGGGTGACGGAATCTGGGGATCACGCTTCGATCCTCGGGGCCGGCGGCAGATTAGCCCTGCACCATGTGATTCTGGACAATAGGTTGCTTAATCTTCCCGACAGCCCCCAGCGCCTAGAGACCCTAACGGGTGATGGTTCGCACTTTACAAATGTGGATTATTAGTTAGATTTGTGCGGGCTTTAAACGAGCCCGGACTGGCAGCGACTTGGCGTCTGAAAGAACAAACTAATTCACCTCTACAGCTGGCAAAATTGACATTGGTGCGGGGTCATGGTGCCAGAAGAGCCGCTGGAGGAAAGACTGGTTCAAAGGGTCCAGGTGGCGCGGAGCGCGAACCCACCAGCTGTTTCCCAGGTGGAGGGCCTCTAGGCTCCTTGGGGAATGAAGGAGTAGGTTTATTGACACGTAGTGTCCGCAGGCCTTGGAGTCATGGCCTGATCCCAAGTACCACAGGCACTCCTGATGGGGGTTCTGTCACAGACATTTTTTTTTAACAGTCTCCACAGGGCTTGAAACCAGTTTTAGTGGGAGAAGTTTTTCGAAAAATTATTGTGTGTAGTCTATGAGCATCTGGTGGCATGGAAAGAAAGGAACGGATATCAGCATGCATGGGTAGTGCCTATGTACGCTCCCAACGTCATTTCCAGAGCAGAAGGGCATCCGAGCACAGCCACATAGCACCACCTATTGGTGCACCGAGGTACTGCTAAAAAACTTCCAAATCCAGTCTAATGCCATGGGAATATTCAAAAGGTGAGAAAACTGTGACTAGAAGTCTATCAAAAACAATCCTAGTGCAAGCTATTTGCCAACTATTGAATATTTAGGTTCTTATCAAGCTCAGCAGCACGTTGGTGCTCTAGCAGAAAAACTATACCAAAAGAGGCTTAAAGCAGGGGTGCAAGTTAGTACCTCAGCTGTTTAACTTGTCCATAGCCAATCTTGATGCTTTATCAGATTCTTGTCCTGGTTCTTGGATATGGAAGAACTAGAAATATATCCTCAGAAATATTAGTGTTTAAATAGATGAGCAAGCCTGCCATAAGCATTACATTTCTAAATTGTAAACAAAAAGTGCATCTTGAACATTCGTATTATGCAAACTGATCAAAGCTTTGCCTGGGTCATCTACCACCCCGCTTCTCAATGTAGTCACAGCCAAATGTCTTACCTCGCTCACTTGTAGCTGCAAAGCGTTTCATAGGAAGATTTTCAGGCTAGCTTGACAGAAAGCAATGCATACTTTAGATTGTCGCTCCACCTTCCTAATTATTTTCTCACTCTTGCATATTCGCCTGGAATGGTCTTACTAAACTGACACTGTTAGATGCCATCTTTCTTCGCATTTGGAATTGTGTCAGATAGGCCACAGAAGACTGTTTAAAATGGCTGCTCTGGAAGATATCCAGGATCTGTCTATTTCCTGTGGTTCTATCTATGCAAGTCACTAAAAAAAATTAACTTACTGAAATTTGAAGTCAGTAAACAATACATTTGGCTTAAAAAAAATATTAAGCAACCTATTAGTTATACTGTCAAGTGTAGCCCACCTGTCAGGGTTGTTATTCAGTACACTCCAAACTATTTAATAACCCTATTTGTAAAACAAGCTTATTAAATATCTTCTCAAAACTAACTAGTTCTTTTGCAAAGTAAGCTATCTCTGGATTAGAAAGGAACTGGCCAGTCTTGGAAACACCCAGACCCAAACAATTGGTGTAGGTTCTGCAATTACAAGCAGGAGCCTGTTATATATGTTCTGAGATACTGCCCAGCTTTCAGCATTGAACACAGATTATATTTGAAACGCTCCTTTTTTAGACTCCGAATACAAAGCTACTCCTCTGAAATATAGGCTTGTTTAAATTGCAGCGACAAAGCTACTATGTGGTTTCAACAAATTCACTGCTCTGGTTAATAGGCTTATGGCTTTTCTACTCTGATCCACAGCAGTACTTTTATTATGTTGCATACAAACAATGTCATGGATTTACAGAACAGCCAGAGTTCTCATGTGATTAGCTTTGCTTTTAGGTGGTGTACTGAGGCCAGGATTTACTTGGCAGGAAAATACTTTCTTACCACAAATGGATTTTGTTACAATTAGATGCTAATACTTTATTTAAGCAGTTGGTTCACTGGAATTGTTTTTATTAACTATTCAATAAAATTATCTAGAATACTCATCTGACATGATGGTGGCAAAGAAGATGGACTATGTCTGGCAAGGTCAGCTCTTGATTAAGTCCTCAGGCATATCCTGTGTGACCTTTGAATCTCTACAGGTACTGCAAACATGGAGTCAGTAGTCAAGTGGGAGGTGGGGGGTAGGGGGGAGAGAGAATGTCCATCATGAAGGTAACCATTTTCTTCTCAATATTAAATCCAACATTGCTACAAGGGGAATGGTCATCCATGGCTGTAAACTTAAACTGCCAGAGTTTCTGTGCGCTGTCCGGAGCAGTGTCTATTCTACATCTGGGTCTATATTGAGTGGAATTGGAATTCAATAGTTAATGAAAAGTGGACTTTACTGACATTTGAGACTTTAGAAATCATGTATACCAAGTCCACCCTAGGTTGGAGAGCTCTTTAATGATTAAGTCAGTCATAACTTTCACTGTTTTAGACATGGTAGTGCCAAAGACTGATTTAGCACACACAAGGGCCCTGGGAAATACTCGTCTACAGACTGAGTTCAGCATCTGACAATTCTGGCAGTCAAGAAGGGCAGAAAGCAGACTCAAGTATGAGGTTTCAGACTGGGTTTACTCATCAGCACCAACGGGGGAATTCATTGCACCAAGCAAGGCAGTAGGTGGGTATTGCTATGAGGTGTAGCAAACAGTTGTATGAACTTCCCAAGGCTGAGACACCGAAGGAGATTGCAGAGAACTGAAAACGACAAACATCTAGTAGCAGAGGCGTCCATGCATCAGTGTTTCCCCTACAGTTGTAGAACACTGCACTGGAATAAGGTAAAGATGGGAGAATACTGTCAGGAAATGACAGAGCTCCAGAAGACAACAGCTCCTCGAACAGTGTATTGTAGCAAACCGGGAGGAACACCTCTGAAGTCTGCCGTTGGTGGGTATCCTACAGATATGCATCACACCTACCTAACAAGGAAGTGGTGATATCAGTTTTCTTCACAGTGGCTCATGTTCTGCACATCTTCCCGCCTACTTAGTCCATGTGCATGCTCTCCTTGTTTGGAATGACTGTGGATGCTGTTTCGTGGTACTGCCTGGCTGCAAAGGCAATGATCAAATGTAGCGGAGGGTCTTACTCCGGAGGTTTATACTTCTGAAACCCGGAATGTGCAGATTTGGTAGAGGTGGGAGGGAGAACAAACACTTGGCAAAGGCATTTGGGGCTGCACGAACCTGCTTGGGCCGATATCGCCGCACCCGGGGACCCAACACTGTGTGTCTCCCCTGCCGCTGTCTCAAGAACACCGGTCGCAGTTGGGGGAGACTACAGCTCCCAGGGTGCTTAGCGTCACCACAACAACTTCCGGCCAGTAGCGCGCCCGGAGGCGCAGAAAAAGGAGAGGCTCCCTCCGCATCGCGGGACGCGTGCTGGCAGCGCGGAAGAAGCCCGGGACAAGGGCGGGGCTGTGATAGGCCGTCACAGGCCGGAGAAGGCTGGGCTGGGACACTCCCCCTAACGTGTCAGGCAAGACTTGTATTAAGGAACTGGAAATTATTGTATTTTTTGTTTGTTGTACATCAAGGTGGACCACACGCATTGGGGGAGAAACAACCAGACAAAAAAAAAAAGGGCTAAAATTAAGACAAACATCAAAAATGGCCTTGTCGTGTGGTAATGGGAGAAAAACCGCACGGATCCAAATAGGCGGTATTGTAACAAGCACGCTCGACAACTTCATTACTCGAGCATCAGTGGTATTAGAGAGAGAGATTGTGCTCGCTGAAAAAAGACTATCGCTGGATCTTTTATGTTCTAAACGGTCATCGTTGGGCAAAATCCAAAATTCCATCACACCAGAAAAATCCACCACAATAAGAACTAGTGGGATTAGCTCGAGAAGTCCAAGCTTAGGTCAGGGAAGTTACAAAGTTGCCTCTTCCTCACTTATCACCTTAGATAGTACAGTATCAACTGATGTAACCCTCCCAATTGCTATAACCCCAAAAAGTGGGGCTGTGCTGGCAAATGTGCAGGTATTAGAGAAATCCAAGAAGCAAGTAGGAGAATAGAAGTGGGTTGGGGACAAACAAACCGGTAGCAAGCCAAAATTTGCAAACATTTTTAATAAGCCAGTAAAAACAGTCCCTAGAAACGATAAACCATCTGCTAATATAACTTTGGTTCAACCAACCCAAAAATATTTCAAGCAATGCCCTAAAAGACTCCTCATGTTCCATGCAATATTGCAGTGATCCACCAGGTTTTATGGCTCAAGTGGAACAATTGCTAACACCGCTTGTCCTCCCACTGATAGAAAGAATGAAGGTCATAAACCAGAACCCGGATAAAATCTAACGGGAAACCACAGAGAACACACTCCTACTGAAAAGTCTCTATGCTAGCCTCCAGAAGGAGGAGATTATAAACCAACAGAGCAAACCTAATATAATCTTACCAACTGTTGGAAAAGTTGGAAAATCCAATGGTACACAGGGTAACAAAGAAGGGAGTTCCATTAAACAGAGGGTTGTCAGCAAATCAAACACCATAGATGATAATAATGAGATTGAAAGATCTGCTACCCGCCTACTAACAAAAGCCGAGGTCAAAGGCAAGGATATCACAAGTGTCATTGATCTACCCCCAGAGGCAACGCCTCTGGTGATAGTCCTTGGCAATGTACCACCTTTAGTTGAAGGCCTTAAAGAGGACTATGGACAATTAAAAAATAAGGTGACCCACTGGTTACATAACACCAGGGAAGGTAAAGGAGTTGGTCAGAATGTTATTATAGTCCGTCGAGTCTCATGGGTGGGCAAGTCTTTGAAAACAAAAAAAGGTGACTGTATTGTGATTAATTTCAATTGCCGATCTGTAGCAAAGAGGATCCTCAGGGATGTAGAATATTTGGGGGGACCCAGAGGCCCAGGTATTGAGATCCTGCCATTGGATTTTTTCTACAGGTCACACATAAAAGATCGCAACAGCTGGAAAAGGGGGCTAAATGCTAAATGATGGGCCATTCACCCATAGGGGACACCAGGGATGGGGTACTCCATTGATGCGCCTGCCAACGGTACAAACATGGGGCAGGCAGGGGGACTATTTCCCTTTAGAGGCAACTAATCGATAAGCAGCCCTTTCTGGCCTAAATGATTGTGACTGACTGGCTGAAGATGGCACTCTTGACGTCTATCCCAATAGCTCAGTTGGAGCCAAATCCCCTAAGTTGGTAACAGTGTATCCCAGGGGATAAGCCTCTAGGCAAGGTGAGGAATACTGATAATGATCCATTTTTAATGGACAAGGAGTTTAGTATCAAGGGTTATACAGATGCTAAATGGCGAGGTGTTTTGTACCACTACAGAAGTGGGGTTTATTCTCCTAACCTAGTTTCAAAACTAGGAAAGGTACCTTTAAGAGTGGATAGATTAAAACCATTTAATTTAGATACCAAAGGGTTAATGCAAGAACATAGTGGGGAGGGAGGGAAGATAATATCCTGGAATATTGCGGGGCTATGTTCTAGACTACAATCGGCAGAATGGCTTACCTTTGTAAATGGTTTTGACGTTTGTCTATTTCAAGAGACTTGGGCATGTGATCCCCAGTTCCTTCAGGGTTCCTTGAATTTTTTTGTACCCGCAACTAAGGGTCCCAAGGGTCGGCCGATAGGGGGTTAACGATATGGGTACGACAAGAGCTCTTTGATCGAGTTATAGAGCTACCCACCAAGAATAGGGATATTCAACTGATTAGGCTATCGTTGGGCTCCTTGGGCGTTTTGGACATTTACAATATATATGCTAGAGGGTTAGGGGGAATTAAATCTCAGGTTTTGGCGGCTCTGAATTCCCTGATAGGGTCACAGCTGAGCGAGAATAACAATCATCGCCGGTTTAAATATGACTTATGAGCCGCTTGCATATGGTGATTGGCGCGCAGGAGATGAAGAAGAATCCAAGTGGGGGATTCCCAAACTAGAGTTAAAACCGATTGACAGATGGACAGATAATCCAAATGAATGGGATATGCTTTGAGAGAGGGCTCAGAGCATTGAATGGCAGAACCCAGAGTGACAGACAAGGTGAAAGCATTTTTGATAACGGTCGCTCAAGAAGTAGGATTGATTAGGTTATCTGTAACCTGGTAATCTGGCACCTTATGAAGGACATGAAGGTGGTGGCAAGGCAAGAGAGCGACCATAACCCCCTATGCACTACCCATATTTTGTGGGGGAGAGAGGAAGGGGGGCCGAATAGGGTGGAACAGGCTTTATTTGAGATTGTCCCGACAAACGATATGAGGAGGGTAAGGTGGGGACTACTTATGATGCAAGATAGGGTTTTGGAAAATATTAATGAGGAATTGTACAAAACCATTACTGCAATGGCTAGTATCCAGGGGGTAGAGGACTATCTGTGGCAAATCACCAACCTCCACGATAGATTCTTTGAAACCATAAGGGTCACTTTATCAAGGAAGTACCAAAGACAGCAGGCAAAAAAATACACTCACTGAGAGCGGGGTGGTACAATAACACTTGTAGAGTGGCAAGAACTTCCCTAGGTGTAGCCTTAAAAAGAAAAGATCCTAACACAGTAAGACTAGCTAGGCATAATTATAGTAAAACTGTCTATTTGGCAAACTATGGGATGAACACCACTGGCAGGCCCTCAAATCAGCCAGTACCTCTAAGGACTCTAAACTCTTCTGGAACATTGTTAAGTGGGGGAAAGGAGGCCGTCCTGAACCGCCCCTTAACTATGTAACACATAAAAGCTGGGTAGATCACTTTGGCCCACAGTATGCATGCAGTCATGAAGACAGGCTTAGGGAACCCATAAAGAATATCTTCTGTTTAGAACCACCCTTTACTAATAGTGATGTAAAAGTGGCATTGAAAGCTGTCACAAGGGGAAAAGCACCGGGACCAGACGGGGTCCCAGCGGATGTCTTCCTCCACGATAAAATGCACTGGGACCGGTATATCTTGAGGCTGGCCAACGCTGTGGCCCTGGGAGGTGATAAAACGCACGCTGGGAACTACAGGCCTATCAGCCTGATTGATACGGTACAAAAGGTGTTTGGGAAAATGAATTTAGATAAAATCTTAGATTGGGTAGAGGAAGAAAATATCCTGTCACCTTTTCGGGCTGGCTTCTGCAAATTAACGAGTACCACTGATCAGATCTTCCGTTTTACTTTATTGCATTGGAAGACTGTAGTGTTTGGGAAAGGTAGCATTTATGCCGCTTTTATGGATTTGCGAGCAGCTTTTGATTTGGTGCCACGAGCCAAGTTGTGGAATGTGTTGAATAAGTTAGGCATGCCATCAGATATCCTTACGCTAGTTATGAGGTTACATGAGTAATCACGCAAAAATCTAATTTGTGGGGTGGGGGGACAGGGGGGGCGGGGGGGGACATAGGCATGTTACTCCTGAATTCCCTGTAGACAGGGGGTCCGCCAGGGCTGTACCATGGCCCCCACGCTCTTCTCACTATACATTAACGGGGTAGTTGGACGCATGTTGGCAGAATCAATAGATGCCCCCACTCTGGAATGAAAACTCCAATTTTATTAGGTGCGGACGACACTTATTATATCAAAAACACCTATTGGCCTCCAGCGGGCGCTGAAGATTTGAGGATTTCTGTATTGATCACGGGCTGGAAGTAAATGTGGCAAAAACTAAACGTATGGCGTTCAACCCATAGTAGTTTTAAATGGATTTTTTTTATGAATGGGCTAAAAGTGGAACTGGTGTCGGATTTTGTCTACTTGGGCATCCATGTGGCCAAGGGCATTAAGTGGGGGAAACACGTTGAAATGGCGGCCTTGAAACTCCGTCAAAATGCTGGAGCAGTACTCGTAGAGCACAAGAAATCTCTGACTAAGCCAAAACAGCCAGCTCTCCAAGTGTATGAGGCAAAAGCCCTAAGCTCAGCACTTCATGGTGCTGAGATATGGGGTTATGATAACTTGACACCTTTAACACTTGCTGAGAATACATTTTTGCGTAACCTTGTTAATCTACCTAAGAGCTCACCAATGAAACCTCTGCGTTATGATCTAGGCAGGAAAGCCCTGGTAGATTTGGCTAGATTGCGCCCAATATTATACTGGCGATGGATTTGGGTAACCCCTGAACTTGCCCACTATGCCCAGGGTTTTTTGGACGCAATTAAAAATGATCATTTTCATAAGATAACCTGGTTAAAGGAGCTCTCTAAAACTTTTGCGGAAATGGGTATGAAGGGGTTGTGGGAGAACCCCGAGCTAGTCCCATTCCCATCGAAGGTTATACTAAAAGAAAAGTATTGGGAAATGATCGCGTACCGTAACTGGAATACTGCTGATCCCTCTACTATGGAGGCTCGTTTTCTGGAGTGCAAAGATGTCCCTAATTTAGAGCCATATTGGGATAGTATTACAAAACCAGGAGATAGAAAGCTCTATTTCCATCTTAGAGCGGGGTCCAATCCAATAAGATCGTAACAGGAAGGTGGTCTTCAGGCAGTTCCAACATGTGCCCGGTTTGCAAGACTGATAAAGAGACCATCGCCCATCTTTTTGTATGTATAGCTTATAGCACCCAGAGAAGAGTTTGGTTAAAAGACGTTTGCAGGCCCCTTGGCACAAGGGACAGTGCGGTGGCACTGAGACTAATTTGCACTAGCACTTTACCTGTTATTTCATATGCAGTTGCAAAATATCTCGGGTGGGTTTGGGCCATTAGGAAAAAATTCTTGTCATGATTGATTTGATCCCTTTTAGTACGGATATGATTCTAGAAATTTTAAAAAGTATTGAACTCATGTGTAATATAAATGAGAGAACTTATATGATTTTTAGAAATACATGAATTCTGAGATTGTTTTAAAAGTGTAATATTGTTAAATAGTTTTTATCTGTATTTTTATCCATATGTGTTAGCTAGTTATAATTAATTGAAATGAATTTGTATCAGCAAATGGAGGTTTTAATAATCATGCCTTGGAGATTTTTTATCTCGAAAAAAGCTAACTTGAATTGAATTGAATTGGTAGAGATGGGAGTAAAGAAGAGTGGCATGGCTGGTTTTAGGAAGGCTAGAACCAGTGGCAGCAGAAGTTTTGAAACAGAACGACTGAAAATTCTTGAATATCATCCAGGTAGTACAGGAATCTATAGATTGAGATTTGCAGCTCTCCTGACCAGTACCTCAATGGCAGCATTGAAAGTATTTGGTTCCTTGATTGTGTTGGCATCAAAGTCTCGAACAGAAAACATGATTGGGGTTTTTCTCCCTCCAGCTGCACTCTATAGGTTTTAGCTGCCTTGTACATCTCAATGTCATCTGGCGGTGATGGCCTCTAAGGATATGTATCCACAGCCTCCTCTGGTGATTCGGCATTGAGATCTTACCATTGCAGGTCTTGAGCCTCCGAGTTCGCAGAACCCACATACGTGTGTTACTAGTCTTCCCCCTCTTCTTCGAAGAATTCTTCTTCTTCGTCAAGCGGTTCGGGTGTCGTTGGAGGCAGCAATTCCTCGACAACCTCTTCCCTTTCCACTGAAACTTTTGGTGGTATCTTGAATTACTTCCAAGCTTTCGTCTAATTCTTTTCTGTGCTGTAAAATACTTGCCATTTCGGCTTGCAGCCCTTTTCTCTTTTCCATCTTGACCGCGTGCATTTCGGCATTGAGACCTTCTGCCTTTTTCGTGCTTGCGGACGGCAATGCGGCTGTCGAAGCTAGTTTTGACCTCTTTTGTTGATGCCGAAGTGTCTTTTTTGTGACAGTCTTTCAACAGAGGATGCCCTTGGTAATGGTTACTTGCATAAGAGGGTCTAGAAAGAGTATTTCCAATAAAATGTTGATATGTCCTACAAGTGGAGAATGTCACACCCTTGGCATTACACTAGATAATCCCATTGTATTTTCGCTTGTGTCCACTCTTTAGCTAGACAATTCTGTAAAGGATATAAATGTACGCTGGCATATGGGTACTGCCGTTTTTCATGAAGCCATCATCCTTAAAGGTTTAATTACCTTCTTTATCGTCATGGAAAATGTATGAATGCCCTCACCTTCTGTGTGCTTGGGTAAGCTTTGCCTGTGTCTATTTAGTATGGATACTAACAAGAGTAGAATTTGAAGAGGATGAAGATGGGACTTTTTCACACTGATCGTGATCAGGAGTTGGTGCAGAAATGCCAATGCTTGCTGAGTATTTGCTAGGCATGGCTGTTTACTGCCACTATTAGCCAGTTGTCGAGATGGGGGAATACATGGACGTCATCTCTCCGTAGAAGAGCTGTGATAACTGCCAAGCACATAAAGTAAGACTCAAGGGAACTAGTATGTGTAAACAAGTGTCACTGAGGTGTAATGCCACCACAAAGTCAACATTTCGTAGTAATGGGATGAGATACTGTACCATTACCATATGAAATTTTTCTGTTTAAATGGATTTGCTCAAAGGCCTCAAATTGAGAAGTCTTAAGTTGTCATCCTTCTTTGAAATGAGACAGTAGTGTGAGTACACCCCCTGGGCCACTGTTGTTGTGGCAGGACTGGTTCTATGGATAGCCCCTTTTAAAAGAAGGACATGTACCTCTTGTTTAGCTGTAGGTGATCTGAACTCATTACATGTCGAGGTGGGATACTTTCCCCTTCTTTCCCTAACAGATGTAATATGGGTTTGTGTGTGGTGGGGACTGGGGTGCTCATGGATGGGAAAGGGAGTTGTCAGTTTGCCCCTAAAACATTTACTTTGTTGAGCATCCTAGAAAGGTAATTGATACTGTTCAGAGGGAGGTCCTTGGGAAAGGCGTCCCAGTTTACTCCCATCCCTGTTGTATGGCCTACAAAGAGTAGATATCAGTAGGGGGAGATGTAAGGCACCCTTGGATGTGGCGATTTGTGTGTCTTTCCTGCTAACATTTGATTTACTTGTGGGTCGAACAAATGCTTTCCATCAAATGGTATACTCAGAAGGTGTTGCACCGCTGACCAGAAATAGGACACATATCCAAGCATGCCTTCCAAATAGTATACCACTGGCTGCGGGTCAAACGTGCTATGTCGCACCAAATAGTGGCATTGCTGGTGGTCTTCCATTCAGCAATGAGATTCTCCCTTCCTTTAATGATTTCTTCCAGAAGATGCTTATGGAGCTCATCCATAGCTACCATTGATATCTATTGTAGCTTGATAGAAAGCCAAACCATTTGTCAATCTGCTAAAGATTAGTTGTCCAGAAAACCACTCCTTTTTCCTGCAGCATTTATTCTTTTAGGCTCTGGAAGAGGTGCGTCACCCCGTTGAGTGAGTGGAAACACTCTTGCGTGCTGCATGTTTAACTAGTTAGTCAGGTATGCTGGCTTCACTGATGTATGGTGGATTTTGGGGTGCTGACTTGCATTTATTTTCTATGAGGGGTGTACATGCACTTTTACTGGCTCTTTAAAAGGTGTCTGGTGTGGTCTTGAGCGTGGGTAGATATGACTTCTTTGTCTTTGAGAGGATTTTCAAAAAGGAACTACTCCACGATAGTGCACATTTTGATCTGATGGGGCAAAGCTGTGCGCTGTATGAACTGTGTAATAGGATGCGTCATCTGGCAGTGAAGGTTTGACAGCAACACAATGCAGGCTTCACTGCTCCACTCCTAGTGCTCAGGGTTAAAGGCACAAGATTTGTGTGGATCGGCCCATGTGTATTTTGCATTCAACTGTCAACGGAAGTGAAAAGTCAAGTCAAGTCAAAAAGATTTATATAGCGCGCTACATACCCGGAGGGTCTCAAGGCGCTTGAAGAAGGGTGGGGAATTACTTGTCGAATATCCAAGTTTTAAGTTGCTTTCTGAATGCTAGGTGGTTCTGAGTGAGACGAAGGTGAGTGGGGAGTGAGTTCCATGTTTTAGCTGCGAGGTAGGAGAAGGATCTACCTCCCATGGTGGTTTTATTGATGCGAGGTATGGTAGCAAGCGCTTGGTTGGTGGAACCTAGTTGGCGGGAGGGGGTGTAGAAGGAAAGTCGTGTGTTGAGGCATTCGGGTCCAAGTTCGTAAAGTGCTTTGTGTGCGTGGGTTAGGAGGCGGAAAGTAATCCTCTTATTGACGGGGAGCCAGTGGAGGTTTTTCAGGTGACTGGAGATGTGGTCTTTACGCGGGATGTGTAGTATGAGTCTAGCTGATGCGTTCTGGATTCGCTGGATCTTTATCAAGATTGGTCTTGAATTCTTTGCCAAAACCGCTGAGTCAACGACATTACCATAGAGTGAATCCAACAGAAATGTATGAAAAATGTCAAAATCATTGCAAGGGATTGTCGTTCTTCACCTGGACTGCCAAACCCAAAGAATAGCCATTAATGCATGTGCACACCTTTTTCAAACTATGACTCAAGAGCAGCTTTCTGAGCCAAAAGACTTAAGAAAAAAATCTAAAGTGGAGACATTGTGCTAATACATTCTAGGACAAGGAGTCACAAATGGCTTGTGACCTGAGCATCTTGGAAGAAAAACAACTTGAAAACACCCAGCTCCAACACTGCATAACAATTGTATGCAGAGCATGCGTTATCTACAGCTACACATGCTGCAAACATATGCATATATATTTATCTACACCCCCACATACATACCCCCACCTTGCACATGTGTTTTCTCAAAGGCTGCCAGTTGTTGAATGGGTATTCCAGATTAACACAAGCAAAAAGGCCTGGAAAACTAGAGTCCAAGTGGGTAAATAGGGCAATGCCTGGGAGCAAATCTTACTATACAATGTGGATGAAAGTGACAGCACACATAGAAAAATTAATAGAATCCCATATACCCCATACCAGCCAAGAATTTCCAGCCTAGCCAGTACCAATACTGTCTTTGATAAACGTCAGTGATGTTGGAGCAGCAATACATAGGACGTGATGGGCAAAGACAGAATGAGATCAAGCTGGCCTACAGAACACTAAGGTATTCTGTAAAGTTTCTGTCACTGAAAAGCCAGATTTTTTCCCTGAGGATTTAGAAGGCTGTCAATGACAAATGTATTTCAAGAGGCTATACCTGGAACCACATGAAGGCAATGCTTAAAGACTAAGACATAGGGGGAACTATATCCTTGTCAGAGGAGGTAGAGAACCAAGGATTGAGAGTAAGTTGGCCACTGAGATACAACTCTGCGAAGCATAAAATTTGCTTTTGAAGACAAAAAGCAGGAGGCTATGGTGCAGACATCACATGAGAATACTGCACTCAGCTATTTTAGCCCATACCTTCAACCTCAAACATCACCATATACTGCACAAAACAAGCAAACTGAGCACAATAATAAAGGAGAACTTATATGTACATATATTGTCAGAGCACTTCAAATGGCACAGAAAGTGCTGCATTCTATAACAGAAGTGAAGAAGGTTCTGAAAGCTGGAAATTAACTACTCAAATATGTATCCTATTGGCTATGGTGCACTTCTGCGTCTTTGAATCCTGCCTAGTTGGCCTCATGGAGAAGCACAAAGATACTGTGAAAGGGGCTGCCACCAATGATATGAGGATAAAGGAACATTAGCAGGAATGTAAGACGCAAAACAGACTACCAACTCCATAACCTACCACAATTTGAGTTGTATTCTGCAACAGATGGAGCTCAACCTGGAGGCAGCACCTACCTCCACTCTTGTTGGCATTAATGTAACATAGGCAAGGAATAGGTTACTTACCTGTAAGCATCTGCTCCTTGCATGTAGAAGATTCATGTGCTGTGTATATTTGTGCTGTGTAGTGTTGGGCTTGGACGCCGCAAATAATTTTTCTTCTAAGTCTTTTGAGCCACAAGATCTCAGTGAATCCTCCGCTGGTAGTAGATGAACATGGTCAGCAACTCCAATGTTCAAGGGGTGAGAGTAAGAATGCAGTAGTGTGTACAGAAGAAATGGGGAGCATGCAAGTACAAAATTATTTTAAAGTGAAAGTTATCTGCAATAACAACTGGCCTATGTGAAAGAGGGTAGGCAAATGTGAGTCTACAGCAACAGATGCTTACAGGGTAAGTAACATTTAGTTTGTAGCATGCGTGGCTGTAGATAAAGATGCTGTGCATAGACTGTAAAGTAGTACAAACCTAAGTAATGGCTAGCTAGTGAATCGAGCAGAGGTCTGAAACAAAGTCCTGATGACATCTTGGCCAACTTTGGCTTGTTGTCTTGCCAGGACGTCCCACAAAATTTAGTTTTGTAAATGTGTGTGGAGTGGATTACGTGGCAGCTCTACAAATATCTGCTACAGATACATTTCCCAGGAAAGCCATAGTGCCCTGTTTGAGGGTAGTGTGTGGTCTGGGGCAGAAAGGTAGGGCTATTTTAGCTTTAGCAGGTCTGGGTGCATTAGATGATCCACCTGGCAATCCCTGCCTTTGCCTTTATAAGAGGTTTATAGATCACAACAAACTTGCTGTTTTGCTAAAAGATTGGGCCCCGTCTGTGTAATACAAAAGAGCAGCCTGTGGATTGCTCTTTCAGCTCCACAATCAGGCCATGGGGCAAAAAAACACTGGGAGCTCAATAGATTGGAAAGGGAAGAGTGTTTCCTGTTTAGCATATATGCAGCATTGCCTGCTAGGTGTAGCCCAATTGATGTGTAAGCCAACCTCGATCTTTGAAGGTAAAGAGGTAACAAATGATATATCCTGCATTGGAGGGGTGAGCAGATTTGTTATTTGGTAGTGAACAAAATGCTTCCACTTGGCAGGGTAGCAAGTGCGTGTGGTGAACCTACGGGCTTCTGAGGTTGTATGCCTGTGCACTACTGCGGCAAACCAAGGTAACCAAACTCTAGGACCTCAGGAGTCAGACAGATACATTGACCTGTCTGGAGTGTGGGTGCCTGACCTTGCCTTGGTCTTTAATGAGAAGGCCCAGTCATCTGGGGAGCTTCTTGTGGGTCACAATGCACACCTCAAACAGGGCTGAGGACCATGGTTGTATGGCACATGTTGGAGCCACCAAGATACAGGTGGGGGATGTTTGCCTCAACTTCCTGGCAACACATGGAATGAGTGGGAGAAGAGAAAAGGCACTGGGCAAAAACCCTTTACCAGTTCCTCCAGAGCATTGCCATGGACTGGGGAGCAGAAAAACCTGCTGCTGCAGAAGTTTTGGCATTTTGAGTTTGTGTGCCCCAACAATAGAAGTAAGGGAGCAGGACCATGGGAAGGAGTTCCCACTCGTGGACGTGTTGCTGCATCCTGCTGGTGAGCAGTGCAAAGTTGTGGTCCACTCCCGGAAGGAACTGTGCCAGGAGGTGAGCCTGGTGAAGAATGGCCCAATGCCAAGCTTGTGCAGACAGTTGAAGTGAGTGTGGACCTCCTGTTTCTGAAGTTAGAACATGGAGGTCAGGTTGTTTGTGTACACCAGGACTATCTTGCATTGGATCTATAAGAGAAAAGCTTTGAGTGCTAGATGAGTGGTGTAGGAAAGTGCCTTCTTTTTGCATGGTTGCCCCTGCTTTTTGCTAAACTGCTGATGTACTTTGTCTGAGTGTGCCCTGGTCTGCTGCCAAATAGGTACTTAGGGCCCATGTTCTTTCCCTAAAAACTGTATTGAAGCCTAAAACCCAATTGGCATCTCTGGCAACATGTCAGCCCCTGGTACCCAGGGCACTGTGACCAAAGCAGGCCCCTAAGGGCTGCAGCACTTATTGTGCCACCCATAGAGGTCCTGTACCCTGACTAACACACTGCCCTTGCAGGCTGAGTGTCTTAGTGCAGAACAAAACAAAGAGTAGACATGGCACACATCCCTGTATGCCATGTCCAAACACACTGCCCTGGCATACCTCAGTCGCCCCTCTAGCTGGGTGCCCTATGCCAGTGGTGTGGGTACAGGTGCATGCGCCCAGTACCCCTACAGTACCTAGGTCCATTCCTGGGGACTAAGTGCACTGCTGCCATTAAGAGTATATGGTGCTGGGAGGTCGTCATCACGAACTCCACAGCACCATGATGGCTACACTGAAGACTGAGAAGTTTTGTATCAAACTTCTCAGCAAATTAAATTCCCACTGATGCCAGAGTGGGATTTAATGTACAATGCACAACAGAGGGCTACTTAGAGTTGCCCCCTGAAACTAACCCACAACATGTGTCCTGACATATGCTGCCACCCAGCAGGCATGTTACTGGACCCCTGGGTAGAAAGCCATCCTCTCTCATGGGCCTGCAACAACGCACATCCTGGGGCGAGGTGCTAGGCCTCTGCCCCCAGGATGGGCAGGGGGAGCTTTAAAGGCATGCCGCCTTTGTGAGCTTCTCCAGGCCACTTGCTGTACTCAGCAAATGGCACCCACCGGTTCTGACCCCCACTCTGGCAGGAAGACAGGCGGGAAAACCTAAGTGAGAAAAGGGGGTGTGCCAGCCTCTGCCAACCACACCCCTCACGTAGGGGAGGCAAGGTGAAGCACAAATCCAGGCTCTCGCCATCTTAAGGCTGGGGAGCCCTACCCAAATCAGAGACAGGCTCCTGCTCCCCCCACCACCCCTCCCCACTGGAGAGTGGCAGGCTAGGGGGTGTACTTATCCCAGGGAAGGGACCCATTGGTGCATGACCTTCCCCTACCTATAACGCCCCTAAATTTAGTATTTAAGGGCACCTTGAACCTTCCTTCCTCCAGTCCCTACAGACCTGTCGACCCTCGTACCTGCTCCTGCTAAACCCGGGCGTCTCTTGAGGTCAGCAACCCCGAAAACCCTGGAGGACCCAACTACCTTGCTCATCCAAAAACTGGGTCTCCCACGAGCAGTGGTTCTGCTGATCGGATGTCCTTGGGTGGGAGGCTTCTCTCTCCCCCTTTGCTGATACTACTTGGTGTATGAGGGCTCTGGGGGCACGAAAGCTGAACGGTCATTCCTGGGGAAGGTACTCCTGGTTGCCAAATGTGATTGCTGCTCGATGGATGTCCCCCTGTGTCTCCTACCATGTTGGGGTAGAGGCAAGGAGGAGACTGGTGCATGCAACAAACGGGTGGTCTACAAGCTCAGAGGATGCCCCACAAACAGACAGGTTTGAGGGAAGTGGCTGGGTAAATCTTCTAGAAAATGTATTGGGTATAGAATTTTGGTGGTGCTTTTATAACTGATGTATCACTTTGGAGTTGCTGATCTGTGTAATTGCTGCGCTTTCTACTGTATTGAGATGTATGGGTGTCAATTGTTTAATTTGACCACTTTTGTGATTTAAAACCAATATAATCTGTTCATCAAAAAAACAAAGTTTATGTTATCTATTGGTCACATTCTGGGAGAGGAAGTGCGTGTACAGTGAGATGAAGGCATACAATTTCTTAGTTTCGAGGTTCTGCTTGAAGATGATCTTCCACTATAATATCTGTGGTGCCTTGAAAGTGCTCTGTATCTCCTTTGATTTGAACAGCGGACGTCTGTTTCTTCCGTTACTATTTGCCACACCAAGAACGCAGAACCACTTACAGAAACTATGGAAACAGTGTGCAAAAAGATATTTGTGTGTCAAGTAATTATGAACCCCCAATTAAGGTATCTCAATGACGAGAAAGGGATCTTTTCGGTGAAAACAAGCCAGTTCACCAAACAGGGAGGGCAGGAAGGAATCTGCAGCTAGATCCTGTCTCCAATAGATAAGGCGTTACTGAAGATAAGTAAGTTTCATCTGAGACATCTAGCCGCAGATTTGTTACCTTTGAATAAGATACCATTGTAATACCATCCCTGGATGAGGGTCTGCAAACTGACCTTACTAAATGGCCTTAACTAGAACTGGCCAGTCTACAACGAGAGAAGAAAACGGACGTGGTTAGGAATTTAGGAGAGCAAAAGCATAGACTACACCATAAGAATCGTATGAAGGACCACAGGTAAGTGAAGTTGAAGGCATTAAAACGTATGCCAATAGCGTTACCCATGGGAGTGGAACGAAAAATGTGTCTGAAGAGAATAGTCTACATAAATACTACTTGCTCTCGTGGTGAATGCATGTTTGACCGAACTTGGGGGGGGGGGGGGGGGGGGGGAACGCCATTGAGCTATAGCCTCCAGAACTGTAGAAAGCTATTGTTTTAGCCAAACCTGCTATGTAAAATGTAAAATTAGAGAAAATAAGGCTCCAAGAACCCATCTCTAATGAGAAAGCACTGATCAATGCTGGAACAGAAATCTGTTGATGACAAAACTATTTATAAAGAACTAGTCTTAGGAAACACACTGCCATAGATTATGCTACCACCTCTGGAATCATGTATAATGTACAACGCACATAGGCAGAAAAAGAACAATAATTGTCTATATAACGACAAAAGTAAGAAATAAGTTACTCACCTGTAACTGCAGTTATCCAGTATTGGTATCTTTCAGATTCACATACTATATATGAGAAGTGATGGAAGTAATACAAACATGTTCCATTACTAAGAAACAGATAAAGATACTATTTAACACAGAAAGTGTATTTAACAAAAACGACCAGTATATGGTAACAGAACGATACATACATATCTACATATACTCCTTATTACAAAACCTGTAACAAAAATGGTTTACCTTCGTGAAAAAGATTCTGTAGTACTGCCTGTCCAACAGATGCATCCGCTCTGTGAGATTACTCAAGGCAGTAATGCTGTGCGAACATGTGGGTTGTCTTCCACGTTGCCCCTTGACAGATTTTGTCTACTGGCACTCCGGCAAATAGAGCAACAGAAGCAAAGACTGCTCTAGTAGAGTGCTCTCGTACAGTTCGTGATAAAGGCTTGCCAGCCTGGTCGTGGTAACATTGTATTGCATTTGCCATTTGCGGACCATAAGCAACAAATATCTGATTCAATTTGCAGATCTGTGTTGTGCGTTGCAAATAAAATTTGAGACATCTTTCTATGTCAAGAGTGGGTAAGGAAAATGCTACTTACCAGTATGCATCTGTTCTTGGCATGTAGAGCTGCAGAGTTACACACTGTTGAATATATCGCCATCTAGTGTTGGGCTCAGATGTTTGCACTTGTTTTTGTCCAGATAGTCTTTGGAAGTCACGAGATAGGCGACTCCTCCCTTGGATCACATTGCGCATGGGCATCGGCTCCATCCTTAGATTGTTTTTCGCAAGCAGGGAAATGATGGAGCTTTGTAAGAAACAGGAAGGATGCCCATTTAAGCTGTATCTAATTAAGATAATACTGGAACAGATAAAGGTAGCCGGGTGGGCGTGTGTAACTCTGCAGCTCTACATCCCAAGAAAACATGCATACTGGTAAGTAGCATTTTCCCCTTGAGGCATATGAGCTGCAGATTACACACTGTTGCATAAATTATATAGCAGTACCCACTCCTAGCGGCGACCAACAGTGTCTGTTGCAGTAGTTTGAAATAGTGTTTTGAGTACAGTCTGGCCCACAGTAGCCTGTTGTTTAGTTTGCACATCTACCCAATAGTGTTTTGTGAATGTGTGCGGTGTAGACCATGTAGCTGCTTTGCAGATATCATCTAAGGGAATGTTCTCTAAAAATGCCATTGAAGCCCCTATCTTTCTTTTAGAGTGGGCTATAGGAGGAACAGATAATGCATGTTTAGCTTTGTGGTAGCAAATTTGTATGCCTTTAACAATCCACCTAGCTATCCCAGATTTTGATATGGGGTTGCCTTTGTGTGGTGGTGAGAAAGACACGAAAAGTTGTTTTGTCTTACGAAAGGGTTGTGTTCTCTAGATATAGTAAAGCAATGCTCTTTTGACATCTAAGGTATGAAGAGCTCTTTCTGAGACTGTGGCTGCGAGAAAAATACAGGCAGTTCCACAGATTGATTTGAGGTGGAAGGGAGAAATGACTTTAGGAAGGAATTTAGGATTAGTTCAGAGAACAACCTTATTATGATGCATTTGCAGAAAAGGTTCCTGAATGGTTAATTCTTGTAATTCCCTAACTTCGTAGAGAAGTAATAGCTACTCGGAAAGCAACTTTCCATGTTAAGAATGGTAGCTCACATTTATGTAAAGGTTCAAAGGGAGGTCCCATTAGCCGTGTGAAAACAATGTTTAAATTCCACACAGGTGAAGGCGGTGCTCTGGGAGGAATTATTCTTTTGAGACCTTCCATAAAGGCTTTTATGGCAGGTACTCTGAAAAGTGATAGATGCTATTTTGTAAATATGCTGCCACGGCAGCAAGCAGCCTAACAGACATGTAGACTAAGTTACATCTTTGGAGGTGTAGTAAGTAGCCTATGATGGGTTGGTAGACACATCTAGGGGATTGATGTTGTTTTTATGACAATATATATTACAAAATGTTTCCACTTGGCTGCGTAGCATGCCCTAGTGGTGGGATGTCTAGCTTCTTTAATGACATTCATACAGTCAGGGGGAAGGTTAAGGTAACCGAATTCTAGGACCGCAGGAGCCAGATCACAAGGTAGAGCTGAGCTGAGCAGGGTCCAGGTGTCTGATCTCTCCATAGTTCTGGGTTAAAAGGCGTGGAGATAGGTATAGCTTTTGGTGCCGCATTACAGAAAGTTCCAGCAATGTGGTGTACCACGGTTGTCTAGCCCAAGTTGGAGCAACTAGAATGAGGGTTAGGGAATGTTGCTGTAGTTTGCGCACCACTAGTGGAATGAGTGGGAGAGGTGGAAAAGGGTACGTAAATCTACCGGACCAATTCATCCATATCGCATTGCCTTTGGACAGTGGGTGTGGATATCTGGCGGTAAAGCTTGGGCGTTTGTGGGTGGCAAAAAGGTCTATTTGAGTTTGTCCCCACATGTGAAAGAACGGTTGAAGAACTTGTGGATGAAGTTCCCACTTGTGGATCTGTTGTGTCTGACGGCTCAACAGATTGGCTATGGTGTTTTGTACTCCTGGGACATGTTGGGCTAAGAGGAAAATTTCCTGAGGTATAGCCCACCTCCATATGTTCTGTGCTAGCGGAGAGAGTTGCAGAGAGTGTGTCCCTCCGTGTTTTTGCATGTAGTACCATGCCTGTCATGTTGTCGTTGCGGACTAAGACAGTCTTGCCTGATATCTGCTTTTGGAATGCTTTTAAGGCTAGGATTATGACTAGTAACTCCAGGTGGTTGATGTGGAGTAACTTTTATTGTGGTGTCCACCTGCCCTGCATGGTGTGTTGTAGTAGGTGAGCTCCCCAGCCGGAGAGTGATGTGTCCGCTGTCATGACTATTTGAGGAACCGGCTCTAGGAACGGTCGCCCTTTGGAAAGGTTTTTGGTGTTCCACCACTGCAGAGAGCGGCGAGTACGACTGTCCACCAACACTAGATCTGCTAAGTGACCTTGAGCCTGGTTTCATTGGCGTGGTAAGCACTCTTGAAGGGGACACATCTGGAGTCTTGTATGAGGCACTATGAATATGCAAGAGGTAATCATCCCTATGAGTTGCATGAACACTCGAGCCAGAAGAGTGTGTTCTGGTTGAAATATTGTGAGAAGAGCTTGCATGTTTGCTATTCTGACAGGAGAGGGATAAGCTAGCGCTTTTGAAGAGTTTATTGTGGCACGGAGGTATTGTATGTGGGACTGTTGCAGATGGGACTTGGTGTGGTTTACTGTGAACCCCAAGTCGTGGAGTAATTGGAATTAGAAAGTACAGGGAGTAAAGAACAAGTTACCTTCGGTAACGCTTTTTCTGGTAGATACAATATCTGCCTGTGGATTCCTCACCTTGTGAATATCCCCTTGCGTCAGCAACATTCGGAAATTCTTTTTATAGCTTTGCGCCGACGTCAGAGGCACAGCATCGCACGCGACTCCGCTGATGTCACCGACACCATAATAGGCCCACGCCGGCGTGATGACATCAGTTCTGCCCTTTTTTCCATGCCTTCGAGGCACATGGACGGACCGATGAAAGTAGATATATACACAGTATATACAGTACACAAATGTCAAGATAACACACACAGTGTGAAGCAAATGCCGGAATACAATTGAAACAAAACATTTCCTTGACAATAAAATATTTTCATTACAATAACTCTGGTATAGAAGAGTGGACAACGGGGAGGCGGGTGGGTCAGTGAGGAATCCACAGGCAGATATTGTATCTTCCAGAAAAAGCGTTACCGAAGGTAAGCAACTTGTTCTTCTGATAGATACATCTGCCAGTGGATTCCTCACCTTGTGAATAGAATCCCACAGCAGTCCCCACTCCCGGAGGGTTTCCACTCTCCTATACCAGAAAATCCTGGAGGACAGAGCGCGCCAAGTGGCTGTACCTCCTCACCTCAGTATCCAAGCAGTAATGCTTTGCAAAAGTGTGGAGGGAGGCCCAATTTGCTGCTCTACAAATATCCTCTACAGGTACACCTCTAGACAAAGCAGACGTTGAGGACTTTGCTCTAGTCGAGTGAGCTCTTACACCCTCTGGAGGTTCCTTACCCGCCAGGGAGTAGCAGATCTTGATGCAGAGGATAATCCATCTCGAGAGCGTGCGCTTGTGCACCGCCTTCCCCTTCCTGCAGCCAGCAAACCACACAAACAGCTGGTCATCCAACCTGAACTCTCTTGTCCTGTCCAGGTAAAAGCTCACCACCCTCTTAGGGTCCAAGCGATGAAGTCTCTCCTCCTCCTTGGAAGGCTGAGGGGGAGGATAAAAGGTAGGGAGGGTAACAGACTGCCCCAGATGGAAAGGAGTTACCACCTTAGGCAGAAAAGCAGCCCTGGTCCTGAGAACCATTCTTTCACCATGAATGGACAAAAACGGGGGCTTTGAACTAAGGGCCTGGAGCTCACTTACCCTCCTTGCCAAGGTAATTGCCACCAGAAAAATAGTCTCAAAAGACAAAAGTCTCAAAGGACACTGGTGTAAAGGTTCAAAAGGCAAACCCATGTACAGCATAATTTGCTGCTGCTGAGATTTGAAGGCTCGAAAGGAAGACTTGCCAAAACCTCTGAAACGCTTTCCAAAAGTGCCTCTGGTCTGAAGGCCCAATGACTTTGCCGTCGCTCTGCTGTCTTTAAACCGCTCTAAAGCAGCGTCAGCCTTCTTCCCAAACAATCCGGACCCATCAAAGGGCAAATCCATCAAGGCAGACTGAACATCCGCAGAAAATTCCGAAGAATTCAACCACACAGCTCTCCTTGTGGCCACTGAAGAGCCCATGACTCGCCACTAAATCAGCAGTGTCCAGCCTACTCTGGATTACGAATAGTTTCTTACCTGTCGGTGTAGTTTTGCAGCTTGATGATCTTTCTGGATTCACTATGCTGTGCATATTCCGCGGTCTTGTGGTTGGGTCCGGATTCGTAGTCTTTTTTTTTTGTGTAGCCCTTGTGGGCGTCGGCGTCACACCTCCTCGGGTGCATTTCCGGTGACGTCGGCATGCTTCCTGCGGAAGCTCCCACTCTTGGGCGCCATCTTCGGATTCTTTTTTCCGTGTTTCTTTCGTTTCCGAAGTAATGGCAATGTTCTATTTAGGTGAGCATTTTACCGCTTTGTCCTTAAAGTCTCTTCTCTCCCTTTTCTTTTTTATTTTTTTTGACCACCTCTTCTCTCTCCAGCCTCATCTTCAAGCTGCAAAACTACACCGACAGGTAAGAAACTATTCGTTTTGCAGCGTGAATCTTTCTGGATTCACTATGCCGTGCATAGATTTTGTAGCGGTTTCTCATTTCTGTGGCGGCTGGGTGGAAGATGAGCTCTGGTTTCTGAATATATGCTGGAGCACCTTTTGTCCGACTTGTGCTTCTTTGTTCATCTGAACATCCACGCAGTAGTGCTTCGTGAATGTGTGCACCGAAGCCCATGTTGCTGCCAGGCATATGTCTTGTATGGGTGTATTGGCCAGGAAGGCTATTGTAGCCCCCTTCTTCCTGGTGGAGTGGGCACGCGCCCCCCCTCTGCCAGTTCTTGTCCTGCCCTTTTGTGGCAGAGTTGAATTGTTTGCGCGATCCATCGTGCAATAGTGTTCTTGGTTACTGCTTTGCCCATGTAACTGTTGGCGAACGACACAAAGAACTGTTTTGTTTTCCTGTGTCCCTTTGTCCTCTCAATGTAATGCATGACCGCCCTTCTGGCGTCTAGGGTGTGCAGAGCTCGCTCTGCGCTAGTGGTTGGTTTTTGGAAAAAACTTGGTATCTGTATGGACTGGTTCATGTGGAATTTGGACACCACCTTCGGCATGAAGTGTGGGTCGGTCCTCATCACAACCCTATCATTGTGTATTTGTAAGTAGGGTTCCTGTAGCGTTAGCGCTTGCAGCTCGCTTACTCTGCGTAAGGACGTTATTGCAACCAGGAAAGCTGTTTTCATAGTTAGCATCTGTAAGGAGGCCTTGTGAAGTGGTTCAAAGGGCTCCTTCATGAGTTCCGTCAGGACTACGTTCAAGTTCCATGCCGGTGGCGGCACACGCTTGGGTGGTGCGATCCTCTTCGCTCCTTCCAGGAACCTCTTGAAAACTTGTGATGTGAAGAAGCTTCTGCCCATCTCACCCCTTGTGTAGGCCACTATAGCTGCCAAGTGAACCCTCAAGGAGGACGAGCTGAGGTTTTTCTCCAGTAAGTGCGTCAGGTATTTTAGCACTGTGGAGTCCTTCTTCATTTTATTGTGAAGTCTTTCCCGCCTGCACCACATCGTGAATCTTTTCCACTTTGCGACATAGCACTTCCGTGTGCTGGGCCTTCGTGCCTCCCGAAGGACCCTGAGGGTGCTCTCTGGCAGTCTCAAATGTGCGAACTCTATGTCCTCAGGAGCCATGCTACTAGGCTCATGCTCTCTGGCTCTGAGTGCAGCACCTCTCCGTTCTGCATGGAGAGCAGGTCTTTTCTTCTGCCGAATCTGTGGGGTGCACACTGTGTCATGTTCATGATCTGCGAGTACCATGTCTGCCTCGCCCACTGTGGCGCGACCAGTATCAGGGTCATGTTGCTCGCTCTGCACTTGCTCAGTACTCTATCAGTGGTATCGGGGGAAAAGCGTAAGCAAATGTCCCGGACCAATCTATCCATAGGGCATTCCCAAGGGACCTCTCTTCGTGTTGTCTGGATGCGAAGTTTCGGCATTTCGCATTCTGGCGTGTTGCAAACAGGTCCACTAATGGCGTTCCCTACCTGTTGAACAACCACCTTGTCTCCTGAGCATTGAGCTCCCACTCGTGGGACGCCGATGTCTGTCTGCTCAGCCAGTCTGCCTGAATGTTCTCCTTCCCTGGTAGGTGTATGGCTAGCAGGTCTATCTGGAGAGGGATGGCCCATCTCCATATCTCCTGTGCCAGCATTGAAAGCGCTGTTGACTGTGTTCCACCCTGCTTGTTGATGTAGAACATCGCCGTGGTGTTGTCTGTCTGCAGCAACACCCTCTGCTTGTACAGTCTCGTCTGGAAGGCTTTCAGTGCAAGAAAGATTGTCTTCAATTCGAGGTAATTGATGTGCTTTGTCACATCTGTTGGCGTCCAAAGACCCCTCACTTTGAGTTCCTCCATGTGAGCGCCCCATCCCTTCAGGGATGCGTCTGTGGTGATGGTCACTGTCGGAGTTGGGGGTGTTAGAGGCTTTCCCCTTGTTAAGTTCTCCATGTTCCACCATGTCATCTCCTTCTGCACTGCGTGCGTCACCACCACAAGATCCTCCCAACTGCCAGAAGCCTGTGACCATTGTTCCTGGAGCCATTCTTGCATGGGTCTCATGTGGAGCCGCACATTCGGCACCAGGTGGATGCATGATGCCATCATCCCCATGATCTTGCTCGCAGTCCTCACTGTCCGAGTTTGTCCCTTCCGGTAGAGGCGAGTTTCCTTGACCAGTGCCCTTGTTCTCTTCTTGCTGGGGAACACTTTGCCCTGTAAGGTGTTGATCTCTACCACCAGGAAGATCTTCACTTGCTCCGGCTCCATTGATGATTTCTTCCAATGGACGGAGAACCCCAGGTTTATGAGCGTGCTCGTCACTGTATGTGCATGTTGCTTGCACTTCTGGTACGAGTTTGCTTTCACCAGCCAGTCGTCCAGGTAAGGGTATACGTGTATCCCTTGTCTTCGTAAGTGCGCTGCGACTGCCGCGAGGCACTTCGTGAATACCCTCGGTGCTGATTTTAGTCCGAAGGCTAGCGTTGTGAACTGGTAGTGGCCTCCTCCGATTATGAACCTGAGCATATGCTTGTGCTTCTCGTTCATCGGTATGTGCAAGTAGGCGTCCTTGAGGTCTATCGTGACCATGAAGTCTCTGACCTGCAATTGCGGTAGCACCTCCTGCAGGGAGGTCATTTTGAATTTCTGCGTTCTTATGAATTTGTTCAGGAACCTCAGGTCTAGGATGGGTCTCATTTTGTCGTCTACCTTTGGTACTAGGAAGTACGTTGAGTATATTCCCTTGTTTCTTTCCTTGAAGGGAACCCTTTCTATGGCTTGTTTTTGTAGAAGTTCTTTTGCTTCTTCCTGAAGCCTCTCCAGCTGTTCTCTTGCTGGTGGCTTTCCCCTTGGTTTTCTGCTTGTTGGCTTTTTCTCCAACTCCAAGCAGTATCCGAATTGGATAATGTTTAGGATCCATTTGTCTTATGTGATTTCTCTCCATTCTTGGAGGTAAAACTTTAATCTTCCTCCCACTGGTGTCATGTGGTCGTAGGTGTCTAGATTGTCCTGACCCCTTTGTACGTGGTGCCCCCTGGGATCTTTCCTGTGGTTGGGCACCCGGAGGTCTTTGAAGTCACTTCGAGGTGGGCTGCTGTCCCCCTCTTCTATTCTGGCCACGTCCATTTCTCCCTCGAAAGGACTGACCTCTTGGTTGGTACTGCCAGGACTGCTTCTGCTGACCTTGCTGAGCCTGTGAGTCTGCCTGGTGCGTTTGCTGGAAAGCCTGGTGCGATGTACCTGGCTGGTTTCCACCTCTCCCGCCGGGCCGCCTCTTTTGTTGCCTCTGAACTGCAATTCCCCCATGGATCTTGCCGTCTCGTTATCTTTTTTGAGTTGGCAGAGTTTCTCGTCAACTGTTGCTCCGAAAAGCGCGTCGCCGTTGAACTGTGTGTTCAGGATACTGTGTTGCACCTCGGGTTTGAACCCTGAGATCCTGAGCCAGGCATGTCTCCTTTCCGTGACGCCCATCATCATGAGCCTGCTGGCGGTGTCTGCTCCGTCCAGGGCCGTCTTAAGGCAAGAATTTGCAGCGTTTTTCCCTTCTTCGACCAATTTTTCGGCCTTCTGCCTGGTATCCTGGGGTAGGTCCTTCACCAACTGCCCCAGCCCCTCCATGATCTGGTACATGTGCCTGTTTATCAGGGCGTTGGAATTAGCCATGCGCCAGTGGGTCGCGGCATTCCGTTCGATCCTTCTGCCCACCAGATCCATCCTCTTGCTCTCCTTATCCGGTGGTGGGCCAGAGGTAGTGGATACGCTCGCCCTCTTCCTAGCTGTGGCCGTGATAATTGAGTCTGCGGAGACCTCGCCTCGAATGTAGGCCGGGTCCTTTGAGGAGTGTTTGTACTTTTTCTCTGTTCTGGGAGTTACCGCCTTGCATGTTGCGGGCTCTTTGAATGCTTCCTTTCCCTGAGCCAAGACGCTTTCGAGCATTGGGAGGAACTGGCTCCTTGTTTGTGTTGAGAGCAAAGTCTCTAGCATGAAGTCTGCTTTCTGCTTTTCTTCGTTGAGCTTTAGCTTGAATGCAGCTGCGGCAGATTGTATCGCCGAGTTGTATGCCCCGATGTCGTCCGGGCGGCGAGGGCCTTGAGGGGTATGTGTCGACCGCCTCTTCCGGGCTCTCGGTGTCGACATCTAGGTAATCCTCCTCGTGTGGGTCATAGGTGGCCGACTCGGCGTCCAACCTACTGCCCTCTTCCTCCTCATAGCTGTAATCCTCGTATGGATTCTCTTCACCTTCCTGGTCGTCGACCATCTCGGCGCTAGGCCCATGTCCGTCGACGTGTTCTTCTTCCTCTTCGACCAGATCTAGCACGACGTGCTTGGTCTTGTGTGGAATCGTGAAGGCACTCATCTCGGCGTCGAAATCTTTCCTGCGCTGCAAGATGCTTGCCATTTCGGCTTCTAGCCGCCGTTTTTTCCTTTCCATCTCGGACGCGTTTTCGGCTTCGGAACGTTCGGCCCCTCTCTTCGTCGCCTGGCTCGGCGGCGAGATTTTCGGCGTCGATGATTTGGACGTCGAACTGGGTTTCGGGTCCCTGGACGGCGTCGAGGCTTTAGGGTCTTTCTCCCTCGACGCCGATCGGTCCCTTTCGGTGACGATCTTCGACGCCTTCTGCTGTTCGACAGCTCTCGGCGCCAGGGACTCCTTCTCCGAGGATCCGCTGGGCCTGTGTGTGGTTGCGGACGGCAGATGTCGCTGCGTCGGCGCCTTCGGGGTCTTGCCCTCGTTCTTTCGAGACTCAGAGTCTCTCGTGTTCTTGTGGGACGTCGAGTCTCCTACCTTATCAGGTGTCTTCTTGTAAACGATCTCTACGACCGTGTAGCTGTCTTCTTCGGCGGCAGCGTTGTCCTCTTCCTCCGAGGACATCCCCAGCTCGTACAGCGATGGTGTCGGGGCTTTCCCTTCGAGGGTGGCGCGTGCTACCCTCTGGCTCTTCCTCACACGAAGGGTCTTCGGGGCGAAGACGGCGCAGGCGTTGCAGTCCTCGCTTCTGTGGTCTACCGGTAGGCAAAGGTTGCAAACCGGATGCTGGTCTTTCTGCGCGTACTTGTGTCTGCAGTTCGAGCAGAACTTGAACGGCGTGTTGTCCATCCTCGAGCGTTCAGGCCTCCCTGACCGCGTGGACGTCAACGATCGTCGAAGTTCTCGAGGTTTTCTCCTTCCTTTCTCTTAGTCAATGGTCTGCGAAGTCTTCTTTCGTCTTCTTCTTCAGATATCTTCTCCAACTTCAAAGTTTTTCAGTACTTTCTCCAAAAATGTCTGGAGCCCAACAGGAACGATCCAGACCCGACCGCGGAAAAAAGAATCTGAAGATGGCGCCCAAGAGTGGGAGCTTCCGCAGGAAGCAGGCCGACGTCACCGGAAATGCACCCGAGGAGGTGTGACGCCGACGCCCACAAGGGCTTACAAAAAAAACAAACAAAAAAAAAAAAAACAAAGAAAAGACTACGAATCCGGACCCAACCACAAGACCGCGGAATATGCACAGCATAGTGAATCCAGAAAGATTCACGCTGCAAAACTTGCCTTGCCGCAGCCTGCGTGTCAGAAACCACCTCCTGAAAATCCTATCACTCAGGAATTTTAGGCACCAATTGTTTTACGGAATCCATCAAAGCATGGATGTACCGACCCATAAGGCAAGTTGCATTAGTTGACTTTAGCACAATGCTGGCTGAGGAAAAGACCTTCTTTGCCGCCTGGTCTTGCTTCCTTGACTCTTTTTCCCCAGGAACCTGTGGAAAAGCACCCGCAGACTTCTTTGAACAGGCAGCCTGCACAACCAAACTCTCGGGCCGGGGGTGCGTTGACAAAAAGTACGGGTCACCAGGTGCCACCCTATATCTTCTCGCAACCGCCCTTGAAACAGCAGGGGCTGTCAAAGGTTTCTTCCACACCTCATAAATAGGCTCAGCCAAAGCGTCATTAAAAGGGAGCATTGGTTCAATAACAGAGGAAGGCGAGTGAAGGACCTCAGTTAGAATATTAGACTTTTATTCAGCAGTAGGCAGAGTGATATTCAACAAATCTGCAACATTCTTTATCACCACATAAGGAGTCACATCCTTAGAAGGTACATCCAATACAGAGGCCAAATCCCACTCAGGAGACAGCTCCAGGCCACTAGCCTCTCTTAGGTTATCAAAAGGATCCTCCGACACCTGTAGCTCACTTTCCTCCATATCTTCATTCCGATAACTCTCTTCTTCCAGAAGCCTCTGTGCCTCACGCCTCGACCTCTCCTTCATAAACTCCAAACATGGCATTCAGGAACTGAGTTGGATCCTGACCTGGAGCCGGAAAGGCTGGATAAGAGCCCCCAGGTTGCTCTCGAGGGAGTGGTGTCGTCTCGACCGCCTCCTCAGGCTGGTGCACCTGGGTCGACGAACCCGCAGGCAACTTAGCCTCGCCTTCTCCATCTTCCTCCTCCTCACCTTCATCCTCCTGACCAGAAGGATGGGACAGATCCGGAGACTGATTCGCTAACTGCTTCGGAGACTTAGGCGAATTTGCATGCGAAGCCTCACCCTCAGAGTCCTGTGCTTCCGAAGCCGAAGTCACCGCTTCTTTACAAAGTAGCTTCACCTGCGACTTCGGCCTTGAACTCGAGTCTTTCTCGGAGTGATGGCGAGACTCATGATGACTCTTCTTATGCTTATTCCTCGAAGCATGCGCCGAAGACGACTCAGAGTACGATCTCGAACGAGACCTCGAACGCAGAGTTTGCGACTCCAAACTCTTTTTCTCCTTCTTACTCTTCAATTTTGCCACGAGGAGTTTCGTCTTCCTCTCCCGAAGAGCCTTCGGAGTCATCTTCTTACAAGAAGGACAATCTTCGACGTCATGGTCGGAGCTCAAGCACCAAACACAGCACTCATGTGGGTCAGTGATGGACATCATCTTGCCACATTTTCCGCACGCTTTAAATCCATTCTTCTTCGAAGACATCTCGACAGAAGACAAAGAAACACCAGTAGAAACACAAAGTAAGAAAGTTACTGTACAGCTACAGACAATCCCTTGAAAACCGTTAGCGTCGACGATGCAGGAAAAAGGGAACTGATGTCATCACGCCGGTGTGAGCCTATTATGGTGTCGGTGGGGTCAGCGGAGTCGCGCGCGATGCCGTGCCACTATGACGTCGGCGCGAAGCTACAAAAAGAATTTCTGAATGTTGCTGACGCAAGGGGATATTCACAAGGTGAGGAATCCACTGGCAGATGTATCTATCACAACTCACTTGCTTTGTTGGTGCAGGGGAACTGGTTCTATTGCACCTTTTGTAATAGCGATAGTACCTCCTGCTTTAGCAGTAACAAATATTCTTTTGACATTGGACACTGTTTGGGTGGTATGTTTGCAGTGGGGGGAGGAGTGTAGATGTTAGTTCGAGACAGTAACCCGACTGAATTATTTGTTGCACCCACCTGTCTAATGTGATGTTGGTTGAGACAGGAAGGAATTGTTGCAGTCTTCTCCCTACTGGAGTGGAATGGTGGGGGAGGGGGCGGGGGGGGATAAGGGGGAAGTCATTGGGTAGGGACGGTGGCAGAGCGGGAGTTGTTAGTTTTGCCTCTTCCTTTGTTATTGTTACCCCTGTAACCACCTCTTTGGTAGCCTCTAGTGAAGGTGGATTGGGTAGGGGCTTTGTAAGAAGTGGAGGGATTATCTAAGGAGTAGCCTCTGGTGGTGCTTCTGTATGATGAGTGACGAAAGTAGCGTCTGGGAGCTTGCAAATGCAAGGCTCTCAGATTTAGCTGTGTCAGTATCCTTTTTCATTTTTTCAAGGGATACGTCAACATTAGGCCCAAATAGGTGTTGCTCATCGAATGGTTAATTGAGGATGGAACTTTGGACTTCAGGTTTGAAACCTGAAATGCGCAGCCAGGCAAGCCTATGCAAATGGACACTGGTGTTAATTGCCCTTGAAGCAGTATCTGCCGCATCTAGGGCACAATGGATGGAGTTATTGGGGATAGTTTTACCTTCTTGTATGAGTTCATTGGCCCTATTTTTATATTTGTCTGGGAGATAGTATAGATGCCAGCTCATGATAATGTGCTCAGTCGTACCTTGCTAACAGTGCTTGAGTATTGGCGATGCGCCATATGTTTGCTCCCTGTGACACAGATGGTTTACCAGAGGCATCAAGGAGTTTAGACTCCTTATCTGTTGTGGGGGCCTCACCTGATGTTTGGGAGTTTGCCCTTTTTAGCACATTGGAGACTATAAGGGGGTCTAGTGGTGCGGGGCCTTTAACGTAGACTGAATCTTTAGGGGCAGTCTTATACTTTTACTTGATTCATGGGTTGATGACTCGAGCCCTGACTGGATCTTTAAATACCTCTGGTGCATGCTTAATGGCTCCCTTAAGCGTGGGTAGAATAGAGCTGGACTTGTGTGGTATCAAAAGTGCCCATGAGAAAATCTTCCTCCACGGGGTGTTTGTTTATGTGTAGGTCAACCCCATGGTATTGGGCAGCTCTATGGACGAGTTGGTTAAAGCCCATAGTGTCCTCTGGGGGAGCGGGGAGGAGGCCTAGAAGGGTATATGTCATCCTGTGGAGCGTTAGGGATGTCTGGGGTGCTATAATCATACCAGGGCTCAGGGGAGTCAGGAGGACTAGTGTTCCCCAGTGGTTCATTGTCCGCTCCTTCCCCAGCATAGTCGGAGGTGGTATCTACATCATCATCATCATCCTCTTCTACTGGAGTAGGAGAAGGTGTAGGAGAGTGATGTGGTGGAGGAGGAGAAGGGATCCTTAATGGAGAGGTTGCAATGTCTTTTTAGGAGGAGGATCCTGTGCAGACGCCTCTAGTGGTCGTTTCTTGGTGCTGAGAGTTAATTGACCAGTCTTGGGATCCTTCACAAGAGTTTTTGGGTAGGATCTGGTCAAAAAAGGTCTTCTGTATCCGGTAGATTCTTTTGTGCCGAGGTTTTTGGTTCCGTAGACTTTTTCAGCATTGACTTTGTAGTAGGTCTAGGTTCTTTTGGCTTCGAACCGTGACCTTTTGCAGTGTCTTTGGCCGGTGGAACGTGTTGTTTTCTTGGTTCCGAGGCTTTTTTCGGCTCCGAAGCATGGGAGTCGGGCCCTTTGGTGGCAGTTTTTTGGTCGGCTCAGAGTGTGTTTTCGGTGTCGAATAGCTGGTGCCAGTCTTCGACGCCAAGTGCTTGGATGTCGAAGCAGCGGTCGCCAAAGATGAGGAAGAGGATGGCTTCTTTTTCAATGCAGTTAGGTGTGTGTCGGCACCGGGGATAGGCTGACTTGAGCCAGAGTCACCTGAAGGCTTAGTAGGCTTCTTTACCGGGCCCGAAGGCGAGGCATGGGTAGCAGTCTCTCAGTGTGCACCTGGGCGTGAAGGTGTGGCTGAAGCCTTTTTCGAGGGTGTCGAGAAAGGGTTGGGGTCGACGTGTGTACTTACGACCCGCTGTGCCGGAGTGATGTCCTCGGCTTCGGAGTCTCTGACAATGCCTTCTTCGAACCGCTGGTGTTCTGGCACGTCGACACCCTCTTGGAAGAGGTTGTAAGGGATCCAAGATGACGAGCTAGCCATGGTTCTTCGAGCTAGTCGGTCCCGAATTTTCTTATTGGAGGGAAAGGAGGTGCAAGCTGAACAGTCTCTGGCCTCGTGCTCCGGTGAGAGGCAGAGATTGAACACCTCATGGAGATCGGTGTGGAGAAACTTTGAGCAACATTGAGGACACTTCATGAATGGCGTCCTTACCATGACCCAGATGATGAGGCCCAGGTAGGCCCAAAGGCCTTCGTGGACTACCGGAATCGAAAAATTCTTAGTTGTTGACTCGTGTCGATGGGGAACGAGTTCGAGACAATACAGTTGAAAAGGATGAAGGATTGAGCGCCGAAGGTAGAAATCTATTCCAAACCGGAGCGCACGAAACACATCCGAGCCCGATAACGGAAAAAAACAATCTAAGGATGAGCCGATGCACATGCGCAATGTGATCCAAAGGAGGAGTTCCCTATCTCGTGACTTCCAAAGACTTTCAGGACAAAAACAATTGCAAACATCAGAGCACAACACTAGATGGCGATCTATGCAACAGTGTGTAATCTGCAGCTCATATGCCTCGAACAGTTCTTTCAGCCGGAGTTGACGGGTTAGGAAAGAATGTTCTGAGGATCACTGCTTCATTCAAATGGAATGGAGATGGCACCTTCAGAATGAATGCAAATGCTACTTACCAGTATGCATCTGTTCTTGGCATGTAGGGCTGCTGACATTCATATCTGTGCATAGTCCGCCACCTAGTGTTGGGTCCGGATGATTGCACATTGTTGTCCTGGAAGAGTCTTCGAAGTATCACGAGATAGGTGGCTCCTCCCCTGGACTACAGTGCGCATGGGCATCGCCTCCATCCCCAGATTGTTTTTAGCCATAGGCAGAGATGGAGTGAAGAAGTGAGTGATGACCATGCTATGAGCATATGTGTGTATATGAATACATACTGCAGCTGCTACAGGCGCCGGGGAGGAGGGTGGGCGATATGAATGTCAGCAGCCCTACATGCCAAGAACAGATGCATACTGGTAAGTAGCATTTGCAGTTCGAGGCATGTGGGCTGCTGAATTCATATCTGTGCATAGAATACATAGCAGTCCCTCCATTAGCGGCGGCCGCCCGTGCCAGCTGCAGCAGTCTGAAAAAGAGTTTTTAGAACAGCCTGACCAACAGCTGCCTGTTGTTTTGAGTGCACATCTACGCAGTAGTGCTTGGTGAAAGTATGAGTGGTAGACCATGTGGCTGCTCTACAGATGTCTTCTAAGGGAATGTTACCTAAGAACGCCATAGAGGCCCCCAGCTTCCTAGTGGAGTGGGCCCTCGGTGGGATAGTGAGAGTGCGCTTAGCTTTAGCGTAGCATATCTGAATGCACTTTACTATCCATCTAGCTATTCCTGCTTTGGAGATTGCATTTCCCTTGTGTTGTGTGGCAAAAGCAACAAAGAGTTGTTTGGTTTTGCGGAAATCTTTTGTCCTGTCCACATAATACATCAAGGCTCTTTTTACATCAAGTGTGTGGAGCATCCGCTCCGCCAGCGTCTCTGGGTTTTGGAAGAACACCGGCAATTCAATTGTTTGATTTATGTGAAACTGCGAGACCACTTTGGGTAAGAACTTAGGGTTAGTGCGGAGCACCACCCTGTTGGCATGTACCTGGAAGAAAGGTTCTTGGATGGTGAGCGCCTGCAGCTCGCTCACTCTCCGTAGCGATGTGATTGCTACCAAGAACGCCACCTTCCAGGTCAAAAACTGCAGCTCGCAAGAGTGTAGTGGCTCAAAGGGAGGACCCATCAATCTTGTAAGAACCACATTGAGGTTCCATTCTGGAGCTGGTGGAGTCCTTGGTGGAATGACTCTTTTGAGCCCTTCCAGAAAAGCCTTGATAGCAGGGACCTTAAAGAGTGACAGGTGTTGTCTATTTTGGAGGTATGCTGCCATAGCCGACAGGTGAATGCGGATGGAAGAGTACGCTAGATTACATCGATACAGGTGAAAAAGGTAGCATATGATGTTGTGAATGGAAGCGTCTAGCGGGTCAATGCTGTGCTCCACGCAGTAGACGACAAACCTCTTCCATTTAGCCGCATAGCAAGCTCTCGTGGTGGGCTTTCTCGCCTCCCGAATGATGTCCATGCAGTCGGGAGGAAGATTGAGATAGCCGAACTCTAGGACCTCAGGAGCCAGATCGCCAGGTTGAGCTGTTGCGGATCTGGGTGCTGTATGTCGCCATGGCTCTGCGTCAAAAGGCTGGGAGTGAGATGAAGCCGTTGATGCGGTACCACGGAGAGTTCCAGAAACGTGGTGTACCATGGTTGGCGAGCCCACGTTGGAGCAACCAGGATGAGCGTCATCGAGTGTTGCCTGAGCTTGCGTGCCACCAGCGGTATCAGAGGCGCTGGGGGAAAAGCGTACGCAAATCTGCCTGACCAGTTCATCCACATCGCATTGCCCTGTGATTGGGGGTGTGGGAACCTGGCGGCGAAGCTTTGGCATTTTGCGTTCTCCTTTGTGGCGAACAGGTCTATCTCTGGATGACCCCACCTTTGGAAGTACGGTTGGAGTACTGATGGATGTAACTCCCACTCGTGCATCTGATGGCTGTGCCTGCTGAGCAGATCCGCCATCTGGTTGTCCTTGCCTGGGAGATGTTCTGCCATGAGGAAGATGTTCCTCTGAATGGCCCACTTCCACATGCTCTGAGCCAGATGAGACAGCTGTGGAGAGTGTGTCCCCCCTTGCTTCTGGATGTAGTACATGGCCGTCATGTTGTCCGTCCGGATCAACACGACCTTGTTGCACAGATGTACTTTGAACGCCTTTAAGGCCATGAAGATTGCCATCAGTTCTAACACATTGATGTGCATCTTCCTCTGCTGAAGTGTCCTCAGTCCCTGCACCGTGTAATGGAGTACATGCGCTCCCCATCCCTGGAGAGAGGCGTCCGTTGTCAGGATGATCTGTGGGACAGGCTCTTGGAATGGTCGGCCCTTGCAAAGGTTTTGTGGGTTCCACCAATGCAGAGAGTTGTGCGCCCGACCGCTCACCAACACTAGGTCTGTCAGTTGCCCATGAGCCTGAGTCCACTGACGTGCCAGGCACTCCTGAAGCGGACGCATATGTAGTCTCGCGTGCGGGACAATGGAGATGCAGGAGGCCATCATGCCTATCAACTGCATGAACACCCTCGCCGGAAGCGAGGTCTGGGGTCTGAATCGTTGGATCAGCGCCTGGATACCGGCGATTCTCACTGAACTCGGCTGCGCAGTGGCCGCCAGAGTATTGATCGTTGCGCCCAGATACTGTCGCACGTGGGCGGGCTGGAGATGGGACTTTGGGTAGTTCAGAGAGAATCCCAGATCGTGCAGGAGGTGAATGGTGCGTGACACGTGGTCTACGCACTGTTGTTCCGTCTTTGCCTGAATAAGCCAGTCGTCTAGATATGGGAAGACATGGACGTGCTGGCGACGGAGATGCGCTGCTACAGTCGCTAGGCATTTGGTGAAAACTCTTGGTGCCGTGGTGACCCCGAACGGCAGGACTCTGAACTGGTAATGCTGGTCTAAGATCTTGAATCTGAGATACTTCCTGTGGGAAGGATGCAGGGGAATATGGAAATATGCATCCTTCAGATCCAGCGTTGCTAGGAAGTCCCCCTGTTGAAGCAGGGGGAGCACCTGCTGCAATGTGAGCATATGGAAGTGCTCTGAGTTGATGTACCTGTTCAGGGGCCTGAGGTCCAGGATCGGCCTGAGTGATCCGTCCTTTTTGGGGATTAGAAAATACAGGGAGTAGACCCCTGTTCCCCGTTCTTGCAGTGGAACGAGCTCTATCGCCCCTTTTTTGCAGCATGATTAGTACTTCTTGCTGCAACAAGGTCAAGTGCTCGTCGGACATAGCACGGCCTCTTGGTGGTATGTCCGGTGGAGTGGACGTAAGTTCTAGACAGTACCCGTACTGGATAAGAGACCTCACCCACCTGTCCGTGGTGATGGATCTCCACTCCGACAGGAACTGCTGTAGTCTCCCCCCGACAGGTGTTGTGTGATCGGGGGGAAGTGACAAGACGTCACTGCTTGTTGGAGGCGGTGGACCTGGAGGCGTTGTTTCCACGTCCTCTGCCCTTGATGTTATTGCCTCTGTAGCCACCCCTGCCCTTGTTGTTGTTATACGAGGACTGGGTGTTCCCCTTGTAGTACTGCGTGGTCTGGGGTGCCTGGCCTCTTGAGGCGCCTCTTGAATTGGAGCGGCGAAAAGAACCACCCCGAAACTGCTGACTTTGTAAAGCCCCCATAGATTTGGCTGTTTCGGTATCTTTCTTCATTTTTTCTAGTGAGGCATCCACCTCAGGGCCGAACAGATGGTCCGGATTCACAGCCTGACCCAGTAATGTGGTTTGTATGTCGGGCTTGAACCCAGAAATTCGAAGCCAGGCATGGCGTCTGAGTAGTACGCTTGTATTGATAGCCCTGGAGGCAGTGTCTGCTACATCTAGGGCACATTTAATGGATGCATTAGTAATGAGTTTACCCTCCTGAATGAGCATCTCCCCCGCCTCCTTGTATTGGTCAGGCAAATGTTGTAGGATGGCCTCTAACGTGTCATAATGGGCCCTATCATAACGGGCAAGCAGGGCTTGAGTGTTAGAGATCCTCCAGATGTTTGCTGCCTGTGCAGCAATGCGTTTGCCTGATGCCTCAAAGATCTTCGACTCTTTGTCTGGGGGAGGAGCATCACCAGTAGACTGCGAATTCGCCCTCTTCCGAGCGTTGGACACCACCAGGGAGTCCAATGGCAAATGTCCCTTAATATACGTGGGATCCGTGGGCGCCGCCTTATACTTCCTGTCGATGCGAGGATTGACCACCCGCGCTCGGGTGGGCTCCTTGAATACCTCCTGTGCATGCTTCAGCACCCCATTGAGCATAGGTAGCGTCTTGACCTGCTTCTCGGCTACCGAGAAGGTGTCGACCAAGAAGTTCGCATCCACCGGGTCTGAGTGCAGTTCGACGTCATGGTTCGCTGCGGCTCTCTCTATTAATGCATTAAACGCCGCCGAGTCCTCCGTCGGGGACGTCTTCGCGGCGAAAAGATGAGTGTCCTGACCTGACTGCAGGTCGTCGGCGTCGCCTCCTGCCGTCCAGGGCACCTGCACCTCGTCCGGATCCGAGTACGCAGGATAGTTGTACTCGTCATTCTCCTCGTCCACATCAGGCACTGGGGAATGGGCCGGCGAGCGTTCTATATTTTGTGGAGACAGAGGTTCGATTAGAGCCGAAGAGTCCGCAGAGTACTTCTTGCTCTTAAGTGGAATCCTAAAAGGTTCCAATGGCGGCTCCGACGTAATCTTCCGTTTGAGGAGCGACAATTTTCCAGTGTTGGCGTCGATCGTCACCTCTCGACGTTCCTCCACCGCGAGGGGCTGGAGCCGAAGCTTCGATACCAGCAAGGCCTGCTTCGGCGTCAATACGTCCTGAGAATGTCCGCTCTGCTTAGGCGCGAAGGCCTTCGGCGCCGACTTGGGAGGAAGGGTAAAACGGATGGCCGTTTGTTCCTTAGCAGGCTTTGGCGTGGGCCTAGGCACGACAGTGTCCTGGCTGGGAACCACAGTGGACTGTCGGATCCGCTTCAAGGACTCTCCCACCTTCTTAGTAAGGGATGCCGAGGGCTGAACAGTCTCGAGCGACTCTTCGCCTCCAAGAGCCCGGTCGTCGTCAGGCCTCTTCTTCGGTGCCGACGCCCCCTGGCCTGTCGCACCGTCAGCTTGACGCTTCTTCGAAGTCGTCTTCGGGTCCGCAACCCCTCTCGGCGCCGACGCAGCCGCGTCGGAAGTCTTCACCTTCGGCGCCGACCCAGACGACTTCGGCTCGGCCATTTTGGCGCGGCTCTTGTGGTCGGCCATCTTGGCGTGGCTCTTCGAGTCGGCCATTTTGGGTTTTGTGGAAGTTGACGCCTCCAGAACCTTCTTCACCAACGCCAGTTTCGGTTTCGTTTTCGCATCCGAGGGTGCGGAACCGGTTGCCTTCACTTTCGTTTTCTTGCCAGAAATGTCCGTGACCGGGCCCGGAGGCGGGGACGTAGGACTTATAGTAAGATCTCGGGTAAGGCCCGAAGGCGATCCCTCGACCTGGGCCGTATAACGGGGGGAAACCCCGGAGTCCGTCTGGGGATGCTCTTCCTCTGAGCTATCTCCCATCGCTGCACAAATCAGTTCGTCGTCCCCTACCTCACCGGAGACTTCGTCGCAGGCCTCCTCGTCCGCGTCGTAGGCCTCTTCCTCGGACGCGGGGGCAGAGTCCGACTCTTGCACGTCGGCCTCCTCCTCGATGGATTCCTGAAAGATGTCATCAGGTGGGGGTGCCGAAGCCGACAACTGTGCCTGGAGTCGATTAGCCCGGCGAATCCTCAAAGTTTTCTTACTCCTAAACTTTGAACACGCCATGCAGGTGTCTTCACGGTGATCCGGTGACAAGCATGTGTTGCACACAGGGTGCACGTCGAGGTGCGAATATTTCGAGTGACATAGCGGACACTTCTTGAACGGAGTCCGCTCCATCGCAAATGCGGTAGTGTAGGCCCGTCCGCGTCGAAGCACGTGGAAGGGCAGTAGGAGATAGGAGCTGAGAGTCAGTAAGAGAACCCGAACGCAACTATACCGACGCCCAGCCTAAAGACCTTTTGGTCTCAAGTGAAATCGAACAACTATCGGTTCCGAAGGAGGGAACCGAAAACACATCCGAACCCTATGGCGGAAAAAAACAATCTGGGGATGGAGGCGATGCCCATGCGCACTGTAGTCCAGGGGAGGAGCCACCTATCTCGTGATACTTCGAAGACTCTTCCAGGACAACAATGTGCAATCATCCGGACCCAACACTAGGTGGCGGACTATGCACAGATATGAATTCAGCAGCCCACATGCCTCGAACCTTAGGTTTTGTTATTAGAAGGACCGCATCATTAGAAAAGGGTAAGAACAGTGGAGAGATAGTTAACGCTTGAATTTCACTAACCCTTCTTGTGGAGGTGAGAGCCACAAGAATGGCACACTTCCAGGTTAAGAATTTCAGTTCTGCCTTTTGTATAGGTTCAAATGGTTGCCTCATCAACTGAGAACACTACATTCAGTTGCCATTCTGGAGGTGGAGCCTTGATGGGTGGAAAGGTTCTAAATAGGCCGTTCATGAACTCCTTCACCAGTCTTGATGACAATAATGAAGGGCCTTTGGGCAATAACCTGTATCTTGATATAGCAGCCAAAAGAATCCTAACCGAAGAGTGTGTGAGACCAGATTTCGCTAAAGAGAGCAAGTAAGGTAAGACTTCCTCAGAAGCAGAGTGAAAAGGATCTCAGGCTTTGCGTCTGCACCATGCACAAAAACGCTTCCATTTAAATTTCTATGTTCTATTGGTGCTGTCAGCTCTTGACTTGGCTATAATTTCTTTACCGTCCTGGTCAATATTTAGGTCCTTAAATTCAAAGAATTCAGGAGCCAAGCATGTAATTGCAGCGTGGCTGGTTCCGGGTGACACACTTGACTGTTGTTCCTGGATAACAGTTTTAGGAGGAGGCAAATGGGCATTGCTTCCGACAACAGGAGGAGTTCCGAGTACCAATGTTGCCTGGGCCATCTGGGGGCTATGAGCAGAATGCGACAACGTACCCACTTGATCTTCGTGAGGACCTTGGGAATCAGGCGAATTGGGGGGTGGGAGCGTATGTATAGATCCCTGACCAGCGCATCGAAAGCGCATTTCCCCTGAGATCCTGGTAGAGGGAATCTGCTTGTGAACAATCTGCTTTTGGAGTTGATCTGAGTCACAAACAGATACAGTTCTGGTTTCCCCCATGTCGCAAATATCCTGTCCAGCTGTACTTGTTCCAGCTCCCGCTTGGGACAACCTTCATTTGTCCTGCTCAGGGTATCTGCTAGAGTATTACTTAAACCTGGGACATGTTCCACTGTTGCAGAGATTTCGTGTAGCGTTAGCCAGTCCCAAAGTTGTTGGGTATCTTGTGAGAGAGATAGGGACTTTGTTCCTCCCTGTTTGTTTATATAGGACATGCTCGTGGTGTCTGTGCGGACTAGAAGAGAAGATCCCTGAATCAGTGGGAGGTAACTTTGGAGAGAGAGAGATGGCTTTCAACTCCAGTCTGTGTATATGCATTTTGCGTTTAGCTGAGGACCATTTTCCTTGAACTTGTAGGTCCTGAAAGTGTCCTACCAACCTTCCATAGAAGCATATGTTGTAACACTGTAGTCTGGAATAACTGGGAGAAACGAAAGTCCTTTGGATAGATTTAATTGCGTGCCCACCAGAGGAAAGCTTCTTTCATTATCGGGTGATCTTTACTATGTCGTCGAAAGAGCCCTTGGTCTGTATCCACTGGCTTTGCAACTCCTCCTGAAGAGGTCTCGTGTAGTCGAGTCATTGGCACTAGGTCTATTGCAGATGAAAGGATTCCCAGTAGAGATTTGAACACCCTTACAGAAACGCACTTTTTTCTGGACAATTTTAGGGCTAGTGTCGAATCTTTTCTGCCTTTCCTGGGAAAGGAAGGCCTATTTCTGAATGGCTTCCAGAATTGCACTCCGAAAACACATTCTCTGGCTTGGAATGAGTGAGGATTTTTGGTAGTTTAATGATAGGCCTAATTGCTGAAATAGGGAAATACAATCTTCCGTTGCTTCCACTAGATGAACTGATGGGGTTTTCAGAAGCCAATCATCTAGGTATGGAAATACCTGATGACCGCTGTTTCTTAATGCAGCTGCTACTGGGGCCATGAATTTCGTGTAAGTTCGTGGAACTGATTTGAAACGAAAAGGAAGGACTCAAACTTGGTAGTGGGCACCGGCCACTGTGAACCTTAAGAACTTTGTGTTTTGGGTGATGAAGGATATGCAAGTAGGCCTCTTCGAGGTCCAATGACGTCATGAAGTCGCCACTGTTGAGGCGACACAAGATGTCCACCAGAATGACCATCCTTAATGTTTGATTCTTCAAGCATTTGTTTAACTTTCCGAGGTCCAAGATAGGCCTCCACTCTCCTGATTTCTTGCGAATTAGGAAACAAGCATTTGAAATGCCATAGGTCTCGCACTAATTAAGTTTGAGCTATTGGCATTGCTTAATATTGCAACACCAATTGCACCAAAAGTCTATGAATTGTGTCTGTGTTCGTGTGTCTGTGTTCGTGTGTGTGTGTTCGTGTGTGTGTGTTCGTGTGTGTGTGTGTTCGTGTGTGTGTGTTCGTGTGTGTGTGTTCGTGTGTGTGTGTGTTCGTGTGTGTGTGTGTTCGTGTGTTCGTGTGTGTGTGTGTTCGTGTGTGTGTGTGTTCGTGTGTGTGTGTGTTCGTGTGTGTGTGTTCGTGTGTGTGTGTTCGTGTGTGTGTGTTCGTGTGTGTGTGTTCGTGTGTGTGTGTTCGTGTGTGTGTGTTCGTGTGTGTGTGTTCGTGTGTGTGTGTGTGTGTGTTCGTGTGTGTGTTCGTGTGTGTGTTCGTGTGTGTGTCTGTGTAAGTGTGTGTGTCTGTGTAAGTGTGTGTGTCTGTGTAAGTGTGTGTGTCTGTGTAAGTGTGTGTGTCTGTGTGTGTGTGTGTGTGTGTGTGTGTGTGTCTGTGTGTGTGTGTCTGTGTAAGTGTGTGTCTGTGTAAGTGTGTGTGTGTCTGTGTAAGTGTGTGTGTGTGTCTGTGTAAGTGCGTGTGTGTCTGTGTAAGTGTGTGTGTGTCTGTGTAAGTGTGTGTGTGTCTGTGTAAGTGTCTGTGTGTGTAAGTGTCTGTGTGTGTAAGTGTCTGTGTGAGTGTGTGTCTGTGTAAGTGTGTGTCTGTGTAAGTGTGTGTCTGTGTAAGTGTGTGTCTGTGTAAGTGTGTGTCTGTGTAAGTGTGTGTCTGTGTAAGTGTGTGTAAGTGTGTGTCTGTGTAAGTGTGTGTGTGTAAGTGTGTGTAAGTGTGTGTCTGTGTGTGTAAGTGTGTGTGTGTCTGTGTAAGTATGTGTGTCTGTGTAAGTGTGTGTGTCTGTGTAAGTGTGTGTGTCTGTGTGTCTGTGTAAGTGTGTGTGTGTCTGTGTAAGTGTGTGTGTGTGTCTGTGTAAGTGTGTGTGTGTGTAAGTGTGTGTGTGTGTCTGTGTAAGTGTGTGTGTCTGTAAGTGTGTGTGTGCCTGTGTAAGTGTGTGTGTGTAAGTGTAAGTGTGTGTGTGTCTGTGTAAGTGTGTGTGTGTGTCTGTGTAAGTGTAAGTGTGTGTGTGTGTGTGTCTGTGTAAGTGTGTGTGTGTGTCTGTGTAAGTGTGTGTGTGTCTGTGTAAGTGTAAGTGTGTGTGTCTGTGTAAGTGTAAGTGTGTGTGTGTCTGTGTAAGTGTAAGTGTGTGTGTGTCTGTGTAAGTGTAAGTGTGTGTGTGTGTAAGTGTGTGTGTGTGTAAGTGTGTGTAAGTGTGTGTGTGTCTGTGTAAGTGTGTGTGTGTCTGTGTGTGTGTGTGTCTGTGTAAGTGTGTGTGTGTCTGTGTAAGTGTGTGTGTGTCTGTGTAAGTGTGTGTGTGTCTGTGTAAGTGAGTGTGTGTGTGTCTGTGTAAGTGAGTGCGTGTGTCTGTGTAAGTGAGTGCGTGTGTCTGTGTAAGTGAGTGTGTGTGTCTGTGTGAGTGAGTGTGTGTGTCTGTGTGAGTGTTTGTGTCTGTGTTCGTGCGGTGGTTACCTGTGCTAGCTGCAGCAGTTTGAAAAAGAGTTTTGAGAACAGCCTGTCCTACAGCTGCTTGGAGTGTACATCTACGCAGTAGTGTTTGGTAAATGTATGTATGGTAGACCATGTGGCTGCGGTACATATTTCCTCTAGAGGAATGTTGCCTAGGAAAGCCATGGATGCTCCCATTTTGCGTGTGGAATGCGCTCTTGGGGGAACTGTTAAAGTGCGTTTAGCTTTAATGTAACATATTTGGATGCACTTAACTATCAATCTAGCTAAACCATTTTTTGAAATAGGGTTGCCTTTGTGATGTGGTGAAAAGGCAACAAACAATTGTTTCGTCTTCCTGAAATCTTTCGTCCTGTCTATGTAATATAGGAGAACTCTCTTAACATCCAGTGTGTGTAGTGCACTTTCAGGTACTGACTGTGGATTTGGGAAGAACACTGGCAGTTCTATTGTCTGATTGATGTGGAAGTGTGATACCACTTTGGGCATGAATTTAGGATTTGTCCGAAGCACGACCCTATTTGCGTGAATTTGAATGAATGGCTCTTGAATAGTTAGGGCTTGCAGCTCGCTAACTCTTCTAAGCGAAGTAATGGCTACGAGAAAAGCCACCTTCCATTTTAAAAATTGTATTTCACAGGAGTGTAAAGGCTCAAAAGGTGGTCCCATTAGTCTGGTTAAAACAACGTTTAGGTTCCAGACAGGTGAAGGTGGGTGTCTTGGGGGGGATCACTCGTTTGAGGCCCTCCATGAATGCCTTAATTGCAGGCACTCTGAACAGTGAAAGGTGCTGCCTGTTTTGAAGGTAAGCAGCTATGGCTGCCAAGTGTATCCGTATGGACATATAGGCTAAATTGCAGCGGTGTAAGTGCAAAAGATAGCATACAATATTTTGAATTGGCGCGTCTAGTGGGTTTATGTTGTTGTTGTTACAATAAATAACAAAACGTTTCCACTTTGATGCATAGCAAGCTCTTGTTGTAGGCTTTCTTGCTTCCCTGATAATGTTCATGCAGTCAGGAGGCAAGTTGAGGTAGCCGAACTCTAGGACCTCAGGAGCCAGATTGAAAGGTTCAGCTGCTGCAGATCTGGGAGCTGAATGTCTCCATGGTTCTGCGTTAAGAGACTGGGTGTTATTCGTAGTCTTTGATGAGGCACCACGGAAAGTTCTAGGAACGTGGTGTACTAAGGTTGCCTGGCCCATGTTGGAGCAACTAGGATTAGCGTCATGGAGTGTTGCCGCAATTTGTATGCCACCAGCGGTATCAACAGTGCTGGTGGAAAAGCGTAGGCAAATTTGCCTGACAGTTCATCCATATCGCATTGCCCTGAGACTGCGGGTGTGGGAACCTTGAGGCGAAGGATCGGAATTTTGCGTTTTCTTTTGTGGCGAACAGATCTATTTCTGGCTGTCCCCACTGTTGGAAGTATGGTTGAAGCACTGAGGGGTGAATCTCCCACTCGTGCACTTGCTGGCTGTGTCTGCCGAGCAGATCCGCTATTTGATTGTCCTTGCCTGGGAGGTGTTCCGCCATGAGAAAAATGTTTCTCTGGATGGCCCACTACCACACTCTTTGAGCCAGATGCGACAGCTGTGGAGAGCGTGTTCCTCCCTGTTTCTGTAGGTAGTACATCGCAGTCATGTTGTCCGTCCTGTTCAACACGGTTTTGTTGCACAGATGTACTTTGAAAGCTTTGATTGCCATAAAAACTGCCATCAGCTCTAGCAGGTTGATGTGCAGTTTCTTCTGCTGCGTGGTCCATAGGCCCTGTACTGTGTGGTGGAGGACATGGGCTCCCCACCCTATCAGGGATGCGTCCGTTCTTAGCACAATTTGTGGTACAGGCTCGTGGAACAGTCGTCCCTTGCAAAGGTTTTGTGGTTTCCACCAATGCAGAGAGTTGTATGCACGACTGGTCACCAACACTAGGTCGTTTAATTGTCCCCGAGCCTGGTTCCACTGCCGTGCTAGGCACTCCAGCAGCGGACGCATGTGAAGTCTTGCGTGGGGGTGACTATGAAGATGCACGAGGCCAACATGCTTATCAGTTGCATAAACACTCGGGCTGGGAGTGAGTGTTGTGGTCTGAACTTCTGGATGAGCATTTGAATACTGTTTATTCTGGCAGAATTTGGTTGTGCTTTTGATGCCAGAGTGTCTATTGTTGCTCCCAGATACTGCTGCACGTGGGCAGGCTGGAGATGGGATTTGTTGTAGTTCAGCGAGAAACCTAGACTGTGCAGGAGGTGAATAGTGCGCGACATGTGGCTGGCACATTGCTGGGCCGACTGTGCTTGTATTAGCCAATCGCCCAGATATGGATAGACATGTATCTGCTGTCTTCTGAGGTGTGCAGCTACTGTCGCTAGGCACTTGGTGAATACCCTTGGGGCTGTTGTTACCCCAAAAGGGAGGACCTTGAATTGGTAGTGCTGGTTTCGAATTGTAAACCTTGTTGCGTGCTTATCTAGGATCCTGATCGATACTGTGACCGTATGCCCCTATTCGGCTATAAATCCATTTATTCCCTATATTGGCATAACCGTTCAAGTACAATATTCAGAAAGTCATCTCTGGCCTCACACGAACAGAGCCACATTCCAGAATAGTTTTCTCTGCCACTTCCTTTGCAACCAATTAGTGCAATGACAGAGCAGAAGTCACTATCTGAGATTCCTAGATTAACACTCAGAGTTCTTCAACAAGATAAAAACTCAGCAACCTGGGAAATCCCCCTTGCTGTGTTTTGATTAGTAATAGAACTCTAATGAGCAACTGATAGCGATCACTTCCTAAGTGACATCTTTATTGACGTCTTATGTCCAGCAAACTTACGTCAAACATGGCACCTTTCAGGTATAAATATTACCAACGTTGCCTTAAGCAAACGCTGCTGTCTCGTTGCTGTTGGTGAAGCTGATGCTGCCAGCTATCTCGCTGCTGCTGAAGAAGCTGTCATGCTGATGATACCATAGCTGCTATCGCTACTGCTATCGCTGCTAACTGGCGAACGATGGTGTGGTGAACTTAGGAGCTGAACAGCCGTCCCTCTGCAAGAGCCCAGCAGATGCAAGCTGCCCGCGGACGCTGTCCCCCTCCTTCTCCTCCTCGATGCGCTGAAGAAGAGACGCTGCCTTTCTCCTGCCGAGAAATCCAGCTCCAGCGTTTCTGGTCTACCCTTGCGGGTGACTGGGATACCGAGTTTCCCTGAAGGAGATACCAGACCTCCATCATTCTATTCAGAGGTATGGTGTTGACTAAACCCTTAGTGAGAATTCTCTAAGCAAACCTTGGCAAAACCAACTTAACTTAAAGCTACTTACTTACTCCCCTCCCAAGTATTAGGCTTAGGTCAGGTACACTGGGGTAGGCGTAGTTAGAAGCACCAGTTGAGTATTTTAGCCTAATGTATATATGACTGTATATATGTTTTATTACTTTTAAACCATTGTATGGCTAAGAAACCATATCAATGCTTTTACAGTATTATTTCGCAATACTTATCTTACTGTACGTACTTTTTATAATAACAAGTCTTGCAATTGTGGCAATTCATTTCTCTTGTACGAGAAGAGAGACTGTTCAATAAATGTTAACCCTTTATTGACAAACGCCCGTCTCTCTATTCTCTACATATTGTGAAAGTAATCTGCACTAACCTGACTGAGTAAAATAACTGTCTATTGTTTCACACGACCCTAGAGATTGACTCTTGATCTGAGGAGCAAAGTTGTCATGTTGCACGGTTGTTGGAAAACTGAATCCCTTCTTGTCTGTGCCAGGGAAGCTGATCACTTCCTATTCAGTCAAGAAAGTTTCCAGTGACCTCTGAGCTAGTTGGTAACAAACCCAATTAAGTTTAACATAGTCAGTAGAGGCCTGGAAGATCCGCACTTCTACGTCGATACTACTGTTTATGTTATTCCAATGCGCAGGGCCTATTGGGAAAATAGGAACTACACTACAACCTCAGATATTTCCTGTGTGTCGGTTGTATAGGTATATGGAAATATGAGTCTTTGAGGTCTAGTGTTGCGAGGAAGTCTCCTTGACGCAACAGTGGCAAGACCTGCTGTAGAGTGATCATGTGGAAATGCTCTGATAAGATATATTGGTTTAGGGGCCTGAGGTCCAAAATTGGTCTGAGAGACCCGTCCTTTTTGGGGATTATGAAGCACAGAGAGTACACCCCTGTACCCTGGTGTTCTAAGGGTACTAGTTCTATGGCCCCCTTTTGTAGCATGCTGATGACTTCCTGCTGCAATAAGTGTAGGTGTTCTGCGGACATAGGACGTTGTCTTGGGGGTATGTTGGGCGGTGTGGAGATTAACTCTAGGCAATAGCCATGCTGTATAATTTGTCTCACCCACCTGTCTGTAGTTCTGGTTTCCCAGACTGGCAGGAACTGCTGTAATCTTCCCCCGACCGGTGTTACATGGTCTGGGAGCAGTGACAAGAAGTCTCTGTATGGTGTTGGTGGAGGATCTGGTGTTATTCCCTCGTCCTCTACCCTTGGTGTTATTGCCACAATATCCACCTCTACTGTTCTTGTTGTAGGTGTTTTGCGTGTTGCCTTTAATGTAAGAGGTTTGCTGTGTTGAGGCTCCTCTAGTAGCTCCTCTGTTGCCGGAGCGACGAAAGGAACCGCCTCTATATTGCTGTGACTGCAAGGCACCCATAGACTTGGCTGTCACGGTGTCCTTTTTCATTTTGTCCAATATTGTGTCCACAGCAGAACCAAATAGATTGTCTGGGTTTACAGGTTGATTAAGTAAAGTGGTTTGAACTTCGTTTTTGAACCCAGAGATGCGTAGCCACGCATGTCTTCTGAGCATGACACTGGTGTTGATAGACCTGGCTGCTGTGTCTGCTGCATCTAAGGCACATTTGATGGATGCCTTAGATATGAGCTTTCCCTCTTGTATCAGGAATTCTGCATGTTCCTTATAAAGGCCTGGTAGATGTTGGAAGATTTGCTCCAGGGTGTCATAGTGCGCCCTGTCATACCTGGCTAACAGGGCCTGTGTTTTTTTCAATTCTCCATATGTTAGCTGCTTGAGCAGCCACCCTTTTGCCTGAAGCCTCCAGAATTTTGGACTCTTTGTCTGGAGGTGGAGCTTCGCCAGAGGTTTGAGAATTAGCACGTTTAGGTGCATTGGAGAAGACTAAAGAGTCCAAAGGCAGTTGTCCCTTAATGTATGTAGGGTCAACCGGTGCTGGCCTGTATTTTCTCTCTATCCTAGGGTTAATGACCCGTGCCCTGGTTGTGTCTTTAAATATGTCCCCTGCATGTTTAAGCACCCCTTTTAGCATTGGCAATGTTTTGACGTTTTTCTCAGAGGTGCTGAAAGTGTCAAAGAGAAAGTCTTCATCAATGGGGTCTGCATGCATCTTCACATGGTGATTATATGCTGCCCTTTCTATTAGTGCGTTGAAGGCAGCTGTGTCCTCTCTAGGCGATGTTTTAACAGGGTATGCAGTATTGTCAGGAATTGTCTGAGTCTCCAGGATCCACAGGGTCAGACCATGGCTGAGTTTGCATGTCCTGGGCATTATCCGTTGGATAATTGTACTGTTGTGTCTTCATACTCCCCATAGTCATCTGTGCGTGTGGGTGAGTACGTAGAGGTTTCCTGCACATATGGTGTGATAGTCTCAAAAAGAACTGGAGATGTTGAAGTGTCTTTTTAGAGGTATTTTGTAGGACTCAACGTTCATGTCAGGTCTGGCTTTTCCTTTTAATAGGGTAACCTTCCCAGTATCGGGGTCCACATACAGTTTGGACTGTTCTACAGCCGTTGGGTCCTGTTCCTCAGGTACCGTAGCTGTTTCCCCCAATTTGTGCCTTTTAGGCTGGGTCGGTTCGAATCCGCTATGTTGTTCGACCGTCCTCGGCTTGACGTGCGGAGGAAGTCTGAATTTTATCGGTCTGAGAGACTTTGCTTGTTGGACCGTATTAGTAGACTGTATGATCTTTTTTGTCGCCGTGGTTATCGATCCAACTGTTTTTGGTTGTTCGATAACCATCCTCTGACCCGGTGTCTACTTCGGAGCTTGCTGCTTCGGAGCGATGTTGTGTTGCCTTGGTTCGACTGAGCCCGTCGGCTCGAGTCTTGATTTTGGCTTGAGTGTCTGTGTGCACTTGCCTTGGTTGATCGACCTGAACTTTGGGATCGACAACCGTTGTCCGTTCGAGTCCTTTATTTGTGTTGCTTGGCGTCGATGTTGTCGGCTCGACAGCCTTCCGCTTAATTGCGGACATGGGTGTATTGGCTCTGGCCTCGACAACCTTTACATGCGACCGACGGGTCGGCGACCTGTTTTTGTTTGGTCGGCTTCGACGGATCCGCCATTTTTGGTCCCAAGAATGGGATGTCTATCAGCTTCGGTTTCCGTTCAGGTTCTATCACTTTCGGTTTGATTTTCCCAAAGTTTGGTAATGGCGCACTGATGCCTCTTGTATTATATTCTTAGCCGGGCTTAACTGCGGGGCTGTAGAATCAACATTTTGATCTTGGCTAAGGCCTTCCGGCGATGCCTCGACCTGAGCCTCTGGATCTGAACCTGCGAATATATTGGGCTCCGTACTCACGGTTGGCCCAGCGTCCTCGCCGGATTAGTCATTGACAGCTCAAATGCCTGGATCGTCGTCCCCTACCTCGACGATGTCTTCTTCGTCATCGACGCAGTAGTTGGAGTCATGTTCTGACTCCTGCTCCGACTGCTGATCCGAGTCTTCAGGCTTGACGACCTCTTCGTCGTCTTCAAAGATGTTCTCTGGCTCAGGCGCTGACCTCTGCATCGTCTGCCTCGCTGCTCGTCGAACCAGAAGTGTCTTCTTCGACCGAAAATGAGCAAAAGCTAAGCAGTCGGCTTCTTTGTGTTCTGGAGATAAACACTTGTTACAGACTGGGTGTTTATCAATGTGTGGGTATTTAGAGTTACAGTTGGGGCATCGCTTGAAAGGACTTCGTTCCATCGACGATTCGACGTCCTGAGTAGAAAGAACAGGAATAAGTAGTTGGTACCGATTGAAGAACAATACTGACACCCCGAAGGCCTTTAGAAAATTTGTAATCTATTTCCGAACTTCGAGTATCGAAAGTTCATCAGAACCCAATGGCGGAAAAAAACAATCTGAGGATGGAGAGGATGCCCATGCGCACTGTAGTCCAGGGGAGAAGCCACCTATCTCGTGATACTTCGAAGACTCTTCCAGGACAACAATGTGCAATCATCCGGACCCAACACTAGGCGGCGATCTATGCACAGATATGAATTCAGCAGCCCACATGCCTCAAAGTTAAGGTTCCTGGGTGCCCCATAATACTCAATTTAGGGGCATTATAGGTGTTAGAATGTAGTACCAAATGGGCTACTAACTTTAGGGTGACTACACCCTCTGTATGTCCACTCCCACTGGGAAGGGGGCATGTCCATAACCATATTGGCTAGACTCCTCCAAACCAATATGGAGGATTTTCAAAGGAGGGGGTCACTTCATCTCAGGACACCTTAGGGGTGATCCTGGCTCAGTGAGGACACACCTTTCCTGCCAAACTTGCTAGAGAAGTCCCGGCCAGTATAACAAAAGGCAGGAAGCTTTTAAGGCTCACCGCCATGCTAGGCTGTTCCTGCTTGGAGTGAGGTGTGAAGCACCTCCACCCAGAGCAGGTTTTGTTTCTCCCACAAGTGGCATGCTGGTGCAGACCAGTGAGGCACACACTAGTGGGTTGGTAGGTTTTCAGGAGATACCCCTGAGGTGCCCTCTGGGTGCATTGATTAAATATTTCAACACTGGCATCAGTGTGGATTCATCAACCTCAGATGTTTGGTACAAAGCTTCTTGGAATTCGGTGGAGCCATCATGGAGCTGGAGCTGTGGAACTCGCAGCAACAAACTTGCAGCGGGTGTACTCCGTATGGCTTCATCGTGCACTTATGTCTAAGAAAGGACTTAGACATTTTAGGGGCATAGCTGCTCATGCAATTATGCCCTCACGAGAGGTATAGTGCACCTTGCCGTAGGGCTGACTTACCTATGCCTTTTACAGTACTGGTAGACCTGGCACACAGGGGTGCATGCCAGGTTGACTTTACCGTGATCTACACCAAAACATGCCAGTGTTGAAATATTTAATCAATGCACCCAGAGGGCACCTCAGGGGTGTCCCCTGAAAACCTACCAACCCACTAGTGTGTGCCTCACTGGTCTGCACCAGCATGCCACTTGAGTTGGGAGAAACAAAGCCTGCAGTGGGAGTGTGCATGTGTTTGGTGCGGGCCTCTTTGGGTAGCACAATACATGCTGGAGCACTTAGAGACCCTCTCTGTTCACAAGGGCTGTGGTACCACTGGTACCTGTTACAAGGGACTTACATGTGTGCCAGAGGCGTGCCAATAATGGAAACAAAGATAGTTTTGGAAAAGAACACAGGCACTGGGAACCTGGTTAGTAGGAACCCAGTGCATATTCAGTCAAAGATGCATCAGTCAGGTATAAGGTAGGGGGCACCCATGCCTAAAGGAGTACCTTCCTACACAAGGGTGCCTTCATTAACTGAGTTAGCACAACATTTGCTTTCCATGTGGGTGTTTGTACTCTTCTGGTTGGTGCAATTCTTTTTGCTACCTCTAATCAACGCCATTACTGGAGTTGTGAAGAAACGTCTTCCTAAAGGGTACCTTTCGGAATGTTAGCGTCAGCAACTACTTCGCAGTATCTGTGCCTCTCTTTATATCCTGCAGCGCATTCTTAATTTGCTTTGCAAACATACCTTCCTCGTTGAAATGGTGGTCAAGAATCTTGTTCTGTACTACTAGTGTAAACGAGTGGCCCTGAGCCACCCTTGAGGCGCAACACTGCTGCACCTCCCAACGATCAGAATGCTGAAGTGGGGTTATCCATCGTTCAATCCTAAGCAGATGCGCTCCCCCGTCAGGATAATGTTCCTCGCCTCCGATTTACTGTCATCAGGAAGTTGATCCACATGCGGAGCTAGATTGCACCACATTTGTCAATCATATCGTCCTAGAATGGCAAGAGAATTGGCTGCTCTTACTACCAGAGCTGACATTGAAGAAAAATGCTTACCAGCGTTATCCAGGCACCTACCTTCTTAATCTGGAGGTGTAATGATGGGGGCAGAAGGGTTCTCTGAGCAGCTTGTAAAATTACAGAGTCTGGATAGGGATGACCCCCAGGCAGGCAGGAGCATCCCCCGGAGCTGGGTCTTTTTTCTCTAATACGGATAACACTGGTGTCATGGCCACTGGGGTTTTCATGACCATGAGCCATTCCTCCCATATGTGACTTGCAATAGGGATAGATCTCACTGATTTTCTAAAGCGCTCTTAAATCATACCAAAAACAGTCAGTTTGAGATGTTGGCATTGGTAGGTCAAAGCCATTGGCCGTCCTTTAAATAAGTTGTGAAAACTACCAGCATCCTCAATGGGTACAGGAGAGGGAAACGATGGTGTGGGGATGAGGCAGTCGTCCCATTCTTGATGTGGGTCCCAGCGTCCCCCCCCCTCTTCTTGGTCATCTGTAGTTTCTGGATCTTGCTGAGGAACTGATGGTGGTGATTTCTGGAGAGGCTCAGACTGGAAATCTTGCACCCTCTCTTGGAGGTAGATGGGATAGATCGTGGCTCAGGGGCCAATGTAGGTTGTTTGGGAGGCACATATGGTACCGGAAATCTCTTACTATAGTCTGCCAACATGAATTGCAGATCTGTTAGCAGTGATGATGGCAAGCGGACTACCTCCACTTGATAGTCACAATGGTATTCCTGCTGAGGAATAAAATACTGATGGCACTTAAAGTGCAATTGTGATGGGCTATTCACGTAACTAAAAAAATCATCATCCTCATTATCTTCCTCTGAATCATGCTCTTCCAACAGAAGAGATGGCAACAGAGGTGTAACCTTGCTGGGTGAGGTACCTTCTGGTGTAATCACCCTGGTTCTAGGTTTCGCTCTTTTTTCCCCTCGACGACAGTACTGCTGATGACACCATTGGTGAAGTGGATATCGGCAGCAATTCAGAAACCTTAATCAACGGTGTTGATGTTGTTACAGTCGTTGCTGCTGCCATAGTTGCAGGCGGCAAGGTCTTCAGAGTCGCTGCCAGCGTCAATGTAGTTGTCAGTCACTAAGCAGTCTGTACTGATGTTGATGACGGTGTGGCGTTTGCCTTCTGCTTAGAAGTAGAAGACTGGTGGGCCTCCATACTAGTTGGCTTCTTCGTGGACTGTCTCAATGACAATGGACTTTTCGTTGACTGTTTCTCTAAGGGAGGCACAGGGGACGTTTTTTGATAAAGCGCCTGCATTGAAGGAATGTAGAAGAAGGCTCAGACCATGCCTTTTTTATTGGTCTGTCCTCCAAAGAACGTCCTTTTCAGATTTGTGAGGAGTTTTTGAGGGACTGCGTCCAGGAAACCTACGAGAGGTCTTTTTGAGGGCTTTCTTTGGATGCTCGCTAAAAGATTGAGCATGAGGTGGTATCCCCCTCTGATGCAACCTCCTAGATGAAGAGGATGCCTCATCACTGGCATCACTCTGTATCACTTCCTTCCTGACCGTAAGTTTTTGAAGCCATATAAGAAGGTGCCCCTCACGTTCCCTCAAAGTTTTGTTAGAAAAGGTATAACATACCTCACACTCTTGCCTTATGGTTGGGATACAGGCAATAAATGCAGTCAATGTGAGGGTCATCTGTATGATTTCATCAAACAGGTGGCACAGGCTCTAAAAAGACTTTCTCCCTATCGGACAGGACTATGCCAGAATCAGGCAAATCAATATTAAAGAGGTTACTGCAGTAGTTGATGTTGACTGAAGCAAAGAAATCTTGCCAGAACCACTGAAGTTGAGGAGAGAGCAGAAGAGACTCCCTAGCACAACGTGCAGTAGAAAATCTGAGCTTCTAAGCTTCTCTCAGGAGTGTTCTAAAGGGTGGGAGGTCCGGATTGGTGCAGGATTGACTTTTGTTCTCTTTTACAAAACAAGAGATAAGTTACCAAATGAAATGGGCCTACTCATGGTTTCTGCTATGCAATTCTATTTCGACATACAGGGGACTCCCATCTCGACAACGGGGAATGATTAAGAGTATGTGAATCTATGAAAGTTCCAATACTGGAGTAACTCTGGGTATGCCAGCACCAGTGGAGGGAGCATTGATACAAATGGTGTTGACAATACCTCAGGAAACGCTGGCATTAACTCTGGTTCCAGCGATGAAGTAGCAGGAGGGGGTGAGGTAGCAGGGGGTGAAGGACCAGGAGGAAACGTACCCCCTTGACTACGAGCTCAGTTAAGAGGATGAAGGTGACATCTAACATGATCGACCAACAGGATTCCAGAGGCCAACAGTTCCAGTAGTCTGTCATTCTAGCAGAAACTCAGACCAGAGGCTGAAACGTCAGGTTCTGAATGTCTCCGACTCTACCCAGGGGGAAAGGCAAAACATATGCACTGTATCCAGAATGGCTCCAATGAGCTGGAGAATCTGCAAAGGTGTCAGCTGTAACTTTGACATTTTGATAGGGAAGCCTGACGAGGATTGCTTTGCTCCTATCTAAAGGTGGTCTATGACTGCCTAGGGAAAGCCCACTTTCAACAGCCAGTCGTCGAGGTAGTAGTAAGCTGGAATACCCAATCTTTGAACGTATGCTGCCAGCATCACCATCACTTTCGTGAACATCTGAGGTACTTGAGAGCCAAAAGGGAGCACAGCAAACTAAAAATGTGTCTGGACCACTCTGAGCTGCAGGGAAGGTGTGTGGACTTGCAGTTCCAAAGCCACCATGCAGTCTCCAGTATCCAAAGTAAACAGATCCTAGGCTAGTGTGAGCACCACAAACTTGGAATTTCACTAGAAGGGTTGAGGGCGTGAACATCTAGAAATAGGAAGAAGGCCCCTGTCCTCCTTTGGCACAAGGAAGAAACAGGAGTAACAACCAGTTACTGCATGCATATTCATCAACCCTCACCTTGACCTCTTTAGCCAAACAGGACTGGGCTTTCTGATGCCAAACAGACGTGTTCAACAGCTGTAATTTGAAGGGGGGCGGGGGGAGGAAGAGAGATTGGGGGTAGGAAAACATGGGTAGGCGTAGCCCAGTTGTACAATTTTGAGAACCTATTTGTCAGAAGTAACGCCAAGCCATCACTGGAGGAAATGGCAGATTATGGTGGTGTAGTGATCAGCCCAAACAACTGCCTTGTTATGATAACCTTGGAGGCTTTGGCACTCACTGTGCAGACTAGGGTCGCGATGTAAGTCTAGGGATGATGTTTATCGGTCACCACTGTCAAACGGAAAAAATAGTGAAGGGGTCGTGGACTGATATAAGCACTACTCGAGAGTCTCAAAATAAGACCACTAAGTTGGGTGCACCATGTTGCAGGGATTCTGCTCCTACACAGAACGATGGACAGAGACTCAGGACCTCAGTGAATTGTGGTGGACCAAAAAACTCACCACAGTACCTAGAAACCCTAACCGACTAGCATCAGTGTCACATTAGCAAAGAAACCAATGATTAGACAACCCAGAACATGCAACTTACTATGTTTTATAACATATAGAAGGTCTCTTAGGCTTGTGTGGCGGACCCCATACCTCCAAGATCAGAGGAGTGTATCCCATCAGGATCTGCGAAAGCTCTGTCTCTCTGGAAAAACGGGATTCTTCCAAGTGCCTGAAACAGCGCAATATTAAAGGCGCCAGAACCGCCGTTGGCTGCAGCTGCATGTATGTTCTGTCTAAAACGTGAGCCGATCAGCCCGAACAACAGCTACCTTGTTATGATCACCTTGGAGGCTTTAGCACTCACTGTGCAGACTAGAGTTGCGATGCAAGTGTAGGGATGCCGAAAACCAGCCTTTCTCACGTGAAATAACAAATAGTTTCTTACCTGTCGGTGTAGTTTTGCAGCTTGAAGATCTTTCTGGATTCACTATGCTGTGCATATTCCGCGGTCTTGTGGTTGGGTCCGGATTCGTAGTCTTTTCTTTTTTTGTTGTTGTAGCCCTTGTGGGCGTCGGCGTCACACCTCCTCGGGTGCATTTCCGGTGACGTCGGCATGCTTCCTGCGGAAGCTCCCACTCTTGGGCGCCATCTTCGGATTCTTTTTTCGCGTGTTTCCTTCTTTTCCGAAGCAATGGCAATGTTCTATTCAGGTGAGAATTTCTTTACCGCTTGCCCTTATATTCTCTTACTTCTTCTCCCCCTATTTTTTTTTCTTTTTTCGACCACCTCTTCTCTCTCCAGCCTCATCTTCCTGGCGGAGGTCGGTGGGTTCGCTAGTGAATCCAGAAAGATCTTCAAGCTGCAAAACTACACCGACAGGTAAGAAACTATTCGTTTTGCAGCGTGAATCTTTCTGGATTCACTATGCTGTGCATAGATTTTGTAGCGGTTTCTCATTTCTGTGGCGGCTGGGTGGAAGATGAGCTCTGGTTTCTGAATATATGCTGGAGCACCCTTTGTCCGACTTGTGCTTCTTTGTTCATCTGAACATCCACGCAATAGTGCTTCGTGAATGTGTGCACCGAAGCCCATGTTGCCGCCAGGCATATGTCTTGTATGGGTGTATTGGCCAGGAAGGCTATTGTAGCCCCCTTTTCCCTAGTGGAGTGGGCACGTGCCCCCTCTGCCAGCTCTTCTCCTGCCCTCTTGTGGCAGAGTTGGATTGTTTGCGCGATCCAGCGTGCAATGGTGGTTTAAGTCACTGCCTTGCCCATGTAACTGTTGGCGAACGACACAAAGAACTGTTTCGTTTTCCTGTGTCCTTTTGTCCTTTCAATGTAATGCATGACCGCCCTTCTGGCGTCTAGGATGTGCAGAGCTCGCTCTGCGCTAGTGGTTGGTTTTTGGAAAAAACTCGGTATCTGAATGGACTGGTTCATGTGGAACTTGGACACCACCTTCGGCATGAAGTGTGGGTGGGTCCTCCTCACAACCCTGTCATTGTGTATTTGTAAGTAGGGCTCCTGTAGCGTTGGCGCTTGCAGCTCGCTCACTCTGCGTAAGGACGTTATTGCGACCAGGAAAGCAGTTTTCATAGTTAGCATCTTCAAGGAGGCCTTGTGAAGCGGCTCAAAGGGCTCCTTCATGAGTTCAGTCAGGACCACGTTTAAGTTCCATGCCGGTGGTGGCACACACTTGGGTGGTGCAATCCTTTTCGCTCCTTCCAGGAACCTCTTTACAACTTGTGATGTGAAGAAGCTTCTGCCCATCTCACCCCTTGTGTATGCCACTATAGCCGCCAGGTGAACTCTCAAGGAGGACGAGCTGAGGTTTTTCTCCAGCAAGTGTGCCAGGTACTTCAGTACCGTGGAGTCCTTTTTCATTTTATTGTGCAGTCTTTCCCTCCTGCACCACATCGTGAATCTTTTCCACTTTGCGACATAGCACTTCCGTGTGCTGGGCCTTCGTGCCTCCCGAAGGACCCTGAGGGTGCTCTCTGGCAGTCTCAAATGTGCGAACTCTATGTCCTCAGGAGCCATGCTACTAGGCTCATGCTCTCTGGCTCTGGGTGCAGCACCTCTCCGTTCTGCATGGAGAGCAGGTCTTTTCTTCTGCCGAATCTGTGGGGTGCACACTGTGCCATCTCCATGATCTGCGAGTACCATGTCTGCCTCGCCCACTGTGGCGCGACCAGTATCAGGGTCATGTTGCTCGCTCTGCACTTGCTCAGTACTCTGTATCAGTGGTATCGGGGGAAAAGCGTAAGCAAATGTCCTGGACCAATCTATCCATAGGGCATTCCCAAGGGACGCTTCTTCGTGTTGTCTGGATGCGAAGTTTTGTCATTTCGCATTCTGGCGTGTTGCAAACAGATCCACTGATGGCGTTCCCCACCTGTTGAACAGCCTCCTTGTCTCCTGAGCATTGAGCTCCCACTCGTGGGACGCCGAGGTCTGTCTGCTCAGCCAGTCTGCCTGAATGTTCTCCTTCCCTGGTAGGTGTATGGCTAGCAGGTCTATCTGGAGAGGGATGTTCCACCTCCATATCTCCTGCGCCAGCGTTGAAAGCGTTGTTGACTGTGTTCCACCCCGTTTGTTGATGTAGAACATCGCCGTGGTGTTGTCTGTCTGTAGCAACACCCTTTGCCTGTACAGTCTTGTCTGGAAGGCTTTCAGTGCAAGGAAGATTGTCTTCAACTCGAGGTAATTGATGTGCTTTGTCGCATCTGCTGGCGTCCAAAGACCCCTCACTTTGAGTTCCTCCATGTGAGCGCCCCATCCCTTCAGGGATGCGTCTGTGGTGATGGTCACTGTCGGAGTTGGGGGTGTTAGAGGCTGTCCCCTTGTTAAGTTCTCCATGTTCCACCATGTCATCTCCTTCTGCACTGCGTGCGTCACCACCACAAGATCCTCCCAACTGCCCGCAGCCTGTGACCACTGTTCCTGGAGCCATTCTTGCATGGGTCTCATGTGGAGCCGCACATTCGGCACTAGGTGGATGCACGATGCCATCATCCCCATGATCTTGCTCGCCGTCCTCACTACCCGAGCTTGTCCCTTCCGGTAGAGGCGAGTTTCCTTGACCAGTGCCCTTGCTCTCTTCTCGCTGGGGAGCACTTTGCCCTGTAAGGTGTTGATCTCTGCCCCCAGGAAGATCTTCACTTGCTCCGGCTCCATTGATGATTTCTTCCAATGGACAGAGAACCCCAGGTTTATGAGCGTGCTCGTCACTGTATGTGCATGCTGCTTGCACTTCTGGTACGAGTTTGCTTTCACCAGCCAGTCGTCCAGGTAAGGGTATACGTGTATCCCCTGTCTTCGTAAGTGCGCTGTGACTTCGTGAATACCCTCGGTGCTGATTTCAGTCCGAAGGCCAGCGTTGTGAACTGGTAGTGGCCTCCTCCGATTGTGAACCTGAGCATATGCTTGTGCTTCTCGTTCATCGGTATGTGTAAGTAGGCGTCCTTGAGGTCTATCGTGACCATGAAGTCTCCGACCTGCAATTGCGGCAGCACCTCCAGCAGGGAGGTCATCTTGAACTTTTGTGTCCTTATGAATTTGTTGAGGAACCTTAGGTCTAGGATGGGTCTCATCTTGTCGTCGACCTTTGGTACTAGGAAGTACGTTGAGTATATTCCCTTGTTCCTTTCCCTGAAGGGAACTCTTTCTATGGCCTCTTTTTGTAGAAGTTCTTGCACTTCTTCCTGAAGCCTCGCCAGCTGTTCTCTTGCTGGTGGCTTTCCCCTTGGTTTTCAGTTTGTTGGCTTTCTCTCAAACTCCAAGCAGTATCCGAATTGGATGATGTTTAGGATCCATTTGTCTGATGTTATTTCTCTCCATTCTTGGAGGTAGAACTTTAATCTCCCTCCCACTGGTGTCATGTGGTCGTAGGTGTTCAGATTGTCCTGACCCCTTCGTACGTGGTGCCCCCTGGGATCTTTTCTGTGGTCGGGCACCCGGAGGTCTCTGAAGTCACTTCGAGGTGGGCTGCTGCCCCCCTCTTCTATTCTGGCCACGTCCATTTCTCCCTCGAAAGGACTGACCCCTTGGCTGGTACTGCCAGGACTGCTTCTGGTGACCTTGCTGAGTCTGCGAGTCTGCCTGGTGCGTTTGCTGGAAGGCCTGGTGCGATATACCTGGCTGGTTTCCACCTCTCCCGCCGGGCCTCCGTGCCGGGGTGCCTCTTCTGTTGCCTCTGAACTGCAATGCCCCCATGGACCTTGCCGTCTCGTTATCTTTTTTGAGTTGGCATAGTTTCTCGTCAACTGTTGCTCCGAAAAGCGTTTCGCCGTTGAACGGTGTGTTCAGGATACTGTGTTGTACCTCTGGTTTGAACCCTGAGATCCTGAGCCAGGCGTGTCTCCTTTCCGTGACACCCATCATCATGAGCCTGCTGGCGGTGTCTGCTCCGTCCAGGGCCGTCTTAAGGCAAGAATTTGCAGCGTTTTTCCCTTCTTCGATCAATTTTTCGGCCTTCTGCCTGGCATCCTGGGGTAGGTCCTTCACCAACTGCCCCAGCCCCTCCATGATCTGGTACATGTGCCTGTTTAACAGGGCGTTGGAATTAGCCATGCGCCAGTGGGTCGCGGCATTCCGCTCGATCCTTCTCCCCACCAGATCCATCCTCTTGCTCTCCTTATCCGGAGGTGGGCCCGAGGTAGTGGATACGCTCGCCCTCTTCCTAGCTGTGGCCGTGATAATGGAGTCAGCGGAGACCTCGCCCCGAATGTAGGCCGGGTCCTTTGAGGAGTGTTTGTACTTTTTCTCTGTTCTGGGAGTTACCGCCTTGCATGTTGCGGGCTCTTTGAACGCTTCCTTTCCCTGAGCAAAGACGCTCTCGAGCATTGGAAGGAACTGGCTTCTTGTTTGTGTTGGGAGCAATGTCTCTAGCAGGAAGTCTGCTTTCTGCTTTTCCTCGTCGAGCTTTAGCTGGAATGCAGCTGCGGCAGATTGTATCGCCGAGTTGTATGCCCCGATGTCGTCCGGCGGCGAGGGCCTGGAGGGGTATGAGTCGACCGCCTCTTCCGGGCTCTTGGTGTCGACGTCTAGGTAATCCGCCTTGCGTGGGTCAGAGGTGGCCGACTCGGCGTCCAACCTACTGCCCTCTTCCTCCTCATAGCTGTAATCCTCGTAGGGATTCTCTTCACCTTCCTGGTCGTCGTCGACCATCTCGTCGCCAGGCACATGGTCGTCGACATGTTCTTCTTCCTCTTCGACCAGATCTAGCACGGCGTGCTTGGTCTTGTGTGGAATTTTGAAGGCACTCATCTCATCGAAATCCTTCCTCCGCTGTAAGAGACTTGCCATTTCGGCCTCTAGCCGACGTTTTTTCCTTTCCATCTCGGCCGCGTTTTCGGCTTCGGAACTTTCGGCCCCTCTCTTCGTCGCCTGGTTCGGCGGCGAGATTCTCGGCGTCGACGGCTTGGACGTCGAACTGGCTTTCGGGTCCTTGGACGGTGCCGAGGCTTTAGGGTCTTTCTCCCTCGACGTCGATCGGTCCCTTTCGGCGACGATCTTCGACGCTTTCTGCTGGTCAACAGCTCTCGGCGCCAGGGACTCCTTCTCCGAGGATCCGCTGGGCCTGTTTGTGGTCGCGGACGGCAGATGTCGCTGCGTCGGCGCCTTCGGGCTCTTGGCCTCGTACTTTCGAGACTCAGAGTCTCTCGTGTTCTTGTGGGACGCCGAGTCTCCTACCTTATCAGGTGTCTTCTTGTAATCGGTCTCTACGACCGTGTAGCTGTCGTCTTCGGCGGCAGCGTTGTCCTCTTCCTCCGAGGACACCCCCAGCTCGTACAGCGATGGCGTCGGGGATTTTCCTTCGAGGGTGGCGAGTGCTACCCTCTTGTCTCTTCCTCACACGAAGGGTCTTCTGGGCGAAGACGGAGCAGGCGTTGCAGTCCTCGCTTCTGTGTTCTACCGGCAGGCAAAGGTTGCAAACCGGGTGCTGGTCTTTCTGAGCGTACTTGTGTCTGCAGTTCGGGCAGAACTTGAACGGCGTGTTGTCCATCCTCGTGCGTTCAGGCCTCCCTGACCGCGTTGACGTCGACGATCGTCGAAGTTATCGAGGTTTTCACCTTCTTTTCTCTTCGTCAATGTTCTGCGAAGTCTTCTTTAGTCTTCTTCTTCCAATATCTTCTCCAACTTCCACTCTTTTCAGCACTTTCTCCAAAAATGTCTGGAGCCCAAACGGGAACGATCCAGACCCGACCGCGGAAAAAAGAATCTGAAGATGGCGCCCAAGAGTGGGAGCTTCCGCAGGAAGCATGCCGACGTCACCGGAAATGCACCCGAGGAGGTGTGACGCCGACGCCCACAAGGGCTAAAAAAAACAAAAAAAAAAAAAAAGAAAAGACTACGAATCAGGACCCAACCACAAGACCGCGGAATATGCACAGCATAGTGAATCCAGAAAAATTCACGCTGCAAAATTCAGGCAGCCTAACTTACAACAGCTATATGCAGTGTTGTGTGCAAAAAGCAGCAAAAGGTAAAATGGCGTTTAAACTTCTAAGCCTATGCTAACATAGCAATGTGCGCAACAAGGCCCAGGCCCCACTACAGTGGCCGTGGTTTTGAAGTTGTGGGTGCTGGAGGGGCACAGGACTGAGCTGTCCCTGCGTGCAGTCTTTGATGTTGTGGACATTGATTCTGGAAGCCATGGCACAGTAAAGTAGATAACTTACTCTCTATTTGTGGTAGTGTGGGCGAGCAATAAGGCTATATCATAGAATAGTGTTAAGCATTTATTGTACACACAGGCAAGAAATGATGTCACACACTCAAAGACTGAACTCAGACCAATTGTTTTGTACAAAAATATTATATTTCTTTGTTGTATTTTATTTTTAGACTAAAGTCAGACTTGATGCAGGTATGAAAATGATAGTTACTTTGCCAGTAAGTATCTGTGCTTGGCATGTAGAGCTGTAGATGTACATGCTTTATATACTCCTACCATCTGGTGTTGGGTCCGGATGTTTGCAAATTGTTTTTCTTCAAAGAAGTCTTTCCAGTCACGAGGTAGGGGACTCTTTCTTTCGGTGATAGTGCGCTTGGGCAACAACTCCATTGTTAGATTGTTTTCCCGCAGAGGGTGATAATGGAGTTAGAGTAGTAAAAAGGAGAAGTCCATGAATGCATGTATCCAAGTAAGATGTTACTGCAACAGGGTCTAGGTACCCGGCGAGGCGGGTGGGCGCATATGACTACAGATCCATTGGCCAAGAACAGATGCATTTTTCGTTCGAGGCATGAGCTGTAGATCATATGCTGTGCATAGACTATATGCTTATACCCAACATTACCATCTGCACATTTCTTTTGTGTCTCAAGTTTGAGCACTACAAACCGATATCCATTGAGTTTGTCAGGTACACTTTATTCATACCTGTTTTATTTAATTATTTTTTCATTATTTTCATTTTCTTCAATATCTAAGAAAAACACTGTACATATTTACACACAAATATACAATACAAATCCACATATATATACCAAAATTCAACAATACATAGAGACAACTTCATCAACAGACATCAATTTCTGAGAGGCGTTCTGTAGTAACACCAAGTAACAAACCTACGTCACATTACACTAAATATTTCATCCATTACAAACTAATGTAGGAAAAAAGAAAGAAATTCTCAAAGCAAAATGATTCTGAAAGACCACACATTAATTGATTAGTCTACTGGACTTCTAAGTCAATCGCTTCTAAGTGTGCCGACGCGTTTCAAACCCTATAACATCAATTTTCGGGTTCTCATCAGGGCTCTGTCTTTTCTATTTGTCTGTGAAATATACACAAAAACAACATTGTTTTAGGTCACTACTCTTCCTAATAGTTTCCCATTTGTTTGCTTCTTTACATTAAGGTGTTACCTGTTTTTCCAGCTTATGGCGGTCCACAGGGTCGCTTACTTTAAAAAAAAAATGAAGATCCTTCTACTCTGCTACCTACAATAAAAGTGTGAAACATAATCACTATTTGTAGGGGCAAGTCGCTAAGTAGCCCAAATGCCAAAGCCATTTCCTGGACATACCTGCCTGTGGTGTCCGTCGCACATGCAGGCTTCTTATTGAATGTGCTCACACCTTTTTCTTAGTCACTTTCTGGCAATTCCTTCCTAGAAGTCACAAATTATATTTTGAGTCTCTTGTCTAAATTTGCGTTCCTAACGCGGCTGCGCTGGTTAAATCATACCTGTTTATTCTTGGAACGGGTGCTCAATATTTCTCGTGTAGTTATTCGACCCACTTTTACGATCTTTTTCGACAAATGGCCACTATTTTCACAAACTCCTAGATTGAAACACAGGACGGAGTGTTTATTTCTAGAGAAACTAATCTCTTTTAAAAGAGTTGCATTTCACTCGCACTGAAGAGGGTGCATACCTGGTACTGAGTTCGCGTAGACCTCCCGATCTTCGTGTAGATTAACGCTCGCTTAACCGCATCTTTTACCGGGGGCCATTGTCTTCTCGATATCTCTACAAAGAGGATATTGCTTTTAGAAAAACGGGTCTACTTGCTACGGAGTTTCTAATAAGTTGGGCAATTATAGCAGCAGCAGCTTACCTATTTCTTCAGCTGACCGGGACCCTCTGACTCAGTCTCTGGGTGCGGCGGCCATCTTTTAGGGTCTATCTTATAGTCTCAGATTAGCGGTCATGTGTGGCGGCCATCTTTCAATGTGGTCCGTCTTACATACTTCATACAGGGGGATTGCACCCATACCTTTGATGGGGACAGTCTGCGCTTATAATCGTGATATTTCAGACAGGGCATTGAGGCCACTCAATGCACTGTCGAACTTCAAAATTAGATACGCTTCTTTTTTAGTAGTGTTTTTTCAACATCGGCAGGGCTTTGTTGTTGGTTTATTGTGAACAGTACTGACCACTTGAAATCATTGTCTCCATGCTGTTTGTCCAAAAAATGATCGACCATCGGAGCAGATGATACTTTATTTTTAATACGTGATCGATGTTGGGTAATTCGCGTGTTTACTTGCTGGTTATAGAGTTTTGGACACGGGCACACGATTACATACACGATATTGTGTGTTCGACAATTCGAGAAACCCGCATGTTTCCATTTTACATTCTGAGGTATCTGGGTATACAAGGACGTAACGTCCATTGTTACCATTATTTGAAAATTCTGGCCTAGGGGCAAATATATAGCGGAGGCACATTCTCAAGTTGAAAACCCGGTCTGGTATAGGAAACTACAAGAAGATCCAGTCAAAGAAATACAAGGGACAATTGCTGAAATCATCAGGCCAGGGAGAGAAGAAGGGTTTGTTGGCCTTAAAGAAAGCGAGTTCCTGGTTAAAAAATTCCTGAGTAGACTAATCAATTAATGTGTGGTCTTTCAGAATCATTTTGCTTTGAGAATTTCTTTCTTTTTTCCTACATTAGTTTGTAATGGATGAAATATTTAGTGTAATGTGACGTAGCTTTGTTACTTGGTGTTACTACAGAACACCTCTCAGAAATTGATGCCTGTTGATGAAATTGTCTCTATGTATTGTTGAATTTTGGTATATATATATATATGTGGATTTGTATTGTATATTTGTGTGTAAATATGTACAGTGTTTTTCTTAGATATTGAAGAAAATAAAAATAATGAAAAAATAATGAAATAAAACAGGTATGAATAAAGTGTACCTTACAAACTCAATGGATATTGGTTTGTAGTGCTCAAACTTGACACAAAAGAAATGTGCAGATGGTAATGTTGTGTATAAGCATTTAATAATGGTCCAACCAACTGCATGTCCCAGGACCTAACTCCCCATATAGAAAAAGTGCATAGACTATATAGCAGTTATCTCCCAAATCAGTAGTTAACCTGTATCTGTTGCAGTGGTCTGAAATAGTGTACGTAAAACAGCCAGGCCCACTCTAGCTTGTTGTCTTGCTAACTCCTCTACACAATATGTTTTGTGAATATGTGAGGTGTAGACCATGTTGCAGCTTTGCATATGTCATCTATGGGTATATGTCCTAAGAATGCCATAGAAACCCCAAGTTTGCATGTAGTGTGTGCTCTAGGGGCAACTGTTAACATTTGTTTTGCTTTTGCATAGCATATTTTAAGGCACTTGACTATCCACCTTGCAATACCTGATTTTGATATGGGATTGCCTTTATGTGGTGGAGCAAAAGCAACAAAAAGTTGATTTGTGTTACGGAAAGGTTTTGTCCTTTCTATGTAAGGAAAAAATTATCTCTTCACATCAAATGTGTGTAGGGCACATTCTGCCACTGAATCTGGTTGAGGGAAGAACACAGGAAGTTTGGCATGAATTTGTCCAGTTTCTTAATTACAATCTCCTTCTGTTTCAGATCCAAAGATGGAATATCGATCCAAGGCTCTTTATTTGAAGTACTTTCTTTAAACGTCAGTTTTGGTGTTTCGGGTTCTGAAGTTTTCGGCTCAGAGGATTTAGGTTTGTAGACCGATGGAATGGAAACCAGAAGGTGTTTGGATTTCGACGCCAAAGATTTTGGGTCGGCACTGGGGTGGGGACGAGTAGAATGAGCCAGAAGGCTGTTTATGTTTTGACGCCGAGCTCTAAGGTGGGGCTCTCGAAACCTTTTCACTGTGCCGACCTTGGCCTGAAGACAGAGGAGGGATCGGAGCCTTTTTATGGAGGAGATGGGAGGGGAAGGAAGTCTCTTTACACACAATCCGTTGTCCCGGTGTGAGGTCTTCGGCTTCTAAGTCTGCTTCAGACACGGAGATGTGTTCCTCCTCCATATCAGCTTCCTGCGCTTGTGATTCTTCGTGTTCCGACTCGTCTCTGAGGAGATCTGGAGTGGAGCCACTTTGCTGGTACATTTCGTGACATCGAGTTTGACTGTCACGGAGCATTTTATTCGATTGAAACGGGGATACGCGCCGCAGTCCTTGTCGTGTTCCGGCGATAGACAAAGGTTGCACTCTTTGTGCAAGTCGGTGCACGGAAACTTAGAGCAACACCCTGGACAGAACTTAAATGGAGTCCGTTCCATCGAGTGCTACCGATCCCGGTGCGGGTAGGCCCAACGGCCTTCCTCGAATGTTATGATTGCAAGTTTTCTATTGTAAACAATACCCAGAGAATGGGAAATTCAATAGATAAGCAATACCGCAGAGGATAGTGTATTGCGCGTCGAAGGGGGCCCGAAGAAACGGTGCCAAACTGGAGCTCAACAATTCACATCTGAACCAGATGGTGGAAAAAAAAAAACTAACAATGGAGTCGATGCCTACGCGCACTATCACCGAAAGGGGGAGCTCGAAGAAAACCAAAGTGCAAACATCCGGACCCAACACTAGATGGTGATCTATGCACAGCATATGATCTACAGCTCATACGCCTCGAACATGAAGTTATCTGTTTAAAGGTAAGTACTTGATTGTGGGAGTTGGGTTTCTGGGGTTAGAACTAGGGTTCCCCTAGGGTCAAAGATGCACTCAAAGAGCACCCTCGGCGGCAGGATGCAGAGTGCTGATGCCCAATGTTATCCAAAGAGGGTCCCTTCTGGTTGGTGTCTGCTCACGGGCAGGTCACTTGGATGTGGGAGCAAAGCTCCTGGGTTTAGCTTATGGCAAGGGGGATCAAAGTTAGCACACAAAGTGCATGCACAGCGGTGGTCGGGTGCTGAATCTATGTTGGAAGTCCTTCTGGTTTTAATGGGAAAGCTCCGGTCAGAACAAATATGGCAGGCTCGAGCATGAAGGTCTTCTGGAAGCTCCAATCTTGGTTTCCCCACTGATACTCCCACCCAGTGTAGGGGTCAGAACTGGTGGGGCCAGTTGCTGGGAGCGGTAAATTGCTGGGTCAGCTCACAAAGGCGGCTAAGCCTTTGAAGCTTCCCCTTTGTGGATACTGCCCATCCTAGGGGAGTAGGCTCGGCACCTCTGCCCAGGATTTATTTATTTTATGCGATTTTATATAGCGCGAACTTTACCCGAAGGTGTCAGAGCGCTTTACATAAGAACCAGTTGAAAAACATAAGGACTTGTTATGTTATGTTATGTTAATAACATTTATTAGGCGCAACAGCTGCCCCAGCGAAGGGGCGTCCTGGCGCTTAGGATTACATGTGTTACAAAGAGGAAACAAACAGAAAAAATTGCAAATGTACAAGATGTAAAGTCACACAAGGAGGAGATACAAATGGATATACTCTAAGAGTCACATAGGAATGGTAGATAGTACAAAGGTCTACTGCATATGCTAGTGATTAGAGTTATCTCTATACACATAGGGAAGGGACACACATGGATATATTCTAAGAGTCACATAGGAATGTTAGAGAGCACAGCGGGCTACTGCATATTCTAGTGATTAGAGTTATCTCTATACATGGGGCGGGGATATGACTGGATATACTCGAAGAGTCACATAGGAATGGTAGATAGTACAAAGATCTACTGCATATGCTAGTGATTAGAGTTATCTCTATATACATACGGAAGGGATACACATGGATATACTCTAAGAGTAACATAGGAATGGTAGAGGGCACAGCGGACTACTGCATATACTAATGGTTAGAGTTATCTCTATATAAATAGGGAAGGGATACACATGGACATACTCTAAGAGTCACATAGGAATGGTAGAGTGCACAACGGTCTACTGTATATACTTGTGATAAGAGTTATCTCTATATACAGAAAAGCAGAGTTCCATTAAGTGGGGTTGGTGGGGGAATGCAGTCGGAGGGGGGATGTAGTCACAGAACCAGGGGAGGGACAGAGAAGGGCAGGAATGTGAGACAAACGAGAGAGGGAAGCAGATAGTAACGATTAAGACAGCTAGGAGTGTGTCAGAGGCAACAGGAGACAATAGAAAGGTCTCTAGGACAGAGAGGGGAGAGGTCAGAGGTCGCTAAAATGGCAGAAAAGAAAGGTAGAAGAATAAGCGAGTCATAAAAAGAAAAGAAAATGGCAGGGAGTGAAGAGGTCCAAGTCCGAAAGTCCAGGAGGAGTGCTGCCACAGCCAGCAAGTCCGGGGGGAGAAAGGCAGTCCGCAGCAAAGTCACAGCCACATCGTCCATGAGGAGCTGGGGCAGAGGAGTTTGATCCGGAGACCAGGGGTCGGGGAAGAAAGACCACGGGCGCCAAGACAGCGGTTCGCAGAACGGGAGGCAGTCCCGGGAGAAGGGGAGAACACGCCACAAAGCTGTCCCACATCATCTGGGGCCAAATGGAAGAGCCTCAGCAACGCCGACGCTGGATGGGCACAGGGGGAGGCACAGGATGAGGGCACAGTAGGAGAGCTCAGCAGGCTATGCTTTGGCAGCAGCCGATCACAAGCTTGAAAGTCTGCCCGAGGAGTCATTTGCTTTGTTTCAGGACCTGGAGAGGAACAATTGTTACTTACCTGTAAACAGGTGGTTCTCCAGTATTGGTGTCTTTCATAGATTCACATGCTTGAATATTCCCCGCCGTCGTAGTGGGAGTCCCACGGTAAATAAAATAGCAACAACATACCAATAACATATGTATGTAAATACATAACACATGAAATAATAGTAAATACATAATAAAGACTCAAAAACAATTCCTACAAAGGAATACATGAGAGAAAAAACATTTGTAATTGTAAAAAAAATGTAAATTGATACATGTATAGCGCACTACTCACCCGCAAGGGTCTCAAGGCGCTTGTACGAATACCGCTGTGGAACCCATCCTGGCTTTCCCTGTGAGGCGTCCACTCCTGGGCACCCCCAAGGTGGAGGCCAGGCATCCTTAGCGTTGTGGGGGCCGTTGTGGAGATTAAGCAAGCTATTGCCCAGAGTTGCAGAGTGGGACTTCATGATTGGAATAGGCACCCAGGCGAGAATTATCGAGTCAGTGGAATTTTTGAGCCCAAGACCCGCCGAGGCGGGGAATTGAACCTCTAACCATTGAGCCACAAACTACAGCTAATCAGGCGCCAGCACCCTTCCAGAATGTTCTCCTCAGAGCTCAGACCCTCAGATTTTCGTAGCACAGGAGTGACAAAAGTCGATGAGGAGAAACGAGCCTCTGAGGGGAGGAGGGTGGGTCGCATGTGAATCTATGAAAGACGCTGATACTGGAGAACCACCTCTCTACAGGTAAGTAACAATTGTTCTTCCCCAGTATTAGGGTGTCTTTCATAGATACACATGCTTGAATAGAATAGAGAGCAGTAACATCCGAAGAGGTCTGATTACTATGCAACAGCATGGAGAAAACCAAAGAGACAGTAATAATACATGTAAGTACTGATAGCAATCATATAAAACCATAGTGGCGGAGGGAAGACAGAGGCTCACCTTAGTAAAAAAGATGACAAAGTACTGTCTGTCCCCCTGCTGTATCCCCCTCGTTGATGGCATTGAGCAGTAGTGCTTCGTGAACATGTGCTGGTTGGACCACGTGCTTCTCGGCAGATCTGATGAAGCGGCACACCAGCAAACAGGGCGGTAGAGGTTGACATCGCCCTGGTGGAATGAGCCCTCACTGAAGAGTGTAGAGGCTTGCCGGCATGCTGATGGCAGAAGACAATGGCTGAAGAAATCCAACGTGCAATAGTTGGCTTGGTAACAGGGCGCCCTTTACGCATGCGTCCGTATGCAATGAACAGTTGATCGGACCTGCGAAAAGGGGCAGTCCTGCTGATGTAAAATTTAAGGCATCGTTTGATGTCCAAAGAGTGCAACCGTTGCTCTGCCGGAGATTGAGGATCGGCAAAGAAAGTCTTTAAGAAAACAGGCTCATTTAGATGGAAATCCGTAGGCACCTTCAGCAGGAAAGTTGGGTGGAATTGGGGAAAAGGAGGTTTAACAGTAAGAGCATGAAGATCACTCACGCGACAAGATGTCAGAGCAAGGAGAAGTCCTGTTCGTTGAGGGAGCCTTTGCCTGGAAAAGGCCCTCCTTAATTTCGCTTGAGATGGGGAGATTCATAAACTCTCGATGCTCAGAAGCCATGCTGTCAGGTGTAATGACTGTGGATCTGGGTGCCAAACTTGTCCTTCGGACATTGTGAGGAGATCTGGAATAACCCTCAAAGGAAGAGGAGCAGCTAGCGACAACAGATGGAGTACCAGAACTGTCTCGGCCAAGCAGGGGCTATCAAGATCATCCTGCATGGTTCCACCTTGATCTTCCTGATGAGCCGCGGGATCAGAGGGATGGGGGGAAAGGCGTAGACAAATGTCCTTGACCAGGCTATCGAAAGCGCATTCTCCAGTGACCCTCGATGGTGAAATCTGCTTGTGTAAGACCGGCATTTCTTGTTGGTCGGTGTGGCAAAGAGATCCACCTCCGGTCTGCCCTACTGGCTGAAGACCTCTTCCGGAACTCGCTGGTTCAATTCCCACTCGAGGCTGACTGAGGATGACCTGCTCAGTCTGTCGGCGTTCTCGTTTAGAACTCCTGGCAAGTGTTCCGCCTTTAGCAATATTCCCTGAAGGATCGTCCATTCCCAGATCGGTTGAGCTTCCTACGACAATGGACGAGATCTGGTTCCTCCTTTCTTGTTCACGTAGTGCATGGCCGTGGTGTTGTCCGTCCTGATAAGCACTTGCGGACCTCCCAAGCGGGGAAGAAAGGCTTGCAGAGCCAGTCTTATTGCCCTTAGCTCCAAAAGGTTGATGTGGAGTCGTTGTTCCGGAGGAGACCAAGGACTGCTGACATGCAAGTCTTGCATCACTGCTCCCCAACCCTCCAATGACGCGTCCGTTGTTACTACTTGAGGAGACGGATCGTTTACGAAGGATAGACCTTGGGACAAGTTGTTTTGATCTGCCCACCATAAGGCCGCTTCCCTCATCATTGGAGTGACGGTCACCTTGTCCTCGAATGATCCGTGAACCTGCTTCCATTGGTTGTCTAGTTGCTCCTGTAGAGAACGCATTCTCAGTCTGCAGTGAGGAATCAGGGGCATACATGATAAAATTACCCCCAGCAGAGATTTGTAGCGGCGTACTGAAAGACACCTTCTTTCTTGTAAGTCCCGAGCCAAGGTCTGTAGTTTCTCCCTCCTTTCCAGAGTAGGGAAGGCTTTCAAAAGCTTTGAATCCAGGATGGCTCCCAGGAAACTAGCCTTTCTGGACGGGACCAGGGATGACTTTTCTTTGTTTAGAGTAAGTCTCAGATTCTGAAACAAATTTGTACAAGCCTGAACAGCGTCCAGCGCTGCTTCCCTGGGCGGGACCTTCAGCAACCAGTCGTCCAGGCAGGGGAAGACCTGAAAATGGTTTCTTCGCAGAAATGCTGCTACTGGCGCCAGCACCTTTGTAAAAATCCTCGGGGCTGAGCGAAGTAAAAAGGGTAAAACCCTGAATTGAAAGTAGCTCTCTGCTACTGTGAATCGTAGAAACCTTCTGTGTGCTCGGTGAATCGGGACATGGAAGTATGCGTCCTCGAGATTGAGCGTGGCCATGAAATCCCCTGGGCTGATGAGCCTCAAGATGTCTTGGGGAGAGACCATCCGGAAGGACAGGGAGATGAGATAGGTGTTGAGCTCCCTGAGATCTAAAAAGGGGCGCAATTTCTCCAGCGTTTTCCTTACCAGGATGAACCTGGAATAGAATCCTTGTCCCTTTTGTTTGGCGGGGACCGGCTCTATCGCTCCCTTCCGGAGCATCTTTTGGACTTCGAGCTGCAGGAGACGCAGGTGTTTCGATGGAATGGCTGCCGGGGGCTTGGGTGGAGGGACTTGCGTAAATTCCAAGGTATGTCTTTTACGAATAATGTTGAGCACCCAACGGTCCGATATTATCCTGGACCAGTTCTGAAGGTATTTGGTTACCCTGCCTCCAACTGATGATTTCTTGGAGGATGGTCCAGTAGGAAGAGCCAGGAGGCCGCTATTGGTGCTTGGACGAATCCTGTCCTCACCCAGCCTGTTTCCCCTTATTGTAAGGCTTGGAGTAGTTAGAAGATTGGCCTTGTCTCTGTTGATAAGGCTGACGGTATTGCTGGGAACCTGAGCCCGTGGATGAATAGCGCTGTTGTTGATAGGACCCCCTGTAGTTATTACCTCTGGAACCCTTAAAAGGAGACTTGCGGTATTGAAGGGTACCCAAGGATCTGGCAGTTTCCGTATCCTTTTTGATTTCCTGAAGTGTCATCGATCAGTTTTCCAAATAATGGCTCCCCATCAAAGGGAAGATCCAGGACTTTGTTTTAAATCTCTGGTCGCAACCAAGTAGCCTTCAGCCACCCCTGGGGATGGAGGACTGCCGCCTCAGCCAAGAAACGAAATGCTGTCGTTGCAATGTCCATGGCACAGTCAATGATCTCCATTGACGTCGCTTCTCCCTCCTGCAAGATCTTTTTCGCCTCTGATGTTGACTCTGGAGGTAGCTTGTCTAGGAACGGAGCAACATCACACCATAGTTGGCGGTCGTATCTACCCAAGATCGCCAGGGCATTGGCAGCTCCCACTAGAAGACTCGCCATCGACGAGAATATTTTCCCAGTATTATTCAATCTCCGCCCTTCCTTGTCCTGAGGAGTTGTTAAGGGAGCAGAGGGGTTACGGGATTTCCTCTGCGCTGCCTGTGAAATAACTGAGTCTGGTTTGGGATGGCCCGTTAAGGCCGCTGGTCCATCGTCAGGTGCTCTATATTTCGTATCCAGACGCGGTAGCACAGGGACCACCGTCGCTGGGTTCTTCATAGCCTTCAGGCCTTCCTTCCACAGATGATCTACAATAGGAATGGACCTTGTTGTCTTTCTGTAGGGTTCCTTGAAGTCTTACAAGAAACAATCCGTAGCCACCGCAGGCATGGCCAATTTGAACCTGCCAGCTGCTCTTTCCATCAGCTGATGGAAACCTCCTATGTTCGTTGGCAGGGAATCTACTGGATCCGGAACTGGAGATTAAGGATCCGGAATGATGTATTTATCCCATTCAGTTGTATGTACAGAGTCACGATCCGAATGTTGATCCTCATCCGAGGCATCATCATGGCCATCTGCCGGCCAGGAAGGATCCTGTGGAAAAGATAGCCGAGGGGATACCTGAGCAGGTAATCCAGGAATAGCCGTTGAGGCAGAAACCAAGGCAGGCGCTGCCGGAACCAGAATTGGCCTAATCGCCTTAGGATTTGTAGTACTGCAGCATCTTATGCAGGTCCTGAAGGAAAGAAGATGGTACTGTAACCATATCCTGCCCAGAATAATGTTGTGACTGGGCCGCCTGATGATGTCCACCATCCTCCTGGTCATATCCCCCTTCAGTCTGTCTCTTGACATTTGACCAAAGTTGAGGGACTATTGGCATAGCTATACGAGTCCTGGTCATCCTCATCCGACTCCCCTTCCTCAAAGAGCAAAGCTAGTGGCAAGGGGGTCACTCTCCTAGGAGATGTCATCTCCTGCGTAATTCTTGTAACTGAAATCGTAATTCTCTTTTCAGAGGACAATACCGTCGACAGTTGTACACACGTCGACGAGATTGGTGTCGTCGACGATGAACCTGACGATCCAGCTGTCGTCATCGTTATAGTCGCCGTCGTCGATGCTCTCGTCGACGACAGTAGTCGTCGGGGTCATCATGGTCGTCGGCGACACTAACTAGTAGTCGATGCTGTGGTACTAGTTGACGCCTTCGTCGAAGCCTTAGTCGTCGACGCCTTAGTCGACGACACAGTCGTCAGCAAACCTCCCGTCGACACTGATGAACCTGCCGTCGACGCTTCCTTCTTAGACGACGATCCCTTCGTCGACGAATCAAAACCAATTTTACTTTTGTCTTTAATTTCTTTGTCGACGGAAACTCCGCCGACGTCTTCGAGGACTTAGAACTCCTCTCAGAAGACTGAGAAGAGGGTTTCTTGAAGGCTGAGTCAGTCTTCTCACCCTTGGAAGGCGTAGCTGGTCCTACCCTCTCCTTTTCACCTCGCTGAGGAGATTTGCTGGGACCCTGGCTCTCAGACTCAGTGGGGGTCTTTTTTGAGGCCTTAGAAGGACGCTCCACAGAAGGAGAAGGGGAACCCCTACCCCTCTTCACTGACCTTCTTGAGGAAGATGCCAATGCCGTATCCTCAATGTCACTAGAGACAGTATCCTTCCTGGATTTAAACTTCTGGAGCCATGTCAAAAGCCTAGCCTCACGGTCCCGGAGGGTCCTGGTTGAAAAGGTGCAACAGATTTTACAGTCCGCAGCCTTGTGGTTAGGATAGAGGCAATAGATGCAGTCCTTATGCTTATCCTCCACAAAAAGCCTTTTCATGCCACAGGTCGAACATGGCTTGAAAAGAGCCTTCTTGTCAGACATCCTGGAAAGCAGCTAATAATTCTGAAGTGAATCTGAAAAGAATCTGAAGAAAAACCTTGAAGAAACTCTTTGAAGAGTAGAAGTTGAGCAGAGCTCAAAGGAGACTCCGTAAGTACAACGTGCGGTAGAAAATCTGAGGCTCTGAGGTTCCTTCAGGAGGGTTCTAAGGGGTGAGGCACTTCTGATTGGCTGATGCCTAAGTTTGGTCTCTTTTACAAAAAGAGGGTGATATGCTACAAAAGGGAATGAGGCCTAGGCCTTTTTCTTTCTCTTTTGTACCTACTGCTATGGTATTTTTTTTACCAAGACTCCCATTCCGACGACGGGGAATGATACAAAAGCATGGGAATCTATGAAAGTTCCAATACTGCGGCAAGAGGAATTGGCAGATAGATGCATCTATCAGAAGTGCTGGTTTCTTTTCTGCAAGCCTTTTTACTACATGCCATGTTATCTTCCAGTGCCAATGACTTTTTTTTTGCTACTTGAATAAAAAAATCTAGCGGTGGCAGTGAAAAATAGCATCAGTACAATTAAGGTTTGGAGCACTGTTGTCTTACAGTTTGCACATTAGAGTGCCCATCTAAGGTCCAACCCCAAAGAATATTTACCAAATGCTTTTCTGATCCATAACACCAGATGGAAGAATAATACACAACATCCGAATCTGTATTACACTGATGGTGCATAATGCTCTAAACCTACATTTGGGATAAAGGCAAGATAGCAGGATTGCTTGCATATTCAGTTTTCATGCTCTATAGTTGGTAGACCTATTTTCTGCGTTATGGTATAATCTTCTATCACCTCCTGATATAAACCTCAACTCCTCTATGCATTCTGTGTGGCAAGATCCCAAACATATTGCTTATACAATATGGTTTCCTGGAAAGACATGGTTAAAGACCGAACCAGCTGTGGATGCTTCCCAGTAAATACTCACTGCCCTGGGCCCCAAAAAAATTATCAGTACTTAGTTCTATTAAAAATAAAATATCTTTACGAGAGGCACTTTTTTCTATAATGTAAATGCACTTACTCTGGTAGACTGTATGTAGAAGAGATACTGAGTGTTAACGAATACTAATGAACATTCCATGATTGAATTCCAACCTTCCTGGGGGTCACCCGTGAATGAGTGATATTGTGAATTAACAAAGTTTTGTGGCATACAATACAAGGTCTAGGACCTTACCTGCTCCCTCGTCTCTGAGGGGGCATGCTGGATGTGGACACCCACCTCGCCCGTTCTATTTCTTCACACCTCGCATGGAGGGCAGAAAATGCAGCATCAGACAGATCTTCAATCTGGAAAAAAAATAGGATATTCTCCTCACTTCAAGCTCAGAACAGCACAGGTGTCAAAAGCGCCAGGATGCCCGTAGGGTTGCAGAGCGCTTTATAAATACCATAAATAAATAAAATAAATAAGTAAAGGTGTTTCAAATCCTTGTCAATGTCAACCCAGCTGAAGATTCCTGAAAATCTTCTAAAATTACCAAGGACTGCCTTGTAAAGGATCTTATTGATACATCTGCAATAAGCAATAGTTACTTTCCTTTAATCCTAGTTCTATTTCAGGGGACCAACCCATTGAAATCATATACACAGAACTGTCCCACCAACTTGCAGGATTCAGGAGCACTTTTGCAAAATAGAAAAAAAATGTTTTCACTTAGTTAGAAAAGCCATTTCTTCTCATTTAAAGTAAAATAACTTAGTAGCCCATATAAAGATTCTACGGACCAAACCAGTTTTATTTTTTAATCCAATACTCTATTTGAAAGTTCGAAAAGTCACAATGGAAACCAGGCAAAAAAACTAAAAGACTTAACACAACCAAACAATTGTACAGGAAATGAGGGACAATGATAGGGCAATGTTCCCATCAATGCTAAGGATTCAATCCCAAAGCATCCCATCATGCTGTCTCAGTGGTAATTGCTCCACTTTTTTTTTTAAACAGGGATACAAACTACTGCAGCCAACAGCTTCCTTTATTCCTTCCACTGGGAAGGAGGGTGGGTTATTTCTGATTTCAATGAAACACCCAGTAATAATCCTAAGCATTGAACATTGTAGCAAGCCGATCCCTATTAAATGCTGCAGAAGGGGAAAAATAAAAATAATGGATTACACAAAGATCCAATGAGGCTAGTCAAACTTTGCATCCGATCTACAGTCAAATCTACCCAAATCTCTCTTTCACAAAGACTGCCCTCAACTCAAACAGTATGGAGTTGAGTTTCTGCCGGAGACTGGAGTCCTCTGATCTCGACTTCTCCCAGATGATATTTTCAACGAAGCAGCGATCCATCTCCACGGTCATCACTGTGTGGGAGTAAGGAGAGGGGTCTGCCGCTGGCTCAATCGCAGTCAGATACATTCCCCCTGCTGCTACATAGGTAGAATATTTAGCCTTAGTGGGGTGAGTTTTCAGTTCACCAACCTAAGTTATTGTTTATTCATAGTACCATAAAATGCATGAGACACCTCATCTCAGACTGTACATACTTTCACTGGACACTTATCTAGATTCAGACTCCTGAGTGGCTACTCAAAGGCTTCTTTCAGGAATCTTTGATTACTAGCACTGTAGTACTACTGTTTTCAGCAATTATTCACACAGTATCCTCCATTTTTCTCAAAAATAACCTGACTGTCACCTCTGGGGATATGATGAGGTGCAGGATATATTGTGAGGTTCTTAAAGGCACAGTGCCTGTTTACTCTCCTATGCTTTGCATTGCAGTCTATTGGCTATTAATGTTGCATTCTTTCATTTAAATAAAGGTTTGTTAAAGATTTTCTATGGCCACTTTTCTATCAATGACAAATTTTTATTGAATTGACTTTTTAAAAAAAATTAAATGTGCTCATTTTTGGCCTTCCTTTTCGATGAAAACACCGACGCGCACACAGTGTATTGTTGAATAAAGTTAGATACACATACATGTATAATTTTAAGTGCACTCCGGGATCACCACGTGTTAGCAGGACAATTAAGTGAATATGATAATTGAGGAGGATCCCCTGAAAGAGAGTACCAGTTGCAGAATTAACTTTCATTTTGGATGCGCAATAGGTCAACTGCAGCGCCCCTCGGGTTTCTGGCTATGATGCACTTCTAGATCAACTGCGCTTCTTGGGACAGTATTCTGGCTTGTGCTTGCTCAAGCTGTGCATAGTCCTTATAATGCCAGTTTGAACAATAAGGGACATGGTAAACAAGACCTAGCAGAACTGCTTCTTGACAGGAGCAAAAACAACAATTGATGGACAGAATGCAGAACAACGTCATACATTCACCCCAGTACAGAGATCTGGGCCCAAATCCATTGTTTTTTTGCACTCCATACCACCCATGTTCAGACAGCCATATGCAAATAAGCCTTGACCCTGTGCCTCATGGGAACAGTCCAGCCCGAACTGATAAGCCATGTCTTTCCTGGACCAGAATCAAGCATCCTAGGAACGGTTTCTGGCTATCAGCCGTCTTCAGCCAGGATAGCTTGACTCCAGTGGTGTGGAGAGCATGGGACTCACGTCTGAGCATACCCATCCCACTCGGGGTGACAAATGTAAAAACAACAATTGATGGACAGAATGCCGAACAATGTCATACATTCACCCCAGTACAGAGATCTGGGCCTAAATCCATCGTTTGTTTGCACTCCACACCACCCCAGTTCAGACATGGCCATATGCAAATCAGTCTGACCCTGTGCCTCATGGGAACAGTCCAGCCCGAACTGCTAAGCCATGTCTTTCCTGATCTGGATTTAACCCAGATCAGTTGACTGGGGGTGAGTGTTTGTATTGTCAACGCACTGTCCATCACCACCTTTGGTTTTTCTTTGTTCGCCCTAAGTTGGCAGGGTATGCTCAGACGTGAGTCCCTTGCTCACTTTGCCACTGGAGTCAAGCAAGCCCGGTTGAAGACGGCTGTAATGCCAGAAACCTGTCCTGGGAAGCTTGATTCCGGTCCAGGGAAGACATGGCTTGGCAGTTCGGGCTGGACTGTTCCCATGAGGCACAGGGTCAGACCGATTTGCATATGGCCATGTCTGAACTGGGGTGGCGGAGTGAGCTAAAGAACGGTGATGGATTAAACCCAGATCATTTGACTGGGGGTGAGTGTATTGTCAACGCTCCGTCCACCACCACCTTTGGTTTTTCTTCTTGACAGGAAGCAGCAATTAAGTTTTTCTAAATACGCCAAATGCAAAATCTTTCATTCACTGGAACAAACAATGCTCTTGAGAATGGACTTTGCGCTACTTTTAGAAGGCCCATAAGCTCTCGTTAGGGATGTTCAATATCCTATAGGATACAGATTTAGTCTTTAAGGCAGAATGAATTAACTTTGGAGCTTTAATGTGATAGGAACCTTCCTGGTAGGACCATGTCCCTTGAATCTACAGAAATTTCATATGTGCACTTCAATCAGCCAGAAAAGCTTTGCTTACTATTAAAGGAGTTGCATATTCTGATGAAGTATATATATGTTACCAAGATGATCAATGGCAGGACCATCAATAAAGAGACTGGGCATGAAAAGAGACAGGGAGAGTCTCTCCACACATCTGTCTATGTATTTGCACTATTAATCTTCTAGGCACTACTGCAATAGTCTCAGATAAAGAGGGGCATGTGCAATCCAGAATTTGCATGATGCCATTGAACCCAGAAATCTGTCTTGCCATTAGGTGGACTGTTTTCAGAAGACTGCGACAGTTCTGAAGGATAGAAAAGAGCCTTTCCACCGAAGGATACACTTTTGCATTTAGGGTGTCCAACGCCGATTGCAGATTTTGCATAGACTACATGCTATAGCCCATCAACTGGAAATGCTAAAGATAATCTTGTGATACTGAGGCTGCAGCATCCTGATATAGCTATATGAAGATTTTCATCATCTGGCAAAATGCCATTGTCAAGCTCTTTTATCAAGAAAAACAAAAGGAGAAAAAAAGGTAATTATCCGGACGATTGGCAAACTTTACTCTGGTAATGTTAGTCTCCTACAATGACGCAAGAAGTCAATGCTAGTCTGCTGCTAGACTTGTACCAGTAACTTCTGCCATGCCCATATTGGCCTTTTCCTCTGGACTTACACCTCTGCTGTTAATATTGCAGTCTTTACTGCAGTTGTTGCATCTGAGATAACGGAGGTTCTAGGAGCCTCTAATGAAAAGAGCAGCAGATTTAGGATTTGTAGGCTTACTCAGTTCTTTATTACCCTCTGAATGAGAGAGTTATTAAGCACAAGAGCTACCTAGTTGGTGTCTGTGCAGAAAGAGACAGCAGGTGGGCCGAAAAATATGATCAGGGTTGGGAAAAGCTCCTAGAAGTTGTTTTGCCCTAGGTATTTGGAAAAGGTATTACAGAACTCGGGCAAAATAAAGAAAAGAAATCACACCCCACTAACCATCAGTTAGACCCCATTCAGTTTGGTTTTAGAGCAGATCACAGCACAAAAAAAGCCCTAATCAAAACTACAGAAGAAATAAGAACCGCATTGGACAATGGGGGTTCAGCTGCTCTTATTTTGCTGGACTTATCTGCTGCATTCGGTACAGTGGACCATAAGCTGCTGGTCCACCGCTTGAATGCCATTGGAGTCGATAAGGCCCTTTCCCTTCTCTCGTCCTTCCTCTCAGAGAGGACAAACTGACTGACTGTGATGCTCTTCCTTGAGCCCAAACCTGTTTAACATTTATGTCTCAGAACTAGCATTCCTTATCAAAAGCTTCAACCTGAACCACACCTCCTATGCGGATGACACCCAGTTAGTAGATGATAAAGATTATTCAGGTCCATCATGACTGCATATGTATCTTTGGTTCATGGATGAGTGAGCATTGTTTAAAACTTAGCTCTGGCAAAACAGAGGTAATCCTGTTCGGAAACCTCCATGTATGGACCCCAGATTGGTGGCCTGAAATTCTAGGTCCGCCACCTTTACCTGTGACAAAAGCCAAAAACCTGGGCTTCATTCTTGATGAGCTTAAATTTGGAGCACAAGTATCTAAGGTAGTTTCATCCTCCTTTCATACCCTTAGGATATGGGAAACCCTCCCTTTCATTCCCTGTAAGACCAGGAAAATCGTGATTACAGTATTAGTCCTCTCAAAATTCGACCACTGCAATTGACTGTAAATGAATATACAGGGAAAACTGATTAGAAAGCTCAAATTGGTCCAAAATGCAGCAGCCAGTTTGATTTTGAATCTCCCAAAATGTCATTGGATCATCTCAAGAATTTGAGAGCTTCACTGGCTCCCAGTTCCCAAGCAAATTAAATTCCAGGCATTTTGTGTGGCTTGCAAGGCCCTGTATCAAGCAAGTCCTGAATGCTTATTGGACCTTAAGTGGTACACTCCTAACCGATGTCTGCTTTCGGCTACAGACAGAACTATCGCCACTGCCAGATTCAAGAAAGTGAACTGAGGAGGAAGGAGTTTTGTCACCAGCAATGCCTGGAACACTACCTCCACATCAAAGAGTCATTTCCCCCTTCTCTCAAACAGGAAGGAGATTAAGGTGCCAGTTCAACAACTAATGGCTCCAATATGAGCATGCTAACGCTCAGCAAGCGCCAAGACACCCACAGGTATACATGATATATACATTTTTTTTTAACATAATGTAAAATGTTGACCGATTCGTTAGTGTCGGTTAATAAACATTGTAATCAATGAGACCCAGAGCTGCAAATTAGATTGAAGTAAATGCAATGGCACCCCATCAGGATGAGGAGCGCAGGTATAAGTGTCATGTACATATTAGAGAGTTGGACTAAAGGTTGAGCCTTGAGGGACTCCAAAGCTTAGCATCTTGGCACTAATCGTAAACCGCTTCAGAAACCTTGATTGGGATCTATTACTCCAAACAATGAAAGCCATCTTAGTGCTGAGCTTTTCAGAGAGTGAGTTAAGCAAAATGGTATCAAAAGGCAGAAGTTGGATCTAATAAAATCCCAACGATGGCTGTCTAACCTCATGTGAATGTCATTAATGACAACTAGCACAGCTGCCTTGGTGCTGTCTAACTGTCTGATCACAGTTTGAAAAATGTACAAAAAAGGCTTTTGAACTGAATGCAGGAAGATAGCTGGGTATTCATCCCTTTTTCAATCATCTGGCCTAGAAATGGTAGGAGAGACACCTTGGCATCATCTGTAGGCTTTTTAGTAGGAAACTACCAGTGCTTCCTTCCATGTCTGCAGAAGTTATTGATATAAGGGAGTAACTGCACAATTGCATAAAGTGAAGGGCTACTAGCTCTCTTACCAAATGAAACATCCATGCAGGATAAGGGTCAAACAATGGAGCCAAATTGAATCATGCCCATGTAAGGGATAACCTCTTCTAAACTCAAAGCTGGGAAGGCTAGTGTGCAAGCCTTGGGAAGGCTTATCAAGATTTCACCATCTTACTGTGGGCTTAGCTGCCACCGAAGGTGATGGGGAGCCACATTTCATCAAACAGTCATGAATATTATATATTTTCGCCTTTAAAGAGGGTGAAAATGGACTAATGAAAACTTAGGCAGCAGCACATGATGGTTTAAACCTTGAACCCTTCTCATGAGTGGTTATCGGTGAACTGGATGGTTTGCAGACTTACAGGAGGCCTTCTACAGCTTCAGTTCAGCGAGATACAGCTGTTTTGCCTAAAATCAATAGTCCTCCTGTCAGCTCCGTTATAGTACTTTGCAGTCACATTTAGAAACAGTCAATTCTGGAGAGTAAAATGGCACAGAAATAATTCTCTTAGGAAATGTAGGTTTCCTATGCACTAATGAGTCTAAAGTCATGATAACTGCATGACCAAATTGCAGAACTGTGGACTTTATATCCTCTGGTGAGCCTTCACGATAGATGTCTTTAGGCTGTCTCCATTCAACCAAGAGCAAGAGATTAATGTTTTATCCTTACCATGGGTCTGAAGGTTAAAGAGCTTAATGGGTACACTTCGACCGTCTCAAACTCCAGCCAAAGGTTAAAATCACCTAGTAATATAAATGTACTGTATTTATAGAAATAAAGCGACCCCCATATCAGCTAGATCATTGTAAAACAAAAACAAAATCACAAAAAAAAAAAAAATCACAGCAGATGAGGCAGTTTAAGAACCCCATAACAGAGAGAGGCGGTCACCTTTAGACGGAAATTGAGCATTGCAGCTCTCGTTTACACAAGGCCCTCAGTCATGCTTAGCTTCACAAAAGCTCTGGAAATAAATCGTTTCGCCCTACTCGTTTTCCCCTCAATATCTTTCTTAATAATCATGATAAAAATGTTTCCAGCTGAGTCGTTATGCGCACCAATTCTCCATGTGCATGGGAGCCAAAGTGCAGTCTAAAAAACTGAAGGTCTCCGGTCTCAAAAGTGTGAGACTGAAGAAAGATGATTAATGGAAATAAATGGAATTGGCCATCATAGCCTTTTAAATTATTATACTTTAACATATGGCTTTCCGATTGGGAAACAAATTATATGTTCTTTGAAGTGCTCCAGGATCCAAGATTGGGTAGGACAATTCAGTGCCATGATTATCAATAGCGATTCCCTGAAGAATAAGTGTCATGGATACTAAAGGATTCCAAGAGTATTTTTTTTTCCCATTTGCAGTGCTCTTAATATTTTAGTGCAAAAACTAGAAAACAGACGTTATGTAGGTGAAGGGGCAACAAAGCACATTGGAAAGATTAAAAGAAAAATAAGCAGCATTCTCTCAAGCTATCACTGAACAACATGGGATCGTAATTGAAATTAAGTGCTTCAAAATGGTTGCCTCAACTCTGGCTCTTAACAAGACTCTTCTGTTATCGGTTTGTAAAAATATTAAAAATTTCACAACCAAGATAAACAGCATTACCTCTTCATGCTCTTCTTCCAGATCGCCACTGTGAGGTCTAATGTCTACTTCCCGCCAGCTGGAACAAACAATAAATGCGTTAGAAAAGGCCTCAGAAAAAATTATTAGGTAGCATCCCAGTCTAAAATTGCATGCCTGTCAGTCAACCACAAAATAAGAGCAAACTCGAAAGTAAGAGCATAAGAAACCATCTCAATGACCAAAGCATAATAAACATATCACTGTTTACTGCTTAAAAGCAATTGTCGAGCAAAGTGCTTCTAGGCTTGTACTCCATGACTTTAATCACCTAAATGTGACCTTATTTTTAGCTGAAGAATGAAGACTAGTGCTATTGTAGCCACATGCGAAGTGAACAAGGAAAAGAAAAATATAGCGGTTTAAGGGGACTGAATATACTCCTGAAAGATGCGGTCTCAAGAAATTAACTACAATAAACAGGTTGCCTTGTCTCAAAATGTGCATTCCTGCACTCCAAGCATGCCAGTCTCCATATTCCAAAAATGCTGCAAATTAGTTCCAACAGACCACCACTAACTGTTGCACAAGACAGAATCCCAAAATGCTTCACTCTTACAATCCTGTAGATGTACAGCAATTTGCTGAAGGTGCAAATGTACCAGTTACTTACCTTCGGTGTATCTGGTAGAGAAGATTCTAGCCGCAGATTCCTTAACGTAGACTTATCCCCAGGCGTGAGACTTGATCCGGGAAATTTTTTGCCACAGCATCCCTGCGTGCCAGGGGTATGGCACCACGTGACTCCGCCCTGACGTCGTCCGTGACCATGACGTCAGCAAGGATACATACGTCCCACCCCGGCGCGCCTACGTCAGTTCTCTTCTGAGAACTTTTCCGCGACAACGCAGAGCCATTACAAACAAAAACTGTGAGAATACGGAAACAGTGCGCGAAAAAATCAGCTAAACAGAAAGGGAAGAAACGAATGGTGAGGAACAGCACCTTCCAGAATAGTGCCAGGTACAATGCACCAAAAGTCCTGGAACAAAAGAACAGTGCACAGCTACTGCAAAGCAAGCCTGCACACAATTAAAATAGCCTCCCCGGGGCAGAAAGCATATGAAAAATTGCACAGCAGACGAAGAAGTCTGCAACCGCCACCCAGAACAGAGAAGGGCACCAAGGCCAGAACGAAAGAGCAACAACAATTCATCCCCAGACAACCAGCAGGGAGAGAAATCTCCTAAAAGAGCTAAGGCCGGGACCCGGCCAAGGGATCTCAACCCCAAGGACTGCAAAGGAGTCAGAAATGCAAGCAAAGAAAGAAGGACACGAGCAAACCCCACACTGTAGCCCAGGGTGCAGGGTTGCAGAAGTACCCATGAAATCATCAAACAGTCACCAGAAAGGAAGGAATGGAGCAAACAACAAGACTAGCATCCCCCTAGGGAGGGAGTAAAAAAAGACACTCGCAGGAGACAACCACCCGCAGGCAGGCGAGTGCAGAAGACCAAAGAAGGGTCCTCCAGAAAAGGGAGGAAGGGTGGGCTGTGAAGGCCTCTGCAGCTAGAATCGTCTCTACCAGATACACCGTTACTGAAGGTAAGTAACTCGTACATCTGAAAGACTACTAGCCGCAGCTTCCTTAACGTAGAATAGATACCCTAGCCATACCCAAGGGGAAGGAGGGTCTGCAATAGGACCTCCCTAGCCTGAACAAACAGAGTGCCACAATAGGGGGTGAGTCACAGGGACAGGGAAGTCTCTCCCAAGCAGAAGAGACCTCGCAATCTCGGAGGAACACGGACCTCACAGGGGATGCATTATGAAGACAGGCGAGGCAGCCCAAGAGGGAAGGGGTGGGGGGAGGAGGGATTGTGCACCCCAAGCCCAGTCAAGGTACCAGAGACCACAGCCAGAAGCCCAAGAGGAGTACTGGGGAAGCGCAGATGAGTACTGGGGAAGAAGAACTACTCCAAGACTCCAAGGAGAAGAGGTAGAAAAGAAGACAAAGGCCTCCACCAGAAAACACATACAGTGAAGAGGACAGCCAAACCTATTACAGCCTGAAGTAGACAGACCAGACAGAACGGCGCCTCAGTCAATAAGGGCAGTTGCGAAAAGAAACACGTAGTCTCACAAGGCTCCAGCAGAAAAAGAAGCAGGAGCGCCAGGGCCAAGGCCCCCGGCTGCAGGCCAGAAGAGCAGGCCGGCGCACCTGACCGCTGACAAACGCAACCAAACTGAACGCCCAGACTACGCCGGGCTCAAAACAAAGGCAAAGCCAGAAAAAATCCTGAACGACTCCTGGAAGGAGACCGCTCCGGACAGAATGGATCCAAGCAGAAGTGCGAATAACCGGAACATAAGAGGAGAAACAAGTAGGACGGGCCAAGCCGTTAACACAGGAAATTATCCCTTCTAGAACACAAGACAGGGGACCAAGCTTAACAGCGTACAAAGGGCAAAATTACTGCAGTACAACGCCTTAGCTGGCAAGCCCAGGCAAGACCAAGAAGCTGCACCAGCGGAATACAGCAACACCAGGAAAGGTGAAGAACCCACCAAACCCTCCAAGCATAAAACATAGCTATACAATAGCTACAAGTACCCCACTTAGGGTACAACTCGTCCCAAAGAAATTATGGGAACCACTCTTAGGGAAGAAAATCCCGCTTCAGAGAACAAAACCTGCAGCAGAAACCACAAACTGCTTAGTAATCAGCCATAAAGTACTCTTGAAAAAAAAAGGGGCTGAACCAGCAGCCAACTAAGGAGAGGGGCCAGCCAAGGGATCCAGAGGGCAGAGCAAACATAGAAAGTGTAACTGACTCCAAACACCAGATTCTAAGCAAGTGGGATAACCCCTCCAACCAAGAGAATCAACAAACCAGCCTACGGAGGAGGAGGAGGAGGACGGAGCCCCACAAGAAGACGCTAAATGGAGGAGTCCGCATGAGTATTAAACAGAAGGACCACATCAAAGGGCAGGTCAACCAGATGCTCCCTACTATTTTCGGGAAAAACAGCATCTTGCAGCCAAGCATGGCGACGGAGAAGTGGCTCTAGCACGGCCAAGAACATCGGCAACATCCAAAGCCACACGAAGAATAAGCGTGGCCAACTCCCTACCATCCAACACATGGTGCTGCAAATCAGCACTGGCACCCTCATGGGAGACATGAGAAAGAAGGGGCTCCACAGAGTCCCACAGGCTGGAAGTAGCCCTAGCCAATGCACATGGAGTGTTGAGCGCAGTCACCTGGCCTCACGAGACGGAGGGACCACCACCTCAGGCAAGGACAGAAAAGCCATCCGTAGAAGAGAACCTTGAGTAGAAGGAAAGGCAGACAGGGTCGTGCTGAGCCGGACGATGGCGATGCAGGAGCGGCTGAGGCACCGGATCACCCGTGGCAGGAGGCACCCCAAAAGGGAATTATGGAGCGACATTCAAAAGGAAGGAACAGCTCCCGTCCACCAGAGCCCTGGTGGAGAACTTACAAAAGGTTATCCGTAGGAAATGGAGCAACAGGTTCACCCATCCGCAGAATGCTAGTGGCTGCGGAAATAGCCCGAACAAAGGCAACACTAGCCTCAGTAGGGTGTTGCGGAGGAGAAAGTAAATCGTTCGTGGGCGACGGCTGCAGACTGAGCAGTCTGTCCCCAAGTACAGGTGGAAGGGGCTAGCCTCGGAATAGTGGGGAATCCACAGATGAGTGGGGAACCTGAGGGGCCACAGAGGGGGAGGAGGTTGGTGGAAGAGTCAGCCGCGAGCCACGCAAAGAAGGGTTCAAGAATTTAGGCCGTGGGGACAGCGAGGAGCCCTCCCTGGAAGATGCCGGTGAAAAGGCAACTATGCAGCGCCCTCTCTCCAGGGAAGGTGACAGACCTCTGGAGAGGAACCCCAGGAGACTAATCAAGAACCAGACACCAGCATGGCTCCATGGAGTCCGCCACGGGTGCATGATCAGCAGGGATCGCCTCCTGAATGGGCATTTGCGGTACCCAGTCGACCTCTGCCACCACGTGCTCCCTAGGAGAATGGGGCAGGGTCTAAACCGGTACGGCCAAGGAGTGGTGCTGAAAAGGCGCCGTCTCGGCCACTGGTGAGGCAGCCACCTGCTCAGGGGACCGAGGGGGATTCAGGCCAAGCCCTGAGTCCCAGAGATCTCATACAACACCAGAGGGAACCCAGTAGGGATTTGTGTCGAGGAGAGCCCCAAAGGACTACACCTCGACGACACCACCCTCCTACGACCTGAAGCTGAAACCTTCGGCGCTGGAGCCGCTGGCGTCTCCGTAGAAGTCCCCGCGCGAGGCAAGGGATCGAAGGATGTCTCAGGAGGTGGAGGAGGGGCCAATGAAGCCCGCAGAGCGTATGCAGTCATTTGGGCCCTAGTCGCCCCAACGCCAGGAAACGGCAGGTAGGAAGGCAACAGGCAGGGGCGCGCATCCTGAGGCGAACTGGCGCTCACCGCTGAAGGAGGACAGGGCTTCGGAGACAAACTGAAGGACCTACCAGTTGACGAACAACGCCCTAAGGGCCGTGGCGAGGGATGGTGTCGCAGACAGAACCGATGGTTCCTGGCCTCAGATGTAGGGGACGGACACTGGGACGACACCGACCTGGACAAGCGGGCCGACAGCAACTTCATCCGGCGCTCCCGCCGCAACTTAGGCTTAAGGTGCTGACATGCGTCGCAATCCATCGAGTCGTGGTGCTCGCCCAGGCACCACATGCAAATCGGGTGAGGGTCTGTCGCAGACATGGGACGTACACAAGAGGTGCAAGTCTTGAAGCCCGAAGGGATTCGCACACTGTTCCAGAACGCCAAAGCGTGAAAAAGAAAAGAAGGCCTGAAAACAGGCCAGGACACAAATCAGATCAGCGTTGCACCCGAAAAAAGAACAAACTGACGTAGGTGCGCCAGGGTGGGACCTGTGTCCTAGCAGTTGTCATGGACCCGTACGTCGTCAGGGTGGAGTCACGTGGTGCTGTTTTCCAAGCGCGCAGGTATGCTGTGGCAAAAAAAAAAAAACGGATCCAGTCTCACGCCTGGGGATAATTCTACGTTAAGGAATCTGCGGCTAGTAGTCCATCAGATGAGAAAGAAAAAAAAGGCAAACTGACGTCAAACAAAGGACTATATACTACACATGGTGATGTTTTGAATGAGGTCAAATGTAAAGCCTTCGAGTAATAAAAACCATACCATACAAATATAGTGTACCACGTACACACAAATTAAACAATACAGTTTTCTACACATTCTGCAACCGCTATACAACACTTACTTCCTTTCATGCATTAAGCGGCATCCAAGTAAAATAATACACCATACCCTCTTCATCTGCTTAAATAAATCAGTAGCAGTCTGTAGAGGTGATTGAAGTGCTGAACACATGTCTCTGGTTTTGCTACTAGAGGCTAATGTCAAAGTATGAGTCTTTACACTGAATTTATACACACCCGGTAGACAGTCCACCCTCATATTTGTTCCTTTGGACTAGTTTAGTGCTATTTGGTTACCAATAAAGGCAATTCCATAAATTGCCAATTATTGTTGTTGCAGAGGAGATTTCTCATTAATAAAGCAGTCAACATAAGTGATCTTTTGGGATACACATATAAGCCATGGCATGGAGTTCCCAAACTGGCAACAATACAGCTGAATCTTGATGCATGACCATGCAATGTCAATCAAGTGGGCACCCTCATTTCTGCATTCAGAACACATCCCTAAGCTTTCTGGGTGCATCAGTTTTAACTTATTGGGAGTTTAAGGTCTGGATTAGAAACTTAAATTGAGAAACACTTGCTTGCCCTGTTGACCCAAGTAACCAAATCTTTCTCTGCAGAAGATTTAGAAGTAGCCTCTCTGCAACTATTTTTGCTACTCATGTTCACGGTTTCACTAGCCATTGGGCCCCCAACAGGGATGTGGAATTCATATAGCCAGCCGCCCAGGACATATTGTTTGGGGTCACGGGCAATACATTTTCAAGTGTATTTTGTTCTTGGTACAAGGCCCAAACACCGGCAGCACAAACCCTTTGGTTGCCAGTTTGCAGTACCACATTATGGATCAGGGAAGGGCACCGTCTATAGTTAAGGTAATATTTCTGCCCATATGCTAATGCTGTTTAAACTTGTAATTATGGTTCAGTAATTGAAAGCCTTTATTATTACGATGAGCAATCCAAGTCCATTTTGTAAGCTCTGACAGCACAACTGACAGTGGTTCCAGTATAAAAATGTGTTCACACGTTTTCAAAGTTTAGCCATATAAAGTTATGTATAATGCTTCCAGAAATGCTCTGTGATTTGGTGCAAATATATGCAGAAGCTTGAAAGCAAGATTGACGATTCCTTTCTTTCAAAATAAAATGTTCATAAAAAAGATGAAAGCAGGAAAAAAAACATTTTGTTAAGCTACTATAAAAGTTCAGGTACCGATTCTTTGCAGCATCATTTAGTAAAGTGTTGATGCATGCTAGTATTTCCCAAAAATATTCATAATGGAAAATCAGTGTAACCAGTTTCAATACAATTGGGCTCTGTATATACTATACCAAAGTGAGGTATAGTGTGCACAGAGTCCAGTGGAACCTTAAAGGTTGGCAGAGGTACAGTTAGATAGAACATTACTCTATTTGTGGTAGTGTGGTTGAGCAGTAAGGCATTATCAGAGGACAGTGTTAAGCATTTGTTGTACAGACTCAGTCAGCACATGAATTCACACAGTAAAAGACTGAACTTCAGGCCAATTGTTTTTGTATAAAAAATATTCTGTTAGCTATTTTATTTTCTAGAACCAAGCAAGTCTGGCACAGGTACACAATAAATACTTTACAGTAGTAATGCAGTTTGTAAACAGTTTGGATTGTAATAGTAAATGTACTTTGGTTTATCTTACAGATTTGTTTCAGAGAAATGCAATGATTTGTAAATACAGTACATAGACTTGAATGGGATTTTTAGTAAAATACTAGGTAAGTTACTTTTTGGATTACTTTTCTTACTCGGAGTAGTATGTCTGGATACTACTCTGGGACATTTCCTGCAAACAGGTAAGTAAAATCGTTTTTGTTAAACAGTGTAATTTTAAAGAATTTCTTTAGGCTTTCAAACTCCACACTTAAAAACTTTTCACAGAAAAACGAATAGTTTACCTGACTGTGTAGTTTTGCAGCTTGAAGATCTTTCTGGATTCACTATGCTGTGCATTATTCCGCGGTCTAGTGGTTGGGTCCGGAATCGTAGTCTTTTCTTTCTTTTTCGTCTCCCGGGTGGGTGTTTATGTCCCACCTTTAGTGTACTTCCTGTGACGTCGGCACGCTTCCTGCGGAAGCTCCCACCCTTTGGGCGCCATCTTTGGATTCTTTTTTCTTGTTTTTGTGTTCTGTTTGCTAATCCTTTGGCAATGTTCAGTATTTCTTCTCCAGTAAGAGATTTATCCGCTTTGTCTTTCAAGGTGTCTGTATCTGCATTGTGCTTGTATTACCACCTGCTTCTCCAGCCTCATTTTTCTGGCAAAGGTGGGTGGGTTCGCTAGTGAATCCAGAAAGGTCTTCAAGCTGCAAATCTACACCGGCAGATAAGAAACTATTTGTTTTGCAGTGTGAATCTTTCTGGATTCACTATGCTGTGCATAGACTTTGTAGCGGTTTGTTATGTTTGTGGCGGCTGGGTGGAAGATGAGCGTTGGTTGTTGAATATATGTTGAAGCACTTTCTGTCCCACCTGTGCTTCCTTGATCATTTCTAGATCCACACAGTAGTGCTTAGTGAACGTGTGGACTGAAGCACATGTTGCCGCCAGGCATATGTCTTGAATGGGTGTGTTAGCAAGGAAGGCTATTGTTGCCCCATTGTCCCTGGAAAAGAGTGGGCCCGTGGCCCCTCTGCTAGTTCCTGGTCTGCCGGTTTGTGGAAGAATTGTATAGTTTGTGCGATCCATCTTGCAATGGTTCCCATTGTTACTGGTCTACCCATGAAACTGCTTGCGAAGGACACAAAGAACGGTTTTGTCTGCCTGTGTTCCTTTGTTCTTTCCATGTAGTGCATTACTGCGCTTCTAGCGTCCAGAGTGTGCAGTGCCCTCTCTGCACTTGTGGTCGGTTTCTGAAAGAAACTTGGTATTTATACTGTCTGGTTGATGTGGAACCTTCACACCACCTTCGGCATAAAATAAGAGTCAGTTCTCATTTCCACCCTATCATTGTGTAGTTGGATGTAGGGTTCTTGTAGCGTTAGCGCCCGTAGTTCGCTCACCCTGCACAGCGAGGTGATCGCCACCAAGAAGGCTGTTTTCATTGTTAGCATCTGTAGGGTGGCCTTAAGAATGGGTTCAAAGGGCGCTTTCATGAGCTCTGTTAGGACTAAATTGAGGTTCCATGGCAGTGGTGGCATCCTCTTTGGTGGTGCAATCCTCTCTGTCCCTTCCAGGAATCTTTTTACTATCTGTGAAGTAAAGAAGCTCTTCCCTGTTTCTCCTCTTGTGTATGCTACTATCGCAGCTAGGTGTACTCTTAGTGAGGATTAACTTAGTTTTGCCCTCAGTAGGTGCGCGAGATATCTTGGCACCGTTGATTCTCTTGTCATCTTCTGGTGTAGCTTTTTCTTGCTGCACCATTGTGTAAACCTTTTCCATTTTGCCACATAGCACCTTCGTGTGCTAGGTCTCCTTGCCTCTCATAGTACCCGCAGGGTGCTTTCAGGTAACTTCAGATGTGCAAACTCTATGTCTTCAGGAGCCACGCTGCTAGGCTGAGGCTCTGTGGGTGTAGTACTTCTCTGTTTTGCATGGAGAGCAAGTCTTTCCTTTTCCCGAACTTGTGGGGTGCACCCTGTGCCATTTCCATTATCTGTGAGTACTAGGTCTGCCTGGCCCACTGCGGTGCCACCAGGATCAGAGTCATGTTGCTGGTTCTGCACTTGTTGAGTACTCTGTGTATCAGAGGTATCGGGGGGGAAAAGCGTAAGCAAATGTTTTCAACCAGCTTATCCATAGGGCATTCCCCAGGGACCCTTCCACTGGTTGCGAAGTTTTGGCATTTTGCATTCTGGCGTGTTGCAAATAGGTCTATTGTCGGTGCTCCCCACCATCTGAATAGCCTTTGCTTTTCCTGTGTATTGAGCTCTCACTCGTGGGAGGCAGATGTCTGTCTGCTGAGCCAGTCTGCTTCCACATTGTCCTTCCCTAGTAGGTGTATGGCTAGCAGGTCTATTTTTAGTGGGATGGCCCATCTCCATATCTCCTGTGCTAGGTTTGATAGCGGGGCTGATTGAGTTCCTCCCTGCTTGTTGATGTATAACATCATTGTCGTGTTGTCTGTCTGGATCAACACTCTCTGGTTGTACATTTTTGTCTGGAAGGCCTTCAGGGCGAGGAACACTGTCTTTAGTTCCAGGTAGTTGATGTGTTTGACCGCATCTGCTGAAGTCCACAGACCCCTCACCCCGAGCTTGCTCATGTGAGCTCCCCATCCCTTCTGGGATGAGTCTGTGGTGATGGTCACCGTTGGGGTCGGTGGTGTCAGAGGCTTCCCTTCCGTTATGTTCTCCTTGTTCCACCACTACATCTCCTCCTGCACTGCGTGTGTTACAACCACTAGATCTTCCCAACTTCCTGTAGCTTGTGACCATTTTTTTTGCACCCATTCCTGGAATAGTCTTATGTGGAGCCGTACATTTGGGACCAGATGTATGCAGGAGGCCATCATGCCCATGATCTTGCTCACTGTCCTCACTGTCAGAGCTCGCCCCTTCTGGTAGAGGCGAGTCTCCTTCAGCAGGGTCATTGTCTTGTCGCTGGGGAACACCCTGCTCTGTATGGTGTTGATCTCTGCTCCTAGGAAGACTTTTGCTTGCTCTGGTTCCATTGAGGATTTCCCCCAGTGAATGGAGAATCCCAGGTCCGCCAGTGTACTGGTCACGCGCTGTGCGTGTTCTTTGCATGTCCTGTGTGAACTTGCCTTTATTAGCTAGTCGTCCAGGTAAGGGTATACATGTATCCCTTTCCTCCTTAGGTGCGCTGCCACTGCTGCGAGGCACTTTGTGAAGACCCTTGGTGCGGATTTTAGTCTGAATGCTAGGGCTGTGAACTGGTAGTGATCTTTGTTGATGGTAAATCCCAATAGATGCTTGTGCTGCCTGTTCATTGGGATGTGCAGGTTCGCATCTTTGAGGTCTATGGTGGCCATGAAGTCTCCTTCTCTTATCTGAGAAATGACCTCTTGTAGGGACCTCATCTTGAACTTTTGTGTCTTTATGTACTTGTTTAGGAACCTTAGGTCCAGGATGGGTCTTAGTGTTTCGTCCACCTTTGGTACCAGGAAGTAGGTAGAGTACACGCCCTTGTTCCTTTCTCTGTATGGTACTGGTTCGATGGCCTCCTTTTGGAGGAGTTCCTTCGCTTCCTTTTGAAGTAGCTCTAGCTCCTTTCCTGACAGCGCCCTTCTTTTTGGTTTCCTGTTTGGCGGTGTCTTTTCCAGTTCTATGCAGCATCCGAACTGTATGATGTGGAGTATCCATTTGTCTGTGGTTATCTTCTTCCACTCCCGGAAGAAATGACTTAGCCTGCCTCCTACTGGTGTTACATGCTCATTGATGTTCTGGCTGTGTAACCCTGTGTTGGTCTTGTTGTGCTCCACCCTGACAGGAGTTTTGTGGGTGGGCACATATTGCGTGACGAAGTCACTTAGAGGTGGGTTGTTGGCTCCCTCTTATTTTGTCTATGTCTGTTCGCCCTCTCGCGAAAAGACTGGCCCCTTTGCTGGTAGTGCCAGGTTTGTTTTTGTTGTCCTTGTTGCGTTTGGCTCTCTCCTTGGTGGGACTGCTGGAAGGTCTGGTGTGACGTTCCTGGCTGGTCTCTCCCCCCCCCCCCCCCCCCCCCGTCCGGTCTCCGCGACTGAGTACCCCTATTCGTCCCCCTGAATTTAAGGCCCCCATGGACCTTGCAGTTTAGTTTTCTTTTTTGAGCTGGGTGAGTTTTTCATCCACCGGCCCCCCCAAACAGTGTCTCCCCATTGAACAGGGTGTTCCGAATGTTGTGCTGCACCTCTGGTTTGAAGCCTGAGATCCTGAGCCAGGCTTGCCTTCTCTCCGTGATTCCCAACATCATCAGCCTGCTGGCTGGATGTGTCTGCTTCGTCCAGGGCTGTTTTGAGGCAAGAATTTTTCCCCTCTTCCCCAAGGTGTGAAGCTCAATGTTAGTACTCGTCTGGGAGGTGCTTGGGCATCTGTCCGATCTCGTCCAGAATTTGGAACTGGTGCCTGTTCAGCAGTACGTTAGAGTTTGCCATGCGCCAGTTCATGGCTGCATTTCTTTTTATCTTCCCCCCTGTTAGGTCCATCCTCCTGCGGTCTGGTGGTGGCCCTGATGTTGTTGGCACATTTGCCCTCTTCCTGGAGGTCGCCGCAATAATGGAGTCCACCTTAACTGATCCTCGGATGTAGGGAGGGTCCTTAGAGGAGTGTTTATACTTATTCTCCGTGTCACTGACCTGCATGTTGACGGTTCCTTGAACGCCTCTTTCCCCTGGGCCATTACTCTCTCCAGCATGGGGAGGTACTGGCTCCTAGTTTGTGTGGGGAGCAGGGTCTCCAAGAGTTAGTCTGCTTTCGGTTTTTCTTCAGCTTGACTCCAAAAGCTGTTGCCGTGTTCTTGATGACTATATTGTAGGCCCCAATGTCATCTGGCGGATAAGGCCTCGAAGGGTACGTGTCCACGGCCTCTTCTGGGCTTTCGGTGTCGAGGTCCTGCCACTCCAGGTCCCGTGTCCCCGAGGATATTGAGCAGAGGATCGTCTGTTGATCGTCGCCGCCCTCCTCAAAGTAGAAGGCTTCTTCCTCTGGATTTTCCAGAATCTCTGGGCTTTTCAGCGGCCCTTCGATGGTGTAGTTTCTCGTCATCTTCTCAATCCTTTTTGTGCAAAAAATGACTTTTTGGCTTCTTCTTTTCTCCAAAACTCTGGAGCCCTTTCGGGAACGATCCAGACCCAACGGCGGAAAAAATAATCTGAAGAGGACGCCCACATGTGGGAGCCTCCGCAGGAAGCGTGCAGACGTCACAGGAAGTACACCAAAGGTGGGACGTAGGCGCCCACCTGGGCGACGAAAAAGAAAAAAGAAAGATCAGCCTACGATTCTGGACCAAACTACTAGACCGCGGAATAATGCACAGCATAGTGAATACAAAAAGATTCACGCTGCAAAACAGTCTGTTATCCTATGGAAAAAATTGTGTTTAAAGGTAAGTTACTTTTGAGATTACTTTTCTTACATAGTGTAGTATACCTGCATACTACACTGGGACATCTCCTGCAAACAGGTAAGTAAAATAGTTTTTGTTAATTGGTACAATTTTAAAGAATTTGTTTAGGTTTTTAAATTCCACACTTGGAAACTTTTCCAAGAAAAACAGTCAATGATATCCTTTGGAGGAAAATATGGTTATCGGTTTTGAAGTAAGTATTAGGTAGTGGGAATTGAGGTTCTGGGGGTAGACTCAGGGGTCACCCAGGGTCAGTGATACACTCTTGTTACACCCTTAGCGGCACTAGGGCGGCTGGGTGCAGAGTGTTGAGGCTCCGGTTGGTGGCTGCTGACGAGCAGGCCACTTGGCTGTGGGAGCAAAGCTCCTGGACTTTAGCTCAGGGCAAATGAGGAAATAAGCCAGCACAAAAGGAGCATCCTCAGCAACGCTGGGGCGGCCGGGTCCAGTGTTTTGGCATCAGGTGCCCTGTTTTCAATGGGGATGTTCGTTTTTTTTTTTTCTAGCCGCAGGCTCGGTTCAGGTCGACTTCCATGAAAGACCTACAGCTGGGCAGGTAAGTTGGAGGGCTCGGGGATGTAGGTGCACCTCGGCCTCTTTTCTCCAGGGCGCAGGGCGGCTGGACCCAGGGGTGTCTTGAGGTCTGATTTCAACTTACCAGGCCACTCACGGTTGGGGGTGAGGGGCAGGGGGGGATTGGTTCTTCATGCAGAGGCTGCAGGCGACGTCGGGGAGTCATGGAGGGGTCAAACCACGGAGCGCTGGGGGACCTCGATGGGACCGACGGGCCACTCAAAATCAGGCCGTAGGCGACTGGTGCAGTTCTAGTTCCAGGCATTGGGTTTCTTTGTCCTCAGCAGGCTCAGAGTCTGTTTTCTGAGTTTCTTTTGAACAGGTCTGCTGTTCACAGGAGATCCTGTCTTTGTTGAAGGCAGTTAGTCCAAACAGGGGTTCCAGAGGTCGCTGGCTGCAGGACAAGACTATTTTTGGCGCTGGATCTCCGGATGCTGCAGACGGGCCGTTAGGGCTGGTGCCAAGTCAGTTGTTCTCTGCAGTCTCCTCTGCTGGGCGTATTCTTTTGTTCTTTTTCTTCTTAGGTTGTGGAAATCTCCCTTCTTAGTTCGGGGCTGCCCCCTAAATACTGTAATTAGGGGGCGTCTTAGGGGTCTTGAGGTCAGTAGCCAATGGGCTACTGGCGTTGGGGGGAGATGTGGGGTGGGGGGGACTGCACCCTTGGTGTGCTCAGCCCACGTGGGGGAGGAGGCACAAACCCTAATCCTGATTGGGGAGTGCCTGCCATCTGCAACATGGTAGGCACTGAAGAGTGGGCTTCACCACGCTTCCCCCACCTGAGAGGTGAAGTTGGCAGTGCGCACACCTTCTGGACTAGCTAGTTTTTCCCGCCTGTCTTCCCGCCGAAAAGGATGGGGGACAGGAAGGGGGTCTGCTCCTGTTAGCAGAGGAGAGGGGGTCGCATTACAAAGGGTGCCAGGCCTTTGAAGCTCCCCTGCCAGATGGCGCTTCCTGGTCTGGGGGAGGTGTGAATACCTCCGCTCAGGAAAGGCTTTGTTTCTGGGCTCAGGGAGGGAAGGGGTCCAGAAACATGTCTTGTGGTGGCAGGCTGTTGTACCAGTCAGGGAACACAACAGAGGCTGGTCGATTTTCAGGGGGCATCTCAGAGATGCCCTCTGTGTGCATTTTTCATTAAATCTCACACTGGCATCAGTGTGGGTTTAATGGGCTAAGAAATTTGATACCAAACTTCCCAGTTTTCAGTGTATCCATTATGGTGCTGTGGAGTTTGTAATGACAAGCTCCCAGCACCATAAACTATTAATGGCAGCACTGCACTTACAATGTCTAAGAATGGTCTTAGACACTGTAGGGGACACAGTGCTCATGCACCTGTACCCTCACCACTGGCATAGGGCACCCAGCTAGAGGGGTGACTGATCTATGCCAGGGAAGTGGGTTGTAGGCATGGTAAACAGGGATGTGTGCCATGTCGACGCTTCACTTTGTTTTGCACCAAAACACGCAGCCTGCAAAGGTGTAAAGGTAAAGGGCCTCTAAGGGTGGCACAATAAGTGCTGCAGCCTTTAGAGGTCTTCCTGGTCACAGTGCCCTAGGTACCTGTGGTACTATTTACCAGGGGCTGACTTCTGTCCAGAGATGCAAATTGGGTTAGTTTTGGGGAAAGAACACAGGCACTGGGAACCTGATTGGCAGAGACCCAGGGTACATCAAGTGAAAGTGCAGCGGTATTCTGGCAAATAGTCGGTTATGGTGGCGGGGGAGTACTGCCACAGAAACCCACTTTTCCAAACAAATGGGAAACAAAAATAAACAAGCATTGGCAAAGTCAGTAGGTCTGAAATTAGTGGTCAGCTTTTTAGTTTAGTCAATGTGTAACTTGTTTTGGCATGGTTTTTGTAAAACAACAACAACAAGGCAGGTGTAGGTGCAGGCTTTAAATAATAACCGCACTTAGTGGTCGACATGTTTCAGCATATTGTAAGATGTTCTTAATGCATTCCTCAGGACCTGTATATACACTACTGCTTTCAAAAATTAATAATTAAAAGTGTCACCTGAAAGTCCAGGCGTTCTCAACCGTAAACCTTATGTGTAGGCTGAGGAGCTTCACCCCACCTGGGCCCCCCCGAGCAGTACTGAAGACTGCCTGGAGACGCCGACGGCCAGAGCGGTGCTCCTTTTACCTGAGCTGCAGCCAGGTGGGGTGAAGCACCTACACCTGCCTTTTAACCTTAGGGTTTGGGGGTTATTATTAAAATTTTCTCTACCACCCATTCACCTAATTTTAGTACCCTTCACTTTTTTCATCACTATACACTGCTTTTTTCAGCAGCCACCACTACACTTCTCTGTTCTGCTCTCATACCTCATATTACATCTCGGTCACGGTAATTTTTACCGGCCGTCTTGCCTCCTGGGTAAGGAGATCCCATATGATGATAATAAGGGCGGTACAGTGTGGCTTCTGATGGGAACAATATTTCCCTCCTGGTACCCTTGAGTCTTGACTCGACCACACTTTTACTATTTCTCACTGTTACTGTCTGGTATAGTGGATCCTACTGTCAAAACTTTTCTTTCTCTTTCTGACCCCCAGATATCAATTGTTGTGATAGATGGTTTTTGTAAAACCTTACTGGTGTGAAAAAACATTGGCAAAAGCAAAAAAAAATTCTGGGTCTCAAAAAGCGCACACTGTCACAGTAGTTACTGGCACTTAACAAAATAACTTTGTGTGCCGATAGGCTCCTTGCAAAAGAGCAGAATCCAGCCACTCACAGTGAAGCCAGCCGATACAGAGACAGAATTTTAATAAACACAAAATGGTTACGGTCAACGCCAGACCAAATTAGGTGCCCAATTATTTAAGAAAGACTCAAAAGTGCAACCATGGTAGATGTCCTTGCAATAAGTGCAGCTAGACGGCTTTTGTGAATACCCAAGAATTTACAGAAGTAGGACAAGAAATAGTACTAGAAAATATTTGTAAACTGCCTTTTAGCAGGAGCAAATATGCATTTGTAGATTTTTTCATCCAAGTTCACTTCTCGTTTGTTTTGCCTCATTTCCTTGCGAGGTGGGTGAATTACATGTACATATGGAACATTGTTCAAGCTGCAAAACTACCCATAAGTAACTATTTCGTTTGGCAGTATGAATCTTTCCTGAATTCAAAAGGTGTGCATTGAAAGTATTGCTATATTTAGTTTATTGCAGGGGTAGGGTTTGAAAAGAGCTGGAACTTGCAAACAAACGTTTTAATACTCTTTGTCCCACTTGTGTTTCCCTATTCACCTGGATATCTACTAAGTAGTGCTTTGTGAATATGTGGATTGATGACCAAGTAGCGGTCATACATATGCTGATTACCAGGACATTTGCCAGCAAGTCTAAGGTTGCTCCTTTCTTCCTTGCGGATTGTGCTCTGGGCTCTGTTTCGAGTTGTATGCTAGCCTTCTTGATACACATTTGTAAAATCTGAGCTATACACCTTGCGATAGTGCCCTTAGTAACTAGCAGTCCTCTGTTTTTGTCTGTGAAGGATCCAAATAACCGGTTGCTTGACCTTTTGTAGAAAGCGTAGGTTGGTTCTCATGACCACCCTGTCCTTATTTATTTGCAGGTATGGTTACTGGGAGGTAAGTGCTTGCAACTCACCCTGCATAGTTATGAAATTGCAATTAGGAAAGCTGTTTTTAGTATGACAAATTTTAGTGGAGTCCTTCAAAAGGATCAATAATCAGTTGCACATGGTTGTTGGTGAGCATCTTGGTGTGGCTATTCTCTTGGTCTCCTCTAAGGAAAGTTTGAGAACTGTTGTATTGTAAAGGACTTCTGCGCCTCCTTGTGTAGAAAACTTTTGCAGTCTACTGTACCTTCAGCGAAGCATGGGTCAGCTTATTGTCCAGCGGATGGGTTAGGTTAACCTTTGGTGCTCACGACGGAATGGTTCCGTCATGAGCACCAGTGCTCCTGTACTTATGACGGAACGAATATGCTACTTACCAGTATGCATCTGTTCTTGGCATGTAGGGCTGCTGACATTCATATCTGTGCATAGATCGCCGCCTAATGTTGGGTCCGGATGATTGCACATTGTTGTCCTGGAAGAGTCTTCGAAGTATCACGAGATAGGTGGCTCCTCCCCTGGACTACAGTGCGCATGGGCATCGACTCCATCCTCAGATTGTTTTTAGCCATTGTGGCCAAGATGGAGTGAAACTCAGTGAATGATGACCATGCTAGAAGTATATGAGAATTCTGCAGCTGCTACAGGCGCCGGGGAGGAGGGCAGGCGATATGAATGTCAGCAGCCCTACATGCCAAGAACAGATGCATACTGGTAAGTAGCATATTCGGTTCGAGGCATGTGGGCTGCTGAATTCCTATCTGTGCATAGAATACATAGCAGTCCCTCCATTAACGGCGGCCGCCCGTGCCAGCTGCAGCAGTTTGGAAAAGTGTTTTGAGAACAGCCTGCCCTACAGCTGCCTGCTGTTTGGAGTGCCATCAACACAATAATGCTTTGTAAATGTGTGTGTGGTAGACCATGTGGCTGCTCTACATATGTCTTCCAAAGGAATGTTTCCAAGGAATGCCATAGAGGCCCCCAACTTTCTGGTGGAGTGGGCCCTTGGTGGAATGGTGAGAGTACGTTTTGCTTTCAGATAGCAGATCTGGATACATTTAACGATCCACCTAGCAATACCAGCCTTGGAAATAGGGTTACCTTTGTGGTGTGGTGCAAAGGCGACAAAGAGTTGCTTAGTCTTCCTAAAACCCTTGGTCCTATCGATGTAATACATCAGGGCCCTTTTGACGTCAATGGTGTGGAGCATCCGCTCCGCCAATGACTCAGGATTCTGGAAGAAAACAGGCAATTCAATTGTTTGGTTAATATGGAATTGAGACACTACCTTAGGAAGGAATTTAGGGTTAGTGCGAAGCACCACCCTGTTAGAATGAATTTGAGTAAAAGGCTCTTGGATAGTTAGTGCTTGGAGCTCACTAACTCGTCGCAGTGATGTAATCGCTATGAGGAAAGCCACTTTCCATGTCAAGAATTAAATCTCGCAGGAATGCAGTGGTTCAAAGGGAGGACCCATCAGCCGGGTGAGGACCACATTGAGGTTCCACTCCGGAGCTGGTGGAGTCCGCGGAGTATTGACTCGTTTGAGTCCCTCCAGAAAGGCCTTAATGGCAGGCACCCTGAAAAGAGAGAGGTGCTGCCTGTTCTGGAGATAAGCGGCCATTGCAGACAGATGTATGCTAATGGAAGCATAGGCCAGATTTCATTTGTACAGATGGAAAAGGTAACAAATGATATTCTGAATAGACGCATCTAGCGGGTTAATGTTGTGGTCTGCACAATAAATGACAAACCGCTTCCATTTTGCCGCATAACATGCTCTGGTGGTGGGCTTCCTTGCCTCCCGAATGAGGTCCATACAGTCAGAAGGCAAGTGCAGGTAGCCAGACTCTAAGACTTCAGGAGCCAGATCGCCAGGTTGAGCTGTTGCGGATCTGGATGCTGAATGTCGCCATGGCTCTGCGTCAGAAGGCTGGGTGTGAGACGTAGCCTCTGGTGCGGTACCACAGGCAGTTCTAGGAACGTGGTGTACCATGGTTGGCGAGCCCACGTTGGAGCAACCAGGATGAGAGCCATCGAGTGCTGCCTGAGCTTGCGTGCCACCAGCGGTATAAGGTGCTGGGGGAAAAGCGTACGCAAATTTGCCTGACCAGTTCATCCATATCGCATTGCCCTGCGACTGTGGGTGTGGGAACCTGGCGGCGAAGCTTTGGCATTTTGCGTTCTCCCTTGTGGCGAACAGGTCTATCTCTGGATGACCCCACCTTTGGAAGTACGGTTGGAGTACTGATGGATGTATCTCCCACTCGTGCATTTGGTGGCTGTGCCTGCTGAGCAGGTCCGCCATCTGATTGTCTTTGCCCGGGAGGTGTTCTGCCATGAGGAAGATGTTCCTTTGAATGGCCCACTTCCACATGCTCTGAGCCAGATGAGACAGCAGCGGAGAGTGCGTTCCTCCCTGCTTTTGAATGTAGTACATGGCTGTCATGTTATCCGTCCGGATCAACACGACCTTGTTGCACAGATGTACTTTGAAGGCTTTGAGTGCCATGAAGATTGCCATCAGTTCGAGAACATTGATGTGCATCTTCCGTTGCTGTTGCGTCCATAGGCCCTGCACCGTGTAATGGAGTACATGAGCTCCCCATCCCTGGAGAGAGGCGTCCGTCGTCAGGATGATCTGTGGCACAGGCTCTTGGAACGGTCGGCCCTTGCAAAGGTTTCGTGGATTCCACCAATGCAGAGTTGTATGCCCGACCGCTCACCAACACTAGGTCTTTCAACTGCCCGTGAGCCTGAGTCCATTGACGTGCTAAGCACTCCTGAAGCGGGCGCATATGCAGTCTCGCGTGCAGGACTATGGAAATGCAGGAGGACATCATGCCTATCAACTGCATGAACACTCTTGCTGGAAGCGAGTGTTGAAGTCTGAATTTTTGTATCAGCGATTGAATGCTGCTGACTCACTGAATTTGGCTGTGCTGTGGCCGCCAGAGTGTTTATAGTCGCACCCAGATACTGCCGTATGTGGGCGGGCTGGAGGTGGAATTTTGGGTAATTCAGTGAGAATCCCAGATCGTGCAGGAGGTGAATGGTGTGGGACATGTGGCCGGCACACTGCTGGGCTGAATTTGCTTGGATGAGCCAGTCGTCCAGAGAAGGGTAGATGTGGATGTTCCGTCTCCTGAGATACGCCGCCACTGTCGCCAGGCTCTTTGTGAACACCCTGGGTGCCGTGGTGACACCGAAAGGCAAAACCTTGAACTGATAGTGCTGGTTTTGTATGGTGAACCGGAGGTATTTCCTGTGTGAAGGGTGCAGTGGAATGTGAAAGTACACATCCTTTAGGTCTAAAGTTGCGAGAAAATCCCCCTGACTGAGCAACGGGAGTACTTGCTGCAGGGTCAGCATATGGAAGTGCTCCGACAGGATGTAACGGTTGAGTGGCCTGAGGTCCAGGATAGGCCTGAGGGATCCGTCCGTCCTTTGGTATTAAGTACAGGGAGTAGACGCCTGTGCCTCTTTCTTGCAGGGGAACGAGCTCTATTGCCCCTTTTTGCAGCATAACGGTGACTTCTTGCTGCAATAAGTGCAAGTGCTCGGCTGACATACGACGGTTCCTTGGGGGCATGTTGGGTGGAGTGGATGTTAACTCCAGACAATAACCGTATTGGATAAGTTTTCTGACCCACCTGTCCGTGGTGATGGACTTCCAGACGGGCAGGAACTGCTGGAGTCTCCCCCCGACCGGTGTTGTATGGTCGGGGGCAGTGACAAGGCGTCACTGTTTGCTGGTGGCACAGTTTCTGGAGCTGTTGTTTCCACGTCCTCTGCCCTTGGCGCTGTTACCCCGATATCCACCTCGACTCTTGTAGGTGTAAGTGGTCTGAGTGTTGCCCTTGTAGTACTGCGTGGACTGGGAGAGCTGGCCCCTGGAAACGCCTCTAGTGCTGGAGCGACGAAAAGACCCACCCCAAAACTGCTGGTACTGTAAGGCACCCATGGATTTTGCAGTGTCAGTGTCCTTTATCTTTTCTAGGGTGGTGTCAACCTCCGGGCCAAACAGGTGATCTGGGTTGACTGTTTGGTTAAGGATGGTGGTTTGGATTTCTGGCTTAAATCCAGAGATTCTCAGCCAGGCATGTCGCCGTAGCATAACACTAGTGTTTACAGCTCTGGCAGCGGTATCAGCCGCGTCCAGAGCGCACTTAATCGAAGCGTTCGAGATTAGCTTCCCTTCCTGAATCAGCATCTCATCCGCCTCCTTGTATTCATCATGATGCTGTATAAACACAGGGTTCGACCCAAGATAGTCACTGGGACCTGGGTAATGGTTGATACGGACAAAGGGGTCCCGGACTTATGCAGTGATTTGAATATAATTAGAAGCATAGAATGAAAAAAGAATCAAAAAGGAACAAACAAATGAGGTTACGATGTTTTAATTCACAAAGTACCTATGTCAACCACTTCATCGTTACGTTATTTACTACAAAGTTGTTTACGTTTTATAAAACAATTGTGCCCACATGGGGTAGGGGGGAAGGGAAAGTGCTGTGAGGGAGTTGAGTGAACGGAAATGAAAATGTATAAACAGTCAATTGTACATCATTGATTTAGTGGTTGTAATACATTCTGAAATGGTCTCCCAAAGTCAGAGCCAAGAACCTTGTATTCATCAGGCAGGTGCTGCAACAGGGTCTCCAGTGTGTCGTAGTGTGCCCTGTCATAGCATGCCAGAAGCGCTTGTGTGTTGGAAATGCGCCAGATGTTGGCTGCCTGTGCTGCTACCCTCTTCCCCGACGCCTCAAAGACCTTGGATTCTTTGTCTGGGGAGAGGAGCATCACCCGTAGTCTGAGAATTAGCCCTCTTCCGGGCATTCGAGACAACAAGGGAGTCCAGAGGCAACTGCCCTTCATGTAGGTAGGATCAGTAGGCGCTGACTTGTATTTTTTTTCAATCCTAGGGTTTATCACCCTCGCCCTGGTAGGTTCTTTAAAGATCTCAGCAGCATGCTTTAAAACACCTTTCAGCATAGGCAGAGTCTTAACAGTTTTTTCTGAGACTGAAAAGGTGTCAAAAAGGAAATCGACATCCACAGGGTCAGCATGTAGCTGGACATTGTGATTGTTAGCTGCCCGCTCAATGAGGGCATTGAAAGCTGCAGAGTCTTCCGTAGGGGACGTTTTTGCTGAAAAAAGTTGAGGGTCTTGTCCTGATTGAGGATCCCCAGGGTCACCACCAGCTGCCCAGGGTTCATTGGTATCCTCAGGGTCTGTATAGACAGGATAACTGTACTCATCCTCATCATCCTCCTCTCCAGCGTCCACATCCGAGTAAGTGGGCGAAACATTATGAGTCTGTGGGGAAAATGGTTCCACCAAGACGGGAGAGCAAGCGGAATCCTTTTTCTTGAGAGAGATCTTGTAAGACTCCAGTGGGCGTTCTGGGGCGATTTTCCGCTTGATGGAAAGCTTGCCCGTTTCGGCATCGATGAAGTGCTCCTGATGCTCGGCCGTCGAGGTCGCGGGCCGGGGACCACCGCTGACGCTTTCGGCGCCGAGGAGACCTTTTCGGGCACGCTGGCCACTGCCTTAGGAGCGAAAGCCTTCGGCACCGTCTTCGGCGGCAACGTGAAATGGACGGGCATGGACGCCTTAAGTGGTTTCTCCACAGGTTTCGTAGGCGGATGATCCTTCAGACCAACCGACGTGGTGCCGTCCCTGATGCGCTGCAGGGAGTCCGTCACCTTCTTGGTGAACGCAGCGGATGGGCGCGCCGGTTCAATGGAATCCCTTGAGGCCACTCCTGGAGTCGACTCTCAGGGTGCGGTGCCCTTGGCCTTGTCCTGCTGACGCGGGGTCGTGAGAACTTTCGGGTCATCCTGCCGCTTCTTCGGGTCACCGAGAGTTTTCTTCGGGTCGCCGACAGACTTCTTTGGGTCGCTGAGGCTTTTGCCGGTGTCGACCGTCTTCGGCGCCGACGCACTCGGCTCGACTACCTTCACTTTAGTCTTCGGCGGGGCAGACTTCGTCTCGACGCCCTTGACTTGAGCATTCGGCTCGACAGCCACCTTCAGCTTCTTCGACGCCGAAGCATCCGAGGCCCTGGAGCCGACCAGAGCGATGCGCACTTTCGATTTTGAGGCTGGCACCTGCGCAGTATCTGGCGTCGAGACCGTAGGTTTCGCTTTCGGTTTGCCAGGGAGTGGCTCGGCAGCAATGTCCGTGGCCGAGCCCGAAGGCGGGGCCGTAGAACCCATAGTGAGATCTTGGGTAAGGCCCGAAGGCGATCCCTCGACCTGAGCCTTATAAATTGGCACGGCCCCAGAGTCAGTTTGAGGAAGCTCCTCATCCGAGCTATCCTCCATGGCCCGAGGTCCCTGTCGTCGTCCCCTACCTCGTCGACTACTTCTTCGGCCTCGAGCATCTCAGCATCCGCGTCGTAGTCATAGTCGACGTCCGACGCGGGGTTCGATTCAGAAATGTCCTGGATAGATTCGTCCTCGACATCCCCTGCATCGAAGATGTCCACAGGTGCCGGTGCAGCTTGCTGGGCCTCCTGGCGCGCAGCTCTTCGAAGCTTAAGCGTCTTCTTGGACCTGAAGCGTGAACAAGCCATACACTTGTCCTCATCGTGGTCCGGCGACAGACACTTGTTGCACACCGGGTGGACGTCGATATGGGGATACTTTGAGTTGCAGACTGGACATCTCTTGAATGGACTTCGTTCCATGATAGACGGTCGATAGGTCTGGAGCGTCGACTGGGCCTTCCGCGCCGAGAGCACGCGGAGTAGAGAATCCGGCTCGGAACCGAGCTGGAAGAAGCAATGCCGAACGCAAGACAATACCGACGTATTAGACTAAAGACCTTTTGGTCTTAAGAAAGTTTTCTATCGATTCCGACAAGAGGGAATTAAAGACATCCGAACCCAATGGCGAAAAAAAACAATCTGAGGATGGAGTCGATGCCTATGCGCACTGTAGTCCAGGGGAGGAGCCACCTATCTTGTGATACTTCGAAGACTCTTCCAGGACAACAATGTGCAATCATCCGGACCCAACACTAGGCGGCGATCTATGCACAGATATGAATTCAGGAGCCCACATGCCTCGAACCTAGGTATACTAATATATGAAGAAAAAAAGTTATTTAAAAAGTAACTTGCGTGGTATTTTACTTAAAAGCCCATTCAAGTCTACATACTGTATTTACAAAGTATTGCATTTTCTGCAACCATACTGTAAGTCAAAACAAAATGCATATGCAATTACAATTTAAACGGTTTACAAACTGGATTACTACTGTAAAGTATTTATTGTTTACCTGTGCCAGGCTTGTTTGGTTCTAGAAAATAAAATCACTAAAAGAATATTTTTATACAAAAACAATTGGTCTGAAGTTCAGTCTTTTAGTGTGTGAATTAATTTGTTGACTGAGTATGTACAACAAATGCTGAACATTGTCCTCTGATACAGCCTTAGTGCTCGACCACACAAACAAATAGAAAGTGAGGTGCTATCCAACTTTACCTCTGTCTACCTTTGGGGTTCACTTGGACTATGTGCACACTATACCTCACTTTGGTATAGTATATATAGAGCCAGCTTCCTACAATTGCTATATATCCGGTACACAATAGAAAAAACATTGAAAGATGCTGCTCAGTTATTGGCTCTGGGTTCGTCGGGTTCTTGGTGAAACTAAAAGTCCTATATATCTCCACAACCAGAAGGGTCCAGCGGAAGTAATGGTATATTGCTTTAAAAAATCTGAAAACTTTGACAAAAATGGCCTTTTTTTCAACTCCTTTTCAATTTTTCTTATTTTCAACTGATTTCTATAAAAAAAAAAAAACTAAAGATCTACACAAATGACCCCTTGCAGAATTCAGAACATTGTCTACTTTTCCGAAATGTATAGCTTTCCAAGATCCATTAATGCTTTCATACCCATTTCTACCACTATCTGGAGGTTGAAAGCACAATACATAGCAAAAATGTCCCAGTAAAATGTCAAAGCTGTGTGAAAACCTTTGGTTCTCTGATAAACTTCTCCGAGTCCCTGAAAGCTGGGAAGATGGTGATTTCAACACCACAAACCCTTTGTTGATACCATTTGGAGGGCAAAAAACAGATGCTTTGCTCTGCAGCACTATTTTCCCCAACTAAAAAACCTCTAAAAAAAAACTTTAGGTGTATTTTGGCTAATTTCGGGGTCCCCCCTAGGAGAATCAACAAACCCTGGGTACCTTTAAAATCCCCATGCTGTTGGAAGAAAAGGATGCGAATTTGACATGGATACCTTATGTGATCAAAAATCGATACAGGGGCCTAACACAAACTACCTCAAATAGCCAAAAAAGAGGTTTGGCACAGGGATTCGGGGGTAAAGGCCTAGCAGCAAAGGGGTTGACAGGGCAGATTTCTAGCAACACCATGTATCCCTCACCTTGGCCATGTAAAATGTTGCTGTGGCTTGCTTTCTGGACTCGCTTAGGACTTCCATTGCTTTCTCTAGAAAGACCAAATGTCTGAATTCTATGTCCCCTGGGAGCCATGCTCCTAAGCTCAAGGTGTTGGAATCTTCTGCATGGATAGCAGGTGATGCAACGCTGGAAGTCGCTGTACATTGCTCTCTCATATCTGCATTTCGGAGAACCATGTTGGTCTCGGCCAGTTGCAGGATTAGCATTATTCACAACTGTCTGCACTCTTTGAACACTAGTAGCATTAGTGGGATTGGAGATAAAGAGTATGCAAATGTCCTTGACAAGTCCATCAACAATGCATTGCCCAGCGAGTGGCGGTGTGGTTGCCTGGAGCCAAAGCTTTGGGATTTTGCATTCATTTGCAGAGTTTTATATAGCACTTGCTAGACCCAGAGGTATCAGAGCACTTTAAATGAGGATCAGCAAGTTACAAAATTACATCAGTTACAGGAGCCAAGTATAACATAGGAGAAAAACAGTGAATACACAACAACATGGGTTATGAGCGCATAGCATAGCCAAGACACACGTCAAATGGGGCATGGAAGGTAGGGGGGATATGGTAAAAAAGGGGTGAGGTAGAGTACTTACAAAACACTCAAAGTAAAAGACATACAAACCGGCTGGGGACCAACAATCCAACATCCCGTGAATCAGTGATAGTATAAGAGGGGAGCAGGGGACCAAAGAGGGGATGGGGCGACTTGAGGAAATTAACAGACAGGCGAACAAGGAGCAGTCCAGCAACAATGAGGGTAGGTCAAATCCTCCAAGATGGAGGACCCAGGTCATGGAAATCGACATCATCAACCCAAAATGGCGGAACACACAAAAATCCAACACGAAAACCACAAGGCAGCAGACTTGAAGGCTTCACTCAGGGTCGGATGGGAAATGCAGCCAGATGACCACGGAGGGAGGAGGGCAGGACACCGCTGATCACATAGTGGGTCTTCGACGTACAGACTCCCGGGGCTCTAGGGGCAGCAGCATCGCCATTCAGAATGCCGCGAAGACAGGGGAAAGTCCGATTCGGGCGCCAGGCAACAGCATTCGGCTGTGTTGTCAACAGCTCGTTCTCTTGTGTCCACCACCTCTGGAACACCTTTCAAACACTTTCTGATTTAGTCCTTGTTTGTGTGGGACAGTCACTTGGCTGCTGAGTATCTTCCACGTTCTCCACTCTTGGCAGGTGCATTGCTGTTATCCTTCTTTGACAGGCCAACTGCCACATTTCATGCACCAGTTTTGATAGGGATACTCCCTTGCTTGTTGAATAAATGTTCTTTTGTTGTAGGAAGCTGGCTCTGTATATACTATAACAAATTGAGGTCTAGTGTGCACAGAGTCCAGTGGAACCTTAAAACTAGGCAGAGGTAAAGTTAGATAGCACATTACTCTCTATTTGTGGTAGTGTGGTCGAGCAGTAAGGCTTCATCAGAGGACAGTGTTAAGCATTTGTTGTATACACAGTCAGCAAATTAATTCACACACTCAAAGACTGAACTTCAGTGCAATTGTTTGTATAAAAATATTTTGTTTTATTTCCTAGAACCAAGCAAGCCTGGCACAGATAAATGATAAATACTTTGCAGTAAATATACAGTTGTAATACAGTTTGAATTGTAATTGTATATGCACTTTGTTTTGACTTACAGTTTTGTCACTGAGAAATGCAATGCTTTGTACATACAGTACTTATATTTTGAATGGGCTTTTTAGTAAAATTACAGGTAAGTTACTTTTGAGATTACTTTTCTTACATAGTGTAGTATACCTAGATAATACACTGGGACATTTCTTGTAAACAGGTAAGTAAAATCGTTTTTGTTAGTACAATTTTAAAGAATTTCTTTAGGTTTTCCAAGTATAATCTTTTCATAGAAAAATAGTCAATGTGCTCCTATGGAGAAAAATATTCTTAAGGGTTCAAAGGTAAGTACTTTGTTGTGGGAGTTAGTATTCTGGGGTTAGACTCCGGGATCCTCCAGGATCAAGGATGGATTTTTGTTACACCGTCAGCGGCACTTGTGCAGACGGGTGCTGAGGCCCAATGTTATCCAATGGGGGTTAGGAGGCCTCCAGTTGGTGGCTGGTGACTTACAAGCCACTAGGTTGTGGGAGCAAAGCTCCTGGACGTACGCTCAGGGTAAATGGGGGTTTAGGCCAGCACAAAAAATGCATCCTCATTGGCACAGGGGTGGCAGGGTGCAGTGCTGTTTTGGCGTCAGAAGCCCTGTAGCTTTCAATAGTCAGTCACTGGTTTGCAAAACCACTGCAGGCTCGGGGACGAAGGTCTTCTGAGTGCGACCTCCACTTCGAGAGGTAAGTTGGGATGTAGGGGGTTGGCTAGGCACTGCCGGTTGGGCCACCCAATGCCGAGGGGCATCGGGCGCAGGGGTGCCTTTTAGGTTAGGATCTTCTTACCAGCTCCTGGTCGCGATTGGGGGGACCTTCCGGATTTAGGCTGAAGGCGTCTAATTGAGACAGGTCGAGGATTGCTGAATCTTAGGTCAGGATCTCTGTCGAGACATCCTCAATGTATTTGCCCGCTCGCGCCGTGTGCATTTTCTCATTAAATCCCACACGGACATCTGTGTGGGTTTAATGTGCCTCAGTTTTCAGTGTAGCCATTATGGTGCTGTGGAGTTCGTAATGACAAACTCCAGCACCATATACTTTTAATGGTAGCACTGCATTTACAATGTCTAAGAATGGACTTAGACACTGTAGGAGTACCATGCACCTCTACCCTCACCACTGGTATAGTACACCCAGCTAGAAGGATGACTGATCTATGCCAGGGCAGTGGGTTGTAGGCATGGCACGCAGGGTTGTGTGCCATGTCAACACTTCACTTTGTTCTGCACCAAACCAATCAGCCTGGTGTGTGTGTGTGTGTGTGTGTGTGTGTGTGAGAGAGTGAGTGTGTATAAAGGTACAGGGCCTCTAAGGGTGGCACAATAAGTGCTGCAGCCCTTAGAGGCCTTCCCTGGCCACAGTGCCCTTGGTACACATGGCACCTTTTACAAGTGACTGGCATGGGACCAGAGAGATGCTAATTGGGGGTACAAGTTACGGTTTTTGGGAAATAACACAGGCCCTGGGAACCTAATTGTCAGGGACCCAGGGAATATCAAGTTAAAGTGCATCAGTAGTCTGGCAAAAAGGGTGTGGGGTCGAGGGATTACTGCAACAGAAACCCAGCTTCCTACATCCACAAAGTGCCTTCAGAACTGCTGTTCAATCCCCCATACTCCTGCATCTGGATGGAGCCTTGGAGACACCTCAGCATGTCTCATCAAGGGTCTGGAGAAATCACATCCATTCTATTGGACCTCCATTGGCTACTATTGCTGGCCTGCACTATTCTTCAAAACCAGCTTCATCATTTAAAAAGCCTTCGCAACCAGCACCCCCAGTTATCTGGCAGACAAGCTCATCATTTCAGGTGATTCTTGGCACAACTGCAGCCAGACACCATCGATCTGCAGACTAAGAAGAATAAAAAAGAAAAAACAATGCAGCAGGTCTTACTAAAGATTTGAAGACTTACTTCTAACTTGTTGACTTTATGCCGATTTTTGAAAGTGTAGAATGCTCTACTGCTTTTAGGCTTTGTTAACACAATAGACGTACCATATACATACAAGGTCAGGCAGGCACTACTCGTCAAAAGCCATGCACGGAATGTTAGATGCAATTATTTTGATCAGTCAATATTTGTCCAATCAACCGAACAAGCTAATAATATATTCTGTTTAAAGAGTCCTAGGATATTCTTTCTAGTAGAAAGGGAAATTCAACTGCACTTTCACTACACGAACAAAAATGACATCTTTTCAACACTATCTATGCTTCTTCGCCTCTGAAGAGACTTTCTGAAGCATTGGTGAAGTTTGAAACCTTATGATTTCAATAGATTGTAGGGATTAGTATGGAATGTCCTGCTGTGCATCCTCACAGAATACACAAAGCAATTTAAATCAGCCATTTAAATCAGCCAACAAGCAGGAGGATTTGACTCCGAGGCAATCACTATTAGATTCGGTGAGGAGGTCCATTAATCTTGGCCTATTTCATTTCTTGGACGTTTACTGGACATTTTTTTGTCAGGCTCTTGCAATCTTCAAAGGAATTGGATATTATAGACAAACCATAAGCATATGGCACCAATCACTAATGGTTGTGAAGGTTAAAATGGCAATGCCTGATCAACCTTCCTGACAAATGACAATGTTAACAGCAAAGTCTATGTACTACTGCCTCATTGACACCACCTGTGACAGTTTGTGAATTTCCAGAACTGGAGAAACAGTACTTGAAAACCTGCAATCATAACATAGGGCAAAATCAATATAACAGCTGACTGTGCCTGATCTCTATTATGTACAGGTGGCAACTTACAGTTCTGAGAACATATTTTAAGACCTTCCTTTGGACTAATCCATGAGCATTCCTTGTGTGAAGGTGTCTACAAACATATCTAGATACACTGGTGTAGAACCGACAGCAGATAGTTTGCTTGAACAGGACAATCTTGTTAAACTCCTCTCTTATTAAACTGCTAACAGCAAGGGCAACCGACTGCAGCCACTTATTTTGTTGAACCACATGTAGCACAGACCCAAGTTTCCACTGTGAATGTTATGTTCTTATACCAAAATATGAAAACATCTTTACAGTTTAACAGGCTAATGATGTGTTTTTCATACCCACTTTCACTGAAACCAGAATCCTCAAACATCATGTCTGTACATGAACTTCTTCTGTCTTTATAAAGGAGGACTACCAAGTTTTCTGAGGGTATCAAACTAATGTTACAAAACATGGAGGAATCTTTTAAGCAAATTGGAAATCCTCTCCAGACTCATTATTTCATGTCGGAGGAGAAGCTGTTGTGTCCATAGTTGGCAAGCTTCCTTACCACTACCAATCATTGACATCACTGCATTGTGGCTCAAGCCACTGTTGGCCTATCAGACTTTAGCATTGTAAATACATCATAAACAGCTGATGCGCTGTAGTGCCTTACACTTTGTTAAAGTAAAATCATTAAATTGGTTCATGTTTTTTAGGCAACAGATTTGTTGCTTGACAACATTTTTGGGATACAAACATTGCAACTTTCTGGCCCAGAATTTTGACATACTTGACCATGGCTGTGGTAGGTGCTAGAATAATGGAAGGGCCATCAAAGGTGGATGGTGGCAAGGGCATAGGTGGCAGAAGAAGAGACTTCGCATTACATGGGCTTACACATACGCTAAAAATCTCAGACATCTAGGATGCCCAATTTGCCATCCCTGTATGAAAAGCTGCAGGAGCAACAGCAATACAGCACTGCTAAAATAGAAGGAAAAAGCTTGCTGTATGGTGGCATTCCAATAGAATTTGATACATCAGGAATGGCTCTACATAACTGGATATACTCAAATTGTTCACACTTGGCTTACCAACGCAAGACCTAACAAGACACTAAAAGGTAACATATTTGCAATAAGCTAAATTACAGGGTGGTGTACCAATTTTGAGATATAGGTGAACGTTACAACATTCAATATGTCACATGTAGATCGTGCTCTAAAAATCTTCTGGTTGAAAATAGGAAATGGGCAACACACTTTACTCCAAATGAAGTTGTGGTTGGTTGTTTATAGGGGAAAGACATGATGCCGATTAAACTGGTACTTCAGTACATTCCTAATTAATGCAAGAGGATTCCTGGCAGGTGAGGGATAATACATGTGGTTCTGATACAATCAGGCAGCGCAGAAATCAGGCAGAATTTAAAACAGCTTAGTGGAAAGTGAGCAAGGTAGTGGTACAAGATGGACAACTGTTGAGACAAACCCGGAGCAATACAGAAGAATGAGAGACACTGTCTTGAACATGCTAACAAGGGGAGTTTTTTTTATCGCCGTCATTATTTGCAAATCTACATACCCTTGACAAAGTTTGAAGGTAATGCAGAGAAAGTCTACTAAAATACTTCTAGTGGAAAAAAATAGATACACGTTACTCCAGGAAAGAAGAAACCAGCAAGTAAGCATACAAATTCTAAAAAAAAAAAAAAAAGCATTATGAAAAGGAAAGAAATATTCTGCAAAAGAGTTTGCGTTATGAGTAGGAGGCAGCACAGAAGTAGAATGAGAAAAGAGTATGGAAATAGTAAACTAATTAAACTAGTCAAGAGATATGGATGTGCTAGTCTGCAGTGGAAGCCCTCGAGTTTGAGCAGGGAAAATGAATGGACTTGGGCGTACTTGTATACCTTAAAGTTGTTGTATAGAGTAATAAAAAAATCACTCTCCTGATATCGATGCTGTTAAAAATTCTTATTAAGTTTTCAAGACAGCTACGTATAATGCACCTTTCAGTGCTCAAGATGTTAAAAAAAGGCAATCTCACTTAATGAGGCAACAATGATAACGGTCACTAAAAGTCTAAAAAACCATGAACATCGGCAGCAAATGTTACACACAATGACACACCAGGATGCTGGTGTCTCTGATCTACAACATCCAACGGCAAATATGAATTCAGGGAAGGTTTCATAATCGATCAATGAAACCTGTTTGACATGGTTCTCTCTCTATGCTGTAATCAGATAGTAAATAGAACATCTGAGTTTGTCTTGGACCATGATTTTGATAGAATGAGCAGGCGCTCCTAGTAGGCTTTTTAAAATTCTTCCAAAGCTGTTTACCACTGTTAAGCTCAAAATCCAGTACTTCGGGAGTCCTGCCAGTACAAAGGAAATTTGCTTGTATTTATAAAATGGCTTAGCTGATGAAACGCTTAGCAAAACAAAAATTACATATTCGCATCTGCAGTCAATGACTAAGCGAAACAGTACCTTGGGGTGAGGATCTCCTTATACTGTAGCTTCTCCACACGAGTAGTGGCAGCAACAGACATAGGTATGACAATGTTATTAATATCGAAGGAACATTCTGGCCGCCGTCTCCTCATTGCCTGCTGGAAATAGAAAAGTTTTGGCAACTTGTGAAACTGATGCTTTATAAAAAAACAAAAACAATCAGTAGCCCCTTTAATACGGACAGGTTAAGGAATCTGATGTAAAATACTAACTTGTGCAGGCAAAGTTATGCCAAGAGAACAATACTGGACTATGTTACTTTATGACAGTTTCTATGAGTGGGAGTGGCAGGTTTATCACAGTAGTGTTTAAGGTCCTCTCTGTGGTCATGAAGAGGTCACAAATACTTGGTATCACAAACAATAACCCACAATTAGTATAGTGTTTTTAATCTACATTCAGGGCACTTTTCAGGAGGACAATCTATACAGCACAGTAACGCTTCAGCACACACTGTGTGGAAACTGCTATTCAATACCATTTAAATCATTCACTTTCTTATAAAACCAAGTTTTATGGTTTGATTAGGAGACCTAATAAACAATTGGTTATGGAGACACGACTCTACAAAATTTCGATTCACTAGCTCCTTTACATAGTTTTGCTGGGTGTGGCATAATTAGAACTATAAGTAAGAGTAAATCATTTACGTACTCAAAAGCGTTGCCATACTGATTTGTGAATGAGATGCCGCTTTGTATTTTTTCGTACTTAGTGCCATAGTCAGACTTGTTTTTATACCATCATGGATGTGCGTTTCTTTTCTGCACATCATAAATGTTTCGATCTCTGACAGAGCCCATGCAGGACGTGTCTGGGTTTTGGCCACTTCATGCTACAAATCTATAGTTAGAGGTAACTAGTTTCTTTAGCAACATGATTCTTAGAAGGATTCACAAGTTCATAAAGTATCATGTATTAAAAAGATATTGTACTAGTTTTTAATCCTTTTTCATACTCCACTGTGGCTCTTCCTCGTACGGTACAAACAGTAATAATGGTAATGTGAGTACAGCCCCATGCTGCAGCTTTCCATTACACTAAATGTAAGATATACAGTGAGGCTTTATATTGAGGCCCAGTGGTAGTGGCCTGGGAGCGTGCTTTGCCCTACTCCAATGAAATAAGGTTGTTTACCACACGTGTTGCATTTAATCTAAAAAGCCCCAGGACTCGCTTTTAGCACAAAGTCCTCTTAGAGTAGCAAGACAAGCAGTCAAGGCTTACGCCAAGAGATGATACAGCTCAGAATCCATTGAGCGTAACAAAATAAATGTAATGTCTCACTGGTAAGAACACTTCACTACCAGAAAAACAAATAGTAAACCAAAACCTATATATTTGTAGTCTCTGTGCTACAACGTATAGTTTACCTGTCGGTGTAGTTTTGCAGCTTGAGAACTTTCTGGATTAACTATGCTGTGCATTATTCCACCATTTGGTTTCCTTCGTGATGTCGACGTGCTTCCTCCGGAAGCTCCCACCTTTGGTCGCCATCTTCGGATGATTTTTTCTTGTCGTGTTCTTGTTTTTCCTCAATTTCTAAAGTCCTTTCCTCCTGTCTCACCTTTCTGGCGGAGGAGGGTGGGTTTGCTAGTGAATCCAGAAAGTCTTCAAGCTGCAAAACTACACAGACAGGTAAGAAAATATACGTTTTGCAGCGTGAATCTTTCTGGATTCACTATGCTGTTCATAGACTTTGTAGAAGTTTATCCTTATTGTGGTGGCTGGGTGGAAGTTGAGCATTGGTTACTGTCCCACTTGCGCTTCTTTGTATATCTACACAGTAGTGCTTAGTGAACATGTGCATTGAAGACCATGTTGCAGCTTGGCAAATGTCTTGAATTGGTGTGTTAGCTAGAAACACAATAGTTGCTCCTTTCTTCCTTGTTTAGTGACCATGAGCTGCTCCTTGTAACAGTTGTCCTGCTTGCTGTTGTATAGTTTCTGCAATCCACTGTGCAATGGTATTTTTGGTAACTGGACGTCCCAAAAAACTGCTGGCGAGGGAACCAAAGAGCTGCGTTGTCTTTCTGCACTCCTTTGTACTTTCTATATAGTGTGTCACAGCCCTCCTGGCGTCCAGTGTGTGCAGCGCCCTTTCTGTTCTTGTCGTTTTTGGAAAAAGCTAGGTATTTGGATTGTTTGGTTGACGTGGAACCGAGACACCACCTTTGACATGAAGTGTGGGTCTGTTCTCATTCCGATCCTATCAGTGTGTATCTGCAGGTAGGGCTCTTGATGTGCTAGCGTTTGCAACTCACTTACTCTTCCTAGAGATGTGACAGCCACTAAGAAGGCCGTCTTTAGCGTGAGCATGTGCAGTATATCCTTGAGAATCGGGTCAAATGGTGCCTTCATCAATTGAGTTAGCACTACGTCGAGGTTCTATGCTGATGCTGGCATTCTGTTTCGAGGTGCGACTCTTTGCTCCTTCTAGAAATCTCTTTACTTCTTGGGAGGTGAAGAATCTTTTACCTGTTTCTCCTCTTGTGTAAGCCACTATCGCCGCTAAGTGCACCCTTAGGGATGTGTAGCTTAGTTTACTTTGTAGTCGATGTGTTAAGCATTTTAGGACCATTGATTCATTTGTGATTTTCCTTTTCAGTTTCTCCAAAATGCACCATTCGGAGAATCTTTTCTTCTTTGCTACGTAGCATTTCCTTGTGGTAGGTCTTCTTGCCTCCCTAAGTACTGCCATTGTGCTCGCCGGTAGTTTGAGGTGTGCAAACTCTAGATCTTCAGGAGCCATGCCGCTTGGCTGAGGCTCTCTGGCTGTACCACCCTTCCGTTCTGCATTGTTCACAGGTCCCTTCTTTTTGGGAATCTGTGTGCTGGTGCATGCACCATTTTTACTATTTTTGAGAACTATGACTGTCTGGCCCACTGAGGTGCTATTAGTATCAGCGACATGTTGCTGATCCTGCATTTGCGGAGTACCGTGTGTATCAGTGGTATCAGGGGAAAAGCATATGCATATGTCTGACCAACTTATCTATAGTGCATTCCCTTGTGACAGGTGGTCTGGTTGTCTGGATGCGAAGTGTTGGTATTTTGCATTTTGGTGTGTTGCAAATAGGTCTATTTGCAGTGTACCCCACTTCCGGAATACTTTCTGTATTTCCTGTTGGTTGATCTCCCATTTGTGGGATGCTGAAGTCTGCCTGCTACCACATTGTCCTTCCCATGGAGATGTATGTGTGAAATTGGCCTGGCATATGATGTCCACTATTCTAGTGGGCACCTTGCACCAGTCCAAACGACCCTTATTGATGGTAGGTTTAGACAACCTTTATAGAAAGCTTTCCTAGTGGTAGCTGTGGAGAGCAGCCTTCAGGCTAAGTCTTGAAGGAATGTAAAGCAGCTTGTTTTTGCAGTCTATAATCTATAATCTCTTGAATGTTCAAATGCTCAAGTGAAAGAAGAACCATGAGATGTGTATATATATATATATATATATATATATATATATATATATATATATATATATATATATATATATATATATATATATATATCTAAACACACCCCTCTAGTCTCTTTATGAGGCTAGAGGCAGAAGTACAATACAAGAACTTAAATAGCACACAGTAAATTAGCACAGTATACGTTTTGCACTAGCGGCCTCTACAACTGTCCGGACTTTGGGGTCGAGGTGGTCAAAGGGGACCGGAGGAGGCGCATTTTTAATTCATCAGCAGGACATTGGCTCTAATGTGCAGGTATTTGGACCGAGCACCTCCGCATAATCACAAGATTTTAATTTCAAACACCCCACGCGTCACCCGCCTGGCAATATGAGGATGCATTCTGGGTAGTGCAGTCCACATGGACACTATGAACTCATCAGGTGGGAAGACATCCGAGGGGCGGAGCGGACCTTTGAGCATTACAAAGGAGGCAGGACTTACCATCAGCTTGCTTAGAACTTCCTGTCATTTGGGCGCTGAGGAAGGCTGTATGAGCAGCCGAAATGCATTCGCCGTTTCAAATGAATAAATGCTGCTTCCAAAAGTTTCCCCTGCTGTGGCCTCTGCTCTCTGCCTAGGAGGGGTTCTGCTGCATATATATATATATATATATCTAAACACACCCCTCTAGTCTCTTTATGAGGCTAGAGGCAGAAGTACAATACAAGAACTTAAATAGCACACAGTAAATTAGCACAGTATACGTTTTGCACTAGCGGCCTCACAAACCATATACTAAGAAAGTGGTATAAGTACCGCTCTCAACAGAGACAAGGCCTAGGGCCTGTAGTACTGCTGGGGCAACAAGGAACCACCCAAGGTAGGGGCGCAGGAGACTCACATGGGATGCGTGCAGTGTCTAAACACAGCCGCGAATCACCATCGACTTCTATAGAGAAAGTTAAAGTTAGAATTTTAAAGAATAAGGACACTTAGGAGTGGACTACGGTAAAACCCTTTCAATACTGGACACTTCGAGAGTCAAGGCCCATGGGAGCACCGAAGTACTTGTGTTACCTCACCCAGGGAAGCCGGGTGCATAGGTATCTTTCGTGTCTGGTTTCGTCGTCGTTTCCAGTGGAGAGTTGCAAAGAAGTGCTGCAGGCGACCAGGTGAAGTGTCCGGATGGATCCAAGCGTGGATCGGAGATCTTAAGAACCTGAAACAGAGGAGACAGAGTCTGGGTCACTAGCCAGTGACCAGGAAGGCGATAAGAAGATGCAAGCCATTGCCGGGTGATTTCAGGTGATGAAGGTGAAGCTTGACTCTTCAGCCCCAAGGTCCAGGCGGCGTCGACGACAAAGAGGAGCTGGATTCGAGCTGTCCAGTCAGATGTCGAGTGCTGCAGAGTTGGTATCCGGATTGGACCCAAAAAGCCTTGGTAACAGCAACCCACTCAGAATGGAAAGATTGGCTTCAGTGGAGACCAGCAAGGTCTGAGGGACTCACCCTTTGGAGGGGGTCAGAGCACATCTGTAGCAACCAGGAAAGCCCTTGAAACAAAGGCTTGTCCTTCGTGGGGACCCACTAGCTAACAGACTAGAGATCGCAAAGGGGCCTCGAGCAGAAATGAAGGAAGTGGGCCCACGGAACACTCCGGGAGTTTATGCCTCCAAGCTTCGGTGCAAAAGGTGCTCAGGGCTTGGACTACAAGTAGCCCAATGCACAACTTCGGGAAAGCTCGGGAAGTCGATGCACTAGCAAATGTGCTGGATGTCCAGGAGTTCCGGTCCCACGTCTCTTGTGATGGCTACAGGTCTCCGCTTTGCTGTGGACTCGTGTCGGCCTTGGAGATGTCTTGAAGTCCGTGTCCTGCGTCGTAGATTCTTCAGGATCATCTATGGTGCCTGTTTGAACAGGGGAGTCACTCCTTGACCCCAAGGGAGATTTCTTCAGTCTTCCAGTCGAAATGGAATGTCGAAGGTCCAAGATATATGTTACAGCGTTTCGTCCAGGGTAAACTGAAGTCCTAGGGACTGGGTTCCTATACTTATAGTAAGTGTAGTGTAGGAGTTGGACTAACTCTAAGGTCCCACCTATGGGAGGACCTGGGGAGGAACAATTGTTACTTACCTGTAAACAGGTGGTTCTCCAGTATTGGTGTCTTTCATAGATTCACATGCTTGAATATTCCCCGTTGTCGGAGTCCCACGGTAAATAAAATAGCAATAAATACTATATATATATATATATATATATATATATATATATATATATATATATATATATATATATATATATATATATATATCCATATATAATTAGAGGAAAAAAACAGAAATATGTAAAGAAGAGGCATAGGTTGCCTGCCCAAAATTCTACATAGGAATGCATGGAAATAGAAAAGACCCAATGCAGCCTATCCTGGTCATTATGTTGGTCCAAACTGCAGCCAATCAGGCGACAGCAGCCCTCTAGAACCTTCTCCTCAGAGCTCAACACCTCAGATTTTCGTAGCACAGAGTGACCCAAATACTATGAGGAGAAGAGAGCCTCTGAGGGGAGGAGGGAGGGTCGCATGTGAATCTATGAAAGACACCAATACTGGAGAACCACCTGTTTACAGGTAAGTAACAATTGTTCTTCTCCAGTATTGGGGTGTCTTTCATAGATTCACATGCTTGAATATAGAATAGTTAGCAGTCTGTACTATAACACAAAGTTTCCATAATACAATGCATAAGGAAAGACTGAAAACAATTTTAGGTGTAAGAACACATGCAATAGAAAATATATATATACAGATGTATACACAATAAAGAGACATAAATCATATGGAAACTAATAGGAGGAGGGTAGAACAGAGGCTCACCTTATTGAAAAAGATTACGGAGCACAGCTTGTCTTACTGCGGTATCCCCTTCAGCCATGGCACCCAGACAGTAGTGCTTCGTGAACGTGTGTCTGCTGGACCACGTGGCTGCTCTGCAAATCTGATGCAATGGGACACCGGCAAAGAGTGCAGTAGAAGACGCCATAGATCTGGTGGAATGGGCCCGTACTGCAGTCTGTAAAGGCTTTCCCGCCTTCTGATGGCAGAAAGCAATAGCCGAAGCCACCCATCAGGCTATTGTAGGTTTGGTGACTGGTCGTCCCTTTTGAAAGCGGCCATAGGCCACGAAGAGCTAATCCGATCTTCGGAACTGGGCTGTTTTGCTGATGTAGAACTTCAAGCACCGTCTAATATCTAAGGAGTGCAAGCGTTGTTCCGCAGGAGATTGCAGGTTAGCAAAGAAAGACTTCAGGATAACAGGTTCATTAATATGAAAGTCTGAAGGCACTTTTGGAAGAAAAGTAGGGTTAGTGCGTAACAGCACAGAATCCGGTTTAAAATGAAGAAAAGGTGGTTTGATCTTGAATGCATGCATGTCACTCACTAGACGTGAAGACGTCAAAGCAAGAAGAAGCGCGACCTTCCAGGTGATATACTTGAGGTCTGTTCTATGGATTGGTTCAAATGGTGCATTCATTAACTGTGTTAAGACCATGTTGAGGCGCCACTCGGGAGGGGGACTGGAGGAAATGTTCGACAGAGTCCCTTGAAAAATTGGCGTATTATCCTGGAGGAACATAGGGAGGCGGAGCCATCGTGGCGGAAGCGTGAAATTGCCGCCAGAAAAACTCTTAAAGTAGCATGAGACAATCCAGACTGAGCTAGTTGAAAAAAGAAAGGGAGGAGCTCAGCGGGCGTGGCACGCAAGGGATGCACCCAGGCGTCAGCACACCAATGGCAGAAGCGTTTCCATTTAAATTTGTAAGTCTTTACAGTTGATGGAGCTCTGGCCTGAGCAAGGATGTCACAACACTCTTGAGGAATGGCTAAATGTGCAAATTCACAGTGCTCAGGTTCCAGGCTGATAAGCTCAGAGAAGAGGGGTCCGGATGGTAGACTAGACCCCTGTCCATGGAAAGAAGATCCATCCGAGGATGAAGAAGGATTGGCTTGCATTGAGACAGGAGGAGCAGCTCCGAGAACCACGCCTGCCGTGGCCACCTGGGAGCAATGAGAAGGATGTGGCAGGGTTCTCTCCGTATCTTCCAAAGCACTTGCGGCACCAGAGGGATTGGAGGAAAGGCGTAAGCAAAGAATTCGTCAAATCCATCAAAAGGGCATTGCCCTGTGACCCTTTGTGGGAATGCCAACTTGCGTAAGACGGGCATTTGCGGTTCTCTGGAGTTGCAAAGAGGTCTAGTGCTGGGTGACCCCAGCGACGAAAGATCATATCGAGTGTCGGTTGATGTAGTTCCCACTCGTGGGTGGATGATCGGGATCTGCTTACGGAATCTGCCAGGAGGTTGGACAACCCCGGAAGATGAACTGCAGTGATAGTGATTTGATGATTGATGGACCAGTCCCAAATCGCCTGTGCTAGGCGGGATAACACCGGAGACTTCGTTCCGCCCTGCTTGTTTATGTAGTGCATGCAGGTTGTGTTGTCTGTCTGTATGAGGACAGACTCTCCCTGCAGCACTGGTTGAAACGATTTCAGGGCTAAAAAGATAGCCACGAGCTCCAATTTGTTGATGTGCCAGGCTTTCTGGTGCAGAGTCCATTTCCCCTGGATGGACCGGTCTTGGAGGTGCGCTCCCCAACCCTCCAGAGATGCGTCCGTAGTTAGTGTCAGATCTGGGGTGTTGAACAGGAAGGACATCCCTGCTGCAAGATGACATGGCTGTGCCCACCATCTGAGCGCTTTCGTCATGGGAATGGTGACAGAGATCTGATCGTTGAAGGAACCGGTGACTTGACGCCACTGTCCGTTCAGTCCCTCTTGAATAGGTCGTGCTCGTAGTCTGCAATGAGGGATAAGAGCGATGCACGAAGAAGCCATACCTAGAAAGAACTTCAACAGACGGACTGAAATGCACCTCTTTGTCAGTAGAAGCAAGACTAGGCGTAGAATCCTATGTTGACGTTCCAGGGAAACAAACGCCTTTGCCAGCTTGGTGTCCAGCATGGCTCCTTGGAAATCCTTGCAAGTTGTTGGCTGCAATTGAGATTGTTCCAGGTTGATGGACAGACCCAAGGAACGAAAGACTGTCTGACAAATGGAGGTATGGTGCAGCAGTTGTGAGCGGGACTGCGATTTCAGGAGGCAGTCGTCGAGATATGGGAATATCTGGATACCTTGGAGGCGAAGGAAGGCCATGACCGGAGCCAATATCTTGGTAAAGACTCGGGGGGCCGACCGGAGGCCAAATGGAAGGACCTTGAACTGGAAATGAAGGTGCCCCACCTTGAAGCGCAGGAACTTCCGATGACCTGCGAGTATTGGGACATGGAAGTAGGCGTCTCGGAGGTCGATGGTTGTCATGAAACCTCCGACCGAGAGTAAGCGCAAGATTTCTGCAAGCGTCAGCATACGAAGGATTGATCCTTGAGATATTGATTGAGCGCTCTCAAGTCCAATATGGGTCTCCATTCTCCGTTTTTCTTGACAATAAGGAAAAAACGGGAATAAAACCCCTTCCCTCTCTGAGACCTTGGCACTACTTCTACCGCACCTTTCTGAATGAGAAGGCGAACTTGATGAAATAGTTCCTTGAGGTGCGGAGGTGGTGGTCCGGAAGGTGGCGTTGGAGGAGGTACTTCGACAAATTCCAATGCATGGCCTTTTTCCACAATGTCGAGTACCCAACGGTCTGTTGTAATGGAGGACCATTGAGAACCAAACGGAGAGATTTGACCTCCAATTCTTAGATTGACAGGCAAGTCATTGACGTTTGTTGGAAATTCCCCAACTTGTCGACGTAGGACGGCCGCTCCAGCGAGTTGTCGAAAACCAGTGCAGGCCACAACCACTGCACAATCAATTAGCTCTTCGGAAGTTCTTTCACCTTCTTGCAGAAGCTGCTGCGCTTCTGCCTTGGAAGCATCTGGAAGTAACGCCACGTAGGCGGACATATCCGCCCAAACCTGACGGTCATAGTGACCTAAAATGGCCATAGCATTAGCCACTCCTACAGTTGTAGAGGACATGGAGGAAAACTCTCGGTCTGGAGGAGCAGTGATAGTAGATGCTGGATTTCTCAATCCTCTCTGAGCTGCCTGCGTAACGACAGAATCAGGCTTAGGCTGGCCCGTAAGGCATTCCGGAGATCCCACCGGCGCCTTATATTTTTTTTTCCAACCTTGGCAATTGTGCTGGTAAAGAGTTTGGGGTCTTCATGAGTTTTACTCCTTCAGCCCAGATGAAATCTATAATCGGGACAGTGTGAATCTGTTTGAACGGTTGGTTCTTTAAATCATAGAGGAAGCAATCTTCCTCCCTCTGGACTCGTGGTAACTTGAATCGTTGCGCAGCCCTGTCCATCAATTGGTGGAAGCTGGCAATATCCACCGGAGGAGAATCCCCTGGCGTCACCGGAGATGGGGATGGTGTCTGTGCACGATAGTCATCCCACTCCGCCATCTGTTCATCATCACCATCCACATCCGAAACTTCTCCATCCTCACGCTCTGGAGGATTCTCATCATCATCATCGGGATAAAGAGTTGCGTGAACTTGAACTGATGTGCTTCTATGAATGGTAACAGGCGGTGCTGGTTGTGAAGGAGCAGCTGACGGCTCCGTAATCGGGTTCAAAACCGATGGGACAGTAGTTACTTGTGGAGATGGCGGGAATCGCCGATTATAATCCTCCAACATGCTTTGGAGGCTCGAAATCATAGATAAAGGGAACATCGCAGCTGGTATTTGAGAGTGAACTTCATGATGTTGGCCATACTGTTCCTCTTCATCATTACTGAAGTCTTGGCACTTTATATTCAAGTCCGAAAGACTTTGAGCTTGGCCGTCAGACTCCTGATCTTAGTCCGTAGCAAACAAAGGAGAGGGTGGAAGAGCCATTTCCCCTTCTGTGAAAGTTCCAAAATGGTCCGATTTGCTGGACTGTAGCAGTATCAAAGGCAGTGAGGCAAATGAAGAGGCTGACATTGAAACCGCATATTGCGACCGTGTCGACGGCAATCTATCGGTCGTCTTCTTTGAGGGAGCTGTCAGTAAAATCGTCGTCGACGAGGACATCGTCGACGGAGACGTCAGCAGTGGAGCCGTCGACGGAACCTTCATGGACGTAGTCGTCGACGGAACCTTCAATTTTAACTTTTTCATCGACGAGACAGTCGTCGACGGGGCAACCGTCGACAGAACACTAATGGAGGGCGTCGACGAAACCAACATCTTCGAGCCTTTCGTCGGCGACGAACAGACTGTCGACGACTGAAGTTTCTTCGTCGACTAGGACGAAATTGGAATAATTGAAGAAACAGTCCTGGAGCTAAGAACAACCCTCATGGACGACGAAGGCGTCGACGCTGGGGCTGAAGACGATCCAGAGGCCAGCGTCGTCGTGACTGTCATCGTCTACTTTGATCCAGAGACAGCTATTCTCGTCAACGGAGTCGAAGTCACCGTTGACGGAAAATCAGTTTTCTTCAGAGAAGAAGTGGAAGCAGAAGGAGCCTGAGAGCCATGTGTCGTGGGCCCAGAAGTGGTAGGCAAAGGTGAAGACACCGCAGGGGTTAAGGAGAGAGACATCTTTTTCAAAAATGGAGAAGGCACCGCCTGCACACTACCACGCTTAGAAGCTGCTTTTGAATGGCCTGAAATGAGACTTTCAGCATCAGAAAGTACATTGTCTTTATCCTTTAGCCTCTGAAGCCAGAGACGTAAACGGCCTTCTCTATCTTTTAAAGTCTTTGTGGAGAAAGTTCTACAGAACTTCCAGCTTCCCACCTCATGGTCAGGGTAAAGGCAGTAAATACACTTACTGTGTGGGTCCTCATGAAACAGTCTTAGCTTTCCACAGGATGAACGGGCTCTGAAAAGAGACTTCTTACTAGTAGACATTGTAGAGAACAGGAAAAAACCTGAAGAGAAAGAAACTGAGCAGAGCTCAGGGAGCCTCCCTTACACACGACGTGCGGTAGAAAATCTGAGGTGTTGAGCTCTGAGGAGAAGGTTCTAGAGGGCTGCTGTCGCCTGATTGGCTGCAGTTTGGACAAACATAATGACAAGGATAGGCTGCATTGTGTCTTTTCTATTCCCATGCATTCCTATGTAAAATTTTGGGCAGGCAACCTATGCATCTTTTTTTACATAATTCTGATTATATATATATATATATATATATATATATATATATATATATATATATATATATATATATATATATATATATATATATATATATATATATATATATATATATTCCTTCTTCCGAATGAGCAGAGACCACGCAGGGGAACACTTTGGAGGCACACTTTATTTCGTATTTGGCAAATGCATTTCGGCATTAGGATCAGCCTTCATCAGTGCCCAAGTCTCCAGGTAGCTTCCAAACACATGGACTGAATTCTGCCTCCCTTTTATTGGTAGAGGGTCCGCCCCGCCTCGCCTCCCTGATGTAATTTGCTCACTTGTAGTTAGTCCACAAGGTGTTCGTGAACTACAACACCCAGGATGCCTCTTGATGTTCCCAGGTAAGTGCTGCATGGGGGGATATGCACATCACAATGTACCACGGAAATGTCACAGCAGTTCATGTATTTTGAAAGCAAAATTCCTGTTTGTTAACGGAAAGAAGCGCACCTCCTCGGGTCCCCAAACTGCCTCACCGTAGACCTCGGGATTCCATTCGGTAGGAGAAACTATGACAATATATATTTAGTATTTATTGCTATTTTATTTACCGTGGGACTCTCACTCCGACGACGGGGAATATTCAAGCATGTGAATCTATGAAAGACAGCCCAATACTGGAGAAGGGGTGGTTACACCCCTTCCCCTATGTCCAGTTTCGCGCCTGAGCTGGGGCGGAGTGCCACAGCAACCGGTTTGAACTGGGAAATGCACGGGGACACCCTGTGTGCCCAGGCGCTGTCTGAAAAGCATTGACTGAATGCACCCACCCTGCCCCAATACACTAAAGTCTGTCTGGGGAGGTGATGGCATCTCTGGACAGGAAACCTATTGTCCAAGCCACCCCTGCCAGAGTTTCGTCCAGCGGTAGGTCAGACTCGTGTCTGTGGCAGCGGCATCCATTTTGTGATGCTGGGGCTCCGTTTAACTTCTACCAGTTAGACCAGGGTGTACATGTCTTCTCCCTCTAGAAGGGTGGAATGCTAGCCCCGCCGCCAGAACTGGTGGGGGGTAGTATTTAAAAGTGTTTGACACTAATAAGGGGAGGGGGGGCGAGGGGAGGGGAGGGGGGGGGATAGGGGGGCGGGGCACCACGGTGCTCATGCCTGGAGCAGACATGAGCACCGAAGTGGTTAAAGATTTTTTTTTATCCTTTTGGTATGCCCATCTATAGTTTTTGGTGCGATTTTGTACTCATTCAGTAGTTCTTCAAATTCAGGATGCTTCCTGGCTTTCTTGAGGGAGTATTTCTGGTCTTTAACAACATACTTGGATTTGAAGAGGGGGCCTGTATACTACAAAAATCGGTATAGGAATGAGATGGTGATGGAAATTGACTTAAAAGTTGGGAACAAAAGTTTGTCTAATCAGCTATAGGAGAGGCTTTCAGCAGGAAACAACCTGCAGTAGGCTTTCCTTCATAATATTTATACTGATGTTGTCATTCCATCTTAAACGTTTTAAGTTTTCACAATGAACTCCCCTGTGTGTAATTGTAGCAGGATCATGATAGACTGAGTTTAGGGTAACAGTAACAACTTGTGGTCGGTGATTACTCTCAGATCGAGCTATAATACTGTAATTTTCTACTTTTGGAAACCGGTCTAAATTACAGATGGTATAATTCAAGTAAGAATACTTTCGACCGTTTGTCCATGTCCAATTCGGTTGATTATCCTGTGAAAATCTCCCATTCATTACAATGAAACCGGCGCTGTAAAGTCGCAACACACAGTGTTCCCCTAATCCACAATGCGGTTGGGGTTTAGGTTTGACCTCATCCTTCAAAACCGGCGGAGGAAATGGTAGGAGACTTCCTAAATCTGCCGGGTTTCCCCTAATAAAAGTGGTGTTAAAGTCCCCAGTAAGCAAACAATCTGCATGAGGAAAATCCCCAGCCAGGTCACACAGAACTATGAGATTTAAGTGAGACCTTTTTGTTCGTGCACTCGGATTAATGTAAACATTAAGCAGCAGAGGATGCTGTTGTCTCCACTAATTGATTTTAACTCCAAGCAGCCAATCCTCATTGAGGTCTAATAGCTCAATAGGGCCGTTTAAGCTGCAAGAAATGTAAGTGGACAAGCCCCCCTTAGGCCATCCACAATTTCAATGCATTACAGCTGATTTCCAGTATTCTGAGGGGCAGTTTTGAGTAGCCCATGTTTCCTAGAAAGCAAGGAGGTCATATCTAAAAATAAATTTGAATCTCTAATGAGGCCATTTTGTGTTGAAGGCCACTAATGTTCCAGGAGCATAGAGATGAGGAAGACTGACTGCGAGTTGGTAAGAGTTACAGGTTGAGGGTGAGGTTCGTAATGTTTGACAACTTCCTTTTGTTTTAATTTTTGCGAGCATTGCCCGACTGGTCAAGCTGAGCTTTTATGGGACAAGGCTGCTGGCAACCATCCCCAGTCTCGAACTTTGTTAAAATTAGTGGGTGTGGTCCATGGTCTGTCTTTTGTGGGTGCGTGACCTACAGCATTTTCAAAAATTGAGTACGGCTTGATTCTATCAGCGTTTGGGGTCCGGTGAGAACTTGGCGGAGTGACTTATCTTAGCTAGCAAAGTGAGATAGACTGGTTTATGATATGGGTAATTTTAATTCCCCCTGACCAGAAGATGTCTTGCTGGCTAAGAGGGCTTGAGCCCAGATAGAAGATTTAAACTGCCAATGTTACTTCTGAGGGTTTAGGCCCTCATGGAGGGAGAGATTAGGTATACTCGCTATCTTCAGATGCCAGTGTATTAAATCCCGGTACTCCTTTTAATAATTTTATGATGTTAGTTCTATTAAGGACATCATGCTGTCCTATTTGTATTACGGTACGAAGAGAATTTTGATGTTCTTAGGGTCACAGGCAACTCCCTGTTGGCAAAGACCAGAGTCGAATAAATCAGTTTTCTGGTGGCGAGCCAGAAACTGTTCCTAGTCTGTGCAGACAATTTCCTCGAGCGGACTAGTCTGGGGTTCTCCAGGTGACTTTGATGCATGCTTGATGGTTACATTTAGGTGGTTATGTCCAGCAATAGATAGGTGAGTCTGAGGTCGAGAATGAGGAAAAAATTTAAGTTGGTTCTGGAATTTGTTTTCTCTACTTGTAGTTGAGTTTGCATTTTCCATGCCAATTGAGAGTGCTTTCGGTTCTTCAACGACTGCCGCATTGTGGGGGTTTATTTAAGGTCTTCTTAAGCAAGGAGGGGAAGCATGATGAACCTGGTGGTGTACGGGAGTGGGCTGTTGAGCATTTAATGTTGGGTTCACAGTAATAATTTGCTGTTAGTGTTTCTGTAAGCTGGGACTTGAAGCTTGTTCATTGTCGGGTAATATAAACAGTGGGTACAGCTTAAGTGCTGCCATTGAGACATTAAGAGTATATGGCGCTGTTAGTTTGTCATTACGAAATCCACAGCACCATAATGGCTGCACTGCAAATCGAGGTTTGGTATCAAACGTCTCAGCACATTAAACCCACACTGATGCCAGTGTGGGATTTCATGAAAAATGCACACAGAGGGCATCTTAGAGCTGTCCACTGAAAAACGACCTACCACTTGTGTCCAGGCTGAGTGGCTGCTTTCAGCTGCCACCACCACACATGTTTCTGGACCCCTGGGTCGAGAGCCTGCTGCTCTCGGGGCCTGAAACAACCTGTGACGAGGTGCCAACCCTCCTCCCCCAAGATGGGTAGGGTCCACGAAAGGGAAGCTTCAAGGGCTTGCTTTATTTGTGAGCTTTCCCAGGCCACTTGCTGCTTTCAGAAACTGGTCCCCACTGGTTCGGGAGAACCGGCAGGAAAACAAGTGAAGAAAGAGGTGTGCCCACTTCTGCCAACTCCACCCCTCAGGTGGGGAGGCTAGGTGAAGCACAACTCTGTCCCCGCCATCTTGTTGATGGGGGGAGGGGCTCAGACAATCAGGGAAAGGCTTATGCCCCCCTCCCACTGAGGGTGGCCTAATAGGGGGTGTACCCACCCTAGGGAAGGAACCCTTTGGTCCCAACCTTTTACCTATCTGTAACACCCCTAAGGAAAAGGCTACTTACCAGTATGCATCTGTTCTTGGCATGTTGAGCTGCAGAGTCACACACTGTGCATAGATCGCCACCTAGTGTTGAGCCCGGATGTTTGCAGTTTTTTGTTGTCTTGAAAAGTTATTTGGAAGTCACGAGATAGGGGACTCCTCCAATGGACCACATTGCGCATGGGCATCGGCTCCATGCTCAGATTGTTTTTCGCCATTAGGGAAATGATGAAGCTTTGCACTAAAAGTAAGGATGTCCTTGTAATCTGTATCTAATTAAGATAATACTGGAACAGACAAGGGTTGCCAGGGAGGTGGGTGGGTGTGTGTAACTCAGCAGCTCTACATGCCAAGAACAGATGCATACCGGTAAGTAGCATTTTCCGTTCGAGGCATATGAGCTGCAGATTACACACTGTGCATAACTTGTATAGCAGTACCCACTCTTAGCGGCGACCACCCCTATCTGTTGCAGTAGCTTGAAGGAAAATGCTACTTACCAGTATGCATCTATTCTTGGCATGTAGAGCTGCAGAGTTGCACACTATGCATAGATTGCCACCTAGTGTTGGGCCCGGATGTTTGCAGTTTGTTTTGTAGAAATGCCTTTGGAAGTCACAGGATAGGTAACTCTTCCTTTGGATGATACTGCGCATGGTCATCGGCTCCATCCCCAGATTGTTTTTCGCCATTAGGGAAGTGATGGAGCTGTATAAGAGATAGTGATGTCCATGTGATATGTATTTAAGTAAGATAATACTGGAACAGATAAAAGGTAGCCGGGGAGGCAGGTGGGCATGTGCAACTCTGCAGCTCTACATGCCAAGAACAGATGCATACTGGTAAGTAGCATTTTCCGTTCGAGGCATAGGAGCTGCAGATTGCACACTATGCATAGATTACCTAGCAGTTCCCACACCTAGCGGCTACCACCTGTATCTGTTGCAGTGGTTTGAAACTGTTTTTAGTACAGCCTGGCCCACAGTAGCTTGTTGCTTAGTTTGCACATCTACACAGTAATGCTTTGTGAATGTGTGCAGTGTAGCCCAAGTGGCTGCTTTGCATAGGTCATCTAGGGGAATGTTCCCTAAGAATGCCATTGAAGCCCTTATTCTGGTAGAATGGGCTTTTGGTGGGATTGTTAATTTGCGTTTAGCTTTTTGATAACATATTTGTATGCATTTAACAATCCACCTAGCAATCCCTGACTTTGAAATGGGATTGCCTTCATGTGGCGGTGAGAAAGACACAAAAAGTTGTTTTGTCTTACGAAAGGTTTGTGTTCTTTCAATGTAGTACAGTAATGCTCTCTTGACATCTAAAGTGTGTAGAGCTCTCTCTACGACCGTTTGAGGCTGCGAGAAAAACACGGGCAGCTCAACAAATTTATTTAGATGAAGCGGGGAAATTACTTTTGGGAGAAATTTTGGATTTGTACGAATAACCACCTTGTTATGATGCATTTGCAGAAAGGGTTCCTGAATGGTAGATGCTTGTAGTTCACTAACCCTTTTGAGAGGTAATGGCTACCAGGAAAGCTACTTTCCAGGTTAGAAATTGCAATTCGCATTTATGTAATGGTTCGAAGGGAGTACCCATTAACCTTGTGAGAACTACATTTAGATTCCACACTGGTGCGGGTGGTGCTCTGGGAGGAATTATTCTTTTGAGTCCTTCCATGAAAGATTTAATAGCTGGCACTCTAAAAAGAGATAGATGTTGTCTATTTTGCAAGTATGCTGCAATAGCTGCAAGATGCAACCTGATAGACGTGTAGGCTAAGTTACACTTTTGAAGGTGCAGTAAATATCCAATGATGTGTTGAATAGACACATGTAGAGGATCAATTTGTTTGTTTAGACAGTATATTAAAAACCTTTTCCACTTAGCGTAACATGCTCTAGTAGTGGGGCGTCTAGCTTCTTTGATAAGGTTCATACAGTCTGAGGGAAAGTTGAGGTAACCAAACTCTATGACCTCAGGAGCCAGATAGCTAGGTTGTGCTGAGCTGGGTCCGGGTGCCTGATCTCTCCACGGTTCTGCGTTAATAGGCGTGGAGATAGGTTTAGTTTTTGGTGTGGTACTACAGACATTTGCAACAGCGTGGTGTACCACGGTTGTCTGGCCCAAGTTGGAGCGATCAGAATGAGCGTTCGGGAATGTTGCTGTAGTTTGCGCACCACTAATGGAATTAGTGGGAGAGGAGGAAAAGCGTGCGCAAATAGTTTTGACCAGTTCATCCATATCGCATTGCCTTTGGACAATGGGTGTGGGTATCTGGCGGCCAAGCTTGGGCATTTTGCGTTTTCGTGGGTGGCAAAGAGGTCTATCTGAGGTTATCCCCACATTAGAAAGTACGGATGAAGTTCCCACTCGTGGATTTGCAGAGTTTGTCGACTTCGCAGATCTGCCATGGTGTTTTAAACTCCTGGGACGTGTTGGGCTAATAGGAAGATTTATTTATTTTATTTTTAGAGTTTTATATAGCGCGAATAAGATCTTTGCAGATATCAGAGCGCTTTACAGAAACAGTAGGTAGGAAACCAAACTTTTGAAAACAGTGTAATATACGGTAGGGAGTGAGTTGCAAAGTAGGGTAGTACTCGCACAAGAGTATGCACACTAATAACAATCAAGAAGCAATAATATTGAAGCCGTGCAATGACGATTCGAGTAAGATTATAGCACCCCAGAGGGTGAGTAAACACACTGTTGAGAACAGAATAATAGGCAGTAGTGAATGGATTGCAAGTTGGTAAGGCCCATCTCCATATCTGCTGTGCTAACAGAGTTGCAGAGAGTGTGTCCCTCCCGGTTTATGTAGTACATAGCTGTCATATTGTCTGTGCGGACTAGGACAACTTTGCCTGACACTTGAGTTTGAAAAGGTTTTAGGGCTAGAAACACAGATAGTAACTCTAGGTGGTTGATGTGGAGTAGCTTTTGTTGTGGTGTCCACCTGCCTTGCGTGGTGTGATGCAGGAGGTGAGCTCCCCAGCCGGAGATCGATGCATCCGCTGTTAAGACTACTTGAGGAACTGGCTCTAGAAACTGTCTCCCTTTGGAAAGATTTTTGGTGTTCCACCATTGCAGAGAACGACGAGTCAGACCGTCCACCAACACTAGGTCTGTTAGTTGACCTTGAGCCTGGGTCCATTGGCGTGCTAGGCACTCTTGAAGTGGACGCATTTGCAATCTTGCGTGAGGAACTATGAATATGCAAGATGCCATCATTCCTATGAGCTGCATGAACACAAGCTAGTAGTAAGTGTTGCGGCTTGAATTCTGTTAGAAGAGTGTGTACATTTGTTATCCTTGCTGGAGAGGGATACGCTAGTGTTAACTTGGTGTTTATTGTAGCGCTGAGATACTGTTGTATATGTGAGGGTTGTGGATGCTACCTTGGTGTGATTTACTGTGAATCCCAAGTCATGAAGCAGTTGAATGGTAGCGTGAGTGTGTTGTACAAACTGGCTGTATGAGCTGGCTTTTATGAGCCAGTCGTCCAGATATGGGAAGACATGAATGTGTCGTCTACTTAAGTGTGCTGCTACCACTGCTAGGCATTTGGTAAACACCCGTGGCGCTGTTATGACTCCTAATGGGAGCACTTTGAACTGGTAGTGCTGCCCGTCTAGCACAAATCTGAGATATTTTCTGTGCGCTGCGTGGATGGGAATATGGAAGTAGGCGTCCTTGAGATCTAGAGTGGCAAGGAAGTAGTTTAGTCCCAGTAGTGGAAGGACCTGTTGAAGTGTGACCATATGAAAACGGTCCGACAATGTAAATGTTTAGAGGTCTGAGGTCTAGGATGGGTCTTAGAGATCCGTCCTTTTTTGGTATTAGGAAATACAGCGAGTATACTCCTTTGTTTTTCTGGTGCTCTGGAACTATCACTATTGCATTTTTCTGCAGGAGGGATATTACCTCTTGTCTGAGCAATGTTAAATGTTCCTGTGACATTGGACGCTGCCTGGGTGGTATGTTTGGGGGGGTGGGGGGAGGGGGGGGGGTAAAGATTATAGTTCCAGACAGTAACCTGATTGAATAATTTGTTAACACCCACCTGTTGTGATGTTTTCCCAGGCTGGCAGGTACTGTTGGAGTCTTCCCCTGACCGGAGTGGAGTGGGGCGGGGGAAGGGGAAGGGAGTCATTGGGCAGGGGTGGAGGCAGAGCGGGAATTGTTATTTTTACCTCTGCCTTTGTTATTGTTACCCCTGTACCCGCCCCTTTGGTAGCCCTTGCCGTAAGTGGATTGTGTGGCGGCTTTGTATGAGGCAGAGGCTGTGTGAGGAATATCCTCTGGTGGCACCTCTGTAGGATGAGCGACAAAATGAACGTCTGGGAGCCTGCGACTGCAGGGCTCCCATAGATTTGGCAGTGTATCTTTTTTTATTTTTTCAAGAGATACATCCACGTTGGGTCCAAATAGGTGTTGCTCATCGAAAGGTTGATTTAGAATGGCATTTACATCCGGTTTGAATCCTGATATACGTAGCCAGGCATGTCTGCGTAGCAAGACGCTGGTATTAACTGCTCTAGACAGTATCAGCTGCGTCAAGGGCACATCTAATGGAGGTATTTGTAATGTTTTTACCCTCTTGGATGAGTTCATGTGCCCTATCTCTGTACTTATCAGGGAGGTGTCTCATTATTGACTTTAATTTGTCATAATGTGCTCTATCATATCTGGCTAGCAATGCTTGTGTGTTGGCGAAACGCCAGATGTTTGCTGCTTGAGACGCAGTTCTTTTCCCTGATGAGTCTAGTAACTTAGACTCCTTATCTGGTGGGGCAGCATCACCTGATGTTTGCGAGCTATCTCTCTTGCGTGCGTTGGAAACTACAAGTGAGTGTAGTGGTACTGGCCCCTTAATGTATTCTGGGTCTGAAGGGGCGGCTTTATATTTCTTCTCTATACGAGGATTAATGATTCTAGTTCTGACTGGGTCTTTGAAGACTTCAGCAGTGTGTTTAATTACTCCTTTGAGCATTGGTAAGATGGATGCTGACCTTTGCGGATTATCAAAGGTATCCATCAGGAAGTCTTTGTCTACAGGGTCTGTATGCATATCTACCCCGTGATATTGTGCAGCCTTGTGTATTAGTTCGTTAAACCCTATAGTATCTTCAGGAGGGGAAGGCCGTGATGGGTATAAGTCATCCTGAGGGACATTTGGAATGGTGTAATCAACCCATGGGTCAGGTGATCCTGTTGGTGTGTCTGGATCTAGCCTCGAACATAATGTTTTGAGAACAGCCTGGCCCACATTAGCTTGTTGTTTGGTTTGCACATCTACACCATAGTGTTTTGTGAATGTGTGCGGTGTAGACCATGTAGCTGCTCTGCAGATGTCATCTAGGAGGATGTTACCTAAAAATGCCATTGAAGCCCCTATTTTCCTTGTAGAATGGGCTTTAGGAGGAACAGATAACGTATGTTTAGCTTTGTGGTAACAAATCTGTATGCATTTGACAAACCATCAAGCTATCCCAGATTTTGAAATGGGATTACCCTTGTGTGGTGGTGAGAAAGACACAAAGTTATTTAGTCTTACGAAAGGGTTGTGTTCTCTTGATGTAGTATAGCAATGCTCTTTTGACATCTAGGGTATGTTCAAGTTCAGGAATTTGTATAGCGCACTACTCACCCAGAGGGTCTCAAGGCGCTTGGGGAGGGGGTGCATTATTTATCAAATAGCCATGTTTTAAGGTCCTTTCTGAAGGACATGTGGTTCTGTGTGCGGCGGATGTGAGCGGGGAGAGAATTCCAGGTTTTGGTCGCTAAGTAGGAGAAGGATCTTCCTCCCATGGTGGATCTGTGGATGCGCGGAATGGCGGCGAGGGCTTGATTTGAGGATCGTAGTTGGCGGGTGGGTGTGTAGAAGGACATTCGTGTGTTGAGGCATTCGGGTGCTAGTTTGTAGAGGGCCTTGTGTGCGTGGGTGAGGAGACGGAACGTTATTCTCTTGTTGACGGGGAGCCAGTGGAGGTTTTTCAGGTGACCGGTAATGTGAGCTTGGCGAGGGATGTCCAATATGAGTCTGGCTGATGCGTTTTGGATGCGTTGGAGTTTTTTCTGTAATTTGGCTGTAGTTCCGGCATAGAGGGTGTTTCCATAGTCCAGTCGGCTAGTGACCAGTGCGTGGGTGACAGTCTTTCTTGTTTCAGTGGGGATCCAGCGGAAGATTTTTTTGAGCATACAAAGTACGTTGAAGCAAGAGGATGAGACGGCGTTGACTTGTCTGGTCATTGAGAGGGAGGAGTCTAGGATGAAGCCAAGGTTACGTGCATGGTCTGTAGGTGTGGGTGCTGTGCCCAGGGCCGGTGGCCACCATGAGTCGTCCCAGGCAGAGGGGGATGATCCTAGGATGAGGACTTCCGTTTTGTCTGAGTTTAGTTTTAGGCAGCTGTTTTTCATCCATTCGGCTACTTCTTTCATGCCTTCGTGAAGATTGGTTTTGGCGGTGTTAGGGTCATTGGTGAGGGAGAGGATCAACTGTGTCGTCAGCGTAGGAGATGATGTTGAGGTTGTGCTGTCGCGCGATGGAAGCAAGGGGACTCATGTAAACGTTGAAGAGGGTGGGACTGAGTGAAGAGCCTTGAGGTACTCCGCAGATGACTTCGGTGGCCTCTGATTCGAATGGGGGAAGGCGGACTCTCTGGGTTCTCCCGGTGAGGAACGAGATGATCCAGTCCAAAGCTTTTCCTTGTATGCCGATATTGCTGAGGTGTTGTATGAGGGTGCTATGACAGACTGTGCCGAAGGCGGCGGAGAGGTCGAGTAGGATGAGGGCAACTGTTTCTCCGTTGTCCAGTAGCTTTCGGATGTCTGTAGCAGCGATGAGGGCGGTTTCGGTGCTGTGTTTGGCTCGGAAGCCGGACTGTGAGGTGTCGAGGGAATTGTTGGATTCAAGGAAGGCGGCGAGCTGGCTATTGACAGCTTTCTCAATGACTTTGGCAGGGAATGGGAGGAGGGAAATGGGGCGGTAGTTCTTAAGTTCAGAGGGGTCTGCTGTAGGTTTCTTCAGGAGGGCGCAGAGTTTGGCGTCTTTCCAGCTTTCTGGGAAGGTAGCAGAGTTGAAGGAGCAGTTGATGACATCACGGAGATGGGGTGCGATGATGGAGTTTGCTTTGTTGAAGATGTGGTGGGGACAAGGGTCTGTTGGCGAACCTGAATGGATGGAGTTCATTAGGCGGATGGTGTCTTCAGTGGTGATTTGGTTCCCGGCGCTAAGGTTGTTAGAGATAGATTTAGGTTTGGAGGTGGGTGGAGTGGGCTGTTCTTTGGATATGTTCGCAAAGCTGTCATGTATGTCGGCGATTTTGTTGTAGAAGGAGGATAACGAATCGCAGCGACTTGGGAGGGGGTAATGTCGTTTGAGCTTGCAGTGGGGTTGGTAAATTCTTGGACGATGTTGAATAGTTCCTTGCTGTTTTTGGCGTGGTTGTCGAGTCGATCCTTGAATGCTGATTTCTTGGTGGATCGGATCAATTGGTGGTGTATGCGGGTGGCTGCCTTGAAGGTGGTCATGTTGTCAGTGGTTGGGTTTTTTTCTCCATGTTTTCTCAAGCGTACGGCATAGCTTCTTGGATTTCTTAAGGTCATCGTTGAACCGTGGGGCTTTTTTCTTACCCTGTTTGGTTTGGTGGTTTTTCAAGGGTGCTAATTCGTCAGCGCTGTGAGTGATCCATTGTTTGAGTTTGGTGGCAGCTTGGTTTGGGTCCGATGAAAGGGCGGGGGTTTTGGTTGAGCGATGTGAGGAGTTGATCGGTGGTGATTTTGTTCCAGTTTCTTAGAAGAATAGGTTGTGGGGGGTTATGGGTCGTGGTAGTTTTGTAGCTGAAGTGAACACATCTGTGGTCCGTCCAATGGAGAGCTGTGGTGTGGTCGAAGGAGATGTGATTGCTGGAGGTGAAGATAGAGTCGAGCGTATGTCCGGCCACGTGGGTGGGGTTGTCGATAAGTTATTTGAGTCCGAGATTGGCTAGGTTATCTAGAAGGGTGGTGGTGTGGTTGCCGTTTTTCTTTTTCCTAGGTGGAAGTTGATGTCTCCCAGTAGGATGTAGTTCTCCGAGTTAAGGGCATGTGGGCTGATGAAGTCAGTGATGTCTTCGCTGAATTGTGTGCGTGTTCCTGGTGGTCTATAGATGAGGGTGCCTCTAAGTGTGGTCCTGGGGTCGGTGTGGATCTGAAAGTGGAGGTGTTCGGCGGTTGCAAGGTTATCGTCGGAGCTGGTCGTGATTTTAATGGTGTTCTTATGGATGATGGCGATACCTCCTCCAGTTTGGTGGTTGCGGTCCTTTCGGATGATCTTGAAGCCGTCTGGGATGGCTATGGCGATGTCGGGTGCTGATGATGCGTTCATCCAGGTTTCAGTAAGGAAGGCAATGTCCGGTGAAGCAGTGTCGAGTAGGTCCCAGAGTTCAGTGGCGTGTCTGTGGACCGAGCGGGTGTTCAGCAGGATGCACTTCAGATGGTTACAGTGGGGGCGGTGTTTCGAGGAGGAGGATATGGTGTAGGTCTTGATGCTGGCGAACTTGCAGGAGTGGCAGGTGAAGGGACCGTGGGTGCGTCCTGGGGCAGCTACGCAGCATTGTGGTGTGCGTCCGGGGTTAAGGGCGAGGAGGGTGGCGGCGTCATACGAAATGCGGGAGGAGGGGGTTTTGCGAGGACCAGGGGGCCTGGCACTGGGCGCCGTCCAGGCGCGGACGGGCACAGGCAGGCTTACCTTTGGCACACCTTCGGCGCGCTTGGGGCGCGTCCGCTGCGCGTGAACGCTGCACGGAAAGGCATCTGTCATATGTGGATAGGGGGAGGGGTGAGGGGCGAGGGAGGATCAGCTGGGAGGCGGGAAGCGGGGCGGAGAGCCGGGCTGGGGGTCACAACAACAATAAAATGGCTGCAAGCCAAAAGGCGGCCGGGGCGAGCTTGGGGCACAGGTAAAGGCTGTCACAACACCAGTGAGATCGGCGCAATCAGGCACGATTCTGCAAGCAGGCCCAGGCAGCAATGTGAGATTATTAAATATCCAATGAGCAGTCTAGCGGCACAGCGGGGCAAAGAAATCTAAGGCACAGGCAGCAATGTTCAATTAATCAACAAACAATGCGCAGTCTTCCAATTGTGCGATGGCAGAGCAGCTTAACCCAAAAAGAGTGCAGCAGAGGCAGAGCGAGCAGTGCTACGAAACCAGGTTAGGTCTGAGGAGCAGCAAGGGGAGTGACCTCCTTCGAGGATCTCAGGACGGTCACAGCGATTGGTGCGAGGGAACGGGCTCGATGCTTCCAGTGGGAGGGAGGATCAGCTGGGAGGCGAGGAGCGGGGCGGAGAGCCGGGCTGGGGGTCACCACAACAACAACAAAATGGCTGCAAGCCAAAAGGCGGCCGGGACGAGCTTGTGGCACAGGTAAAGGTAATGGCGGTCACAACACCAGTGAGATCGGCGCTATCAGGCACGATTCTGCAAGCAGGCACAGGCAGCAATGTGAGATTATTAAATATCCAATGAGCAGTCTAACGGCACAGCGGGGCAAAGAAATCGAAGGCACAGGCAGCAATGTTCAATTAATCAACAAACAATGCGCAGACTTCCAATTGGGCGATGGCAGAGCAGCTTAACCCAAAACGAGTGCAGCAGAGGCAGAGCGAGCAGCGCTACGAAACCAGGTTAGGTCTGAGGAGCAGCGAGGGGAGCGAAAAGAAGAAAACGGGCAGTTCCACAGATTGAGGTGTAAGGGAGAAATTACTTTGGGCAGGAATTTTGGATTTGTACGTAGAACGACCTTACTATGATGCATTTGCAAAAAGGGTTCTTGAACGGTTAGTGCAAGTAGTGCACTAACTCTTCACAGAGAAGTAATAGCTACCAGGAACGTAACCTTCCATGTTAAAAATTGTAGTTCACATTTATGTAATGGTTCGAAGGGAGGTCCAATTAGCTGTGTGAGAACAATGTTTAAATTCCACACAGGTGAAGGTGGCACTCTGGGAGGAATTATTCGCTTAAGACCTTCCATAAAAGCTATAATAGCAGGCACTCTGAACAGAGATAGATGCTGTCTGTTTTGCAGATATGCTGCTATTGCAGCAAGATGCTGTCTAATAGACGTTCAGGCTAAGTTACATCTTTGGAGGTGCAGTAAGTATCCTATGATGATTTGAATAGACACGTCTAAAGGATTAATATTATTGTTGTGACAATATATTACAAAGTGTTTCCACTTGGCTCCATAACATGCTCTAGTGGTTGGGCATCTAGCTTCTTTTATGTCATTCATGCAGTCTGGAGGAAGGTTCAGATATCCAAATTCTAAGACCTCGGGAGCCAAATCGCTAGGTTGATCTGAGTTGGGTCCGGATGCCTGATCTCTCCATTGTTCTGTGTTAAAAGTTATGGAGACCGGTATCATTTTTGGTGCAGTACAACAGACAGTTGTAGCAGTGTGGTGTACCACGACTGCCTGGCCCACGTTGGAGCAAATAGGATGAGGGTCAGAGAATGCTTCTGTAGTTTGCGTGCTACTAGTGGAATGAGTGGTAGAGGTGGAAAAGCGTACTCAAATCTGTTTGACCAGTTCATCCATATCGCATTGCCTTTGGACAGTGGGTGTGGATATCTGGCGGCGAAGCTTGGCATTTGGCGTTTTCGGGAGTGGCAAAGAGGTCTATCTGAGGTTGTCCTCACGTCTGAAAGAATGGTTGAAGAACTTGCGTATGAAGTTCCCACTCGTGGGTATGTTGTGTCTGCCGACTTAACAGATCTGCTATGGTATTTTGTACTCCTGGAACATGTTGGGCTAGAAGGAATATGTTTTGAGATATAGCCCACCGCCATATGTCCTAAGCTAGTTAAGAAAGTTGCAGGGAGTGTGTTCTGCCCCGTTTCTGTATGTAATGTATGTATTTGAGCTTGTATAGCGCACAGCTACCCGCAGTGGGTTTCCCGGCGCTTGCTTAGGGAACCCGGCTGTCATGTTGTCCGTGCGGACTAACACAGCTTTGTTTGAGGGAATACGCTACTTACCAGTATGCATCTGTTCTTGGCATGTAGGGCTGCTGACATTCATATCTGTGCATAGATCGCCGCCTAGTGTTGGGTCCGGATGATTGCACATTGTTGTCCTGGAAGAGTCTTCGAAGTATCACAAGATAGGTGGCTCCTCCCCTGGACTACAGTGCGCATGGGCATCCTCTCCATCCTCAGATTCTTTTTTTTTGTCATTGTGGCAGAGATGGAGTATGATACAGTAAGTGATGTCCATGCTAGAAAGTAATAGTGAATGCTACAGCTGCGACAGGCACCGGGGAGGAGGGTGGGCGATATGAATGTCAGCAGCCCTACATGCCAAGAACAGATGCATACTGGTAAGTAGCATATTCCGTTCGAGGCATGTGGGCTGCTGAATTCATATCTGTGCATAGAATGTACAGCAGTCTCTCCCCTAGCGGTGGTTGCCCGTGCCAGCTGCAGCAGTCTTAAAAAGAGTTTTGAGAAGAGCCTGTCCTACAGCTGCTTGGAGTGTACATCTACGCAGTAGTGTTTGGTAAATGTATGTATGGTAGTCCATGTTGCTGCTCTACATATCTCCTCTATAGGAATGTTACCTAGGAAAGCCACTGATGCCCCCATTTTGCGTGTGGAATGCGCTCTTGTGGGAACTGTTAAAGTGCGTTTAGCTTTAATATAACATATTTGGATGCACTTAACTATCCATCTAGCTAAACCATTTTTGGAAATAGGGTTGCCTCTGTGCTGTGGTGAAAAGGCAACAAACAACTGTTTTGTCTTTCTGAAATCTTTTGTCCTGTATGTAATACAGGAGAGCCCTCTTAACATCTAGTGTGTGTAGAGCCCTTTCAGGTACTGACTGTGAATTTGGGAAGAACACTGGCAGTTCTATTGTTTGATGTGGAAGTGGGATACCACTTTGGGCATGAATTTAGTGTTTGTCCTAAGCACGACCCTATTTGCGTGAATTTGAATGAATGGCTCTTGAATAGTTAGGGCTTGCAGCTCGCTAACTCTTCTAAGCAAAGTATTCGCTACGAGAAAAGCCACCTTCCATTTTAGAAATTGTATTTCACACGAGTGTAAATGCTCAAAAGGTGGTCCAGACAGGTGAAGGTGGGTGTCTTGGGGGGGATCACTCGTTTGAGCCCCTCCATGAATGCTTTCATTACAGGCACTATGAATAGCAAAAGGTGCTGCCTGTTTTGAAGGAAAGCTGCTAAGGCAGCTAAGTGTATCCTTATGGATCTATAGGCTAGATTGCAGCGGTGTAGATGCAAAAGATAGCATATGATATTTTGAATTGACGCGTCTAGTGGGTTTATGTCGTCGTTGTTACAATAAATGACAAAACGTTTCCACTTTGCCGCATAGCATGCTCTTGTTGTAGGTTTCCTTGCCTCCTTGTTAATGTTCATGCAGTCAGGAGGTAAATTAGGATAGCCAAACTCTAGGACTCCAGGAGCCAGATTGCAAGGTTCAGCTGCTGCAGATCTGGGTGCTGAATGTCTCCATGGCTCTGCGTTAAGAGACTGGGTGTTAGTCTTAGTCTTTGATAAGGCACCACGGAAAGTTCTAGGTACGTGGTGTACCACGGTTGCCTCGCCCATGTTAGAGCAACCAGGATAAGCGTCATTGAATTCTGGCGCAGTTTGCGTGCCACTAGCGGTATCAACGGTGCTGGTGGAAAAGCGTAGGCAAATTTGCCTGACCAGTTCATCCATATCGCATTGCCCTGAGACTGCGGGTGTGGGAACCTTGCGGCGAAGTACTGGCATTATGCGTTTTCTTTTGTGGCAAACAGGTCTATCTCTGGCTGTCCCCACTGTTGGAAGTAGGGTTGTAGCACTGTGGGATGAATCTCCCACTCGTGCACTTGTTGGCTGTGTCTGCTGAGCAGATCCGCTATTTGATTATCCTTGCCTGGGAGGTGTTCCGCCATGAGAAAAATGTTTCTCTGAATGGCCCACTTCCACACGCTCTGAGCTAGATGTGACAACTGTGAAGTGTGTTCCTCCCTGTTCTGTAGGTAGTACATTGCAGTCATGTTGTCCGTCCGGATAAACACGGTTTTGTTGCACAGATGTACTTTGAAAGCTTTCATTGCCATAACAATTGCCATCAGCTCCAGTAGGTTGATGTGCATTTTCTTTTGCTGCGTGGTCCATAAGCCCTGCACTGTGTGGTGGAGGACGTGGGCTCCCCACCCTATCAGGGATGCATCCGTCAACACTATTTGTGGTAAAGGCTCTTGGAACAGTCGTCCCTTGCAAAGGTTTTGTGGATTCCACCAATGCAGAGAGTTGTATGCACGACTGGTCACCAACACTAGGTCATTCAATTGTCCTTGAGCCTCGTTCCACTGCCGTGCTAGGCACTCCTGCAGCAGACGCATGTGAAGTCTTGCGTGAGGGACTATGAAAATGCATGAGGCCATCATGTCTATCAGTTGCATAAACACTCGGGCTTGGGGCCTGAACCTTTGGATCAGCGTCTGAATGCTGTTTATTCTGGCAGAATTTGGCTGTGCTTTTGCTGCCAGAGTGTCTATTGTCGCTCCCAGGTACTGCTGTACGTGGGCAGGCTGAAGATGGGACTTGTTGTAGTCCAGCGAGAAGCCTAAACTGTGCAGGAGGTGAATAGTGCGTGACATGTGGCTGGCACATTGCTGGGCTGACTGTGCTTGTATCAGCCAGTCCAGATATGGATAGACATGAATATGCTGTCTTCTCAGTTGTGCAGCTACTGTCGCTGGGCACTTGGTGAACACCCTTGGGGCTGTTACCCCAAAAGGAAGTAGTTTGAATTGGTAGTGCTGATTTTGTATTGTAAACCCCAGATATTTCCCTTTGTGCCGGGTGTATTGGTATATGGAAATATGCGTCTTTGAGGTCTAGTGTTGCGAGGAAGTCTCCTTGACGCAACAGTGGTAATACCTGCTGTAGAGTGATCATGTGGAAATGCTCTGATAAGATGTATTGGTTTAGGGGCCGGAGGTCTAAAATTGGTCTGAAAGACCCGTCCTTCTTGGGGATTATGAAGCACAGAGAGTACACCCCTGTACCCTGGTGTTCTAAGGGTACTAGTTCTATGGCCCCTTTTTGTAGCATGCTGATGACTTCTTGCTGCAATAAGTGTAGGTGTTCTGCGGACATAGGACGGTGTCTTGGGGGTATGTTGGGTGGGGTGGAGATTAATTCTAGGCAATAGCCATGCTGCATAATTTGCCTCACCCACCTGTCTGTAGTTATGTTTTCCCAGACTGGCAGGGACTGCTGTAATCCTCCCCCGACCGGTGTTACATGGTCTGGGGGTAGTGACAAGAAGTCACTGTTTGGTATTGGTAGAGGATCTGGTGTTGTTATTCCCTCGTCCTCTACCCTTGGTGTTATTGCCACGGTATCCACCTCTACTGTTTTTGTTGTAGGTGTTTTGCGTGTTGCCTTTGTTGTATGAGGTTTGCTGTGTTGAGCCTCCTCTTGCAGCTCCTCTGTTGCTGGAGCGACGAAAGGAGCCGCCTCTGTATTGTTGTGATTTCAAGGCTCCCATAGACTTGGCTGTCTAGATATCCTTCTTCATTTTGTCTAATATTGTGTACACATCAGGACCAAATAAAAAAATCAGGGTTTACAGGTTGATTGAGTAAAGTGCTCTGAACCTCATTCTTAAACCCAGAGATGCGGAGCCATGCATGTCTTCTGAGCATGACACTGGTTTTGATAGCCCTGGCTGCTGTGTCTGCCGCATCTAAGGCACATTTTATGGAGGCATTAGATATTAGCTTTCCCTCTTGTATTAGGAACTCTGCCAGTTCCTTATAAAGGTCAGGTAGATGCTGGATAATTTGCTCTAGTGTGTCATAGTGTGCCCTGTCATACCTGGCTAACAGGGCTTGTGTGTTTGAAATTCTCCATATGTTAGCTGCTTGAGCAGCTACCCTTTTGCCTGAAGCCTCCAGAATCTTAGACTCCTTGTCTGGAGGTGGAGCCTCGCCAGAAGTTTGCGAATTAGCACGTTTACGTGCATTGGATACTACCAAAGAGTCTAAAGGCATGTATGTAGGGTCCACTGATGCTGGCCTATATTTTCTCTCTATTCTGGGGTTACCCCTTTCGATGCTGATGACGAGCTCAGCTCGTCATCACCCACGGGTGTCGTGTGCTGATGACGAGCTGAGCTCGTCATGGAAACAGCAAAATGGTAATTCCCAGCACAGGAGGGGGAAAACGCCTAGCAGCCAAGGTGTTAATGACCCGAGCCCTGGTTCTTTACTTAAATATGTCTCCTGCATGTTTAAGAACCCCTTTTAACATTGGCAATGTTTTGACTGTTTTTTCAGAAGTGTTGAAAGTGTCAAAGAGGAAGTCTTCGTCAATGGGATCTGCATGCATCTCCACATGGTGATTGTATGCTGCTCTTTCTATCAATGCATTGAAAGCAGCTGTGTCCTCTGTAGGTGAAGTCTTAACAGGGTATGCAGTATTGTCTGGAATTGGCTGAGAGTCTCCAGGATCTACAGGGTCAGACCATGGTTGATTTTGGATGTCCTGGTCATTGTCCACCGGATAATTGTACTGTTCATTATCCTCATAGTCCCCATACTAATTTGTGCGTGTGGGAGAATATGTATAAGTCTCTTGCACATATGGTCTGATAGGCTCAAAGAGAATTGGAGATGTAGATGTGTCTTTTCTTTTTGAGTGGTATCTTATAGGACTCAGCGTAAGTGTCTGGCCTGATTTTCCTTTTTAATAGGGTAACTCTGCCAGTATCTGGGTCAACATACAGTTTTGACTGTTCATCTGTTGAGGGCTCCTGCTCTTCAGGTGCTTTAGCTCTTTCCCCCGATATCGCCTTTTGTGTTTGTGTCGGATCGATTACGGTTGTAGGTTCGACCGCTCTTGGCTTCACGTGTGTAGGAAGTCCGAATTTTATTAGTCCTAGAGACTTGTGTTTTAACAGTCTTTTTAGTCTGTATGAACTTTTTTGGAGCCGTAATTGTTATCGATCCGACTGTTCTCGTTTGTTCGATAACCACTTTTTGGCCTTGTGTCGTCTTCGGAGCTTGCTGCTTCGGAGTGATGTTTTTCTGCCTCGGCTCGACGGACCCCTTCGGTTCGATCCTTGTCTTCGGCTCGAGTGTCTTTGTGTGCACCAGCCTTGGTTTGTCGATTTCTGTTTCGTTTCAACAACCATCTTCTGTTCAAATCCCTTGTATGTGTTGCTTGGTGTCGACATCGATCTCGTCGGTTCGATGGCCTTTAGCTTAAACGTGGACATGGGTGTACTGGCTCTCGGCTCGACAACCCTTGTATGCGACCCAGCCGGGTCGACGACCTTTTTCTTTTTGGTCGGCTCAGATGGATCCACACTTCTCGGTCCGAAGACTGTAAAGTCTATCAGTTTCAGTTTCTGTTTTGGTTCCATCACTTTCGGTTTTACTAAGATGGCTCTTGTCTTAGATTCTTAGCCGGGCTTAATTGCGGGGCTATAGAATCGATGTTATGATCTTGGCTAAGGCCTTCCGGCGATGCCTCGACCTGAGCCTCTGGAAGCGTATCGAATATGCTACTTACCAGTATGCATCTGTTCTTGGCATGTAGGGCTGCTGACATTCATATCTGTGCATAGTTCGCCACCTAGTGTTGGGTCCGGATGATCGCACATTGTTGTCCTGGAAGAGTCTTCGAAGTATCACAAGATAGGTGGCTCCTCCCCTGGACTACAGTACGCATGGGCATCGACTCCATCCTCATATTGTTTTTAGCCATTGTGGCCAAGATGGAGTGAAACGAAGTGAATGATGACCATGCTAGAAGTATGTGTGAATGCTGCAGCCGCTACAGGCGCCGGGAAGGAGGGCAGGCGATATGAATGTCAGCAGCCCTACATGCCAAGAACAAATGCATACTGGTAAGTAGCATATTCGGTTCGAGGCATGTGGGCTGCTGAATTCATATCTGTGCATAGCATACATAGCAGTCCCTCCATTAACTGCGGCCGCCCGTGCCAGCTGCAGCAGTTTGGAAAAGTGTTTTTAGAACAGCCTGCCCTACAGCTGCCTGCTGTTTGGAGTGAACATTAACACAGTAATGTTTTGCAAATGTGTGTGTGGTAGACCATGTGGCTGCTCTACATATGTCTTCCAAAGGAAAATTTCCAAGGAAAGCCATGGAGGCCCCCAACTTTCGGGTGGAGTGGGCCTGAGGTGGAATGGTGAGAGTGCGCTTGGCTTTCTGATAGCAGATCTGAATACATTTAATGATCCACCTGGCTATACCAGCCTTGGAAATGGGGTTACCTTTTTGTTGTGGCGCAAAGGCAACAAATAGTTTAGTCTTCCTAAAATCTTTGGTCCTATCAATGTAGTACATTAGGGCCCTTTTGACGTCAAGTGTGTGGAGCATTCTCTCCGCAAGTGACTCTTGATTTTGGAAGAAGACAGGTAGTTCTATAGTCTGGTTGATATGGAACTGAGACACTACCTTAGGAAGGAATTTAGGGTTAGTGCGAAGCACCACCCTGTTAGAATGAATTTGAATAAATGGCTCTTGGATAGTTAGTGCCTGGAGTTCACTAACTCGCCGTAGCGACGTAATCGCTATAAGGAAAGCCACTTTCCATGTCAAGAATTGAATCTCGCAGGAATGCAGTGGTTCAAAAGGGAGACCCATCAGCCTGGTGAGGACCACATTGAGGTTCAACTCCGGAGCTGGTGGCGTCCGCGGAGGAATGACTCGTTTGAGTCCTTCCAGAAAGGCTTTAATGGCAGGCACCTTGAAAAGTTAGAGGTGCTATCTGTTTTGGAGATAAGCAGCCATTGCGGATAAATGTATGCGAATGGAAGCATAGGCCAGATTACATTTGTACAAATGTAAGAGATAACAAATGATGTTTTGAATAGATGCATCCAGCGGGTTAATGTTGTGGCCTGCACAATAAATGACAAACCGCTTCCACTTCGCCGCATAGCATGCTCTGGTGGTGGGCTTCCTTGCCTCCCGGATGATATCCATACAGTCAGGAGGTAAGTTGAGGTAGCCAAACTAAGACCTCAGGAGCCAGATCGCCAGGTTGAGCTGTTGCGGATCTGGATGCTGAATGTTGCCATGGCTCTGCGTCAAAAGCCTGGGTGTGAGGCGCAGCCTTTGATGCGGTACCACGGACAGTTCCAGAAACGTGGTGTACCATGGTTGGCGAGCCCACGTTGGAGCAACCAGGATGAGAGTCATCGAGTGCTGCTTCAGCTTGCGTGCCACCAGCGGTATCAGAGGTGCTGGGGGAAAAGCGTACGCAAATTTGCCTGACCAGTTCATCCATATCGCATTGCCTTGCGACTGTGGGTGTGGAAACCTGGCAGCAAAGCTTCGGCATTTTGCGTTCTCCTTTGTGGCGAACAAGCCTATCTCTGGATGACCCCACCTTTGGAAGTACAAGTGGAGTACCGATGGATGTGTCTCCCACTCGTGCATTTGGTGGCTGTGCCTGCTGAGCAGGTCCGCCATCTGATTGTCTTTGCTTGGGAGGTGTTCTGCCATGAGGAAGATGTTTCTCCGAATGGCCCACTTCCACATGCTCTGAGCCAGATGAGACAGCTATGGAGTGTGTGTTCCTCCCTGCTTCTGAATGTAGTACATGGCCGTCATGTTGTCCGTTCGGATCAACACGACCTTGTTGCACAGATGTACTTTGAAGGCTTTTAATGCCATGAAGATCGCCATCAGTTCCAGAACATTGATGTGCATCTTCCTTTGCTGTGGTGTCCATAGTCCCCGCACAGTGTAATGGAGTACATGAGCTCCCCATACCTGGAGCGAAGCGTCCGTCGTCAGGATGATCTGTGGCACAGGCTCTTGGAACGGTCGTCCCTTGCAAAGGTTTTGTGGATTCCACCAAAGCAGAGAGTTGTATGCCCGACCGCTCACCAACACTAGGTCTTTCAACTGTCCGTGAGCCTGAGTCCACTGACGTGCTAAGCACTCCTGAAGAAGACGCATATGTAGTCTCGCGTGCGGGACTATGGAGATGAAGGAGGCCATCATGCCAATCAACTGCATGAACACTCGCGCTGGAAGCGAGTGTTGAGGTCTGAATCTTTGTATCAGCGATTGAATGCTGTTGACCCTCACTGAATTTGGCTGTGCTGTGGCTGCCAGTGTTTATCGTCGCACCCAGATACTGCCGTATGTGGGCGGGTTGCAGGTGGGACTTTGGGTAATTCAGTGAGAATCCCAGATCGTGAAGAAGGTGAATGGTGAGGGACATGTGGGCGGCATACTGCTGGGCTGATTTGCCTGGATGAGCCAGTCGTCCAGATAAGGGTAGACGTGAATGTTTTGTCTCCTTAGTTGCGCCTCCACCGTCGCCAGGCACTTTGTTAACACCCTGGGTGCTGTGGTGACCCCCGAAAGGCAAAACCATGAACTGGTAATGTTGGTTTTGGATGGTGAACCGGAGGTATTTTGTGTGTGACGGTTGCTGCGGAATGTGAAAATACGCATCCTTTAGATCTAAAGTTGCGAGAAAATCCCCCTGACTGAGCAACGGGAGTACTTGCTGCAGGGTCAGCATGTCAAAGTGCTCCGATAGAATGTACCGATTGAGGGGTCTGAGGTCCAGTATGGGTCTGAGGGACCCGTCCTTTTTTGGTATCAAGAAGTACAGCGAGTAAACTCCTGTGCCTCTTTCTTCCACAGGCACGAGCTTCATTGCCCCTTTTATCAGCATGACGATGACTTCCTGCTGCAATAAGTGCAAGTGCTCGTCGGACATAGGACGGTGTCTTGGGGATATGTTGGGTGGAGTGGATGTTAACTCCAGGCAATAACTGTACTGTATGAGCTGTGTGATCCACCTGTCTGTGGTGATGGATTTCCAGACTGGCAGGAACTGTTGAAGTCTCCCCCCGACCGGTGTTGCGTGGTCAGGGGGCAGTGACAAGGCGTCACTATTTGTTGGTGGCAGAGGATCTGGAGTTGTTGTTACCACGACCCCTGCCTTTGGCGCTGTTTCCACGATATCTACCTCAACTTTGTTTGGTGTATGTGGACTGCGTGTTGCCTTTATAGTACTGCGTGGTTTGGGAGAGCTGGCCTCTGGAAACACCTCTAGTGCTTGAGCGACGAAAAGAACCAACCCGGAAATGCTGGGACTGCAAGGCCCCCATGGACTTAGCAGTTTGTGTCCTTTTTTATCTTTTCCAAGGTGGTGTCCACCTCTGGGCCAAACAGATGATCAGGGTTTACTGTCTGATTAAGAATGGTGGTCTGTATCTCTGGCTTAAATCCCGAGATTCTGAGCCAGGCATGTCGTCTCAGCATGACTTTAGTGTTGACAGCTCTGGCCGCGGTGTCAGCCGCGTCCAGTGCACATTTAATAGAAGCATTGGATATTAGCTTCCCCTCTTAGATGAGCATCTCAGCTGCCTCTTTGTATTCATCTGGCAGGTGCTGCAACAGGGTCTCCAGTGTGTCATAGTGTGCCCTGTCATACCTCGCTAGAAGTGCTTGTGTATTTGAAATGCGCCATATATTGGCCGCTTGAGCTGCCACCCTTTTCCCTGATGCCTCAAACACCTTAGATTCCTTATCTGGGGGAGGAGCATCACCCGTTGTTTGAGAATTAGCCCTCTTCCGGGCATTTGAAACAACAAGAGAGTCCAAAGGCAACTGTCCCTTGATGTAAGTAGGGTCAGTAGGCGCTGGTTTATACTTCTTCTCAATCCTAGGGTTTATCACCCTGGCTCTGGTAGGCTCTTTAAAGATCTCCCCAGCATGTTTTAAGACACCCTTCAACATAGGCAGAGTCTTGACAGTTCTCTCTGAGACGGAAAAGGTGTCAAAAGAAAGTCCACTTCAATGGGGTCAGCATGGAGCTGGACGTCATGATTTTTAGCCGCCCTTTCAATGAGGGCAATAAACGCTGCTGAATCCTCTGTAGGCGACGTTTTTACAGCATAGAGTTGAGTGTCTGGGGCAGAGTGAGGATCATCTGGGTCAGCACCAGCTGCCCAGGGTTCATTGGTATCATTAGGGTCTGTGTAGACAGGATAGCTGTACTCATCATCATCACCTTCCCCAGCGTCCACGTCAGAGTAAGTGGGTGAGACATCATGGCCATGTGGAGAAAGTGGTTCCACAAGAACAAGGAGTTGAAGTGGAATCCTTCTTTTTCTTTAAAGGAATTTTATAGGACTCCATTGGCTGTTCCGGGGGCAATTTTCCGTTTATGGAGGGAAAGTCTGCCTGTTTCGGCATCGATAATGTGTTCTTGTTGTTCGATGCTTTAAGGTTGGGACCACTGTAGTCAACTTTGGCACCGAGGGCACCTTCTCGGGCACGCTGGCGCCCATCCTAGGGGTGAAAGCCTTTGGCGCCACTTTCGGCGGCAACGTGAAGTGAATGGGCGTCAACGCTTGAGGTTTCTCGACCGGCTTCGAAGGGGGAGGATCTTTCGGGCCGACAGTCGAGGCCTTCTCCTTGATGCGCTTTAGGGAGTTCGCCACCTGCTTGGAGAAAGCGGCGGCAGCCGCGCCGAGTCGACGGGATCCTTCGAGGCACCACTAGACATGGACTCGTGGGTTGTGCCGCTTTTGGCCTGGTCATGTTGACGCGATGTCTCGAGAACCTTTGGATCACCGAGCCCCTTGTTTGTGTCGACCACCTTTGGCGCCGATTTACTCTGTTGGACCACCTTGACCTTTGTCTTCGGCGTGGCAGACTTCGTCTCGACGCCGTTGACCTGTGTCTTCGGATCGACAACACCCTTCTGCTTCGTCGGTGCCGACGGCTCGGAGGCCTTCGATCCGACCAAAGTAATGCGCACTTTCGGTTTCGAGGGGGGCACCAGTGCTTTCGCTTGCGCCGAGACCGTTGGTTTTACTTTCGGTTTCGATTTTGCAGGGTGCGGCTCAATAGTAATGTCCGTAGCCGAGCCCGAAGGCGGGCCGTAGAACCCATTGTAAGATCTTGGGTAAGGCCTAGTGGCGATACCTCGACCTGAGCCTTTTGAAGCGTTTCGGCCCCAATGTCAGTTTGAGTTAGCTATTCGCTCGAGCTATCTTCCATGGCCCCAAAGGCCTCATCGTCGTCTCCTACCTAGTCGACTACTTCTTCCGCTTCGAACATTTCAGCGTCCGCGTCGTAGTTAGTCGACCTCCGACGCGGGATTCAACAGGTTTTCACCAACTTCCCGGTCAGCTCCCTCATCATCCCCGGCATCGAAGATGTCCACAGGCGCCGGTGCAGTTTGCTGGGCCCCCTGGCGCGCAGCGCGTCGATGCTTAATCGTCTTCTTGGATCTAAAACGGGAACAAGCCATGCAACTGGCTTCATCATGATCCGGCGACAGACACTTGTTGCACACCGGGTGGACGTCGATGTGGGGATACTTGGAGTTGCACACGGGACATCTCTTGAACGGGCTCCGTTCCATGATGATCAGTCGATAGGGTCTGTGGCGTCAACTGGGCCCTCCGCGCCGAAAGCACGCGGTTCTATGGAATCTGGCTCGGAACCGAGCTGGAAGAATCAGGCACCGAACGCAAGACTATACAGACGAAGAAAACTAAAGGCCATTTGGCCTTAAGAAAGTTTTTATCGATTCCGACTAGAGTGAACCAATATACATCCGAACCCAATGGCTGAAAAAAACAATCTGAGGATGGAGTCGATGCCCATGCGCACTGTAGTCCAGGGGAGGAGCCACCTATGTCGTGATACTTCAAAGACTCTTCCAGGACAACAATGTGCGATCATCCGGACCCAACACTAGGCAGCGATCTATGCACAGATATGAATTCAGCAGCCCACATGCCTTGAACCAGTAAATATATTGGGCTCCGTACTCACGGTTGGCCCAGTGTCCTCGCCGGAGTCATCCTCGACAGCTCCGATGCCTGGATCAACGCCGATGTAGTAGTTGGAGTCATGTTCTGATCCCTGCTCCAACTGCTGATCTGAGTCATCAGCTTCGACGACCTCTTCGTTGTCTTCAAAGATATTTTCCGGCTCAGGCGCAGACTTCTGCATCGAATGCCTCGCTGCTCGACGAACCCGAAGTGTCTTTTTTGATTGAAATTGAGCACAAGGTAAGCAGTCGGCTTCATTGTGTTCTGGAGATAAACACTTGTTACACCGGGTGTTTATGTATGTGTGGGTATTTAGAGTTACAGTTGGGGCATCTTTTGAATGGACTTCGGTCCATCGACTATTGGTCCCTTGGTGTCGAAAAGGCCACGCGGCCTGATTAGACGTCCTGAGTAGAAAACAGGAATAAAGTTGTCGGCACCGATCGAATAACAATACAGACGACCCTGAAGGCCTTTTGGCTTTTAGAAACTTTTAATCGATTCCGAACTCAGAGTTACGAAAGTACATCCAAACCCAATGGCGGAAAAAAACAATCTGAGGATGGAGAGGATGCCCATGCGCACTGTAGTCCAGGGGAGGAGCCTCCTGTCTCGTGATACTTGGAAGACTCTTCCAGGACAACAATGTGCAATCATCCGGACCCAACACTAGACTGCGAACTATGCACAGATATGAATGTCAGCAGCCCACATGCCTCGAACACTTGTTTTTGGAAAGCTTTTAGTCCTAGGGATATAGCTAGTTAATTCCAGGTGATTGATATGGAGTAACTTTTGTAGTGGTGTCCACCTGCCTTGCATGGTGTGTTGCAGTAGGTGGGCTCCCAAGCCGGAGAGCGATGCGTCTGCTGTTGAGACTATTTGGGGAACCGGCTTTAGGAACGGTCGCCTTTTGGAAAGGTTTTTGGAGTTCCACCACTGCAGAGAGCGAGGAGTCCGACCGTCTACCAACACTAGGTCTGTGAATTTGACCCTGAGCCTGGTTCCATTGACGTGCTAAGCACTCTTGTAGAAAACGCATTTGAAGTCTTGCAAGGGGGACTATGAAAATGCAAGAGGCCATCATCCCTATGAGCTGCATGAACACTCGTGCTGGAAGGGAATGTTGTGGCTGAAACTATTCAGAAGAGTTTGCATGCTGGCTATCCTTACTGGAGTGGGATAAGCTAGCGCTGTTGAGGTGTTTATTGTGGCACCGAGGTACTGTTGTACTTTGGATGGTTGCAGATGAGACTTGGTGAACAAGTTACTTACCTTCGGTAACGATATATCTGTAAGAAACAGTAGTTAGTATTAGATTCCTTACCTTAGAATATCCCCAGGCGTCAGACTGGATCCGAAAATTTTTGTGTAGCAGTATCCTTGCGCGTCGGTAGGCGTAGTCTGCGGCTCCGCATCCGTCGTCGGCATTGTGGGCGCCGTGATGACGTCGGAGTACTTAGACGCCGCCTTCGCGTGCTGACGTCAGTTCTTAGACACAGCTTTTCCGCGCCAGAAACACAGAGCCATGTTAAAAACCAACACTGGTGCCATTGAAACCAGGGCCCTGAAAGGGGATGACCTTAACCCTAGATATCGGTTCGCAGAATGGGGAGGATGGGTGGGACGGTAAGGAATCAAAAACTAACTACTGTTTCTTACAGATATATCGTTACCGAAGGCAAGTAACTTTCTCATCTGAAAGAAACAGGTTAGTATTAGATTCCTTACCTTAGAATAGATACCCCAGCAATACCAATCCCGGTAGTGGGTCTGCGAACCAATCATCACACCTGAAAGTCCTGGAGGACGGAACGGCCAAAGAAGCCACCCCTCTGGACTTGGCTGTCCAGGCAGTAGTGTCTCGCAAACGTGTGCAACGATGCCCACGTAGCTGCCTGACAGATGTCCTGCAAGGGGACACCCTGGCCCAGGGCAGTGGTAGCCGCCGTGGCCCGTTTGGAATGGGCCCTCAGCCCAACAGGAGGATCCTTCTTTGCCAAGGAGTAACAAGCCTTGATACACAAGACGTCCCACCGAGAGATGGTCCGCTTGTGTACCGCCCGTCCCTTCTTAGCACACACGTAACCAACAAAGAGTTGTTCGTCCACCCGGAACTGGCATGTGCGATCCAGATAGAATGAGAGCACACGTTTTGGGTCCAGACGGTGGAGCCGCTCTTCCTCCTTTGAGGGATGCGGAGGCGGAAAGAAGGTGGGCAAGGTGATAGACTGCCCGATGTGGAAGGCTGTGACAACCTTGGGCAGGAAAGAGGGACTAGTCCGCAACACAACCTTGTCCAGATGAACAGAAAGGAAAGGAGGTTTGGATGAAAGTGCCTGGAGCTCACTCACTCTCCTGGCAGAGGTGATGGCAACCAGGAAAGCAGTCTTCAGAGTAAGAAGGCGGAGAGGACAGTTGTGAAGTGGCTCAGTGGGAGCGCACATCAGATACGTAAGAACCAGGTTCAAGTCCCACTGAGGCATCACGAATGGAACAGGTGGAAACGTGTGTGTGATGCATTACAGAAAACGAGTTACAATAGGGGACTTGAACAAGTATGGTTGATCAGGCAGCCTTAGAAAGGCCGAAAGGGCGGAAAGGTAGCCCTTGATAGTGCCCAGAGCAGAGCCCTGCTGGGAAAGAGGAAGAGAAGAACCTCAGAAAGAGGGGCAGAGAGAGGATCCAAAACCTTTGCTGTGCACCATGCCACAAATCTGTTCCACCTACAGGCGTATAACAACTTTGTGGAGGGACGCCTGGCTGCCAGAATGATATTAAAGAATTCAGGAGGCAAGTCAAATGGCCTCAACTGTCGACACTCAATATCCAAGCATGGAGGTGGAGACTGGACAGGTTTGGGTGGAGGACCGTCCCCTGCTGCTGCGACAGAAGGTCCTCCTGAAGAGGCAGACGAACCGGGGGATCGACTGACATACTGAGTAGCTCGGGATACCAGTACCTTCGTGCCCAGTCCGGACCCACAAGGATGACTTGGGCCCGGTCGCGTTTGATCTTGTTCAGCACTCTGGGCAGAAGTGGTACAGGCGGAAAGGCGTACAACAGACCGCAACTCCACTTGCGGCGAAAAGCATCTCCGAGCGAGTGCAGATTGGAAATTCCTACGCGCAAAACTGATTACATTGTGAATTCTGCACTGAGTCAAGAACCGCTCCGTTGAAGAGGCGCTTTTGAGAGGGACACAGGTGTGACTTCGGCACATTGATGGAGAACCCCAGCAGGTGCAGGAGGTCCGCCGTAGTCTGGAGGTGGCTGACGACTGTTTGGGGCGAGCCCGCCTTTAACAACCAGTCGTCGAGGTAGGGGAAGAGTGAAACCCCTAACCTGTGCAGATGAGCTGGGGCCACCGCAATCACTTTCGTGAACACCCATGGGGCGCTGGTAAGGTCGAAGGGGAGCACGGTAAACAAAGTGCTTGTGGCCTACCGTGAACCGCAAATAGCGCTGGTGGGCCGGCATGACGGTGATGTGGAAATAGGCGTCCTGCAAGTCCAACGCTACCATCCAGTCTCCTGGGTCCAGGGCAGCTAAGACCTGAGCCAGTGTCAGCATTTTTAACTTCTCCTTCCGGAGGAAGCCGTTGACGTTCCGCAGGTCCAAGATAGGGCGTAGGCCCCCTTTGCCCTTCTTGGGCACCAGAAAGTAGTGGGAGTAGCAACCACACCCTGCTTCTGGCCCAGGAACGCGCTCAATGGCCCCCTTAGCCAAGAGGGCCGTAACTTCCTCCTGCAGAAGCTGCAAATGATCCCCCGATACGCGGTTGTATTGCGGTGGCATGGCTGGAGGGTGTGAGAAGTTGGCCTGATATATAATGTTCACTATTCTAGTGAGCACTTTGTATCAGTCCAAACAACCCTTATTGATGATTGGTTGTAAGTCAACCTTATAGACCAGCTATCCTTGTAGCATGGATACGAGCAGTCTTCGGGCTAAACTCTAGAGGGCGTGTTAAGCCAGCTGTTATATCACATATACCCCTTGAACACCAAGTGAAAGGACACCACACAAGTGTTATGAAAATAAACAGTGTATTTATTTAGATCACAACAGCCCTGTACTCTTTATGAGGACAGGGTACTAAACACACAACAAAACTCTTACGAAAATACTTTAACTTGCACAATTTACACAAATGCCCGAGGGGCACGGAAAACCATATACTCTAAAAGTGGAATGCGGAATTACTAGCAGGTAAGTACTAATCTCATAGGGTTTGGAATCGCTAGGACTGACCTACTGAACCTTCAGATTACTAATAGGAGGCCTAGGGGACTCTGGTGCAGAGTGTGCACTCTCACGCGGGATGCGGGACAAAGTCTATGGAGGCAAGTAAAAGCAAAAGTTAGTGTTCTCGGGCGAACCCGACTAGTTAGGCTGAAAACGAAAGTGGATCTGGACCCTTGGATAGTGAGGGTATGCTGGGGCACCGAAATGCCGAAGTTACCTAGCCCAGGGGCTGCGGATGCATAGGTCTGGAAAGACGTCGGGAATCCTCGTTGCAGTCTATGGAGCCTGAAGAAGGAAGTTGCTGGCAGGCGACCAGTGTTGGAAGTTCGAAGTGATCCAAGCCTGGATCGAAGATGGATGACACCTGAAAGCAGAGGGGACCAAGTTCTTAATCACTAGCCAGTGATTGTGTGGGCACCAGGATGGCACCGGGCGAAGTCACCTCGACCAGGTGAGTGGGCGACGCTGGGCTCTGCAGTCTCACGGACCAGGAGGCGTTGTCGGCGACCAGGATGGAGGTGCGAGCTGTCCCACGATGGTTGATGCTCTCGACGTCGCTGGACCCAGGATTGGGGCAACAAGTCTTGTCAAATTCAAGCCCACGCGGTGGACCTAAAATGGCGTCTGGAGTGGACCAGGAGGGTCCGGGGTGCTCCACTTTTGGAAGGGAGCATGGGCCAGTCTGGAGCAACCAGACTAGCAGTGGTGATGTCGTCAGTCGTCGTCGGGAAGGCCACAAGCCAGCGGGCTAGTAGCCAGACAACGCGGTGAGCAGCAAAAATCAGAAGGGCCCCACGCAGATCTCGTGGATGCTGGGGGGCTGGGCTTCGGTGCTGGAGCTGCTCAGGGTTGGGGCTTCTCGGACCCCAAAGCACTCACCAGAGGATCCCTCGGCGGTCGTGCTGGATAGAAGTCGTGCAGTTCTGATGATGGCCGGTCCCTCGAGGTCTCGTCGCACCTACGGTTCTCAGCTTAGCTGTAGAGGTAGGTAGAGGTCAGAGGTGCCAGGGAAGCCGGGTCTCGTCGTGCTGGTCGGTCGGATTCCGGAGGAAGGACGTGCAGCAAACCGCAGTGTTCTTAGATGGTGCCTGCGTGTGCAGGGTGACTACTCCTTAGCCACAAGGGAAAAATCTTGAGAAGAAGTTGAGAGTTCCTTTCGTAGAAAGTAGTTTTGATTCAAAGATGATCTAATTTGGAAGGGTCCCCGCTCCTGCCTTTATCCTAAAGAAAGGGGTGGGTACGCGACTAGGTCCTGCCCTAGGGGTGGGACCAGGAAGGGGGGTGGTTACTCCCCTCTCCCATGCCGGACTTTCCCCAGGCCAGGGGCTGGTGTGCCCCTGGAACTGGTTCTAGCCGGCCTATGCATAGTGAGCACCGGGGTGCCACTTGCAGTCACCTTCCTGTAAAGCCCTGCCTACCCAGGATACACAAAACCCTGTCTGGGATGGTGCTAGCACCACCCCTGACAGGAAACCCTTTGTCCAAGCTCCCCTCGCTGGAAGGACTCCCAGCTGCAGGGGGTCAGACTTGTGTCTGTGGTGGCAGCATCCATTTTGTGATGCTGAGGCTCGAGTTAACTTTAACCGGGGTTCACAGTTACATACATGTCGTGTCCCTCTAGAAGGGTGGAATGCTAACCCCGTCGCCAGAATTGGCGAGGGGTTAGTATTCCAATTCGTATGACACCTTACTCGACATGTTTTGATAAAGCGATACCAGAGTTGGCATATAACCGCGAGGATTATAATGCACTTAAGAGTATATGGTATGCGTTATCATGGAACAGCTATTAGGACTTGGTTCCGCAAGCTGCAAACGGGCTCAGCTCACGCCAGAGCACCACCTCACATGATTCCAAGCACTCTGCCTTCAGGATTGTCAAGGCCTGCCATAGGAGTGACTGATAGGAATCTATGTGTCCATTTTTAGGGTTAGATATAGGTATACTATATCTAAAGCAAAGGGTGAGTACACCACCTTGCCCCAGCTGTCGTGCAGCCAGTTGTGTCAGATTTAGATGGCCAGCCAGGGGTGGCATAATACATGCTGCAGCCCCTGGTAGGCCCTGGGTACACCTATGCCCTGAGTTACAGGGTCTGATAAGGTGGCCCAGTACCAATTAGATATGTACCTAAGGTACATGGAATCCATTTTAGAGAGAGAGCAGTGGGCCTGGGGCCCTGAATAGCAGGGTCCCAGGTCAACTAAGTCGGAAAACCAGCAAAACACCAGGCAAAAAGTTGGGGGCAACCATAGTCAGGTATCCACCTTCCTACAGAGGGGTCGTCACGAAGGGGAGGGAGTAGCCCCTTCAGACGATTTGCAGCACCCACCTGTCCGATGTGACAGTGCGCCAGTGGGAGTAGTGATGGCGAACCCTGCCCCCCACTGGCGTCACATGGGCCCGAAAGCACGGACTAGGAAGGTTTTGAGGCGGATGCTGCAGGGGAAGGTGTGGACTGGCCTCGCCGTTGTCCCCTACCGCCTCAACAGCGGTTTCCACGGCCGCCACCTTGTTGGGTGTTAGTCTGCGGTGCGTGGCTGGCAGCACGTGTGGGGCGCCCCTTCCTCGGCCACGAAAGGAGCAAAAGGCACTCGTTTGTTGGTGCGGGGCCGAGCAGCCCAAGGACTTGGCCGTAGCCCTGGAGTCCTTAAAGCGCTCAAGCGCATGGTCTGCTTTGTCGCCAAAAAAGCGACGGACATCAAACGACATGTCCATGAGGGTATTCTGGACATCCGCTGAAAAGTTGGCGGACCTCAACCAGGCATGGCGACGAATCGCCACTGTCGTTGCCATCGCTCTGCCCAGTGAGTCGGTGGTATCCAGCCCACACCAAATGGAAAAACATGCCGCATCTCGACCCTCCGCAAGGGCTTGGGCGAGTTTAGCCTTAACCCCCACCGGGCATTGGGGCAGCAAGTCCGCGACCGTGTCCCACAGGGAGTTGGTGTAGCGGCCCAAGAGGCATGCGGTGTTGGAAGACCGAAGTCCCAGTCTAAGGGAGGAGAATGGAATATGCTACTTACCAGTATGCATCTGTTCTTGGCGTGTAGGGCTGCTGACATTCATATCTGTGCATAGATCGCCGCCTAGTGTTGGGTCTGGATGATTGCACATGGTTGTCCTGGAAGCGTCTTCGAAGTATCACGAGATAGGTGGCTCCTCCCCTGGACTACAGTGCGCATGGGCATCCTCTCCATCCTCAGATTGTTTTTCGCCATTGTGGCAGGGATGGAGTATAGTACAGTAAGAGATGGCCAAGCAAAGAGTGAATGCTACAGCTGCGACAGGCACCGGGGAGGCGGGTGGGCGATATGAATGTCAGCAGCCCTACATGCCAAGAATAGATGCATACTGGTAAGTGGCATATTCCGTTTGAGGCATGTGGGCTGCTGAATTCATATCTGTGCATAGAATGTATAGCAGTATCTCCCCCAACGGTGGTTGCCCGTGCCAGCTGCAGCAGTCTGAAAAAGAGTTTTGAGAACAGTCTGTCCTACAGCAGCTTGCTGTTTGGAATGTACATCTACGCAATAGAGTTTGGTTGACCATGTGGCTGCTCTACAAATTTCGTGTAAAGGAATATTTCCTAGGAAAGCCATGGATGCCCCTAGTTTGCGTGTAGAATGTGCCCTAGGGGGAACTGTTAAGGTGCGTTTTGCTATTAAATAACATATCTGAATGCACTTAACGATCCATCTGGCTATAACCGATTTTGAAATAGGGTTGCCTTTGTGTTGCGGTAAGAAAGCAACAAACAACTGTTTTGTTTTGCGAAATGCCTTAGTTCTATCTATATAGTATAGCAGAGCTCTTTTGACATCTAGAGTATGTAAGGCCCTTTCAGCAACTGTCTGTGGATTTTGAAAGAACACTGGCAGTTCTATTGTTTGATTTATATGAAAATGGGATACCACTTTTGGCATGAATTTAGGGTTTGTTCTGAGAACTACTCTATTTGCATGTACTTGAATGAATGGTTCTTGAATAGTTAGGGCTTGCAGCTCAGTGAAGTAATGGCAATAAGGAAAGCCACCTTCCAAGTAAGAAATTGTAGTTTGCATGAGTGTAGTGGGTCAAAAGGTGGTCCCATAAGTCTGGTTAAGACTATGTTTAGATTCCAGACTGGTGAAGGTGGGTGCTTTGGGGGAATAACTTGTTAAAGTCCCTCCATAAATGCTTTAATCGCTGGCACTCTAAACAGTGAAAGGTGTTGCCTGTTTTGGAGATATGCTGCTAGCGCAGCTAAACGTATCCTGATAGATGAGTAGGCTAAATTGCAACGTTGTAGGTGCAAGAGATAGCAAATGATGTTCTGTGTAGAAGCATCTGATGGGTTTATATCGTTGTTACTGCAGTAAATGACAAAACGTTTCCACTTTGCTGCATAACATGCCCTGGTAGTGGGTTTTCTTGCCTCTTTGATAATATTCATGCAGCCTGGAGGCAAGTTCAGGTATCCAAACTCTAGGATTACAGGAGCCAGATCACCAGGTTCAGCTGTTGCGGATCTGGGTGTTGGATTTCTCCATGGCTCTGAGTTAGAAGATTGGGTGTGAGTCGCAGTCTTTGATGAGGCACCACTGACAGTTCTAGGAAGGTTGTGTGCCATGGTTGCCTCGCCCATGTGGGAGCAACTAGGATTAGCCTCAGAGAAAGGTGGCGCATTTTGCGTGCCACTAGCGGTATTAATGGAGCTGGGGGAAAAGCGTACGCAAATTTGCCTGACCAGTTCATCCATATCGCATTGCCCTGCAACTGCGGATGTGGGAACCTGGCGGCAAAGTACTGGCATTTTGCGTTTTCGCTTGTGGCAAACAGATCCATCTCCGGTTGTCCCCACTGCCGGAAGAATGGTTGGAGCACATTGGGGTGAATCTCCCATTCGTGCATTTGTTGATTGTGTCTGCTGAGCAGGTCGGCTATTTGATTGTTCTTGCCTGGGAGGTGTTCTGCCATGAGAAACATGTTCCTTTGAAGGGCCCATTTCCACACACTTTGAGCTAGATGCGATAGTTGTGGGGAATGAGTTCCTCCCTGTTTTTGAATATAATACATAGCTGTCATATTGTCTGTCCGGATCAACACAGTCTTGTTGCATAAGTATTTTTTGAACGCTTTTAGTGCTAGAAAGACCGCCATCAACACTAGTAGGCTGATGTGCATCTTCTTCTGTTGTGTAGTCCATAGACCCTGGACTGTGTAATGCAGGACATGGGCTCCCCAGCCTATCAGGGATGCGTCCGCAGTCATCACTATTTGTGGGACAGGCTCCTGGAACAGTCATCCTTTGCAAAGGTTTTGTGGATTCCACAAATGCAAAGAGTTGTATGCCCGACTGGTCACCAACACTAGGTCTTTTAATTGTCCCTGAGCCTGGTTCCACTGCCTTGCTAGGCACTCTTGTAGCGGACGCATGTGTAGTCTGGCATGAGGGACTATGAATATGCACGAGGCCATCATGCCTATTAGTTGCATGAACACTCGAGCTGGCAATGAGTGTTGTGGCTTGAACCTTTGGATTAACGTTTACATTCCGTTGATCCGTGCTGTGTTTCGATATGCCTTTGCTGCTAGTGTATCTATTGTAGCTCCCAGGTACTGTTGTACGTTGGAGGGTTGTAGGTGTGACTTTGGGTAGTTCAGCGAGAAACCTAGACTGTGCAGGAGATGAATGGTCTTTGACATGTGGCTGGCACATTGCTGGGCCAATGGCGCTTGTATTAGCCAATCGTCCAGATATGGGTACACATGAATGTGTTGTCTCCTGAGATGCCCCGCCACTGTTGCTAGGCATTTTGATAACACCCGTGGAGCTGTGTTTACACCGAATGGTAGGATTTTGAACTGGTAGTGTTGACCTTGAATAGTAAACCTGAGATACTTTCTGTGAGCAGGGTGTATTGGTATATGAAAGTATGCGTCTTTGAGGTCTAAAGTTGCTAGGAAGTCTCCCGGCCGCAGCAGTGGTAAGACTTGTTGCAAAGTGAGCATGTGAAAATGCTCTGATAAAACGTACTGGTTGAGGGGCCTGAGGTCCAATATTAGTCTGAGACCTGTCCTTTTTGGGAATGAGGAAGTATAGTGAGTATACTCCTGTTCCATGTTCCATGATGTTTTAATGGGACTGGTTCTATGGCTCCCTTTTGCAGCATACTGATGACCTCTTGCTGCAATAATGTTATATGTTCCTTTGACATTGGACGGTGTACTGGTGGTATGTTGGGTGGTGTGGATGTGAGTTCTAGGCAATAGCTATGTTGGATAATTTGTCTAACTCACTTGTCTGTAGTGATGTTTAGCCAGACTGGAAGGAACTGTTGTAGTCTTCCCCCGACTGGTGTTGTATGGTCTCGGGGTAGTGTCAAGAAGTCACTGTTTGGTATTCGTGAAGGATCTATTGGCATTGCCTCCACGGCTTCTGCCCTTGTTATTATTTCCTCGGTATCCACCACGATTTGTGTTTTTATTGTATGTGGATTGCGTATTACTTTTGTATGTGGAGGATTGCTGCAATGTATTCCCTCGCGCTCCTCCTCTGTAGTTGGAGCGACGAAAGGAGCCTCTGTGTTGTTGTGACTGAAGAGCCCCCATTGACTTTGCAGTCTCTGTGTCCTTTTTAATTTTGTCAAGAATTGAGTCAACTGCTGGACCAAATAAAAATCAGGATTGATTGGCTGGTTAAGAATTGTGTTTTGGACCTCACTCTTAAATCCAGATATGCGAAGCCATGCATGTCTCCTAAGCAGTATGCTTGTGTTAATAGATCTGGCAGCTGTGTCCGCTGCGTCTAGAGCACACTTAACGGAGGCATTGGTAATGAACTTTCCCTCCTGTACAAGTTCATCGGCCTGCTGTTTGAAAGGCTCAGGTAAGTGTTGGTAAAAGTGGTTCTAAGCTGTCATAGTGAGCTCTGTCGTATCTTGCCAACGAAGCTTGAATATTGGCAATTCTCCATGAGGTTGCTGCTTGAGCAGCAACTCTCTAGCCTGATGCTCCTAAAATCTTTGACTCCTTATCAGGAGGAGGCGCCTCCAGTAGTTTGAGAATTAGCACGCTTACGTGCGTTGGAGACTACCAATGAATCTAGTGGCAGTTGTCCCCTGATGTAAGCAGGGTCTAATGGTGCAGCCCTATACTTTTTTCAATTCTAGGGTTGATGACAAGTGCCCTAGCAGTGTCTTCGAATATGTCATTTGCGTGCTTTAGGACCCCTTTTAACATGGGAAGTGTTTTGACACTTTTATGATGTTGCAAGCGTATCAAACAGAAAGTCTTCCTCTATAGGATCTGCATGCATTTCTACATTATGGTAGAGCGCTGCTCAATCTATTAATGAGTTGAATGCCACGGTGTCTTCTGTAGGTGATGGTCTAGCCGGGTATGCAGGTGTGTCTGTAATGGGTTGAGCCTCATTAGGGTCTGGGTCATCCCCCCATGGTTGAGAGTTGGGGTCTGCATCTTGGTTTTGTGGATATCCAAAATTCGCATCTGTGTCCTGATCTACATCTGGCTCGTAGTCAGAGCGTGTAGGTGAGTGTGGTGCATATGGAGTAGGCATAGCTGGAGAGATAGACTCAAAAAGAATAGGAGAGGTTGCACAGTCTCTTATTTTTGAGTGGAATAGTAGAAACGTCTTCAGCAGGGGCTGGTCTTTTCTTCCTTTTGTAAACAATCACTTTCCCGGTATTTGGGTCAATATATAGTTTAGACTGATCTTCTGTAGAGGGGTCTGGATGGATGATCTCCTCTCCGACAGTCTTTTGCCTTTGCGTCAATGTTTTCGGTTTGACCTTTGTCGGTTTGATGCCTTTCTTTGGTTCGACCGGTTTCGGTGCCTGGATCAGCTTTTGAGGCTTTATGGGCAGTGTCTGTATGATAGGTTTTGTCGGTGCGACGGATTTCACAGGTTGCACCACTTGTTTTGGGCCGATTGGGTTTGTTGGTTCGATAAACTTTATCGGGTGTTTTGGCTTGTTCGGCTGTAGAGGTGTCTTCGGAGTCTGTGGCTTCGGCTCGATGCCCTTCTTCGGCTCGATGCCCTTCTTCGGATTGATGGGCTTCGGCTCGACTGTTCTTGTTTGGTCTACTTTGGTTTCGCTTTCGGTTCGACGACCGTCTTGGGCATAGCCCTTTTGGCTTTGTAGACAACTTTTTGGCACTTGTCGGCCGTCAAACGGGATTTGTTTGAGTCGATGGGCCTTGGCTTTCGAAGTTTTATATGGAACGCTGGCCTTCGGCTCGGCGCCCTTTGTGTTTATCACCTTCGGTTCGACGACGTTCGGTCCGAAGACTGTTGTGTCTATGACTTTCGGTTTCGGTAGAACCGCTCTTGGATTACGTGTCTCAGAAGGCTCTTTTTGTATATTCTTAGCCGGGCTGTATTGCGGGGCTATAGAATATGTGTCTAGATCTTGGCTAAGGCCTGTTGGCGATGCCTCGACCTGAGTCTCTGATAATGGCGTAGGTCTGTGTGGGGCGGTGTACTCACGGTTCGCCCCCTGTTGTCATCGAAGTCGTCTTCGACCGCTACGATGTCTTGGTCGTCTTCTTCGACCTCGACGATTTGTTCGTCGTCGATATAATATTCAAAGTCGTGCTCGGAGTCTTGATCCTCTTCTTCGTCGAAGATTTTCATGGGCTCCGGTGCAGACCTCTGCATCTCTTGCCTTGCTGCCCGGCGATTCCGGATCGTCTTCTTGAACCGGAACTGTGCACAAGCTAGGCAATCGCCTTCATTATGATCTGGCGACAAACATTTGTTGCACACAGGATGCTTATCTGTGTGCGGAAACTTTGAGTTGCACTGTGGGCAATATTTGAATGGACTTTGTTCCATCAACCGTCGGTCCACGTGGAGTAGAGAAGGCCAAACTGCCCGATTTGACGACCAGAGTGCAAGTAGATTGTGAAGAAAGCTTTTCGGTACCGATCGAAAACAATACCGACGAATCCGAAGGTTTTTTGGCCTTTTAGAAAAGTTTATTTCTATTCCGAACTCTGAGTACAGGAAAATGCATCCGAACCCAATGGCGGAAAAAAAACAATCTAAGGATGGAGAGGATGCCCATGCGCACTGTAGTCCAGGGGAGGAGCCTCCTATCTCGTGATACTTCGAAGACTCTTCCAGGACAACAATGTGCAATCATCCGGAACCAACACTAGGCGGCGATCTATGCACAGATGTGAATTCAGCAGCCCACATGCTTCGAACATTTTCTTTCCATAATTCTCATACCTCTTGGATTCCCTAACAGGAGGAGCCGACGGGAAGGCGGTCTGGGAATTTGAGGCCTGGATGACCAGGCTCTCGGGGTGGGTTGAAATGAAACCAGGGTCGCCCGGGGCCAGGCGGTGGCGTCTGGCCACGTTCCCATCTACAGGCTGGCCTGTAGCGGGCCTGGACCAAGTGCCCAAAAGAACGTCAGTTAAGGCCTCATTAAACGGCAGCAGAGGCTCAGCCGAGCTTGACTGCGGTTTAAGGACCTCAGTGAGGTGGTTAGTCCTCACGGCCGCGACAGGGCCCAAGGCCTTGGCCGCCCGCGTCAACACCACACTGAAGGTTGTCCCCTCCCCCGAAGCCACGGTAGGAGGGGAGACAAAACCAGTGTCTGGCGAAGTGTCCAGACCACTGGCATCCCACCTGTCCAGTCCTCCTGGGACTGACTCACGTGTCAGAGGGTCCTCAGACCCCTCGCAATACTGCTCATCACCCATCTCCTGATAATCAGGGTTGCCAAATGATGGGGCCGGGTCACTGAAGTAAAACTCCCCAAGCGGCGTCGAGAGCGGCACCCAGCGGCGCCGGAAACGGGCCGAGGGAGGTATCAGGGACGGCGAAGCCCGAGGACTGCGCCGGAGGTGACACCTGACGGACCGGTGAGGTAGTCAGGTCAACCGGCGACGATCCGGGACCAGAAGCGAATCCAGTGGGGTCCTGTGGCGCCAGGCCCAAAAGGTGCCGGCGGCAGCGGGGCCGTAGCACCCGCCGGCGTCGGGGGCCGAAGCACCCGACCCGCTAGGGCCCCCAAACGGGTCCGCTGTGCCCGAAGGCGCAGCGGAGCACGCCGGAGGAGTGAGGGACCTCATGTCCATGAGGAAGCGCGCGATCTCCGGCGTCGCTTGCTGCCCAGGGACTGGAGAGTATGGGGCAGGCCTTGTCGTTGTGATCGATGCCGAGACAGTGGAGGCACAGGCGGTGAGGGTCGTGACCGACATAAGTCGGTCGCAGTCCTCACAGGCCTTGAAACCTGGAATCCCTACCGGCACCGTTCGGAGTCGAAGACTCGAAAAATGATCAAAAGGGATCGTAAAAAGTTTAGTCAAAAAAATGACTAAGGTACTACTTTTTCTGGATCTGCGCTGCTGGCGCGGAAAAAAGAAGAACTGATGTCAGAACGCGGAGGCGGCGTCTAAGTACTCCGACGATGTCATCACGGCGCGCACGACGCCGACGACAGACGCGGAGCCGCAGACGACGCCTACCGACACGCAAGGGTACTGCTGCGCAAAAGATTTCCGGATCCAGTCCGACGCCTGGGGATATTCTAAGGTAAGGAATCTAATACTAACCTGTTTCTTTCAGATGTGGTTTATTGTGAACCCCAAGTTGTGGAGCAGTTGGATCGTGGTAGGAGTGTTCCACACACTGGTTGTATGAACTGGCCTTTATGAGCCAGTCGTCGAGGTACGGGAAGACGTGGATGTGCTGTCTCCGTAAATGTGCTGCCACTACTGCTAGGCACACTTGGTGAATACCCTTGGTGCTGTTGGGACTCCGTATGGGAGTACTTTGAATTGATAGTGCTGCCCGTCTATTACAAATCTGAGGTACTTCCTGGGAGCTTTGGGATTGGGAAAGTATGCATCCTTGAGATCTAGAGTAGCAAGGAAGTTGTTTTGTAACAGGAGAGGAAGGACTTGTTGGAGTGTGACCATGTGAAAATGGTCTGACTATGTATAATTTTAAAGGTCTGAGGTCCAGAATAGGCCTTAGAGAGCCGTCCTTCTTTGGGATAAGAAAGTATAGGGAGTAAACCCCCTTGTTTTGTTGGTTCAGAGGAACTGGTTCTATTGCACTTTTTTCTAGCAAAGCTATTACTTCTTGCTTTAACAGTGATAGATGTTCTTGTGACATTGGCCGCTGTTTGGGTGGTATGTTGGGGGGGGGGGGGGGGAGATGTTAGTTCTAGACAGTAACCGGACTGAATAATTTGTCGCACCCACCTGTCTGATGTGATGTTGGTTCAGGCAGGAAGGAATTGTTGCAGTCTTCCCCCCACAGAGTGGAATGTTGGGGGGAAGGGGAGGAAAGTCATTGGGTAGAGGTGGAGGCAGAGCGGGGGTTGTTGGTTTTGCCTCTGCCTTTGTTGTTGTTACCCCTGTAACCCCCTCGCTGGTAGCCCCTAGTGAATGTGGATTGGTTAGGGGTCTTGTAAGAAGTGGAGGGGCTTTCGTAGGAGCAGCCTCTTGTGTTGCCTCTATATGATGAGCGACTAAAAACGTCTGGGAGCTTGCTGATGCAAGGCTCCCATAGATTTTGCTGTGTCTGTCTTTTTTCATTTTTTCTAAAGACACATCAACATTTGGGCCAAATAAATGTGTCTCATCAAATGGCTGATTAAGGATGGAGTTTTGTACCTCAGGTTTAAAACCTGAAATAATATTTCTACTTTCTTGTATGAGTTCATTGGCCCTATTTTTTTTATACTTGTCTGGTAGATGCTGCATTATGGACTCCAGTTCATCATAATGTGCCCTGTCATATACCCAATACCAAACAACGCTTAGGTATTGGCAATGCTCTAAATGTAAGCTGCCTGTGATTCTTTTCGTTTACCGGAGGAGCCAAGGAGCTTAGATTCTTTATCTGGTGGTGAGGCCTCACCTGATGTTTGTGAATTAGCATGTTTCCGTGCATTAGACACTACTAAAGAATCTAATGGTGCTGGACCTCCAATGCAAACTGGAACTGTAGGGGCAGCTTTGTATATTTTCTCAATGCGAGGGTTGAGGACCCGAGCCCTGACAGGATCTTTAAAAACTTCTGTTGCATGCTTGATGAACCCTTTAAGCATTGGCAAAATGGCAGTAGACTTGTGTGTTATCAAAAGTGTCTAATAGGAAATCTTCCTCCACAGTAGCGGTGTGCAGGTCAACCCCATGGTACTGGGCAGCTCTCTGGACTAGTAGGTTAAAACCTATAGGGTCCTCGGACTCGATAATTCTCTCGCCTAGGTGCCCACTCTGATCAGCGCTCACACTCGGCAACTCTGGGCATTAGCTTGCCTCATCTTCACTAACGGCCCCACCAGACAGCCGGGGATGCCTGGTCTCACCCTGGAGATACCCATTAAGGGACCATCTCTCAGGGAAGCCAGGAAGGGTTTCGCAGCGGTCGAAGCACCTTGGGACCCTCCGGGTAAGTAGTGCGCTATATAAATGCCTATACAAGTACAAGTACATACAAGTACAAGTACAAGGTGGGGAAGGTCTGGAAGGATATACATAGTCTTGTGTGATGTAAGGCACATCAGGGGTGTTATAATCATCCCATGGATTAGGTGACTGAGGGGGACTATTGGTCCCTGCTGGGTCATGTGCACACCCCCACCTATGTCATCAGAGTCTGTATCTACATCATTTGGATTAGTGGATGGTGTAGGCGAATGATGTGGTGGAGAAAGGACCCTTAATGGAGAGGTTGCAATGTCTTTCTTTGGAGGAGGTGGTGGTGCAGGCGCCTCTAGTGGACTCGTCTTGGAGCTAAGAGCTAGTTGCTCAGTCTTAGGATCCTTTACAAGAGTTTGAGTAGGATCTGGTGTAAAAAGTTCTTCTGTGTAAGGCAGATCCTTCAGCGTCGAAGTTTTCGGTTCCGGAGGTTTTTTCGGGACCTTTAGGTTGTTTTTTACTTGGCTCCGAGAGCGGTTTTGGCATTGATGAGCCGCTGCCACTCTTTGGGACCGAGTGCTTAGGTGTCGGAGCAGCAGTCAGCGTGGTTGAGGAAGATGGCTGCTTCTTCAGTGTCGGTATGGGATCGGCACCGGGAATAGGTTGACTCGATCCAGAGCCGCCTGAAGGCTTAGTAGGCTTCTTTGCCGGGCCCGAAGGCGGGGTGTGGGAAGCAGTCTCTCAGTGTGCACCCAGGCCCGAAGGTGAGGGTGTGACCAAAGCCTTTTTTGAGGGTTGTTGAGGAAGGGTGGAGGTCAACTGTCTTACTTACGACCCGTTGAGCTGGAGTGATGTCCTCGACGTCTGAGTCTTCGGCATCAGAGGAGCTGGCACTTTCTTTGGTGTGCTGGTGTTCTGGCACGTCGACGCCCTCGTCTAAGATGCCATTGGGGATCGAGCTCGTCGTTCTTCGAGCTCGTCGTTCCCGAATCGTCTTCTTGGAGCGGAAAGAGGCACAAGCGGAACAGTCTTTGGCCTCGTGCTCCAGTAAGAGGCAAAGGTTGCACACCTCATGTAGATCGGTGTGGGGAAACTTCGACCCACATCGAGGACACTTCTTGAATGGCGTCCTTACCATGAGCCAGCAGTAAGGCCTAGGTAGGCCGAAGGCCTTCGTCGACAACCGGAATCGAAGACTTCGAAGGTGAAGAATCGCGTTGATGTGGAGCTCGATCGAAACAATACCGTCAAACTGGGTGAGGATAGTGCGGCGAAGGAAATTCGGTTTCTAACCGGAGCGCAGGAAACACATCCAAGCCCGATGGTGGAAAAAAACTATCAGGGGGATGGAGCCGATGCCCATGCGCAATGTGGTTCAAAGGAGGAGTCACCTATCGTGTGACTTCCAAAGAAATTTTCAGGACAACCACCAACTGCAAACATCCGGGCCCAACACTAGATGGCGATCTATGCACAGTGTGCAATCTGCAACTCATATGCCTCGAACATCAAGTTATCGGTCTTTGGGTAAGTACTCGACTGACTGAGTTATGGTTCTGGGGTAAGACTCAGGGGTCTCACAGGGTCAGGTAAGTACAGTTGTTACACCCTCAGCAGCACAGAGGCAGCCGCGTGCAGAGAGAGTAGGCCCAATGTTAGACTATGGTGGGCAGGGGGCCTTTGGTTGATGGCTGCTAGCAGGCCACACGGCTGTGGGAGCTGAGCTCCTGGTCACTTACATAGGGCAATTGGAAACTTAGGATAGGACAGATGCTGCACTTCCATTGGCACTGGGGTGGCTGGAGCAGGGTGCTTTTGGGCCTTCAGGCACCCAATGTATTTCAATCGGAAAGCAGGATGTTGAACAAATGCTGGAGACTCTGGGACGAAAATTCTTCAGGTGCGATCACCACTTCGAAAGGTAAGTTGGGAAGATGTATGGTGTTAGGTAGCCACCCAGGAGTTGGGCACAGGGTGCCATGGGGCGCCGGGTGCAGGGGTGTCTTTGGGTGTCAGGAAATCTTACTAGTCACAGTTGTAGGGGTCCCATGTTGTGAGGCTGCAGACAGCGTCAGGAGAGTCGAGGAGGGTCCGTGGACATTGGATTAGTGGTCACAATCGCGGGGGGACGTCCTTGTGGTCTTTGTTCACTAAGGCACAGGCCGGGCTCGGCGGGTGCAGTGTGTGCTGGATTCGCAGTTCCAGGCTGGCACCAGGGGCTGTTGCTGTTTAAGCAGAACCACTGCTCGTGGGAGTCCCAGTCTTTAGATGAGGAATGTAGTCCAGTCCTCTAGGGTTTTCAAGGTTGCTGACCACTGGAGACGCCGGGGTTTAGCAGGAGCAGGTTCAAGTATCAATAGGCCTGTAGGGCTGGGGCCAAGTTGGTGTCGTCCTCTTGTTAGCAGCTGCACGGCACGTCTTCTTTCTTCTGGTTTCAAAATCAGGATCTGAGGAAGGAAGGTTCAGGGTGCCCCCAACTACTAAATTTAGGGGCGTTACAGGTCGGGCAAGGGCAGGGACCAATGGGTCCCTGTCCTGGGGTGAGTACTCCACCTACCCTGCCACTCTACAGTGTGAGGGGGGCAGGATCCTAGCTCTGATTGGGCAAGGCTCCCCATCCTCAAGATGGCGGGAGCCGGGAGTTGTGCTTCGCCTCGCCTCTCCCACCTGATGGGTGGGGTTGCCAGAGGCTGGCACACCCACTTTCCTCACTTATGGTTGCCTGCCTGTCTTCCCATCAGAGTGGGGGTCAAAACTGGTGGGGGCCAGTTGCGGAGTACAGCAAGTGGCCTGGAGAAGCTCACAAAGGTAGCATGCCTTTGAAGCTTTCCCTGCCCATCCTGGGGGAGGAGGCTTGGCACCTCGTCCCAGGATGTGCACTGTTTCAGGCCCCCGAGAGGAGCAAGTTCTCGACCCAGAGGTCCAGAAACATGTCTGGTGGTGGCAGCCTCGGTAGCCACGCAGTCAGGATACTGGGAGTTGGTAAGGTTTCAGGGGTCATCTCTAAGATGCCCTCTGTCGTGCATTTTCCATTAAATCCCACACTCGCATCAGTGCGGGTTTAATGTGCTGAGAAGTTTGATACCAAACGAATACCATGCCAGAAAGATGACACTTTCTTACACAGCTTTGTCCTGCCTGCTGTCCTCTTAATTTTGTTTAAAGTCTTTATAGCATGTGTTCCAAACGCATTTGCAATAGGTCTCGCATTTGCGAGAGTTTAAGCTATTGGCTTTGTAAATGACTGCTTTTTTATTTATCTGTATTAAAAACAACACAAATAAAATGGATTATCATTTACAGTGCAAATAACTCAAACTCTCTTAAATACAAGATCTATTGCATTGCAAAGGCTTGTCTTTTCAGGCACCAAGGTCTCTCAAAACCAAGGAGCAGAGAAACCTCTTCAGCATGACTTACACGCTTCAAGTGAAGCTAGTTTATCAATTGCAGAAAGAAGCCAGTTTTTTACGGTATTCACATCTGGACAGACAGCACAGGAGTGGAGGCAGAAATTACATCCGCGATCTCATCTGGCTTGATCCTGCTATAGGCCTGATACAAATTCGCGGCTTCCCTGAAATTCACCCCACTGGAAGTAGGATATTCTCCTCATTTTAAGAACACATGTACATTCTGAAAATATTCCCTTATGAAGCCTTCATGAGCTTGTCGTGCTAATCCTTACAGATTGCAGGCAACTGTATAAGCCAGGCTTCTCCAACGAGTAGGTTGTGAGCTACAGGTATCTCTCCAGCTGCCTGCCAGTAGCTCGCCGGAGTGCGACCTAGTACACTAAATTAGCTTTTGCTTCATGAGGTGAACCGATAAGTCGAGCTTCGCGGAAATTTTTTTGCATTTCCATAATATACTTAAAGCTGATACCTGTGAGAGAAAAAGGAAAAATGAAAAGAAAAAAAAACATTCTCGGGTGGCATTACTTATTAGCGTTATTATACTATATTAACTTGGTGTCAGAGGCACTTCAGCTACGGCACTTATGTGCTACACGTAGAGGCATTCCACATTCACAAAGAATGGTTTACATTACGCTGGCAACCATGTCTGATGCACTGAGGTGGTCCCTCTTGGGAATCTAGCAAGGGGAGTTGCACTAACGGCAATTTTATTTTACGTGGTTGCTATTACATCTCGAATATTAATGGTGCAGGAGTATTTACATAGAACATAAGTAGGGTTGGAGACCCCTGGTATACACCAGCTACTCTGCAGATGAGCTGAAGTAGCTGCACAAACATTAGTACAGGTCTGTTTATTACTGCAACTGCTGCAGTGCATATTTGGCATGGTACAAGAGTGGGCGACTAACTACCGACTGGTTCAACTTAATCTGTGAGAAGTTGATACAATGAATTATTGTCAAGAGAATTCGGCTGTGGCATGTGCTATAAAAACATTTATTTGTAAAAAGGGGTGCATTTATTATGCAGATGAACCATGCCTACCATATGCAAATGAGTCTTTCGGTTTCCCACAGTTGCCACTTTTGCCTCTATTACCAGTGTTCCTTGAAGCTCAAGCTTTTGGCAAGCAGTTTGAAAGCATATTCTACTTCATATTATTTCCTGTATTAAGACAACATGTTGCAGACGTTTTCAAACTTACAAAAGGGAGAAAATTCAGAGTTTAAATAACTTACCAAAATACTGTATGCACTCTGCACACTAGTGTTAGCCTGAAAGGAATTTTCGGAAGCTGTTGAGTGCTGTCGAACAAGAGGACTGTGGGAGGTGGGGTGTGAGCTGACTGACAGGAAGCACTGAGTCCCAACATCGCTGTGATGCTTTGACACTGCAAACCCCCAAAAGATAAGATACTTAGATTTAGAAATCAATCAAAAACCTATAGCTAGGCTACAGTGGCTTCAGTAATGTTGCCAGACTAATCTAGTACGTTTACACAGTCAGTGATCCATTGAAATTCACTGCCATACAGTAAAATGCATTTTGTTATCAACTGCTAAAATTACTTTTACTGTTCAGTGCCTTAACAGGTTTACTCTCAACAAAATCAATTCTTATACAAATGTAAATAGGCAGCCCTTGCTTATTAAGTGATCATTAACTACCAGGATATATCGGACCCTGGAATTAGTACATAGATTACACTAAGAGGAAACATGCAATGGATTTTGAACATTAACTCATGTTGCACTGTTTTCTGATTAATTACATTCTTAAGATTTCATAGGTCATAATTCCTTCAATGATTGAGAATTGTCCTACTCCATGTGGTCAAGGAATTTTGAGTTCATCCTATGGTCACAAGAGGTTGCCAACATAATACTTAATACATGGCTGCCACTCTAGACGAACTGATCCATATATCTAACTATGGATAATGTTACTTACCCAGTAACCATCTTATTTGCATGTAGAGCTGTAGATTCACATGCTTTTCATTCGCCTGCCATCTAGTGCTGGGTCCGGATGTTTGCAAGTTGTTTTTGTTCGAAAAGTCTTTCCAGTCACGAGGTAGGCGACTCCTTTTGGTGATAATGGAGTCATTGCCCATGCGCACTGTCAGATTTGTTTCCCACAGAGGGTGAGAATAGAGTTAATATGTGTAGAATAGAGATGTCCATGCATATGAATGTGAATTGAGAACTATAACTACAGGAGATCAGTGAGGTGGGTGGGCGCATGTGAATCTTCAGCTCTACATGCCAACAGATGCTTACTGGGTAAGTAACATTAGCCACTCGAGACATGTAAGCTGTAGATCACATGCTTTGCATAGACTATATAGCAGTAAACTCTCGAAGCGGTGGCAACCTGTAGTTTTAAGTAATGCTTGGCCTACATTTGCCTGTTGTCTTGCTAACACATCTACACAATAGTGTTTGGTGAATGTGTGGGTTGTGGACCATGTTGCTGCCTTACAAATATCAGCTATGGGAATATTTCCCAAGAAGGCCATAATAGCCCCCTATTTTAGTTGAGTTGAGTGATCTATAGGGGGTACTAACAAAGTTCTCTTTGCTTGAACATAACCTGTTTGGATACATTTTACAGTCCATCTTGCAATACCCAAATTAGATATAGGATTACCCTTGAGGGGGAGAAAAAGCAACAGTGAGGGGGAGAAAAAGCAACAGTGAGGGGGAGAAAAAGTTACAAATAGTTGCTTTGTTTTCCTAAAATCTGTGGTTCTTCTTATTATGTAGTAAAGTATAGCACGCCTAACATCAAGCGTGTTTAGGGCACGTTCTGCTACAGCATCAGGTTGAGGAAAGAACACAATTAACTCAACTGATTGATGAATATGAAAAGCATAAACTACTTTAGGGAGAAATGTAGGATTGGTGCGAAGAACCACCCTATCTTTGTGAAGTTGAAAGAAAGCCTCTTTTATAGTTAATGCCTGAAGTTCACCAACTCTCCTTAGTGAGGTTATCGCTATGAGGAAAGCTATCTTTCATGACAGGATTTGTAACTGACATTTGTGCATTGGTTCAAAAGGTGGACCCATTAGCCTTGTAAGGACTATGTTTAAATTCCACTCTGGAGGAGGGGGAATTCTTGGTGTCATCACCCTTTTTAATCCTTCCATGAAGGCTTTAATCACTGGTAATTTGAATAGAGATAAGTGTTGTCTGTTTGCATGTATGCAGCGACGGCTGCTAGATGTAAACAAATGGATGTGTAAGCTAGTCCACATTGCTGTAAATGTAGCAGATTAATGATTTTCTGTACAGAGGCATCAAGTGGATTGATGTTGTTACAGCAGACAACAAACAGTTTCCATTTTGCAGCATAACATGCTCTAGTAGTAGGCTTTCTAGCCTCGAAGAATATTCATACAGTCTGGTGGCAATTGTAAATAACCAAACTCTGACTTCAGGAGCCACATCGCTAAGTTGAGTTCTCTGGGATTTGGATGTTTGATTTTTCCATGGCTCTGAATGAGGAGACAGGGTGTGAGATGTAGCTTTTTATGTGGAACCACTGAGAGGTCTAACAGGGTAGTGTACCAAGGTTGACGAGCCCATGTGGGGATTACTAAGATCAGTGTAAGGGACGCTTGTCTGAGCTTCCGAGCCAGTAATGGAATTAGTGTGAGCGGCGGAAAAGCATAAGCAAATATTCCTGACAAATGTATCCATAGACATTGCCCTTGGATGCTGGGTGTGGTAACCTGGATGCGAAGTTTGGGCATTTTGCACTGTGGCAAACAGATCTGTGGAAACCCCCATTTTTTAAGGTAGGGAAGAAAAACTTGGGGGTGAAGTTCCCACTCTGGAACATGCTGCCTGTGTCTGCTGAGCAGGCCTGCAATCTGATGGTCTACTCCTGGAAGGTGTTCTGCTAGGAGATAGATTTTGCGGTGAATCTCCCAATTCAAAAATGCTTTGTGCAAGGCGTGGCCGTTGGAGAGAGTGAGTCCCTTCCTGTTTCTGTAGGTAGTATATTGCAGTCATGGTGTCTGTGCGAACTAAGACAGTCTTGCCTACAAGTTGGGTGAGAAAAGCTTTGAGTGCTAGGAACACTGCTAGAAGTTCTAGGTAGTTGATGTGGAGACGTTTGTGATTGTCCGACAAGTCCCTGTACTGTGTAATGTTGAAGATGGGCACTCCGACCCATTAACGATGCATCTATTGTCCAAATACTCTGTGGAATTGTCTGTATGAAAGGCTGCCCTTTTGCCAAGTTTTGAGGGTTCCACCACTGCAGAGCGATGAGTGAGGCTGTCTACAAACACAAGATCGGTTAATAGACCCGGTGACTGATTCCACTGATGCGCTAGACATTCTTGCAGAGGAAGCATGTGGAGCTTTGCATGAAGTACGACTGCATTGCAGGATGCCATCATTCCCAGCAGTTGCATGAAGACTCTGGCTGGTAATGATTGGTTGGGTTGGATTTGTGATAGTGTGGCCTGAATACTGTGAAATATGGCTACAGTAGGAGTGGCTAGTTTTTTTTAGAGTATTTATTTATTTATTTTGAAAGTTTTATATAGCGCGAACAAGATCTTCGCAGATATCAGAGCGCTTTACAGAGGAGGGGAGCATGTATACGCAGATACATCAATCATGTTAAAAGTACATTGAAGTGATATCATAAAACAATCAAGTAAGTCAATTTCAAAGTCAAAATAAAAATACAAAGGGTTCGAACAAGTAGTACAGATGAGTATCGAGTCTTTGTAGTTTTTCCCCAGTAGTGGTTCAAGTGTATTTAGCCATGAGGGTCGCTTTTACTTCTTTCTTGAAAAGTATGGTAGAGGTGATGAGCCTGGTTTCAGGGGGGAGCGAGTTCCAAATCCTGGGAGCCATTCCTGAGAAAGAGCGTTTATAGGTTTTTTACTTGCGGAATCTTTTAGGCTTTAGCAAAAGATTGTTTGTGCCTCTAGTGTTTCTGGAGCCTCCAGAAATCGTCAGCTTCTGAGCGAGGTATCTAGGTGAGCTCAGGTGGACAGCCTTGTGCGTCAAACAAGCGATTTTCAGGTGTATTCTGGCTTCAAACGGCAGCCAGTTCAGGGATTTGAAGTCAGGGGAAATGTGTGAGTGTTTTTTTGATCCAGTGATAAGTCTCGCTGCGGCGTTTAAAGAGGCTCTTATGGGTGCCGTAGTAGCTAGGGGGAGACCGCAGAGGGCGGTGCTGCCGTATTCTATTCGAGGTATGACTAGTGATTGTACCGCAGTTTGGAAGTCTTTGGCTGGAAGGAAAGGTTTAAGTTTCCTAAGGGTGTTGATTTGGTAGTTCGCTCCCTTAGTTGCTTTGTTGATGTGTTCCTGCATGCTGAGATTGGTGTCAAGTGTTATGCCCAAAGATTTCGCTGAGTCCACGATGGTGGGTTGAACATTGAGTGCCGTTAGGTCTTTAAGCCACATTTGTGCGGTAGTGATCTTTGCGGGAGGTGAGATCAGAAGGAACTCTGTTTTAAGGGCATTGAGTTTGAGATGATTAGCGGCTTACCACGATTGGGTGCTTCTGATCGTTGAGTTCAAGAGCGTGATGTCTTTGGGTGATTGTAGTTTGAGATAAAGTTGGGTGTCATCAGCATACATGTGGAAGTGTACATTGGATTCTTGCAGCAAGGTGGTGAGAGGTTCCATAACTAGGTTGAACAAAGTTGGGGATAGGGAGGATCCTTGTGGTATGCCTAGCGATACAGGTCTTGGCGCGGACATCAAGTTGTTGCTCTTGAATTTCTGCGACCGGTTATGCAGAAAGGAAGTGAACCATTTGAGCAAAGTTCCAGATAGGCCCATTCTTGTGTTTAATAGTTCGAGTAAGTTCTCATGTTTGACGGTGTCAAATGCGGAGGAGAGATCAAGGAGGATGAGGAGGCAGGTATCGTTATGATCTAGGATTTGGAGGGCGTCGTCGATTATGTGGGTCATAGCAGTTTCCGTACTGTGATTTGCTCGGAAGCCTGATTGATGAGAGTTGAGGAGATCAAACTGAGTAATGTGTTTAGTCAATTGTATTTGTGCGCATTTTTCCAGCAGTTTGGCAAGAGTCGGAATGTTGGTAATGGGACGGTAGTTGTTTAGGTCAGAGGGGTCGGCTGTAGGTTTCTTTAGCAAAGGTGTGACTTGTCCAACTTTGAGGGAGTCGGGAATGATCCCTTGTTGAAGTGAGCTGTTAATGATTTTGGTCCAGAGTGGAAGGAGCGACGGGGTAAGGACTTTGACAGAGTTAGCAGGAAGGGGGTCCGTGAGGTGATTGGATGGTTTCAGAGTGCTGAGCAATTTGCCAATTTCTTCTTCCGTGTAGGTGACAAAGGTTGACCAGGTGGCATTGTTTTTTGGTTTAGTGGGCGTTATGCGGTGGGGTTTGGGATAGAGGCTTGCGTCCATGAGGAGATCATTCTTTATGTTGTCAGTTTTTTGGTTAAAGAAAGAGGCGAAGTCTTCGCAGGAGGGAGCTTCCACATAGTGTTGAGAGGTTGGGGTTGTTCTTTGGATTGTGTTCGGATAAGCTCAAACAGCTTTCTCGGACGATTTTTGGCTTGGTCTAGCTGACGGCTGAAGAAGTCTGATTTTGATCGTTTTATTTTCGTGTTGAGGAAAGCTCCCAGAAAAGATTGCACTTATGCCGGACACATGTGAGACTTTTGTGCATTTATTGTCAAACTTGTTGTCTGAGTGTGTAGTATACAGTTCTGGTAAGTGCCTGCTTTGACAAGCCAGTCATCCAGGTAAGTGAAGACATGTATACATTGTCTTCTGAGATGAGCAACTACTACTGCAAGACATTTGGTGAACACGCAAGGGGCTGTGGTGACGCCAAATGGAATTACCTTGAACTGGTCATGTTTGCCTCCTATCACAATCCGGGGGTATTTGGGATGAATTGGAATGAACAATTGTTACTTACCTGTAAACAGGTGGTTCTCCAGTATTGGTGTCTTTCATAGATTCACATGCTTGAATATTCCCCGTCGTCGAAGTGAGAGTCCCACGGTAAATAAAATAGCAATAATATACTAAATATATATATATATATATATATATATATATATATATATATATATATATATATATATATATATATATATATATATATATATATATATATATATATATATATATATATATATATATATATATATATATATATATATATATATATATATATATATAAACTTATATACCCATATATGAATCAGAAGAAAAACCCTGAAATATGCCAAAGAAGAGGCATAGATTGCCTACCCAAAATTCTACATAGGAATGCATGGGAATGGAAAAGACCCAATACAGCCTATCCTTGTCATTATGTTGGCCAAACTGCAGCCAATCAGGTGACAGCAGCCCTCTAGAACCTTCTCCTCAGAGCTCAACACATCAGATTTTCGTAGCACAGAGTTACCCAAAGAGTCTATGAGGAGAAGAGAGCCTCTGAAGGGAGGAGGGAGGGTCGCATGTGAATCTATGAAAGACACCAATACTGGAGAACCACCTGTTTACAGGTAAGTAACAATTGTTCTTCTCCAGTATTGGGGTGTCTTTCATAGATTCACATGCTTGAATATAAAATAGTTAGCAGTCCGTACTAAAAAACAAAGTTTCCATAGATACAATGCATAACAAAAGACTGAAACAACTTTATGTGTATAGAACACACGCAATAGAAAAAAATATATATATATATAAACACACACATATATATACATATTAAACAGTCATAAATCATATGGAAACTAATAGGAGGAGGGTAGAACAGAGGCTCACCTTATTGAAAAAGATTACGAAGCACAGCTTGTCCTACTGCGGTATCCCCTTCATCCATGGCACTCAGACAGTAGTGTTTCGTGAACGTGCGCCTGCTGGACCACGTGGCTGCTTTGCAAATCTGATGCAACGGGACACCGGCAAAAAGTGCAGTAGAGGACGCCATGGATCTGGTGGAATGGGCCCTTACTGCAGTCTGCAAAGGTTTACCTGCTTTGTGATGGCAGAAAGCAATAGCCGAAGCCACCCAGCGGGTTATTGTAGGTTTGGTGACTGGCCGTCCTCTTTGAAAGCGGCCATAGGCTATGAAGAGTTGATCCGATTTTCTGAACTGGGCTGTTTTGCTGATGTAGAACTTCAAGCACCGCCTAATGTCTAAGGAATGCAAGCGTTGTTCCGCAGGAGACTGCAGGTTAGCAAAGAAAGACCTCAGAATAACAGGCTCATTGATATGGAAATCTGAAGGTACTTTAGGAAGAAAAGTAGGGTTAGTGCGTAGCAGCACACAATCCGGCTTAAACTGAAGAAAAGGTGGTTTGATCGTGAATGCATGAATGTCACTCACTCGACGCGAAGACGTCAAAGCAAGAAGAAGCACAACCTTCCAGGTGATGTACTTGAGGTCCTCTCTATGTATTGGTTCAAATGGTGCATTCATTAATTGTGCTAAGACAATGTTGAGGCGCCACGCAGGAGGAGGACGCCGAACTGGTGGAAATTTACGAAAGAGTCCCTTGAAAAATTGGCGTATTATCCTTGAGGAACATAGGGAGGCAAAGCCATCGTGGCGGAAGCGTGAAATTGCCGCCAGAAAAACTCTTAAAGTAGCATGAGGCAATCCAGACTGAGCTAGTTGAAAAAAGAAAGGGAGGAGCTCAGCGGGCGTGGCACGCAAGGGATGCACACCGGCGTCAGCACACCAATGGCAGAAGCGTTTCCATTTTAACTTGTAAGTCTTTATAGTTGATGGAGCTCTGGCCTGAGCAAGGATGTCTCGACACTCTTGAGGAATGGCTAGATGTGCAAATTCACAGTGCTCAGGTTCCAGGCTGATAAGCTCAGAGAAGAGGGGTCCGGATGGTAGACAAGGCTCCTGTCCATGGAAAGAAGATCCATCCGAGGATGAAGAAGGATGGGCTCGCATTGAGACAGGAGGAGCTGCTCCGAGAACCACGCCTGCCGTGGCCACCTGGGAGCAATTAGAAGGATGTGGCAGGGTTCTCTCCATATCTTCCAAAGCACTTGCGGCACCAGAGGGATTGGAGGAAAGGCGTAAGCAAACAGATTCGACCAATTCAACAAAAGGGCATTGCCCTGTGACCCTTTGTGGGGATGCCAACTTGCGTAAGCTGGGCATTTGCGGTTCTCTGGAGTTGCGAAGAGGTCCAGTGCTGGGCGACCCCAGCGATGAAAGATCATATCGAGTGTCTGTTGATGTAGTTCCCACTCGTGGGTGGATGATCGGGATCTGCTTAGGGAATCTGCCAGGAGGTTGGACAACCCCGGAAGATGAACTGCAGTGATTGTGATTTGATGATTGAGTGACCAGTCCCAAATCGCCTGTGCTAAACGGGATAACACCGGAGACTTCGTTCCGCCCTGCTTGTTTATGTAGTGCATGCAGGTTGTGTTGTCTGTCTGTATGAGGACAGACTCTCCTTGCAGCATGGGTTGAAACGATTTCAGGGCTAGAAAGATAGCCAGGAGCTCCAATTTGTTGATATGCCAGGCTTTCTGGTGCAGAGTCCATTTCCCTTTGATGGACAGGTCTTGGAGGTGCACCCCCCCCCCCCAACCCTCCAGAGATGCGTCCGTAGTCAGCGTCAGATCTGGGGTGTTTAACAGGAAAGACATTCCTGCTGCAAGATGCAGTGGCTGTGCCCACCATTTGCGCGCTTTTCTCATGCGAGCCGTGACGCAAATCTGATCGTTGAAGTAACCGGTGACTTGACGCCACTGTCCGTCCAGTTCTTCCTGAATGGGTCGTGCACGTAGTCTGCAATGAGGGATGAGAGCGATGCACGAAGAAGCCATCCCTAGAAAGGACTTCAACAGACTAACTGAAATGCACCGTTTTGACAGTAGAAGAAACACTAGGCGTAGAATCCTCTGTTGATGTTCCAGGGAGACAAAAGCCTTTGCCAGCGTGGTGTCCAGTGTGGCCCCTAGGAAATCCTTGCAAGTTGTCGGCTGCAATTGGGATTTTTCCAGGTTGATGGACAGACCCAAGGAACGAAATACCCTCTGACAAACGGAGGTATGGTGAAGCAGTTGTGAGCGGGGCTGCGATTTCAGGAGGCAGTCGTCGAGATATGGGAATATCTGGACACTTTGGAGGCGAAGAAAAGCCATGACCGGAGCCAATATCTTGGTAAAGACTCGGGGGGCGGACCGGAGGCCAAATGGAAGGACCTTGAAGTGGAAATGCAGGTGCCACACCTTGATTCGCAGGAACTTCCGATGACCTGGGAGTATTGGGATATGGAAGTAGGTGTCTCGGAGGTCGATGGTCGCCATGAAATCTCCGACCGAGAGCAAACGCAAGATTTCTGCAAGCGTTAGCATACGGAAGGATTGATCCTTGAGATATTGATTGGGCGCTCTCAAGTCCAATATGGGTCTCCATTCTCCGTTTTTCTTGACAATTAGGAAAAATCTGTAATAAAACCCCTTCCCTCTCTGAGACCTTGGCACTACTTCTACCGCACCCTTCTGAATCAGAAGGCAAACCTGATGAAATAGTTCCTTGAGGTGCGGAGGTGGCGGTCCGGAAGGTGGCGTCGGAGGAGGTACTTCGATGAATTCCAATGCATGGCCTTTTTCTACAATTTCGAGTACCCAACGGTCCGTTGTAATGGAGGAGCATTGAGAACCAAACAGAGATTCGACCTCCAACTTTCAGATTGAAAGGCAAGTCATTGACGCTTGTTGGAAGTTCCCCTGTAAGTGGACTTTCCTCGATAGGTTTTGGCAGGCTGCTGACGAGAAGACTGTTGTCTGTTTCCGGAGAAACGCTGGTTGCCTTGGTTATAGCATCGATATTGATTGTTTCCTCCTCAAAAATGGGAGGTAGTGCCTCATCCTCGAGCACCCCGAAAGGGCTGTTTCTTAAATTGAAGGGTACCTAAGGCACGTGCGGTGTCAGTGTCTTTCTTTATGGATTGCAACGCTTCGTCAATGTGCGCTCCAAAAAGTGATCCGCCGTTATATGGCATATCAAGAATTTTTGTTTGAACTTCCTGCCGAAAAGAAGTAGAGCGCAGCCAACCTTGCCGACGTAAGACGGCCGCTCCAGCGAGTTGCCGAAAACCAGTGCAGGCCACATCCACTGCACAATCAATTAATTCTTCGGAAGCTCTCTCACCTTCTTGCAGAAGCTGCTGCGCTTCCGCCTTGGAAGCATCCAGAAGTAACGCCACATAGGCGGACATATCTGCCCAAACTTGACGGTCCTAGCGACCTAAAATGGCCATAGCATTAGCCACTCGCACAGTTCTAGAAGACAGAGGAAAACTTGCGACCTCTTGCATCAAGGCGTCGGCCCTCCCGGTCTGGAGGAGCGGTGATAGTAGATGCTGGATTTCGCGATCATCTCTGAGCTGCCTGCGTAACGACACTATCAGGCTTAGGCTGGCCCGTAAGGCATGCCGGAGATCCCACTGGCGCCTTATATTTCTTTTCCAATCTTGGTAATTGTGCTGGTAAATAGTTTGGGGTCTTCATGAGTTTTACCCCTTCAGCCCAGATGAAATCTATAATTGGGACAGTGTGAATCTGTTTGAACGGTTGGTTCTTAAAGTCATACAGGAAGCAATCTTCCTCTCTCTCTCGTGGTAACTTGAAACGTTGTGCCGCCCTGTCCATCAATTGGTGGAATCTTGCAATATCCACCGGAGGAGAATCCCCTGGCGTCACCTGAGATGGGGATGGTGTCTGTGCACGATAGTCATCCCACTCCGCCATCTGATCATCATCACCATCCACATCCAAAACTTCTCCATCCTCATGCTCTGGAGGGTTCTCATCGTCATCATCAGGATAAAGAGTTGCATGAACCTGAACTGATGTGCTTCTATGAACGGTAACAGGCGGTGTTGGTTGCGAAGGAGCGGTTGACGGCTCTGTAATCGGGTTCAAAACCGATGGGACAGTAGACATTTGTGGCGATGGCGGGAAACGCCGATTATAATCATCCAACATGCTTTGGAGGCTTGAAATCATTGATAAAGGCAACATCGCAGCTGGCATTTGAGACTGAACTTCATGATGTGGCCATATTGTTCTTCATCATTACTGAAGTCTTGGCACTTTATATTCAAGTCTGAAGGACTTTGAGCCTGGCCGTCAGACTCCTGATCCGAGTCCGTAGCAAACAAAGGAGAGGGTGGAAGAGTCATTCCCCCTTCTGTAAAAGTTGCACAGTGGTCCGATTTGCTGGAAGACAGCGACAACAAAGGCAGTGAGGCAAATGATGAAGTTGACATTGAAACTGCATCTTGTGACCTTGTCGACGGCAATCTATCCGTCGACTGAGCCATCTACGATGCAATGGATTTCTTTGAGGCAGCCGTCACCGAAATCGTCGATGAGGACATCGCAGACGGAGACGTCAGCAGTGGAGCCGTTGACAGAACCTTCATGGACGTAGCTGTCGAAGGAACTTTCAGTTTTAACTTTTTCGTCGAAGAGACAGTCGTCGACGGAGCAGTCGTCGACGGGATAGCAGTCGACGGGACAGAAGACGACGACGGGATAGCCGTCGACGGAACACTCGTCGTCTAAGGCGTCGACGAAATCAACATCTTCAAGCCTTTCATCGACGACGACCGGACTGTCGACGACGGAGGTTTCTTCGTCGACGAGGACGAAATTGGGATAATTGAAGACAGTCTTGGAACTGAGAATGACAGTCATCGACGACGATGAGGTCGATGCAGGGGCTGACGACGATCCATAAACAAGCGTTGTTGTGACTGTCGTCGTCGATTTTGATCCAGAGACAGCCATTCTCGTCGACGGAACTGTAGCCACCGTCGTTGACGGAAAATCAGTTTTCTTCACAGAGAAACTGGAAGTAGAAGCAGAAGCAGAAAGAGCCTGAGAGCCAGGTCTCGTGGGCCCACAAGTGGTAGGAAGTGGTGAAGACACCGCAGGGGTTAAGGAGAGAGACATCCTCTTCTTTTTCAAAAATGGAGAAGGCACCTCCTGCACACTACCACGCTTAGAAGCTGCTTTTGAATGGCCTGAAATGAGACTTTCAGCATCAGAAATTACATTGTCTTTATCCTTTAGCCTCTGAAGCCAGAGAAGTAAACGGCCTTCTCTATCGTTTAAAGACTTTGTGAAGAAAGTTCTACAGAGCTTACAGCTTCCCACCTCATGGTCAGGGTAAAGGCAGTAAATACACTTACTGTGAGGGTCCTCATGAAAAAGTCTTGACTTTCCACAGGATGAACAGGCTCTGAAAAGAGACTTCTTACTAGTAGACATTGTAGAGAACAGGAAAAAACCTGAAGAGAAAACTGAGCAGAGCTCAGGGAGACTCCCTTACACAAAACATGCGGTAGAAAATCTGAGGTGTTGAGCTCTGAGGAGAAGGGTCTAGAGGGCTGCTGTCGCCTGATTGGCTGCAGTTCGGACCAACAGAATGACAAGGATAGGCTGCATTGGGGCTTTTCCATTGCCATGCATTCCTATGTAGAATTTTGGGTAGGCAATCTATGCATCTTTGGCATATTTCAGGTCTTTTCTTCTGATTATATATGGGTATATATGTTTATATATATATTTAGTATATTATTGCTATTTTATTTACCGTGGGATACCCACTTTGACGACGGGGAATATTCAAGCATGTGAATCTATGAAAGACACCCCAATACTGGAGAAATGAAAATAGGCGTCCTTTAGATCTAGAGTAGACAAAGTCGCCCTGCTGTTAAAGGGGGAGTACTTGTTGAAGAGTTACCATGTGAAAGTGCTCTGACAATATGTATTTGTTTAACCCTGAGATCTAGAATAGGTCTCAAGAAACCGTCCTATTTGGGAATGAGAAAGTAAAGGGAATAAACCCCTGAACCTTGGTACTGAAATGGGACTGGTTCTGTGGCCCCCTTGAGTAATAAAGATTGCACTTCTTGATGTAGCAAGTGCTGGTGGTCTGGTGATATTTTGTGAGATCGAGGAGGAATGTTTGGAGGATTGTTGATAAGCTCCAGGCAATAACCGTGTTGGATAATTCCAAGTACTCATTTCTCTGTTATTGATTCCCAAATGGGGAGAAAGTTTTGAAGTCTTCCTCCGACAGGTGTGGAATAGTAGGAGGGAAGTGTTCGGAAGTCACTGTTTGATTGAGGAAGGGAAAGTGCGAGGTGTGTTACCTCTAACCCGGGACTGTTTCCCCTATGACCTTCTCTGAAAAATCATCTTGGAAGAGAGGATTAGGAATTGCCTTTGTAGGAGGAATTGTTCTGGTCAATGCCTGGGGACACTCCCCTATAAAAAGAGCACAGGCAGGAACCTCTATTCGAGTTAGATGGAAGCTCTACCATCGATTTTGCTACATCAGTGTCCCTTTTCATTTTTTCAAGCGCTAGATCAACTTCAGGGCCGAAAAGATGCTTTTTTATCAAAGGGTATAGCCAGGATGGAATGTTGGACTTCAGGTTTGAACCCGGATATCCGCAACTATGCGTGTTGTCTTAGAAAGATGCTAGTTTTTACTTCTCTAGCGGCGGTGTCAGCTGCATCTAGAGCGCATCTGATAGAGGAATTAGAAATTAGTTTGCCTTCCTCTACTAAATCATTAGCCTTTGCCTTATGTTTCTCTGGGAGAAACTGAAGTAATTGTTCCATTTCGTCCCAGTGGGCTCTATCGTATCTTGCTAGTAATCCCTGCCTGTTAGTGATACACCATTGATTAGCTGCTTGCGCAGCTACCCGTTTACCCGAAGCATCGTTAAACTTTGATTCTTCATCTGGGGGTGGGGCATCCCCAGATGCTGGAGTTAGTCCTCTTTCTAGCATTTTATACCACTAGAGTCAAGCGGTAACTGAACCTTAATAAATATAGGATCTGTGGGGGAACATCTATATTTTTTATCTACTCTAGGAGTAAGGATTCTGGCAAGGACAGGATCTTTGAAATATCGTCTGTGTGCCTCAACATACCCTTGAGCATAGGTAGTGTCTGATTTGACTTATGGGATCCTAGAGTGCCAAAGAGAAAATCTTCCTCTAAAGACTTTTTATGAAGCTCGACCCAATGGTATTCTGCTGCTCTAGCAATAAGCTGTTGGTAACACTGATTGTCATCAGGTGCAGATGGCCTGGCAGGATAAAGATCAGAGTCTGTGGAGAATCAATTATGTAGTCCGTTCAAGGATCTGGTAATTGTACATAGTCCTCATCAGTGTCACCTGTGTGAAAATGAGGTAGAGGAGAGAAGACTCGGTGTAATTTATCAAGCTGTGGTGGAGAGGGAGGAGATTGAAGTGTATGGAAAGGACTAGTGCCTACATTGTTTTCTTGAGGAATTTTGCATGGGCTATCATCTTCAGAAAGCTTGTGCTTGGATGGTGTTTTAGCATGGATATGCTCTGTGTCAGGGTGAATATACAGCGTTTTCTGTTTTGGATCAAGTTTAGGAGGCATGTTTGGATCCAGTTGTGTTGTAGGCAAGTCTTTGGTTTTCGGCACCAAAGCTTTGGAGTCCAGCCGGAATAACCATTCGGTGCCGAAGGTTATTTCTTGGTTTTGAAGGTTTGGGTTCCGGTTCCGAACCAATCTTGGACTTCGAGGTGGAAGATTTTGGCTCGGAAGTGGGCTTTGGACGACTTGGTCCCGAGCCGGAAGGCTTTTCTGATACCTCTTTTTTTGGAGTCTTCGCCGAAGAGGTCCCGTGTGACATCCAACCGCTGTGCCTCTCGACATAGAGCCTGACTTTGACCTGAAGGATCAGCACGTGTTGCAGTCTTACTCTTTGTGCTCAGGGGACAAGTACAAATTAAACATTGTATGAGAGTTTGTACGCGGATATTTCACCTGACAAAGGGAACAGAATTTAAATGGAGTCCGTTCCATCGATGTGGAGGCGAATGGACGCAGTTGGGCTGGAAGGCCGCTCGCAGATGTTCCAGTCGAAATTTCTTGAAATTCAAATCGAACCGCGAAAACGCGTTGTAAAACAATACAGTAGAGGTAGAGAGAGTACCCACCGAGGGGTAACCTGCGGATAGATCCCGAAGCGGAGCACAACAATACCCATCCAAATCTTATGGCAGAAAAAAACAATCTAACAATGGAGTCGATGCCCACTATCACCGAAAGGAGGAGTCACATTACCTTGTGACTGGAAAGACTTCTTAGAAGAAAAACAACTTGCAAAAATCCAGACCCAACACTAGATGGCATGAGTATGTAAAGCATGTGTATCTACAGCACACATGCCTTGAACAACTTAGTTTCATCTGTCACTGCAGTTAATTCTAGGCTATCCTGGTTCTAGTTTTCTCAGTTAGGCAGAGTTGTCTACCTGTTCAGTTTTTCCTTTTCAGGAAAGGGGATAAAAACAGGTCCTCAAAGAGTTTAGCTTTTCAAAATCTTTTATAACAATGCTTTTTAAGAAATAATTTTTTACAAATGCATATATATATATATATATATATATATATATTTAGTGTTTCTGAATATCAATCAAGATGTGGTAACAAGTCAGGTTTTAAAACACTGTTGTAATGTTTTGGGTGTCCGCATGAAAAGAAGAGGATCGAGGAGGTAACCCACAAACGGTGGTTCCCAAAAACAATTCTAATAGTTATGTCCTTCTTCGGGTATCACTTAAAACAAAAACTGAAGAATTATGATTAAAGACCCCCTTCCAATAATCACCAATTTTCACGTCACTTCTATATAAGGTGGAGGAGGGGTTATAACCTAGAAAAACTGTAAAATTTACCACCGGCACCTATTATTCAGAGTATTAAAGCAACTTCAAATGCAGAAGGCAGTATATTCTAGTTAAGCTTTCTTGAGTAGGCCAAGTCTTTCAAACATTGTTTTACTGCAGTTTGGTGGAGAGGGTTCGCCCTGTAGATAACGTTTCTCATGGAGTTACATGAGAAGAATGGCTATCTAGACTATTGTTTAAAAGTGTTTCAATGATGGTATAGCAGATCTAGAACAGGAAGCTGGGATTATACTGTTTCCTACCTTCATTTCTCTCCACTGAGTGCTCCCGCTGTCGCTTTTTGCTGAAGTTCCGGTCGTGAGCGGAAGAAGGGATGACTGACCGCTCCGGCCTTAGTGCTGGTGTTCGTTCAACTTTGGACACAGTCACTAAATCGTCTAAGTGCTGTCTTGGTGACTTGTCTGGTCGAATCTTGTGATGAGACAGTTCTGAAAATGGATAAGCCGTGGAGGAGGGATATGAGTTAAGTGTAGCAGAAGGCAAGAGAAGTCAAACAGATCAAGTTTTGATAATATTACATCTTAACATGCTGTACGAATGTCTTGGGAATAAGAAAATATGATCTGGGGGTCAACATGTTACAAGGAAACAAACTTTTACAATTTGTTGATGCACAATGCCCTGTATGATATACCATCCAATAGACTTCTGCCTTCATGTTATTTATTATGTTATGAAAATGTATTGGCCGCACGTATAAAAAGTTTTCTTGCCACGGACTTCTCCTGAGCAAGAATGGGAAATCTAGTAAATAAACGTCCAAGTTTTGAGCTCCTTCCTGAAGTAGATCAAAATGGGCAGGACTGAGATACGGCAGGGTAGACTATGCCAGAGCTTAGTGGTTCCAGTTGTAAAGCTTCATCCACCCCAGTTTGCCTTTTGGGTTCTTGGTAGCAACATTTTGTTTGGCCCTGCAGAACGCAGCGGTCTACTTGGGGTTTGTGATTTAAAGGATTGGAAGGAACAGAGGGCTGGTGTCATGAAGAGCCTTAAAGGCCATACAGAGGGCTTTTAATTTGATGCGGCTTCTTACAGGAAGCCAATGTAGTCTCACAATTTCCTGAGAGACAGATTAGAATTTAGGAATGCCTAGGAGGGGCCTAGCTGCCGCGTTCTGTATGGTCTGACACTGGAGATATTTTTCCTGTATGTTAACACATAAGAAACTGCAATAGTCTATTTCAGAAAGAACGAAGATGGTAATCAGTCTTTTTGGTGTGCGCAGGAGTAAAGGACAAGGTTTTTTTTTTATTGTCATAAGTAACTAAAAGCTAGAAGAGACCATAGATCTGCTGCTTTGAGCTTTGAATTAATTACAAATCTTAATTTTTAGCCTTGGTCACCGGAATGGAGGGAGTGGCAGCAATTCATCAGGCCACCAAGATGGGGACGAGGCTAAAGAGAGGTTTTCAAACAGTACTACCTCAGTATTATCTGAATTGAGATTTAGGCAATGTCTACTTATCCATAGACTGACAGCCTGCATAAGTCATGGAAATGAGCAGAGACTTTGGTGCCATTTTTGGAGGCTGACTAGACTATTTGAGTGTTGTAAGCATAGGAAGTCAGAAACAAGTTAAAAGGTCTGACCAAGGGAGCCAATTCTGTGAGCTAAATATTGAATAATGTAGGGCTGATGGATGGTCCCCGAGAGACACCTACCTCATGGCAGTTGAATGCTGATGCTGCAACTGCATCGCCCAGTTCGAATTTGTAAAGTCTTACAACGTAGTTCTTATTTTTAGCCCTTGCATAGAGAAGTAAAATCAACATAGTACTCATAGTGCAAAATATGTAATTTGTAGGGTTTTCCTGAATGAAGCATGATTAAAGTTCTGAAGCAAACATACCTTTCCAGCAGGGAAGTGACTGTGAGAGAACACTGAATTGACAAACTATGTTGCAAAGAAGTCTATGTAATTTCTTTTTCCTTATATTTAGAACTATAAAACTCTTGAGAAAAAAAGCCCCAATTACTTTTTGAATAGCTGCACAAAAATGATATACCTAGATAAGCAAGGAAAGGAGTGGCCATGATATACTGAGTCATCTACCAGAGGGCATTTTCCTATATAAAAAATTAAACTGATGGCAGCACTTAAGTGAACTTAACAGTTGTCTACAGCCTCCTAACCCAGTTCCCTCTCCTTAAGCTTTGCTTGAGGACGTCGCTATATTGACTGCAGCACTTGCAACGGTACAGGTTTCAATAAAAGGTTACTTCAATCTAGGTCTAGAGGTATAATTAGGTAACAGTTCAGGACTTAGTTGCCCAATTAGATTAACTAGGGCTGTCTGGCCCATGTGAGCGGTACATGGACAAGTGCCTGATGTTGACTGCATATTCCACATCACCAGGTAGAGAAGCAGAAAAATCTAAGCAAATATCCCTGACCAGTTCATCTATATGGCATGTTTGCATTCCATGGGGTGGCAAATCAAACTTCTATCCGTTGAGCTCCCCAGTGTTTGAAGTTGCGATTTAGTACTTGGGACTGCGCTCCCATTTGTGGACCTCTTGGTGTGACCTGCTGAGTAGGTCACTGTCCTCACCGGCTATGAAGTGGGTGCGGTTACAAAGGGCCTAACTCCGAATTGTTTGAAGAGAAAGGCAGAGAGTGGGTGCCACCTTTCTTCTGCAGGTAGTACATCGCTGTCATGTGGTCAGGTCGGACTAGCACAACCATGCCTTATATCCAAGTGAGGAACGCTTTGAGGGCTAGTTGGATTGCTAGAAGTTCTTGATAGTTGATTTAGCAGATCTGCTGCTGTGGTGACCATAGAACTTGTAATGCTGGGAGATTGAGATGTGACCTCCATCCTGCTTGTGATGCCTTCATGGTGATGGTGACATGTGATAAAGGGCCAGGTGTAGGGCTTTCAAAGTCAAGCCCTACACCTGGCTGTTGCATTTCCACCACTGCAAAGAGTGATGAACACTGGTCTTTGAAAGTACTGGATCCTCCATTGGATGCTCCGGTTGGGACCATTGTGCTGAAAGTCAGTGGTATTGCAGCCTGGCATTTGGAAATATTACGATACAGGAGCTCGTTACGCAGAGTAGTCGGATAACTGTTCTGACTGGAAAATGACGATTTGGTTGAAAAAGAGGGACAAGCTTGTTGGAAAGTCATGACTCTTTGCTGGCTGGGGTAGGCTTTGCCGGTTATCAAATTGAGTATTGACCCTAAAAAGTATTGAATCTGCAGAGCGAAAAGATGTGACTTGGCGATTTTTATGGTAAAGCCTAAATATAGAGTGTAATTGAGAAATAACTGTTTGCGAATGAGTAAGGCATTGTTTCCTTGAGCTCTTCATCAGCCAATCATCCTTGCAGGTGGAAACGTGAATGCCACACATTCTTCAGTGTGCTATCACAACCGCTAAGCATTTGGACGTTAGGCCGAATGTTGACTCTACTTGGCTGGCCCGGTTACCATAAAGTGCAGGTTGCGTCAGTGGGCTGGACATGTGGAAAATGCATCCTTCAGGTCTAATGCTGTTATGAAGTCTCTTGCTGCAGCAGAGGTATGAAGCCCTGAAGGGTCACCATGTAGAAGTCTGCCAACACTATATATAAGCTTAGCGGCCGGAGATTGACATCTGGTTGAGGAGGCCATCCTTTTTCGGGATAAGAAAATGCAAGCAATAACCCCCTTTCCTTGGTGTTGAGGGGACAGGTTAAATAGTGCCCTTTTATAGGAGGGTGTGTACTTCTTTCTCTAGAAGGTTTATGTGGTCCTCGCGGAAGTGCGAGGTGGTATGTTGGGGGTATGATTGAAACTCTAGCGGATAACTGTTAAACTATGGCTAAAACCCATTTGTATTTATTGATCTCCAGTCAATTTGGCAGGAAATATTGGACTCTCACCCAACAGTTATTAAGTGGTTGGGTGGGAGTTGTAGGGAGTCGATGTTTTGTAGTGGTGAAGGCTCCCTTACTGGAACCTCCTTTGGCTTTTCCTTTGTGGTTAACCCATAGCAACCCCCTCCCTCATGTGTAATCTCTAGAGCAGACTGAGGGTTGCTATTGTTGCTGTTGCCATTAGTAAGAGCTCATATCTGGGTAGGTGCTATTAGAAGCTGCACAGTAATACTGTCTATAGGAAGCTGGCTCTGTATATACTATACCAAAGTAAGGTATAGTGTGCAGAGAGTCCAGTGGAACCCCAAAGGTAGGCAGAGGAAAAAGTAGAGAATACCTTAATGTAGGAAGCTGGCTCTGTATGACTAATGTTACTTACCCAGTAAACATCTGTTCTTGCATGTAGAGCTGTAGCTTCACATGCTTTGCACACTCCTGCCATCTAGTGTTGGATCTGAATGTTTGCAAGTTGATTGTCTTCAAAGAAGTCTTTCGAATCACAAGGTAAGGTGACTCCTCAATTCAGTGAGTGCGCATGAGCTTTGACTCCATTATTAGATTGTTTTCCCGCAGAGGGTGAGAATAGAGATGTCCATGCGCATGTATGTAAAGTGAGAACTACAGGTTGGGTGGGCGCATGTGAATATAAAGCTCTACATGCCAAAAACAGATGCTTACTGGGTAAGTAACATTATCCGTTCAAGGCATGTGAGCTGTAGATCACATGCTTTGCATAGACTATACAGCAGTACACTCCCAAAGTGGTGGCTACCTGTAGCTGTTGTAGTTTGAAATAATGTTTTAAGTACTGATTGGCCAACATTACCTAGTTGCCTTGCTAACAAATCTACAAAATAGTGCTTAGTAAATGTGTGTGGTGAACACCATGTTGCTGCTTTACAGACATCAGCTAGGGGAATATTCCCTTAGAAAGCCATAGCAGCCCATATCTTGCAAGTATAATACGCTCTAGGGTGTATTAGCAAAGTTCTTTTCGCTTTCACATAACATGTGTAGATACATTTTACGATCCATCTTGCTATGCCTGATGTAGATATGGTACTGCCTTTGTGTGGTGGCGAAAACGCAAAGAAAAGCTGCTTTATTTTGCTAACTTTTTTTGTACTTTCTACATCATGTAGTAGAGTTCTACTAACATCAAGTTTATGTAGAACTCGTTCTGCTACATAATCAGATTGTGAAAGGAACACAGGTAACAAATGATTTATATGAAAAGCAGAAACTACTTGAGGAAGAAATTTAGGATTGGTTTGAAGAACCACTATCTTTGTGCAGCTGAAATAAGGGCTCTTGTATAGTTAATGCCTGGAGTTAACCAACTCTCCTTTGTGAAGTGATTGCGATGAGGAATACAACCTTCCATCAGAGGAATTGTAATTGACACCTGTGCATTGGTTCAAAACATTAGCCTTGTAAGGACTATGTTTAAGTTCCACATTGGTGCAGGGGGGACTCTTGGTGATCTCACCCTTTCTAATCGTTCCATAAAGGCTTCAATCAAATCAAACTTCTCAGCACATTAAACCCACACTAATGTCAGTGTGGGATTTAATGGAAAAAAGCACACAGATGGAATCTTAGACATGCCCCCTGAAAACTAACCTACCACTAGTGTCCAGGCTGAGTGGCTGCTTTCAGCTGCCACCACCAGACAGGTTTCTGGACCCCTGGGTCGAGAGCAAGCTGCTCTCTGAGGTCTGAAACAATGCACATTCTGGGGCGAGGAGCCAAGCCTCCTCCCCGGAGATGGGCAGGTTTCACGAAAGGGAAGCTTCAAAGGCTTGCCGCCTTTGTGAGCCTCCCCAGGCTACTTGCTGCCCTCAGCAACTGGCCCCCGCTGGTTCTGACCCCCACTTTGGGTTGGAGAACTAGTGTGAAAAACAAGGGAGGAAGAGAGGTGTGTCAATTCCAACTCCACCCCTCAGGTGGGGGAGGTGAGGTGAAGAATAACTAAGTCCACGGCATCTTGATGGCAGGGACTCAGCCAACCAGGGAGTCCCACGGTAAATAAAATAGCAATAAAATACTAATAACATATGTATGTAAAAACATAACACATAAAGTACACACTAGAAAAGGTAGTAAATACCCAGACATAATTCCTACATAGGGATACATGGTAGAGAGAAAAAACACTTGTAACATATTGCTGTCATTATGTTAGGCCAGCACCCCTCCAGAACCTTCTCCTCAGAGCTCAGTCCCTCAGGATTTCGTAGCACAAGAGTGACAAAAGAGTCCAAGAGGAGAAGAGAGCCTCTGAGGGGAGGTGGGTGGGTCGCATGTGAATCTATGAAAGACACCAATACTGGAGAACCACCTGTTTACAGGTAAATAACAATTGTTCTTCTCCAGTATTAGGGTGTCTTTCATAGATTAACATGCTTGAATAGAATAGTGAGCAGTAGTAGCCGATCAAGGCTCGAATCAGCCATGCGAAAAAATGGAAGAAAGTCAAAGAGACATAATATAGTCATGCAAGTAATAATAATAATCACATAAAACCATAATGGAGGAGGGAAGACAGAGGCTCACCTTAGTTAAAAAGATTGCAAAGCACTGCCTGTCCCACTGCCGTATCTGCTTCGTTGATGGCATCCAGGTAGTAATGTTTCGTGAACGTGTGCCTGTTGGACCACGTTGCTGCTCTGCAGATCTGATGAAGCAGCACACCGGCAAACAGGGCAGTAGAGGATGACATCGCCCTTGTGGAATGAGCCCTCACTGAAGAGGCTTGCCGGCTTTCTGATGTCAGAAGGCAATTGCTGAAGAAATCCAACGTGCAATAGCTGGCTTGGTAACAGGACGCCCTTTGCGCATGCGTCCATAGGCAATGAACAGTTGATCGGACTAGCGAAAGGGGGCCGTCCTGTTTATGTAAAATTTAAGGCATCTTTTAATGTCCAAGGAATGTAAGCGTTGCTCTGCTGGAGATTGAGGACTGGCAAAGAAGTTTTTCAAGAAAACAGGTTCATTAATATGGAAATCCGTGGGCACCTTAGGCAAAAAGGTTGAATTGGTGCGAATCACTACACAGTCTGATTTGAATTGGAGAAAAGGAGGCTTAATGGTGAAGCCGTGAATATCACTCATGCAACGTGATGAGGTCAGAGCAAGGAGAAGGGCTACCTTCCAGGTCAGAAACTTTAAGTCCGCCTTGTGGATAGACTCGAATGGTGCCTTCATTAGTTGAGCCAATACGACAGAGGTGCCAGGTAGGAGGAGGACGCCGAATAGGTGGGAACTTCTGGAATACTCCTTTGAAAAATTGGCGGATGACTCTGGAAGAACAGAGCGAGGAGGAGCCATCCTGACGGAAACGGGAAATTGCCGCCAAGAAAACTTTCAAAGTGGAATGGGAAAGCCCTGATTGAGCCAGTTGCAAAAATAACGGGAGCAGCTGAGCCGGAGTGGAATGAATGGGATGGATATTAGCAGCTGCGCACCAATGACAGAATCTTTTACACTGGAGCTTGTAAGTCATAACTGTAGAAGGAGCTCTGGCATGAGCGATAATGTCTCTGCAGTCTGGCGAAATATTCAAATGTGCAAATTCAAGGTGCTCAGGTTCCAGGCCGATAATTTCAGAGAGCTGGGGTCCTGATGGCAAATCTGACCCTTGTCCATTGTGAGGAGATCCCCTCGAGGATGAAGGACGATGGGCTTGCACTGGGATAGAAGAAGCAGCTCCGAGAACCACGCTTATCGGGCTATCTGGGGGCGATCAGCAGAATGTGGCAAGGCTGTCTCCGCATCTTCCACAACACGCAAGGCACCAGTGGAATCGGAGGAAAAGCGAAGGCTAATAGATCGCACCAGTTCATCAAAAGGGCATTCCCGCACGACCAGTGGTGGGGATGCCAACTTGCGTAAGATGGGCATTTCCGGTTCTCCGGTGTTGCAAAGAGATCCAAAGACGGATGACCCCACTGTCGAAAGATTAAGTCGAGAGTTGGTTGATGCAACTCCCACTCGTGGGTCGACGACGTGGATCTGCTTAGGGAATGTGCTAGGATGTTGGAGATGCCTGGTAGATGAACTGCGGTCAGGGTAACCTGGTGACGGAGTGCCCAATCTAAGATTGACTGAGCCAGCCGAGACAAGAGTGGAGATTTGGTTCCGCCCTGCTTGTTGAGATAGTGCATACTGGTTGTATTGTCCATCTGGATAAGCACCGATTCTCCCTGGATCAGAGGATGGAACGACTTGAGAGCCAAAAAAGATGGCCATCAACTCCAGCTTGTTGATGTGCCAAGAGCGTTGAAGCCGAGTCCACTTGCCTTTTATAGACAGCCCTTGAAGGTGTGAACCCCATCCTTCTAAGGAGGCGCCCGTTGTCCGAGTGAGTTCTGGAGTCCCTGCTGCAAGGTTGGATGGCTGCACCCACCACTTGAGAGCCGCTTTGATGCGAGCGATTACACTGACTAGGTCGTTGAAGGAACTGGTGACCTGACGCCACTGTCCATCCAATTCCTCTTGAATGGGGAGAGTCCGTAGCCTGCAGTTTGGGATCAGTGAAATGCATGATGATGCCATCCCCAGAAATGACTTCAAGATCCGGACTGAAACGGACTGTTTTGCACGAAGAAGAGACACTAAGCGGAGAATCTTTAGCTGACGCTCTTGAGACACGAATGCCTTGGCTAGTGTCTTAAGTGGCTCCTAGAAAGTTTCTGCAGGGAGCTGGGTCTACCTGGGACTTTTCAGCATTGATGGAAAGTCCGAGGGGGCGAAACACGTCCTGACAAAGTTGAGTGTCCCGAGGTAGCTGGTTGCGAGACTGCGATTTGAGGAGGCAGTCGTCCAGGTATGGAAACATTTTGACGCCCTGGAGACACAGGTAAGCCACCACTGGAGCTAATACTTTCGTGAAGACACGAGGGGCTAAAAGGCAGCCCCCTTAACTGGAAGTCTCTCCGTCCCACCCTGAAGCACAAGTACTTCCAATGCCATGGAAGAATTGGGACATGGAAGTAAGCGTCCTGGATGTCGATGGTGGTCATGAAGTCATCCATGGAGAGAAGACGCAAGATCTCTACGAGTGTAAGCATGTGGAAGGATTGGCATTTGAGATGCTTGTTGAGTGCTCGCTAATCCAGGATCGGACGCCAAGCTCCTGTCTTCTTGATTATAAGGAAAAAACGGGAATAGAATCCCTTCCCCCTTTGAGCCTTGGGAACCACTTCGATGGCACCTTTTTGGATCATAATACAAATTTGCTGGAAAAGCTCCTTGAGGTGGGCCGGATGGTAGAGTGGGAGGAGGAATCTTGACGAACTCCAGAGCAAGGCCCTTTGCTACAATGTCCAGAACCCAACGGTCCGAGGTGATTGAGGACCATTGAGAAGAGAACAGGGAGATTCGACCTCCAACTTTTGGGGGAAAAGGCAAGTCATTGTCGTTTGGAAGTGGATCCTCTATAGGAAGACTTCCCCCTGTAGGATTTTGAAGACTGCTGACGGGAGGACTGCTGTTGTTGGGAAGAATATCGTTGATTACCCTGGTGGTAGGAGCGGTATTGAGTGGATCCACCGCGAAAAGTAGAAGAGGTGCCGCATCCGCGTGCACCACAAAAAGGCTGCTTACGGAACTTTAAAGTTCCTAACAAACGAGCAGTTTCAGTGTCTTTCTTGATTGTCTGCAGTGCCTCGTCGACTTGTGCACCAAAAAGCGACTCGCTGTCATATGACATATCTAGGATCTTCGCCTGTACCTCCTGGTGAACAGAGGTGGAACATAATTAATCTTGCAGTCTCAAAACGGCTGCCCCAGCAAGCTGACTGAAGCTAGTACAAGCAATAAACAGCGCAGTCGATAATCTCCTCCGACGTTCTCTCACCTTCTTGAAGAATTTTCAAGGCTTCTGCTTTGGAGGGCTCCGGGATGAGGGCTACAAGGGCAGACATGTTTGACCATATCTGGCGGTCGTAGCGCCCTAAAATGGCTAAAGCATTCGCAACTCTCACCGTAGTAGAGGCCATCGTTGAAAATGTGCGCCCAATAGAGTCAAGGCGACGACCTACCCGATTAGGAGGAGCTGTAATGGGTGAAGTGGGGTTTCTGGAGCGACGCTGAGCAGCCTGGGTGACCACTGAATCATGCATTGCCTGCGCAATCAGGCACGCTGTAGAACCAAAGGGCGCTTTATATTTCTTCTCGAGACAAGGCATTTGTGTCGGTATGGAATTAGGCGTTTGCATTAATTTTACCCCCTCACTCCAGATGAAGTAGATGATGGGGACCGTATGGACTGGTTTAAACTGTTGATTTTTGAAGTCGTAGAGAAAACAGTACTCCTCACTCTGGGCAGCTTAAAGCGTTGAGCCGCTCTATCCATCAATTGATGGAAACTTGCAATGTCTACCGGAGGAGAATCTCCTGGTGTCACAGGAGAGGGGGGGGCGTCTGAATTTGTTAGTCGTCCCACTCAGCCATATGACTGGCGTCATCATCATCATCGTGAACCTCACCATCCTCACGTTCTGGAGGAACGTCCTCATAGCCATTCGCATACACTGTAGTGTGTATCTGAACAGATGTCTGAACCTGAGAAGGCGTTGGTGGTTGTGGTAGAGGAGCAGCAGCAGGAGCCGCAACAGACTCAGGAGCTGTAGGCACTGGTGAACCCGGTTGAGATGTCGGGAAACGCTAGTTGTAATCCTCCAACATGTGCTGGAGATTAGAGATGAGCGACAGGGGCAGTGTCGCAGTTGGAACCTACACGGAACGTTCCTCTGCCTGAAAATATTGTTCTTCATCATCCTCACCATAGTCCTGCCATTTAATAACCAAATCAGAAGGACTGCGTGCCACCCTGAAGGAATCATCCACATCGTCCTCAGAACCAGAGTCCTACTCGGAACCAGTGGCAAACAAGGGCAAAGGAGGCTGTGGATCACTTGGGATGGACAGCTGGTCAACGGGCATCTTGCGACGTTGGTGCCGAGGGTCGATGGTGGAGGAACCAGACCCGGAGGAAGTAAGCGGCACCAAAGTTAATGAAGCAAAAGAAGATGCAATCGTCATCGGCGGCGCAGTCTACGATGATGGCATAGGCGTTGACGGTGCGGAAGCTGAAGGATCCGCCGTCGGCGGGGCCATCGCCAACGGTGTCGCAGTCGACAAATTTGTCGTCGACGGAGCACTCTTCGACGGGGCCGACGACGTTTATGTTTTCTTAACAACTCTCATCGACGAAGATTCTGCTGACGACGAGAGAGTTTTCTTCGTCGACGACGAAGCAATAGGTATTGTCAATGAAACAGTCTTAAAACAGGGATATCTTCGTCGACATGGATGACGTCGATGTTTCAGTCGTCGACAAACCGGAAGCAGATGTCATCGTCACAGTCGCCGTTGACGAGCCGGAGACGGCAGATCTTGCCGTCGGGACGATCGACGACGAAGAGATTTTTTTTTGCAGAAACGTGATGGGAAGAAGCAGTAGACTCCTGAGAGCCAGGAGGAGGTGAAGACACCGCAGGAGCCACAGAGGGAGAAAGTTCTTTTTCAGGAATGGAGGAGGCAAATCCTGCACACTACTCATTTTGAGGCTGCTTTAGAAGGTGCTGACACCAGACTTTCTGCGTCAGAAAGTGCAGAATCCTTTTCTTTAAGTCTTTGAAGCCACAGGAGAAGACAGCCTTCCCTGTCTAAGGGTCTTAGTTGAAAAGGTTCTGCAAAATTTACATTTGCCAACCTTATGGTCGGGATAAAGACAGTAAATACACTTCTTGTGGGGATCTTCAGAGTAAAGCTGCAGCTTCCCACAAGAAGAACAAGGTCTAAATAAAGACTTCGTACTTGAAGACATGCTGGAAATCACAGGAAAACCAGAAGAAGTTGAGAAAACTGAACATAGCTCAGGGAGACTCCCTTCACACAACGTGCGGTAGACAATCTGAGGGACTGAGCTCTCAGGAGAAGGTTCTGGAGGGGTGCTGGCGCCTGATTGGCTGTAGTTTGGACTAACATAATGACAGGAATATTTTACAAGTGTTTTTTCTCTCTACCATGTATTCTTATGTAGGAATTATGTTTGGGTATTTACTACCTTATCTAATGTGTATTTTATGTGTTATGTTTTTACATACATATGTTATTAGTATTTTATTGCTATTTTATTTATTATGGGACTCCAACTTCGACGACGGGGAATATTCAAACATGTGAATCTATGAATGACACCCTACTACTGGAGAACCTTCCTCAGACAAGAAGAATCTACAAGAAAAGAATAAGGACCGAACAGCCGTGCAGCAGCTAACAAGAGGAAGACGCCCACTAACTTAGCCCCAGCCCTACCGGCCTGTCTCCCCCTCAAACCTGCTCCTGCGAAATGCCTGTGTCCTGCAGCTAGCAACCTCAAAAACTCCGGAGGACCTGCCTGCCTTCAACCACAAAGACTTTGTCTCCTGTGAACACAGGATTTGAGTGTGTGAATTCATTTGCTGACAGTGTGTACAACAAATACTTAACATTGTTCTCGGATACTGCCTTTCTGCTCGTCCACACTACCACAAATAGAGAGTAAGGTTCTACCTCTGCCTACCTTTGGGGTTCCACTGAACTCTGTGCACACTATATCTCACTTTGGTAAGTATATACAGAGCCAGCTTCCTACATTCATCCATAGGGCATTGCCTTTGGAGAGCAGGTGTGGGAACCTGGAGGCAAAGCTTGGACTTCTTGTGTCTTGTGCTGTGGCGAACAGGTCTGTGTGAGGAAATCCCCATTCCTGAAAGTAGGGGAAGAGACCTTGGGGATGAAGTTTCCACTTGTGGATTTGCTGCCTGTGTCGGCTGAGAAGGTCTGTAATCTGATTGTTTACTCCTAGAAGAAGCTCTGCCAAGAGATAAATCTAGTGATGTATAGCTCATTTCCAAATGGCTTGTTCTAGGTTTGACAGTTGGAGAGAGTGTATACCTCCCCCCCGTTTGTGTACATAGTACATAGCGGTCATGTTGTCCGTGCGGACTAAGACAGCTTTGCCTAGGATGTGAATTTGAAAGGCTCGGATCGCTAGAAACACTGTGATTCTAAGTGATTTACATGGAGACTTTTGTGCTTTAGACTCCACAACCCTTGGATTGTGTGATCATGTAAGTGGGCACCCCAACCAGTGAGCGATGAGTCTCCTTTTAGCATGGTCTGTTGAACAGGCACGAAGAAGGGCCGACATTTGGATACATTTTGTAGGTTCCACCACTGCAGAGAGGGATGGGTGCAGCCAACCAACATTAGATGGGTCAATTGACCCTGCAACTGGTTCCACTGACTTGCTAAGCATTCTTGAAGGGAACGCATGTGAAGCCTTGCATGGGGAACAATCACGGTGCAAGACACCACCATTCCTAGCAGTTGCATGAAGACTCTTGCTGGTAATGATTGGTTGGGCGAAACTGAGTGGGAAGAGACTGAATACTGAGAATTCTGGCTGCACTGGGAAAGGCTAGAGCTCTTTGACTGTCTATTGTGGCTCCCAGTTAGGTTTTTGTGTTCGCCTGTTTAATGGGAATTATAGAAAACAAGGGAGTCTAGTGGTAATTGCCCCTTAATAAAGACTGGATCTGACGGAGCAGGATTCTATTTCTAGGGATTCTTTATGTTGTTCTACCCCATGATATTATGCAGCTCTAGCAAGTAATTCTAAATACCCTACATTGTGGTAAGGAGGGGAAGGCTATGCAGAGTAAAGGCATGGGCCATTGTCAGTAGGTGAATCAGTATTGTAGTCTTTCCAGGGATCAACAGGTAAATGAGTATCTCCATCATAATTGTCATCAGGCTATGGTGGTGGTGTTTAGTTGGAGCGAAGTAAATGCTCTAATGCTGGAGAAGATGGCGATGTAGGGGAACGTGGTGGTGGAGGAGAAGGGTTGGTACTGACATGCTACCTCTTTAAAAGGTACTGTATAATGTATGTCTTCGGACTCAGGTTTGAGCTTCTTAGGCAGTTTAGTGGGAAAATATCCTGTGTCAGGATTATTGTAAAGTTCTTTTTGTTTTGGCTCCAATTTGGGAGGTGAGACGCCGAAAATCGGATCCTGCAGTTGTGAAGGAGCATTTTTCGGTTTCGGCACTGAGGACTTTGACTTTTTGGTGCTAAAGATCTATGTTCCGAAGCAGTTTTCGATTTTGGTGTTGAGTGTTTTGGTTCCGAAGCAGTCTTCAGCTTCGAGCCCAAAGGTTTCAGTTTGGTGCCTGACTTCGGCCGACTATCTGAAAGGCTTGATGAAGAGTTTCGGTGCCAAACCGGAAGGTGGGGTGTTAAAAACATCATCTCACTGCTAAACGGGCCTGAAGGAGGATGTGGAACAGAAGCATTTTGTTTGGTATGAATTGGATTTTGGGGCAAGGGGTGTTCAGTACTCATGGGAAGTTGACCTTGCGGTATGTAGTCTCCCATCTGATATCTGTATGGGACAAGCAGCTGGGTTCCAGCGGACAGCACTACCAGAACTAGTCAGTTTTTTTAATCTATGTTGCCCACCTCAAATGATCTGCTGCCAGTAGATCATAACAAATACAATACTTTTTTGAATGAGAGGCAACATTAAGCAAACAGGTTAAGTGTACATATTTCAAGCTGAAGAAAAACGCTTGTGTTATTCTTTTTATTGTCAGATGTATCTTAGGTATGCACAGGAATGAGATCAGCCAACGAGTTTCGCCCAGAGAAAGGGCTTCTTCATGAGAACTGCTGATAGAAGGATCATTACTGGAAACGGCTCCAGATAAAAGAAATTTACACGACGAGATGCAGGTCTTTATTGCTCTCTTCAAGCAACACATTTTTCCAACAAGGGAGATTCTTACACTTGGACCAGATTATATTATTCACGCGATCTTGAGAAACATACGAGTTACCTATCTTACCTATACTATTTGCCCTGAAGAAGCCCTTTATCTGGGCGAAAAGCGTTGGCTGCGCTCATTCCTGTGCATACCTAAGATACATCTGACAATAAAAGAAGACCACCACCACAAGAGCTTTTTTCGTCAGCTTGAAATATGTACATTTGGCCGGTTCGCTTAATGTTGCCTCATTCAAAAAAGTATTGTCTTCCATCTCTGAGTCAGATTCCGGAATAGATACAGGTTCTTCCTGCTCCTCTTCAGCCCCCTGTGCATCTCATTCTTCCTGCTCCGACCCTTCACCGAAGATGTCCGGCGTGCATTTGATGTTATGGCTTTGCATTTCACAACGTCGTGCCCGACAATCGAGGAGCATTTTCTTAGATCAAAACGATCTGCACACGTCGCAGTCCAGTTAGTTGTGCTCTAGAGATAAGCACAAATTGCACACTTTGTGCGAGTCAGTGCACGGATACTTTGCGCCGCACCGAGGACAACATTTTAATGGAGTCCGTCCCAATGACTGCAAGGTAGACAGATGCGGTTAGTCCAGATGGCCTTCCACAAATCTTCCAATCGAAATAGAAATTTTTTCAACCGATACAATACGCAGGGAAGTGGGATAGCGTTCGAAACAATACCGACGAGGGTAAAGTAAATTGTTCACCGAGAGGAACCCGAAGAACGGTTTTGAAATTGAGTGCAGCAAGAAACATCCAACATGAGTATGCAATGCATGTGATCTACAGTTAACATGCCTCGAACATACTACACCTAAATGAGGTATAGTGTGCTCAGAGTCCAGTGGAACAACAAAAGTATGCAGAGCTAAAAGTAGAGATCACCTTACTCTCTATTTGTGGTAGTGTGGGCGAGCAATAAGACTATCAGAAGGTCGTGCTAAGCATTTGTTGTACACACTCAGGCAAGAAATGATGTCACACTAAAAGACCAATTGGTTTGTTTCAAAAATATTTTTTAGTTAATTTATTTCTAGAACCAAGCCAAGCATGGTGCAGGTAAGTGAAATAACTTTGCAAAATCTTATGCAGTGATTTACAGTTCAATGCAGGTTCAAATGCAGTTGGTTGAATTACAGGTAACTCAACAGTTCAAAATGACTTTCAAGTTACTTTACAGATTACCGTGCATGTTACTTTTTAGATTACTTTTAAAGTTGCTTTTGCTAATCTGTGCAATATGCCTAGATAGCACACTGAGATTTCTTAGACAAAAGGTAAGTAATTCACTTTTAGTACATTTGCATATTTTTTTCTATGTTTCATACAAACCAACTCCACACTTAAAAAAAACTTTAAAGGAAAAGCAGTTAATGCAATCCTATGGAAGAAAATTAAGTTAAGGATTTGCAGGTATGTACTTATTTGTGGGAGTTGGTATTCGTGGGGTTAGCACCAGGGTTCCCACAGGGTCAAAGATGCTATCTTCAAGCACCCTCAGCGGCACTAGGGCAGGCGGGTGCAGAGTGTTTAGGTCCTATGTTATCGAATGGGGGATAGGGGGGCTCAGGTTGGGGACTACTCGCAAGCAGGCCACAAGGTTGTGGGAACAAAGCTCCTGATGTTCGATTCAGGGCAAAGGGGGATCAGAGTTAGCACACAAAGTGCACCCACAGCGGAACAGAACAGCTGGGTGCAGGGTGCGGTTTTGGCATTCAGTGCTCTGTTTTTAATGGGAGTTGCTGGTTTTGAATCTTGGCTGCAGGCTCAGGCCTGGAACACTTCCGGGAGGAACTAACATCTGGGATTGTAAGTTAAAGGGCTCAGGGACGTTGGGGCACCTCTGAACCATTTCTCCAGGGCTCAGGGCGGGTGGATGCAGGGGTGTCTTGAGGTTGGTTTCACCTTACTGGGCCACTGGCGGTTGGGGGAGTAGGTGGGTGGGGGAGTAGGTGGGTGGGGGAGTAGGTGGGTGGGGGAGTAGGTGGGTGGGGGAATCAACCTAAGGTCGCATAGGATTCCGGAGCACTGGGAGACCTCGCCGAGACACCCGTGTGAGAAGGTGGCCTGATATGCAGTGCTCACTATTCTAGTGAACACTATGTATCAGTCCAGCAACCCTTATTGATGATTGGTTGTAAGTCAACCTTATAGACCAGCTATCCTAGTAGCGTGGATACGAGCAGTCTAAGGCTAAAGACTCGAGAGGGCGTGTTAAGCCAGCTGTTTACCACACATATACCCCTTGAACACCAAGTGAAAGGACACCACACAAGTGTTATGAAAATAAACAGGATATTTATTAAGATCACAACAGCCCTGTACTCTTTATGAGGACAGGGTACTAAGCACAAACCAAAACTCTTACAAAAATACTTAAGTTAGCACAGTATACACAAATGCCCGAGGGGCACGGAAAACCATATACTTGAAAAGTGGAATGCGAAATTACTAGCAGGTAAGTACAGTACTAATAGCCTTTGGAATCGCTAGGACTTGACTATAGAATCGTTAGATTACTTCTAGGAGACCCAGGGGACTCGGGTGCAGAGTGTGCACTCTCACGCGTGATGCGGGACAAAGTCTATGGTAGCTAGGAATTTGCAAAGTTAGTGTTCTCGGGCGAACCCGACCTGGTAGGAAGAAAACGAAAGTGGATCCTGACCCTTGGATAGTGAGGCTATGCTGGGGCACCGAAATGCCGAAGTTACCTAGCCCAGGGGCTGCAGCTGCATAGGGCTCAAAAGACGTCGGGAATCCTCGTTGCCGGACCAGGAGCCTGGAAGAAAGAAGTTGCTGGCAGGCGACCAGTGAAGAAAGTTCGGTGGATCCAAGCCTGGATCGATGGAAGATGACACCTGAAAGCAGAGGGGACCAAGTTCGAGACTACTAGCCAGTAGTCAGTGGGCACCAGGAGGGCACCGGATGGTAGCCACCTCGACAAGGTGAGTGGGTGACGCTGTGCTCGGAGATCTCACGGACCAGGAGGCGTTGTCGGTGACCAGGATGGAGGATCGAGATGTCCCACGAAGATAGAAGCTGTCGGCGTCGCTGGACCCAGGATTGGGCAACAAAGCCTTGGCAAATTCAAGCCCACGCGGTGGACCTAAAATGGCGTCTGGAGTGGACCAGGAGGGTCCGGGGTGCCTCTCTTGAAGAAGGAAGCAAGGGCCAGTCTGGAGCAACCAGACCAGCAGCAGTGATGTCGTCGGGCGTCGTTCAGAAGGCCACAAGCCAGCCGGCTAGTAGCCAAACAACGCGGTGCACAGCAAACAGCAGAAGGGCCCCACGCAGATCGTGGAGATGCAGGGAGGCTGACCTTGGGTGCTGGAGCTGCGCAGGGTCGGGGCTTCTCGGACCCCAAAGCACTCACCAGTGGAGGACACGGTGGGCTTGCAGTAAAGATGTCGTGCAGTTTTGGCGATCGTCGGTCCCTCGAGGTCTCGTCGCACTCACGGTTCTCAGCTTTGCTGTAGAGGTGAGTAGAGGTCAGAGGTGCCAAGGAAGCCGGGTCTCGTCGAGCTGGGTCGTCGGATTCGTGATGAAGGACTTGCAGCAGACCGCAGTGGTTCTTTAGGATGGTGCCCGCTTGATGCAGGGTGACTACTCCTTAGCCACAAGGGAGAATCTTGAGGAAGAAATCTTGATGTCCTTTCGTAGAAAGTCGTGTCTTGATTCCAAAGATGATCTAATTTGAACAGGGGGCCCGCTCCTATCTTTATACTAAAAAAGGGGGCTGACCCGGTGACTAGGTCCTGCCTATGGGTGGGACCAGGAGGGGGGTGGTTACACCCCTCTCCCCTGCCGGACTTCCCCAGGCCAGGGGCTGGTGTGCCCCTGGAACTGGTTCTGACTGGCCTATGCGTAGTGAGCACCGGGGTGCCACTCAGCAGTCACCTTCCTGAAAAGCCCTGCCTACCCAGGATACACAAAACCATGTCTGGGACGGTGCTAGCACCGCCCCGGACAGGAAACCCTTTGTCCAGGCCTCCCTCGCTGGGAGGACTCCCAGCAGCAGGAGGTCAGACTCGTGTCTGTGGTGGCAGCATCCATTTTGTGGAGCTGAGGCTTCATTTAACTTTAACCGGGGTTCACAGTTACATGTCGTGTCCCTCTAGAAGGGTGGAATGCTAACCCCGTCGCCAGAATTGGCGAGGGGTTAGTATTCCAATTCGTATGACACCTTACTCGACATGTTTTGATAAAGCAATACCAAAGTCAGCATTTAACCGCGAGGATTATAATGCACTTAAGAGTATATGGTATGCGATATCATGGAACAGCTATTAGGACTTGGTTCCGCAAGCTGCAGACAGGCTCAGCTCATGCCAGAGCACCATCTCACACGATTCCAAGCACTCTGCCTTCAGGATTGTTAAGGCCTGCCATAGGAGTGACTGATAGGAATCTGTGTGTCCATTTTAGGGTTAGGTATAGGTATACTACACCTACAGCAAAGGGTGATTACACGACTTTGCCCCAGCTGTCATGCAGCCAGTTGTGTCAAATTTAGGAGGCCAGCCAGGGGTGGCATAATACATGCTGCAGCCCCTGGCAGCCCTGGGTACACCCATGCCCTGAGTTACAGGGTCTGATAGGGTGGCCCAGTACCAATTGGAAATGCACCTAGGGTACATGGAATCCATTTTAAAGAGAGAGCAGTAGGCCTGGGGTCCTGATTGGCAGGGTCCCAGGTCGACTATGTCCAAAACCAGCTAAAACACAGGGCAAAAAGTTGGGGGCAACCATAGTCAGGAGGTACCTTCCTACAACCCGGATTCAGGCCATCGGAGTCAGGTGCAGTGATGGTTTAAGGCATCGGTTTTCTTTGTCCTCAGCAGGCTCAGAGTGTCTTGGGAGTTTCTTTGAGCAAAGCTGCTGTTCACAGGAGATCAGGTCTCTGTTGAAGGCAGTTAGTCTTCCTAGGGGCGCTGGAGGTCGCTGGCTGCATGACTTTTGGTGCAGGATCTCTTGAAATTGCAGACTAGCTCGTATCGTAGGGCTGTGTACAAGTCAGTTTTGTTTGAGGTCTCCTCTGCTGGGCGTCTTCTTTCGTCCTTAGGTTGCGGGAATCTGGCTTCTTGGTTCAGGGCTGCCCCTAAATACTATATTTAGGGGGCGTTTTAGGGGTTTTGAGGTCAGTAGCCAATGGGCTACAAACCGTACGGTGACTACACCCTTTGTTTGCTCATCCCACGTGGAGGAGTGGTCACAATCTCCTCCACGTGGTGGAGTGCCTGCCATCTGCAAGATTGAGGGCACTGAAGAGTGGGCTTCACCTCACCACCCCCATCTGAGGGGTGGGCTTGGCAGTGAGCACACCTTCTGGGCTGTGCTGTTTCCCGCCTGTCTTTCTGCTGACAAGGAGAGGAGACACGAAGAGGGCCTACTCCTGATAGCAGGAGAGGCTGGGGGTCGTATTACAAAGAAAAAGCCTTTGAAGCTCCCCTGCCACAGGTGGCTCTTCCTGACCTGGGGGAGGAGTGCCTACGTCCACCCAGGAAAGTCTTTGTTTCTGGGCTCAGGGAGCGAAGGGTCCCACCCCAAGGGTCCATAAACATGTCTTGTGGTGGCAGGCTGGCGTGTTCCAGTAAGGGAACCCACCAGAGACTGGTCGTTTTTTAGAGGTCATCTCCAAGATGACCCCCGAGTGCATTTTTCATTAAATCCCACACTGGCATCAGTATGGGTTTAATGTGCTGAGAAGTTTGATATAAAACTTTCCAGTAAAGCCATTATGGTACTGTGGAATTTGTAATGACAAACTCCCAGCACCATATACTCTTAATGGCAGTACTGCATTTACAATGTCGAAGAATGGACTTAGACACTGTAGGGTTACAGGGCTCATGCACCTGTACCCTCACTTCTGGTATAGTGCATCCAGCTAGAGAGGTGGCTGACCTATGCAGGGGCAGTGGGCTGTAAACATGGCACACAGGGATGTGTGTCATGTCAACTCTTCACTTTGTTCTGCACCAAAACACGCGAGATGGAGACAAGGGACTGACATGTGGCCAGAGAGGTGCCAATTGGGGGTGCAGGGTGCAGTTTTGGAAAAAAACAAAGGCCCTGGGAACCTGATTGGCGGGGACCCAGGGCACATCAAGTCTAGGTGCATCAGTAGTCTTGCAAAAAGTGTGTGTGTGGGGGCAGGGAATGGTTACTGCAACAGAAACTCCGCTTCCTACACTGCCCATGAAAGGAGACCTTTTGACTAGGTGTTTAAACACCCCATGGCCTTAGCAGTATCAGTATCCTTTTTAATTTTTTCTAACATTGGGTCGACCTGTGGGCAAAACAAATGGAGATTAAGGTGTTGTTGCACCTCTGGTTTAAATCCAGAGATTCTAAGCCATGCTTGTTGGCGAATGAGGATACTTTTATTCACTTATTTTTTCTGGGGGGGGGGGTATGGGGCTGCTGCATCTATGGTGCAACATATAATTGTGTTTAGGATGGTGTTGACAACTGTGACCAGTTCCTTTACCCTTCCTACTGTATTCAGGTGACTGGTAATTCAAGTAACTCCATAATATCTTTCCAGTAGACAAACGAAATTGGCGTAGTGTTAATGGTTAGCTGTCCCTGTGGAAACCCTCTTGACTGGTGTGCGGCAGGGCATACTCCACTACCTTAACGATTCCACACTTCTGTGCAGAGTGAAGGACTGAGGAGTCCAATTCTACCTGTGCCATGATGGACTGTGGCTCAAAAGCGAAGCTTTGTACTTCCGCTCTACCCTAGGGATTACTACCCTGTCTTTAATCAGGTTCTGAAAGGGATCTATAATCAGGTTTCAGCATGCCCTTTGACATGGGTAAAAACTGTAGAGTACACTGCTTCTTCAGTAAGAACTCCTTCTTAAGAGGTAGCCAGTCTTGGTGTGGAGGTAGGTATGCACTCACGGTATTTTGGCAGGTAAAATGGCGTTTCAGGGCCTGTTGGTGTAACATGCTGGCACTGACACCAAAGAGGTTAAAATCTTAGTCTTGGCAGCTGTTCTGGAATGTTGAGATCCCAATTACTGCGGCAAGGTGGACGTTCTGTGGGCTTCTCACGAGTTCAACTTCTGCCAGAGACATGCCATGCCATGGAGGGCTGGCTAAATTGAGGGATTAATGGCCTGACCCTCTTGGGGGTGGTGTTCTGCCTCACCTCATAGGACTTTGGTGGCCTTGGTACGAGGGTTTGCCATTCTCACAGCCCACTGTCTTGTCCTTGTGCCTGGTCCTGTTGCCCTGACATCAAGATGGGGTTGTTCCTGCTTTTTGTTTGAACTGGAGAAGAAAGCAAGCAACTAATGGTGGACTGCAATGTCCGAAAGTCTGGCGTACTAGATGTCCTCAGTGCCAGGGGTTCTCTCAGTGGAGTGCCTAAAGGCCATCCCTTTGGTGACACCATTTTTGGACCTAAACGCCAGGCAGGCCTCATACTTGGTGTAATGTTGAGGCAACAAACATTAATTACACATCTTGTTGTGGTCAAAACTGGGCTATTTTGATTTACAGAGGGGCAGTGTTAAAAGCGGGCCCGTTCCAGCACCAGCTGTGCATTCTTGAAGGAGAAATGGTCAAGCGGAGACTTCGAACTTGCGGTCCTTAGCTGGGCCCATGACCCAGCGATGGAAAAGGTCATTCCTCTGTTCTGGAGATCTTGGTTCTAAGTCAACAGCAGTATGTTGCTTTCTCCTCTTATTCTCGAAATAAGACAGAAGAGTGGAAAAAAGCATTAAGGGGGGCCTCGACCTAGAAGCTGCAATCGTCATGTACGAACTAGATGGTGGAAAAAAAAATCTAAAATGTAGTCTGTGACCATGCGCAATGCAGTCTTAAGGAGTTGTCACCATATACCTTTTAACTCAAGAGGATTCTTCAAAGAACAACAAGTTGCAAACGTCCAAGCCCAACACTAGAAGGCAGGAGAATGTGGAGCTCGTGAATCTATACCAACACATGCCGCAAGCATTGTTTAACAAAGCTTTAAAACTGACAGCTATTCACATTATTTAGGAAGCACCTAACCAAGGCCAAATCTGAAAACTCTTCCCCTCAAGGGTCACCATACCGCCAGTTTCTCAGGACAAGTGTAAGGGTAAAACAGAGACCTTTATAAATGGTGAGCGCCTGACAGGGTAATCTCCTTCTTTTAGTAATTGGAAGATTTCCTTCAGAGTTACCAATTGCAATAATTGTTCAGGAATTTATTTGCAGCCATAGTTATCTGGCTTCATTCTTGATATTTTCTTGATAAGGAAGAAACTGGGGTAGAAACCTGTGTTCTGAAGGGCATGGGGGCCTCTTCTATGGCCCCTTTTATGAGCAGGCATTTTAAAGTCATAAAGAAAGCAGTCTGTTTTATGAGAATGGGTAGATCAAAACGTTTGGAAACTCTTTCCAGAAGGCCATGTAAACCTTCAATGTCATTCAATGGGGAACAAGTAGCTGGTGGAGTAGGTAGGCTTTTGAGTGGGGCCACATAATCATCCCCTTCTGCTACAGCATCAGTAGATTGGTCCTAGGTTCACTATTCTCTGGTTAGTATTAATCTGAATAGGTATTCTGGATGGTGATCAAGGGTATTGTGGTAGCCGGTAAGACTTGGGGTCTTGATTGCGATACGAAGAATAGGAGGAGGTGGGCATGTTGAAGCACAGGAGCCTGTTGGAAAGGTACCTTAGGATCAGATAATTCGGAAGATCTCTTATAACTGTTTGCCAGCATAAGACAGAGCACCATAACTAATGTACGGACCTGCATCTCTGGCTGCTTATACAAATCTTTATCATAGGGGTCGTAAGAGTATTGTTATTTAAATAGCTCTATAAAACTAGGCTTTGCAACCTCTGGAAGTGGATCCCAGAATAAATATTCCAACCCTAGGTAACCATTGCCATCATCTTAACATTTGACATGAAGGTGCATGGGACGGTAGGCAGAGGCAAAGGGCTTTGGGTGAAGACATTAGAGGAGCCTCCTTTGAGGGTCTTCAGTGTGGAGCCTAAGCTGGCCAGAGATACCACAGAGGGAAGTTTCTGACATGGTTTCCGGTTAGGATAAAAACCCAAGACATAAAATATTGAAGATGTTGCCTGTTGGCACTGGAAATATAGGTGTCAAAATCTGCTTCTGAGCAAGATAAGCTGAGCGGAGGAAACTCACTTCACATGACATGGGGAAACGAATCTGAGGTGCAGTGGCCTTTGAGGGGGAAGGGCGATTCCAGAGCAGCTTCTTGATTGGCTGAAGTATGTTCTTCCAAAATGATTTGAAGTGATTGACAAGGTGACTGCTTTAAGTTTTATCAAAGTATCATTTTCCTTCACGCTGCTTGCTATAATTACCCTGCCACTTTGATGACAATGTGAATCTATGAAAGATTACATACTGGAGAACTAGTGTTACATTTCGGTATAACTGCCTGCTGTGTCCCTTTTTTAGACTGAACATTGTTGTAGTGCCTGTGCACCACATGCTTAGCGTCTTAAGTCACCTCTGTGCTTCAGATACGGTTGCATTTTCATTTGTTGATGCAAAGTTTTCTAGAAACTTTGGAGCCAATCTATCTATACTCATCACATGTGTTTCCCAATCTCTTAATAAAACATCTGTTACTACGGTCAACGTGGGTAGGCAGTCTGGGAAACACCTTCCCACACACAAATGTTAGCCCACCGAGTGGACTCTCACTTATTTTTGTCAGAATTACTAGAGCGTCACTTTCGCTAACTCCTACAGCAATTGAGCCTTTCTTGTTGTGATCCCATGTCATAATGACAGTTTGTCCTGGCACCCACACACGAGGGAAGCACTAACGCTCCTCCTGTAAGCCGCTAAGTTACAGACCCCCACTGGGATAACAGCTGAGGCGCATCAGCTGCCACCACGACCCCCTTCCCCGCGATCCGATGTCAGCACGCACACAATGCGCTGACATCACACGAGTCCGGGGATGCGCTCGAAGCAATGGCTTCCAGCACGTAGGAGAAAAAGATCACTTTGTTCATGGGGGGAAACTTGGACAGGGGAAAAAAGTTTATCCTTTCCCCTATGGTACCTCTCTGCAGTACACTCCTGCTGTGCGATGGCGGGTGGGGTCGAAATCGCACAGCAGGAATACTCCGACCGGGGATTATCAACTTTTCTTTTAGGGAAGCGGCCCCTTGGGCAAGGGTTGCGCCCCTTTAGTATGGGCACTGTTTGGCTGTTTTCTGCCCCCTTGGGATCCGATTGGCCTCATTTGTAGGCCTGTCTGCCCCCAAGGGGTGACATAATGCCACTAGACACCAGGGATTTAAGTTATTGATATGTTGGGGAGAGAATGCCATTAGACACCAGTGATTTTACTATGTTCATGTTGAGAAAGCGTCCCTTGGGGCAAGGGTCGCCCCGCGAGCACAATGTTGTGGCTGTTCTCTCCCCCCCATCCTCTGGGAAGATCAGCCATATTTTTAGAACCATTTGCCCCCAAAGGGTCACTAGACACCAGGGAAAGTGTGTGTAGTGGAGTTCGGCTGACTGTGTACACCGCGCAGGGCAAGTGGACTGTCGCCTGGCTGGCGGGGCAAGTGGACTCTCGTCAGGCTTGCGGGGCAAGTGGACTCCCGTCAGGCTGGCGGGGCAAGTGGACTCTCGTCAGGCTGGCGCGGCAAGTGGACTCTCGTCAGGCTGGCGCGGCAAGTGGACTCTCGTCAGGCTGGCGGGGCAAGTGGACTCTCGTCAGGCTGGCGGGGCAAGTGGACTGTCGTCTGGGTGGCGGTGCAAGTGGACTGTCGTCTGGGTGCATACTCTCTGTAGTAAACACTTTCTGCCGTCATCTTTTAGAAATTGGTCATCAAGGGAATAATATGTGGTATGTTGTGTGGATCCCACAAAGTTTAATTACCCAGAAGTCCTTGTAAATTTGATTCATTGACAAAAACATGTTTCCTTACATTTCTGTGAGGGAAAGTTGTGGTATAACTGGGCCGGCACAAATTTCCTACCGCCCAGCATTCCTTAAGTCTCCTGAGAAAAATGACTCACTTTTGTGGGTGTGCTAAATGCCTGCGAGAGGCAAGGGCCAAAAACGTGTTGAGATTGAGGGGATATCACAGCATGTTCTTAGACAATTTGTTTGTATACATTTTTCAGCCGAGACTGCTGTGGGCACCACGCAAGTGAGAAATCATTTTTATCGGGAGACCAAGGGAAACAATGAGAAAAAAAGGAAAATGCTACTTACCAGTATGCATCTGTTCTCGGCATGTAGAGCTGCAGATTACTACATTTAGTATTAGATCGCCACCTGGTGTTGGGCTCGGATGATTGCATGTTGTCCTCTTGGAAGAAGTGTTTTGTAGTCACGAGATAGGTGACTCCTCCCTTGGACGATAGTGCGCATGGGCATCGGCTCCATCCTTAGATTGTTTTTCGCCATGATGGAGTTAGTAGAAGTTAAGAAAAGGATGTCCATGCGTGTGCATCTAAGTAAGATAAAACTGGAACAGATACTGGTCCCGCGGAGGCGGGAGGGCGTGTAGTAATCTGCAGCTCTACATGCCGAGAACAGCTGCAGATACTACACTTAGCATCGATTGTGCAGAAGTGTCTGCCCTAGCAGTGCTCACCTGTATCTGTTGCAGTAGTTTGAAAGCGTTTTAAGGACAGCTTGGCCTACTGCAGCTTGCTGCTTGGCTTGTACATCAACACAGTAGTGTTTAGGGAAGGTGTGTGTTGTAGACCATGTTGCTGCCTTGCATATGTCCTGTAGGGGAATGTTCCCTAAGAAAGGCATAGAGGCTCCTAGTTTGCGTGTGGAGTGCGTTCTAGGGTGAACTGTTGCTGTACGTTTTGCTTTTTGATAGCATATTTATATACATTTTACAATCCACCTTACAATTCCATCCTTCGAGATGGGTTGCCTTTATGAGGTGGAGAGAAAGAAACAATTGTTTATTTTTTTAAAAAGATTTAGTTCCATCTATATAGTAGAGAAGAGCTCTTAACATCTAGTGTGTGTAGAGCTCTTTCTGCTACAGAGTCAGGGTTTAGGAAAAACACAGGAAACTCTACAGATTGGTTTAAATGAAAAGGAGTAATGACTTTTGGAAGGAATTTAGGATTAGTTCTTAGAACCACTTTGTTACGATGTAGTTGTAAAAATGGTTCTTGTATTGTAAAAGCTTGTATCTCACTCTTCTAAGAGAGGTAATAGCAATAAGGAAAGCAGTTTTCCACGTGAGGAATTGCCATTCACATTTGTGTAAAGGCTCAAAAGGAGGTCCATTGAGTCTTGTCATTCCCCCCAGGTTTAGGTAACCTGGGGGGAATGATGCTTTTTAATCCTTCCATAAATGCTTTATTAGCAGGCACTCTAAAGAGAGACAGATGTCTGTTTTGTAAATACGCTGCAAGGTGCAGGCGTATGGATGAATTTGGTAAGTTACATCTTTGTAAATGTAAAATGTAGCAAATGATATTCTGGATAGAAGCGTCCAGGAGATCAATTTTGTTATTGTTGCCATAAATGGCAAATATCTTCCATTTAGCAGCATAACAAGCTCTGGTAGTAGGTCTCCTGGCCTCTTAAATGATGTTCATACAGTCTGGTGGTAGGTTTAGATAACCAAACTCTAAGACTTCAGGAGCCAGATCGCTAAATTCAGTTGATTTGGGTCTGGATATCTGACGTCTCTGTGGTTCTGCGTTAGCAGTGATGGTGTGAGGCATAACTTTTGGTGTGGAACTAGAGAGAGTTCTAGCAGTGTGGTGAACCACGGCTGGCGTGCCCATGTGGGAGCTACCAGGATTAATTTGAGAGACTGTTGTCTGAGCTTGCGTACTACTAATGGTATTAGTTATAGTGGCGGAAAAGCGTACTCAAATCTGCCTGACCTATTCATCCATATCGCATTGCCCTTGAATAGCGGGTGTGGAAACCTGGCGGTGAAGGTTGGGCATTTTGCGTTTTCTTGTGTGGCGAACAGATCTATGTCTGGATGATCCCACTTGTGGAAACATTGTTGAAGAACTTGCGGTTGTAGTTCCTATTTGTGAATTTGTTTTGTCTGCAGACTCAACAGATCTGCTATCTGATTGAGAACTCCTGGAAGGTGTTGTGCTAGCAGATATATATTTTGTGGAATGGCCCATCTCCAAATGTTCTGTGCAAGCTGGGACAGTTGTAGAGAGCGTGTTCCCGCTGTTTTTGTATATAATAAAAAGCTGTCATGTTGTCCGTCCAGATTAAGACCGCTTTGTTTTGTAATTGGAATGTTTTGAGTGCTAAGAATATTGCGAGCAGCTCTAGATGGTTGATATGGAACATTCTTTGTTGAATGGTCCATTGTCCTTGTGTCGTACGATGTAGGAGAGGGGCTCCCCATCCTTTGAGAGATGTGAATGCTGTGTGTACTATTTGTGGAACAGGTTCGAGGAACGGCCGCCCTTTTGTCAAGTTTTTGGTGTTCCACCACTGCAGAGAGCGATGTGTGCGGCTGTCTACCAACACCAGGTCTGTTAGTTGCCCTTGAGCCTGGTTCCACTGTCAAGCTAGACATGCCTGTAACAGAAGCATCAGTTACATATGGCACAATAAAAATGCAAGACGCCATCATGCCTATTAGTCTCATAAACACTCTTGTTTGGAGAGAGTGTTGATGTTGGAAGACTGTGACTAAGGTTTGAATGCTCTGTATCCTTGCTGGACTGGGAAACGCTAGAGATGTAGACATGTTTATTGTAGCCCCTAGATACTGATGAATAGGAGTGTTGCAGGTGTGACTTTTTGTAGTTGATTGTGAACCCTAAGTCGTGCAATGTTTGAATTGTCTGATGTGTGTGTTGGACACACTGATTGAATGACTTGGCTTTTATGAGCCAATCGTCTAGATAAGGGAAGACATGTATTTGTTGTCTTCTAAGATGTGCTGCTACTACTGCTAGGCACTTCGTGAATACTCTTGGTGCCGTTGTCACTCTGAATGGAAGTACTTTGAACTGATAATGTTGTCCTCCCAATACAAACCTTACATACTTCCTGTGAGCATGATGTATAGGAATGTGAAAGTAGGCGTCCTTTAGATCTAGCGTTGTAAGGAAATTGCCTTGTTGCAGCAGTGGGAGTACTTGTTGTAAAGTGATCATATGAAAATGATCTGACTGTATGTAATGACTGAGTAAACTCCTGTTCCTTGCTGTTGTAAAAACTATTTCTATTGCGTTTTTTTAAAGAAGCGACAGAACCTCTTGTTCGAGCAGAGTAAGGTGTTCTGCAGACATTGGACGCTGCCTGGGTTGTATGTGTGGAGGGGTTGCTATAAGTTCGAGGCAGTAGCCATACTGGATAATTTGTCTTACCCACTTGAATGCTGTCGGGGAAGCAGAGGGAAGTCACTGTTTTGTAGTGAGAGGTTCGATTATTGTTACCCCGACCTCTTCCTTTGTTGTGGTTTCCTCTATATCCTCCTCTAAAATATCCCTTGTTAGAGGATGTTTGTGAGTTAGATTTGAAGGATGTTGTATTCTCTGCTCCAGCCTGTATGGAGCCTCCTCTGTAGAAGGAGCGTCGAAAGGAACTTCTACCTTGTGTGGACTGTAAAGCTCCCATAGATTTGGCAGTATCTGAATGCTTCATCTTTTCAAGTGCTGTGTCTACCTCTGGTCCGAAGAGTTGATTTTGAATAAATGGTTGATTTAAAATGGTAGTTTGCACTTTCTTTTTAAATCCTGAAATGCGTAGCCACACGTCATCTAAGTAGGACACTAGTATTTACAGCTCTAGATGCAGTGTCTGCCACATCTAGTGCGCACTTGATCGAGGCAGTAGAAATTAGCTTGCCTTCTTGTATAAGGTCGTTTGCCTGCTCCTTACATTGGTCAGGTATATGTTTTAGTAGTTTCTCTAATTGATCGTAATGAGCCCTATCATATCTTGAAAGGAGGGCTTGTGTGTTAGCTATACGCCATATGTTGGTCGCTTGCGCAGCTATTCTTTGCCTGAAGCATCTATTACTTTGGATTCTTTGTCAGGTGGGGGTGCCTCACCTGACGTTTGTGAGTTTGCCCTTTTCCTAGCATTTGAACTAGTTAATCTAGTGGTAGTTGTCCTTAATGTAGGCTGGATCTGCAGATGCAGGCCTATATTTTTTCTCAATTCCAGGGTTCAGGATCCTAGTACGTACAGGGTCTTTAAATATCTCTGGAGCATTTTTGATGACCCCTTTAATCATGGGAAGAATTTGAACAGACCTTTGCGATTGTTCAAATGTGTCGAACAGAAAATCTTCCTCTGCCTCATCAGAATGCATAGTGACTCCATGGTAAATGGCAGCTCTGTTCAGCAGGTGACCAACACCAATGTTATCTTCTGGGGGAGAAGGTTTTGATGGATAAGACTGTGGGTCAGGGATATCTGGAACATCCTGTGGGTTTGGGTACTCCCAGTCTATCATCTAAAGGGTATGGGAAAGGCTCATTTGGGTCCATCCCTCTCCCTAAACTATACTCAACATCATTTTGAGGTGAGTGTGAAGACAGATGAGGAGAATGCAGAGGAGAAATCTGTGGTGAATTGTTAAGAGGAATAGAGGATGAAGTTAAAGGAAGTATAGGATAAGAAGGGTGCATAGGAGATGTCGCAGAGTCCTTCTTTGCAAAAACAACAGGTGATGGACCGAATGTGGATCAATGTCACACACTCAACCCAGTCCAAAGATCTGGGCCCAAATCCATCGTTTTTTTGCACTCCACCCCACCCCGGGTTAGACAATGGCGATATGCAAATCAGCTCTGACCCTGTGCCCCATGGGAACAGTCCAGTCCGAACTACAAAAGCCATGTCCTTCCCAGAACGGAATCAAGCATCCGAGGACCGGACCGGTTTCGAGGTAACACCTCTCATCAGCCCGGCTAGCTTGACTCCAGTGGTGTGGAGTGCCTGGGACCCACGTCTGGGCATCCCCAGCGCACTTAGGGCGGAATTTGCAAAAACAACAGGTGATGGACCGAATGTGGATCAATGTCACACACTCAACCCAGTCCAAAGATCTGGGCCCAAATCCATCGTTTTTTTGCACTCCACACCACCCCGGGTTAGACAATGGCGATATGCAAATCAGCTCTGACCCTGTGCCCCATGGGAACAGTCCAGTCCGAACTACAAAAGCCATGTCCTTCCCAGAACGGAATCAAGCATCCGAGGACCGGACCGGTTTCGAGGTAACACCTCTCATCAGCCCGGCTAGCTTGACTCCAGTGGTGTGGAGTGCCTGGGACCCACGTCTGGGCATCCCCAGCGCACTTAGGGCGGAATTTGCAAAAACAACAGGTGATGGACCGAATGTGGATCAATGTCACACACTCAACCCAGTCCAAAGATCTGGGCCCAAATCCATCGTTTTTTTGCACTCCACACCACCCCGGGTTAGACAATGGCGATATGCAAATCAGCTCTGACCCTGTACCCCATGGGAACAGTCCAGTCCGAACTACAAAAGCCATGTCCTTCCCAGAACGGAATCAAGCATCCGAGGACCAGACCGGTTTCGAGGTAACACCTCTCATCAGCCCGGCTAGCTTGACTCCAGTGGTGTGGAGTGCCTGGGACCCACGTCTGGGCATTCCCAGCGCACTTAGGGCGGAATTTGCAAAAACAACAGGTGATGGACCGAATGTGGATCAATGTCACACACTCATCCCAGTCCAAAGATCTGGGCCCAAATCCATCGTTTTTTTGCACTCCACACCACTGGAGTCAAGCTAGCCGGGCTGATGAGAGGTGTTACCTCGAAACCGGTCCGGTCCTCGGATGCTTGATTCCGTTCTGGGAAGGACATGGCTTTTGTAGTTCGGACTGGACTGTTCCCATGGGGCACAGGGTCAGAGCTGATTTGCATATCGCCATTGTCTAACCCGGGGTGGTGTGGAGTGCAAAAAAACGATGGATTTGGGCCCAGATCTTTGGACTCGGTTGAGTGTGTGACATTGATCCACATTCGGTCCATCACCTGTTGTTTTTGCAGAGTCCTTCTTGGCAGGTACTACAGGTGTGGGTGTTGTATCTGCCTTCCTTTTCTTGTGTGGTGTAGTGAATACAGGACCTGTCTTTCGATCAATGTAGATCTTCTTTTGCAGAGGATCTGGTTGGAAAAGGTCTTCCCCTTGTGGAACCTTTGTTAGCCCCGATTTTTTCGGTTCCGGACGAGGTTGCTGTCTGTCTTAAGTCTTAGGAGGTGTTACAATGTCCTTTGGCGTAGTTTTCTGCACTGAAGGTGTTGTTTTCGGTGTTGCAGGCTGTTTCAAGGGCTTGGGCGCATCGGAGTCAGGCCTTGTCAGTTTCGGTACCGAAGACGATGGCTTCGGAGTGGAAGCTGGTCTTGTTGGCTTTGAAGCGTCGTACACTGACTTCATACCTTTGTCTTTAGAAGTCGACGGTTTCAAATCTGAGACTTTTCGGTTTCGGTGACCGAGGGAGCTTGTGGGATCGGTACTTGCGGCTTGCTCAGTACAGAGCTATCGGAAGGCTTAATTACTTTCTTCGGAGCCGGGCTCGATGGCGGGGCTTTCGAAGTGGTTTTTCGGTCGCGACTGGGCCCCGGAGTGTTGACCTTTACCTTCGTTCTGGGTGCTGTGTGTGGTGCAGGGGCAGTATTACTCACGCGCTGACCCGATGGTATGGAGTCATTTGAGTAGTCTGCCTCTGATACTATTTGGAGATCATCGGAATCTTCTTCGGAACGAGCAGAACCTCCTCGTCTAAGATATCCACCGATTCCGGAGCGGATCTCTGCATGTCGTGTCGACGGGCCCTCCGATCCCGGATTGTTTTCTTGGATCGAAAGGACGCGCAGGCTGTACAGCTGGATTAGTCGTGTTCTGGCGATAAGCACAGGCTGCAGACCTCATGGTGGTCACTGTGTGTAAACCTTGCTCTACACTCGGGGAATTTCTTGAATGGCGTCCTTTCCATGAGGTGTAGGCCTAACGGCGTGGATAGGCCCAACGGCCCGCTTCGACGACCGGAATCGAGCTGATGGAGTCGAAACGATGTTAGTCGATATCTAAGGTAGTTTGGTAAAGTTTTAATACGTTTTTTGCGCTTCGAAGTGCTTGAAAAGTCTATTTCTAGCCGGAGCGGAAAAAGTTCTTCCAAGAAGAACACAGCATGCAATCATACGAGCCCAACACCAGGTGGCGACCTAATGCAAAGTGTAGTATCTGCAGCTCATATGCCTCTAGCATTGATTTTTTTTAAGCCAATTGAAGATTGGTAAGAAATCGTTGGGGGATCTACGCAAGTCACAAAGTCACATCTCCCGGTTGTCTATTCATAAATGTCGGGGTTTGGTAAGGTTTCCCTGGTTGAATGCTAAGCCAGGCATCAAACCCCCCCCCCCACCCCCAATAACAAAACCAGATCCTTTTGTGATCGATAATGTTGATGTTTCCACAATATATCTTGCCCCATTCCCATCGCGGGCACTAGGCCTAACTGTACAAGTAAGGTGGCATTTTTATCGTGAAACTTGGGGGAATGCCAGAGGGGGAGACGCGCAGGGCAGAGGGGGGTATGATTTGCGGCTTCTCGCAAATTCCAGAACTTTCCATCACAGAAATAGGAGGAAAATGTGCTTTTTTTAGACAAAGTTCGAGGTTTGCGAGGGATTCTGGGTAACAGAACCTAGTGAGAGCCACCCTAGTCACCCCATCCTGGATTCCCCTGGGCGTCTAATACTCAAAAATGTATTGGTTTGCTAGGTTTCCCTAGGTGCTGCCTGAGCCAGGACCCTATCTCCACAGCTATGAAAATTGCAAAAAAAGGATCCGTTTTCAGTGGAAAAATGGGATGTATCCACGTTTCCTTTTGAGCATTGTCCTGTTGCGTGCACTAGACCTATCAATTCAACTGAGGTACCATTTTTTATAGGGAGACTTGGGGTAAGACAGAATACTGCAAGTGCTATTACCAATTTATTACCAATTTACTATTTGTGCCTTCTAAATGCAAGACAGTGTATAAAAATGAAGTAATTTTGAAAAAAGCCCTATAATTCACATGCTAAGTAAGGATACCCAGTAATTTAGAGATGTGCAATTAACCATCACTTCTAAAATCTTGTTCTCATTTCGGATATCCATAGGTTTCCTTGATACCTATTGCTCACTCTTTATATTTATTTATTAGAAAGTTTTGTATAGCGCGAACATGACCCTAGAGGGTATCCGGGCGCTTTACAGAGGGATGCGATACAGATAAGAGGAGAGAATCGTTGCAGAGTCATAGCAATAGAATTGCTGTATACCCCGTACACAATTAAAAACTATTGCAAGGCGCAGATTGTTGGTTGCTCTGGGTATCCTCTAGTTCTTGGTGAACCTACACGCCCTATATACCCCTGCAACCAGAAGGGTCCCGCAGAAGTAACAGAATATTGTTAGAAGTTAGAGGTGAAAAAGTAGGTGCAAATGGTCTTTTCAACTCAATTTCAATATTTATTTCAACTGTTACTTTCTAAGGGAAAACCTTGAAGTATCAACACAAATAACATGCTGAATTTAGAATTAGGTCTACTTTTCAGTAATGACTGCCTTTCCAGGATCCACCATTGGCTTCACACCCATTTCGAACAACAAATGGAAGGTTAAAATCACAAAAAATATGAAAAAGGGAAATGTCCCAGTAAAATGCCATAACTGTTGAAAATAGTCTGCCTGTTCCTGAAAGCTGGGAAGATGGTGACTTTGGCACAGCAAGCCTTTTTCTGATACAATTTGCATGGAAAAACCAGAAGCTTTCTTATGCAGCACCCTCACCCCCCCTCCCAAATATAAAATGTTGATGTATTTTAGCTAATTTCGAGGTCCCCTGTATGGGAATCCGCAAATCATTGGTCCTTTTAGAATACCCAGAGTGCTGGAAAAAAAGGACGCAAATTTGGTGTGGATACCTTATGTGGAAAAAATTTTATGGGGGCCTAAGTGCGAACTACGCATTGAGCCAATTAAAAGCTCTGACATGGGAAGGGAGGGTATAAGTGAAAGGTTAAGTATACACAGCTGCCTAAATGTTTTCATATTTGAGTGCTTCATATGTTTGTTTTATACCTGCTCATATTTGATGCAATACCATGTGATGTTCTCATATTTAGCTGTTTTTATAAAATGATTTGTAATGTAAACGAATATGGTAAACCCCATGTGTCCCCCAGTGAATCTTCATTATTAGTCACAAGTACTGAATTGTCTAGAAATCTTGATCTACAAATTCACTTCTATTTTAGAAATGTTTAAAGCTTATAAAAATGTGCGCGTTGGCTGATGTTTGCTACCAACAGCAGTGACATTTAGTACAGACATGATCTGTATCTGGGATTTGACAACCTCATTTTACACGACTGAAAGGTAATTATGGCCTTAAATCACAATCTACTTCGGAGATGTTTAAAAAGGAAAATGCTACTTACTAGTATGCATCTGTTCTTGGCATGTACGGCTGCAGAACCACACACTATAGCATTAGATCACCATCTGGTGGTGGGCCCGGATGATTACACTTTGTCTTGGAAGAGTCTGTCTGTTGGGTGACTCCTCCCTTAGATTGTAGTGCGCATGGTCATCGACTCGATCCTCAGATTGTTTTCGCCAGTGGGCAAATGGAGTTTGTATGAATACAGGTAAAGATGTCCATGTGTTGTGTATCTAAATAAGATAATACTGGACACAGATACAGTTAGCCGGGGAGGCAGGTAGGTGTGGTTCTGCAGCCCTACATGCCAAGAACAGATGCATACTGGTAAGTAGCATTTTCCGATCGAGGCATATGGTCTGCAGACCACACAGTATAGCATAGATTACACAGCAGTATCTCCCTTAGCGGCGACTACCCGTATCTGTTGCAGTTGTTTGAAATTATGTTTTGAGTACAGCCTGGCCCACACTTGCTGTTTTGCTTGCACATCTACACAGTAGTGTTTTGTAAATGTGTGCGGAGTAGACCATGTAGCTGCTTTACAGATGTCATCTAATGGGATATTTCCTAGAAATGCCATAGATGCTCCTAATTTGCGGGTAGAATGAGCTCTAGGAGGAATAGATAGAGTGTGTTTTGCCTTTTGGTAACACATTTGTATGCACTTAATCCATCTTGCAATACCCAATTTAGAAATAGGATTGCCTTTATGTGGACGTTAAAAGGACACAAATAGTAATTTACTTTTACGAAATGGTTTTGTCCTATCAATGTAGTATAAAAGAGCTCTCTTTACATCTAATGTATGTAGAGCTCTTTCTGCAACCGTTTGCGGTTGGGGAAAAAACACTGGTAACTCAATATATTGGTTGAGGTGGAACGGAGAAATGACCTTTGGTAGAAACTTTGGATTTGTCTTAAGAACCAGTTTATTGTGATGAAGTTGTATAAATGGTTCATGAATTGTTAATTCCTGAATCTCACTTACCCTCGTCAGTGAAGTCATTGCTACTAGAAAGGCCACTTTCCATGTAAGGAACTGTAATTCACACTTACGTAATGGTTCAAAAGGTGGACCCATAAGTCTGGTGAGAAGAATTTTTAAATTCCATTCTGGAGAAGGTGGAATTCTGGGAGGAATTATTCTTTTGAGTCCTTCCATAACGCTTTGATTGCAGGTACTCTAAACAATGACAAATGTCTGTTTTGGAGATATGGTGCTATAGCAGCAAGATGTAACATGATTGAAGAGTATGCTAAATTAGATCTTTTCAGATGTAATAGATAGCATATGTTTTGTATGGAAACATCTAGTGGGTTGTTATTTGTGCAATACACCACAAACCTCTTCCACTTTGCTGCAGGGCATGCTCTAATGGTAGGGTGTCTTGCTTCTTTAATTACATTCATGCAATTAGTGGGTAAGGAATATGCTACTTACCAGTATGCATCTGTTCTTGGCATGTAGGGCTGCTGACATTCATATCTGGGCATAGATCGCCGCCTAGTGTTGGGTCTGGATGATTGCACATGGTTGTCCTGGAAGCGTCTTCGAAGTATCACGAGATAGGTGGCTCCTCCCCTGGACTACAGTGCGCATGGGCATCCTCTCCATCCTCAGATTGTTTTTCGCCATTGTGGCAGAGATGGAGTATGATACAGTAAGTGATGTCCATGCTAGAAATTAATAGTGAATGCTACAGCTGCGACATGCACCGGGGAGGAGGGTGGGCGATATGAATGTCAGCAGCCCTACAAGCCAAGAACAGATGCATACTGGTAAGTAGCATATTCCGTTCGAGGCATGTGGGCTGCTGAATTCATATCTGTGCATAGAATGTATAGCAGTCTCTCCCCTAGCGGTGGTTGCCCGTGCCAGCTGCAGCAGTCTGAAAAAGAGTTTTGAGAACAGCCTGTCCTACAGCTGCTTGGAGTGTACATCTACACAGTAGTGTTTGGTAAATGTATGTATGGTAGTCCATGTGGCTGCTCTACATATCTCCTCTAGAGGAATGTTTTCTAGGAAAGCCATGGATGCCCCCATTTTGCCTGTGGAATGCGCTCTTGGGGGAACTGTTAAAGTGCGTTTAGCTTTAATGTAACATATTTGGATGCACTTAACTATCCATCTAGCTAAACCATTTTTGGAAATAGGGTTGCCTTTGTGCTGTGGTGAAAAGGAAATAAACAACTGTGGTGTCTTCCTGAAATCTTTTGTCCTGTCTATGTAATACAGGAGAGCCCTCTTAACATCTAGTGTGTGTAGAGCCCTTTCAGGTACTGACTGGATTTGGGAAGAACATTGGCAGTTCTATTGTTTGATTGATGTGGAAGTGGGATACCACTTTGGGCATGAATTTAGGGTTTGTCCTAAGCACGACCCTATTTGCGTGAATTTGAATGAATGGCTCTTGAATAGTTAGGGCTTGCAGCTCGCCAACTCTTCTAAGCGAAGTAATCGCTACGAGAAAAACCACCTTCCATGTTAGAAATTGTATTTCACATGAGTGTAAAGGTTCAAAAGGTGGTCCCATTAGTCTGGTTAAAACAACGTTTAGGTTCCAGACAGGTGAAGGTGGGTTTCTTGGGGGGGGGGGGGGGGGGGGGGGGAGGGGGGGGATCACTTGTTTGAGCCCCTCCATGAATGCTTTAATTGCAGGCACTCTGAATAGCAAAAGGTGCTGCCTGTTTTGAAGGTAAGCTGCTATGGCAGCTAAGTGTATCCCTATGGATGTATAGGCTAAATTGCAGCAGTGTAGGTGAAAAAGATAGCATATGATATTTTGAATGGACGCGTCTAGTGGGTTTATGTCGTCGTTACAATAAATGACAAAACGTTTCCACTTTGCCGCATAGCATGCTCTTGTTATAGGTTTCCTTGCCTCCTTGATAATGTTCATGCAGTCAGGAGGTAAATTTAGGTAGCCAAACTCTAGGACTTCAGTAACCAGATTGCAAGGTTCAGCTGCTGCGGATCTGGGTGCTGAATGTCTCCATAGCTCTGCGTTAAGAAACTGGGTGTTTGTCATAGTCTTTGATGAGCACCACAGAAAGTTCTAGGAACGTGGTGTACCACGGTTGCCTTGCCCATGTTGGAGCAACCAGGATTAGCGTCATTGAATGCTGGCGCAGTTTGCGTGCCACTAGCGGTATCAACGGTGCTGGTGGAAAAGCGTAGGCAAATTTGCCTGACCAGTTCATCCATATCACATTGCCCTGAGACTGCAGGTGTGGGAACGTTGCGGCGAAGTACTGGCATTTTGCGTTTTCTTATGTGGCGAACAGCACTGTGGGATGAATCTCCCACTCCTGCACTTGTTGGCTGTGTCTGCTGAGCAGATCCGCTATTTGATTGTCCTTGCCTGGGAGGTGTTCCGCCATGAGAAAAATGTTTCTCTGAATGGCCCACTTCCACACGCTCTGAGCTAGATGTGACAGCTGTGAAGAGTGTGTTCCTCCCTGTTTCTGTAGGTAGTACATTGCAGTCATGTTGTCTGTCCGGATCAACACGGTTTTGTTGCACAGATGTACTTTGAAAGCTTTCATTGCCATAAAAATTGCCATCAGCTCCAGTAGGTTGATGTGCATTTTCTTTTGCTGCGTGGTCCATAAGCTATGCACTGTGTGGTGGAGGACGTGGGCTCCCCACCCTATCAGGGATGCGTCCGTCGTCAACACTACCTAAACTGTGCAGGAGGTGAATAGTGCGTGACATGTGGCTGGCACATTGCTGGGCTGACTGTGCTTGTATTAGCCAGTCGTCCAGATATGGATAGACATGAATATGCTGTCTTCTCAAATGTGCAGCTACTGTCGCTAGGCACTTGGTGAACACCCTTGGGGCTGTTACCCCAAAAGGAAGGACTTTGAATTGGTAGTGCTGATTTTGTATTGTAAACCTGAGATATTTCCTGTGTGCCGGGTGTATTGGTATATAAAAATATGTGTCTTTGAGGTCTAGTGTTGCGAGGAAGTCTCCTTGACGCAACAGTGGTAATACCTGCTGTAGAGTGATCATGTGGAAATGCTCTGATAAGATGTATTGGTGTAGGGGCCTGAGGTCTAAAATTGGTCTGAGAGACCCGTCCTCCTTGGGGATTAGGAAGTACAGAGAGTACACCCCTGTACCCTGGTGTTCTAAGGGTACTAGTTCTAGGAGTCCTTTTTGTAGCATGCTGATGACTTCTTGCTGCAATAAGTGTAGGTGTTCTGCGGACATAGGACGGTGTCTTGGGGGTATGTAGGGTGGTGCGGAGATGAATTCTAGACAATAGCCATGCTGTATAATTTGCCTCAACCACCTGTCTGTAGTTATGTTTTCCCAGACTGGCAGGAACTGCTGTAATCTTCCCCCGACCAGTGTTACATGGTCTGGGTGTAGTGACAAGAAGTCACTGTTCGGTATTTGTAGAGGATATGGTGTTATTCCCTCGTCCTCTACCCTTGGTGTTATTGCCACGGTATCCACCTCTACTGTTTTTGTTGTAGGTGTTTTGCTGTGTTGAGCCTCCTCTTGCAGCTCTCCTCTGTTGCTGGAGCGACGAAAGGAGCCGCCTCTGTATTGTTGTGATTGCAAGGCTCCCATAGACTTGGCTGCCTCGGTATCCTTCATTTTGTCTAATATTGTGTCCACATCAGGACCAAATAAAAAATCAGGGTTTACAGGTTGATTGAGTAAAGTGCTCTGAGCCTCATTCTTAAACCCAGAGATGCGGAGCCAAGCATGACTTCTGAGCATGAAATTGGTATTGATAGCCCTGGCTGCTGTGTCTGCCGCATCTAAGGCACATTTTATTGAGGCGTTAGATATTAGATTTCCCTCTTGTATTAGGAACTCTGCCTGTTCCTTATAAAGGTCAGGTAGATGCTGGAGAATTTGCTCTAGTGTGTCACAGTGTGCCCTGTCATACCTGGCTAACAGGGCTTGTGTGTTTGAAATTCTCCATATGTTAGCTGCTTGAGCAGCTACCCTTTTGCCTGAAGCCGCCAGAATCTTAGACTCCTTGTCTGTAGGTGGAGCCTTGCCAGAAGTTTGCGAATTAGCACGTTTACGTGCATTGGATACTACCAAAGAGTCTAAAGGCAGCTGTCCCTTAATGTATGTAGGGTCCACTGGTGCTGGCCTATATTTTCTCTCTATTCTGGGGTTAATGACCCGTGCCCTGGTTGTTTCTTTAAATAGGTCTCCTGCATGTTTAAGCACCCCTATTAACATTGGCAATGTTTTGACTGTTTTTTCAGAAGTGTTGAAAGTGTCAAAGAGGAAGTCTTCGTCAATGGGATCTGTATGCATCTCCACATGGTGATTGTATGCTGCTCTTTCTATCAATGCATTGAAAGCAGCTGTGTCCTCTGTAGGCGAAGTCTTAACAGGGTATGCAGTATTGTCTGGAATTGGCTGAGAGTCTCCAGGATCTACAGGGTCAGACCATGGTTGATTTTGGATGTCCTGGTCATTGTCCACCGGATAATTGTACTGTTCATTATCCTCATAGTCCCCATACTAATTTGTGCGTGTGGGAGAATATGTATAAGTCTCTTGCACATATGGTCTGATAGGCTCAAAGAGAATTGGAGATGTAGATGTGTCTTTTCTTTTTGAGTGGTATCTTATAGGACTCAGCGTAAGTGTCTGGTCTGATTTTCCTTTTTAATGGGGTAACTCTGCCAGTATCGGGGTCAACATACAGTTTTGACTGTTCATCTGTTGAGGGCTCCTGCTCTTCGGGTTCTTTAGCTCTTTCCCCCGATATTGCCTTTTTCGTTTGTGTCGGATCGATTACGGTTGTAGGTTCGACCGCTCTTGGCTTCACGTGTGTAGGAAGTCCGAATTTTATTGGTCCGAGAGACTTGTGTTTCAACAGTGTTTTTAGTCTGTATGAATTTTTTTGGAGCCGTAATTGTTATCGATCAGACTATTCTCGTTTGTTCGATAACCACTTTTTGGCCTTGTGTCGTCTTCGGAGCTTGCTGCTTTGGTGCGATGTTTTGCTGCCTCGGCTCGACGGACTCCTTCGGTTTGATCCTTGTCTTCGGCTCGAGTGTCTTTGTGTGCACCCGGCTTGGTTTGTCGACTTTCTGTTTCGTTAACCGTCTTCTGTTCGAGTCCCTTGTTTGTGTTACTTGGTGTCGACATCGATCTCATCAGTTCGACGGCCTTTAGCTTAAACGTGGACATGGGTGTACTGGCTCTCGGCTCGACAACCCTTGTATGCGACCCAGCCAGCTCGACGACCTTTTTCTTTTTGGTCGGCTCCGATGGATCCACACTTCTCGGTCCGAAGACTGTAAAGTCTATCAGTTTCGGTTTCTGTTTTGGTTCTATCACTTTCTATTTCGATTTTAACAAGCTTTGGTAATTTATTTATTTTGAAAGTTTTATATAGCGCGAACAAGATCTTCGCAGATATCAGAGCGCTTTACAGAGGAGGGGAGCATGTATACGCAGATACATCAATCATGTTAAAAGTACATTGAAGTGATATCATAAAACAATCAAGTAAGTCAATTTCAAAGTCAAAATAAAAATACAAAGGGTTCGAACAAGTAGTACAGATAAGTATCGAGTCTTTGTAGTTTTTCCCCAGTAGTGGTTCAAGTGTATTTAGCCATGAGGATCGCTTTTACTTCTTTCTTGAAAAGTATGGTAGAGGTGATGAGCCTGGTTTCAGGGGGGAGCGAGTTCCAAATCCTGGGAGCCATTCCTGAGAAAGAGCGTTTATAGGTTTTTTACTTGCGGAATCTTTTAGGCTTTAGCAAAAGATTGTTTGTGCCTCTAGTGTTTCTGGAGCCTCCAGAAATCGTCAGCTTCTGAGCGAGGTATCTAGGTGAGCTCAGGTGGACAGCCTTGTGCGTCAAACAAGCGATTTTCAGGTGTATTCTGGCTTCAAACGGCAGCCAGTTCAGGGATTTGAAGTCAGGGGAAATGTGTGTGTGTTTTTTTGATCCAGTGATAAGTCTCGCTGCGGCGTTTAAAGAGGCTCTTATGGGTGCCGTAGTAGCTAGGGGGAGACCGCAGAGGGCGGTGCTGCCGTATTCTATTCGAGGTATGACTAGTGATTGTACCGCAGTTTGGAAGTCTTTGGCTGGAAGGAAAGGTTTAAGTTTCCTAAGGGTGTTGATTTGGTAGTTCGTTCCCTTAGTTGCTTTGTTGATGTGTTCCTGCATGCTGAGATTGGTGTCAAGTGTTATGCCCAAAGATTTCGCTGAGTCCACGATGGTGGGTTGAACATTGAGTGCCGTTAGGTCTTTTAGCCACATTTGTGCGGTAGTGATCTTCGCGGGAGGTGAGATCAGAAGGAACTCTGTTTTAAGGGCATTGAGTTTGAGATGATTAGCGGCCAACCACGATTGGGTGCTTCTGATCGTTGAGTTCAAGAGCGTGATGTCTTTGGGTGATTGTAGTTTGAGATAAAGTTGGGTGTCATCAGCATACATGTGGAAGTGTACATTGGATTCTTGCAGCAAGGTGGTGAGAGGTTCCATAACTAGGTTGAACAAAGTTGGGGATAGGGAGGATCCTTGTGGTACGCCTAGCGATACAGGTCTTGGCGCGGACATCAAGTTGTTGCTCTTGAATTTCTGCGACCTGTTATGCAGAAAGGAAGTGAACCATTTGAGCAAAGTTCCAGATAGGCCCATTCTTGTGTTTAATAGTTCGAGTAAGTTCTCATGTTTGACGGTGTCAAATGCGGAGGAGAGATCAAGGAGGATGAGGAGGCAGGTATCGTTATGATCTAGGATTTGGAGGGCGTCGTCGATTATGTGGGTCATAGCAGTTTCCGTACTGTGATTTGCTCGGAAGCCTGATTGATGAGAGTTGAGGAGATCAAACTGAGTAATGTGTTTAGTCAATTGTATTTGTGCGCATTTTTCCAGCAGTTTGGCAAGAGTCGGAATGTTGGTAATGGGGCAGTAGTTGTTTAGGTCAGAGGGGTCGGCTGTAGGTTTCTTTAGCAAAGGTGTGACTTGTCCAACTTTGAGGGAGTCGGGAATGATCCCTTGTTGAAGTGAGCTGTTAATGATTTTGGTCCAGAGTGGAAGGAGCGACGGGGTAAGGACTTTGACAGCGTTAGCAGGAAGGGGGTCCGTGAGGTGATTGGATGGTTTCAGAGTGCTGAGCAGTTTGCCAATTTCTTCTTCCGTGTAGGTGACAAAGGTTGACCAGGTGGCATTGTTTTTTGGTTTAGTGGGTGTTATGCGGTGGGGTTTGGGATAGAGGCTTGCGTCCATGAGGAGATCATTCTTTATGTTGTCAGTTTTTTGGTTAAAGAAAGAGGCGAAGTCTTCGCAGGAGGGAGCTTCGCACATAGTGTTGAGAGGTTGGGGTTGTTCTTTGGATTGTGTTCGGATAAGCTCAAACAGCTTTCTCGGACGATTTTTGGCTTGGTCTAGCTGACGGCTGAAGAAGTCTGATTTTGATAGTTTTATTTTCCTGAAGTAGGCATTTCTCTTTTTCTTCAGGTTTTTTAGGTTCAGTGCAGAGGGAGCTGATCTCCAGGTGCGCTCTGCCATTCGCATGGCGCGTCTATCGTCATTGAGACTCCCGTCGTACCAGGGATTGGAGATTTTTGTGGTGGCTTTTTTTAGCTGCAAGGGTGCGACTTCATTAATTATTGAGGTCATAGTGTTAAGATAGTGATCAGTCAAGGATTGGACGTCCTTAACGCCAGCAGGAGGAAGTAAGTTGCAGCTGTTGGGGGAAAGAGAGTTTGAGTTTATTTTTTTCATGTCTCTTTTCGAGACTTTGGGCCTGGCGGATTGAACAGGGTTAAATTTAACTTTTTCATTGATGAAGAACGTGATAATATGATGGTCCGACCAGTCACAGGGTTGGATAGATTCGAGTTGGATAGAGGCCTCTTTGGAGATAAGGTCGAGGACAGAGCCTTTCTCGTGTGTTGGACTGTTGCAAATTTGAGTAAGGTCAAGGGCGTTAAGGAAATTTTTCAGACCTTTTACCACCGCATCATTATGATCGTTCCAGTGGAGGTTGAAGTCACCAAGGTATATTTGTGTGAGTTGTCGCCCGGCGTTGGTTGAGATCATGTCCATGATTTGTTGGGAGAAGGTAAGGTTGTCACCGGGTGGGTGGTGAACGCCGTGAAGAGTGCAGATCGGTTTGCCCTCACTGATAATATCGAGGCTGATGTATTCACAGGACGTTGGGGAGGGTAGGGAAGGGGAAGTTACTTTCAAGACAGAGAGGTTGCTCCTATATATACATGCGATTCCGCCACCTTTTTTATTGCCAGACCTGTCAAGTCTAATGATGTGGTAGTTGGGGGGAACCAGAATGTCCATTATAGGTGTAGAAGATTCTGTTAGCCATGTTTCAGTCATGATGATTAAGTCAAGATCCAATTTTAGGATGAGATCGGCGATAGCGGTGGAGTGTCTAGCGGCTGATCTGCAGTTGAGGAGAGTGCATTTGAGACGGGGTGTGTCGAGGGTGGAAGGGTGTTCTAGAGCGAGGGGGACTTTACTTAGGTTACTATGGATAGCGATTCTGTTGTTCAGTGTGGGGGGTCTAAGGGGATTGGAGTGAATCGTAGGAATGGCAGTGAGAGTGTCGGGTGTGTTGCTATGGGGAGCTGAGTCATAGAAGCGGAGGAGGGTGATTGTGTCTAGGTCCGAGAGAGGGTTGCAGGAGCGATGGGGGCGGTTTTCACGATTGTGAACAGGGATTGAGGTCCAGTGCGATGGGAAGTCGAGTGCGAGAGTACGCCGCCCGGGTGGAGGACCAGTAGGGAGGGGAGGTGATGGTGGAGGCGCGTGAGTGGTGTCTGGGGTGTGTGCTGAGTAGTTGTTTGATGATGTGAATGTCTTGTTTGATCTGGTGGAGGGTGTTGGGTGAGGGGTGACTGGAGTGTGATAGACAGAGTAGTTGTTGTTTGATGATGTACATGTCTTCTTTGAGTTGGAGGAGGGAGGCCGTAATGTGGTCCACTGTGGGGAATGTGTTGGAGGTGGGGATGGGAGGGTCGGGCGTGGATGACATAGGGGAGAGGTTGGTGGTGTGGATGAGAGTATTGGTGGTAGGCGTAGATTGCAGGGTGGAGGATGGGCGTTTATTAGTGGTGAAGGGGGTGGAGGTTGGGTAGTGGGGGGTGAGACTGGGGGGGGTAGTGGGATTGTAGATGGTTCCTTTTTGAGAGGGTGGAGTTGAGTTGATGGAGGTGGTGTGTTCTGTGTGATTAGTTAATGGGAGGAAGTGAGGGCTGAGAATGGGGGGGATAAAGGGTGGGGTTTGCCTTTGTGTGTGTCGGTCTGATGTTGATCTAGGTTAGGCGGGTTGCGGGTGGGAGCTGTGGTATCAGGGGTGAGAGGAACGGGGATGAGAGGAACGGGGATGAGGGCTGGTGTGTAGGGGGAAGGGGTGGGGTGGTTGTTGTAAGAGGGAGAGATCTATGTCTGTGCTTGAGGGATGTGGGGTAGCTACGGTAGGTGGGTGAATGACTAAGGTGCCGGGAGTAAAGAGGTGGTGCATGTCGTTTTGGGTGGGAGCTGTGGTATCAGGGGTGGGAAAGGGGATGAGGGCTGGTGTGTGGGGGGAAGGGGTGAGGTGGTTGGTGTAAGAGGGGGAGTGATCTATGTCTGTGCTCGACGGGAGTGAGGTAGTTACGGTAGGTGGGTGAGTGACTAGGGTGTCGGGAGTAAAGGAGAGGTGCATGTCGTTTTGGGGCTGGGCTAGGTTAGAATGAATGTGGTTTGAGGCTGTGGTGTCAGGGGTGACAGGAATGGGTGTGGTATGAGAGAATGACAAGGTGAGGTTGTAGGGGGGCAGGGGGTGCCGCTGGAATGTGTGGGTGAGGGATCTATGTCTGTAAATGTGGAGTGCGAGGTAGCTACATTAGGTGGGTGAATGTCTAAGGTGCCGGGGGTGGAGGGAAGGTGCGTGTCGTTTTGGGGTTGAGCTAGGTTAGAAGGGTTGTGATTGGGGGCTGTGAATTCAGGGGTGATAGGCCTGCGGGTGCTATGAGTGGGGGTCCGATGACTGGCGAGGTGCTGTTTGAACGTGGGGAACAGGTTGTCTAGTAGTTCCAGGTTCTTGTCTGTGGATTGAATTAGGATAATCCCGTTATTGTATATAGTAATGGCTGTTCTGCCCGGGAAGAGTTGGGATGGAGTGATGGAGAGTTTTAGGCCATGCGCGAAATTCCTGGAGGTGGAGACGGTGAGTAAGGTGCGGAACGTGTTTCTCCATTGGGCTCTGCGTGTGGTGTGGAAGATAATATCAATGTTCAGTGAACCATTGACTGGTGAGAAGTAGGTGTCTGCACAAGGAGTTTCAGGGTGGGACCTCAGGAAGTTGTGTTTAAAGCGTTTAGCGGCTTTTTTAGTGAGTGAGGGTGGGTAGTTGATTCTATATGTGTGTTTGCCAACGTGTTCCATGATGGGAGGACAGTCTAGGTAGGTGTAGGAGGGAGGGTGTAGGAGGGAGGGTGCACTGTCCTAAACAGTTGCGTGGGCCTAAAGTGACACTAGTGAGTGCACAGTAATGCTATACGCAGAGTACAGATGCAGACAATAATAGTGAGAATGGGAAGTGACACTGGTGAGCTGCCAAGGTATTTGAGGTAGTAATCGGTGCATACAAGATTAACTGATACTAGTGAGCTGCCAAGGTATTTGAGGTAGTAATCGGTGCATACAAGATTAACACTTGAGATGGGTGCGAGTTGCACAAGTGTAGGGTGCGCAATAAGGATATAAGGGAGCAGAATAATGCGAGCAGTTAACACATATGCGGTAGTAATCAGTGTATACGGGAAGGGACAATGTAAGTGCAGGTTACATCAGTGACAAGTCTATGTGAGAAATTCGACAGTACATTTTAGGAATAGGAGTGAATTCGATGTAGGTTATAAACAAGTGCAGAACAAGTAGCAATATAATACTGACAAAATACTGGAATAAAACACTGTGCAAACCATAATAATATCTAATCGAAGGTGACAATAGTGAGTAGTCAAAAATATGTAAGGTACAGGAGTCCGTGACAGAATACCATTGCACACACAACTTATATGAACCCACAAGTGACATTAGTGAGCAGCAACGAAAAATATATGAGGTATGAAATATGAAATATAGAACTGAGAAAAATACTTGAATAAAATAACTGCAGACCATAAAAAATATCTAAATCGAAGGTGCCAATAGTGAGTAGTCAAAAATATGTAAGGTACAGGAGTCAGTGACCGAATACAATTGCACACACAGATTAAATGACACAGATTAAATGACACAACAAGTGGCATTAGCGAGCAGCAAAAGAAATATATGAGGTAGCAAACGGTGCATTACCGGTGACGATAAAGTGGGACGTGCAAGATACAGTTAGGAATATAGAATATAATGCTACTGAAAGAGGCAATAATATATGGGTAGCAATCGGTGCAGAAAAAGTGAAATGTGCTGGATACAATCAGGAATATAATAATACATATCACTGTGAAAAAGCAGACTATCTAAATCCGATGTGAAAAACGCCCAGCTGTGTAAATTGTGCAGCCGATAAAAAGTAGTCTGAGAGTCTAAGAGGCCTTAGGTCGATGGTAGAAATGACTAGTCCATGATGGTCTCCCCAAGATAGACAAACTAAGATGGCCAAACCGATAGGGGAGATAGAAATAGAAATATTGGTCCTTTGTCTGTTGTTGTTACTTTGGGCTCAGAGCAGGACCATTTCACTTTCTATTCAAGCAGGCACTGCTCATAGCTTGCTGGTGGGGAAAAGTGGGGGAGTTAGAGCTGTGGAGCGTCGTGGACATCAAAGGTACCAGCGAGGATTTATTTCTACAGTTTTATGGCCCCATGTTGCTCAAGGAGGTAGTTTACGAATGTGAGCAGTTTTATGGCCCCAGCCATTTTGTACAAAGGAGGTAGTCTAAAAAATGTGAGCAGGCGGGTGGGGTGAAATAAATACCTTATGCCTCCCTAAGCGTGTTGATCTTGCCAGCAGAATTTGTTGTAATGCTTTGATCCAGGTGTGACGCAGATAGATCTGACTGTAGTTATGCGTTTGCCTCAATGTTCCAAACCTGTATTTCCCTGGGAGGTGGGGGGCTCAATGACACATATCCACTCCCGGATGGGGGCGGCTCATGTCGGCCCTCCAGCTCACGTTGGTCCCAGAGCCCAGTTCAGCAGTTCCCAAGCGCCTCTACACCTTTCCATCCGTTTCCCGGTGCTTCCGGGAGCCGACTCCACTCAACCGGCGTCCTTCCTGGTTCCGCATCCAACCTCCTGTGCTGTGGTGCGGGCGGGAGGGGGTGTCCGCCGACGTCCCCCGGCCAGTCCAGGCACAGCTACCAGCGGCCTGCGCCTTGGAGCGGGTGGGAGGGGGCCACTCTCCTGTGCAGCCGAGCGTACACGGCGCTAGTCCAAACTCCTCGCGGGGTCATCAGAGATGGTGGTTTCCCGGCTTCAGTTATGCGTTCCACTGCAGCGGCCATTTTTGAAATTGCGCGATTCGGTGGAACGCACGCCGGGTTTGATGTTATTCTTCTTTGTTTGCCAAGTAGCCGGCGCTGGTCACCAACTGCAAACTCCAGGGCTTCTGAGCGGCGATCCTCCAGAGGCTCGACCAGCGCTGGAGCCCATCGGTAGATCCACTGCTCCGATGCAGGGGTGGGGGAGGGGGTCAGCTTCAGGTCACTCCACAACCCACCGTGGGCACGGGACTTGACGATGGCAAGAGCCCTTTGCGTGGTTGCAATCGTGCTGGGGGAGCCTCAAAGCGACGCATCAGAGTGCCGACTCTCCGCAGGCTCGGGCATCCGATTCCCGTGATCAGCAGACGTCCGTTGAGAGAGGTGATGTCTCCAGCTGACCCAGGCTGCGACGGGTGGCTCCAGCCTTCAACCGGACAGGTATGAGGAAATAAAAGATTCTGGTTACTCCTGTTACTCTTACGAATTCGGTTCCGCGGAGCAGAGGGCGCTGACAGGGATAAAACCCTCTAGAGGGATCTAAAGCACCAGGAGCTCTTAGCAGGCTCCTGCTCCAGTGGCCATCTTGAACACTTGATAATGTTGCACCGATGGCTCTCGTCTTATATTCTTAGCCGGGCTTAATTGCGGGGCTATAGAATCTATGTTATGATCTTGGCTAAGGCCTTCCGGCGATGCCTCGACCTGAGCCTCTGGAAGCGTATCAGTAAATATATTGGGCTCCGTACTCACGGTTGGCCCAGTGTCCTCGCCGGAGTCGTCCTAGACGGCTCAGATGCCTGGATCGTCGTCCCCTACCTCGACGATGTCTTCTTCGTCGTCGATGTAGTAGTTGGAGTCATGTTCTGACCCCTGCTCCGACTGCTGATCTGAGTCTTCAGCTCCGACGACCTCTTCGTCATCTTCAAAGATATTTTCCGGCTCAGGCGCTGACTTCTGCATTGTCTGCCTCGCTGCTTGTCGAACCCGAAGTGTCTTTTTTGCTCGAAATGGAGCACAAGCTAAGCAGTCGGCTTCATTGTGTTCTGGAGATAAACACTTGTTACACACCGGGTGTTTATCTATGTGTGGGTATTTAGAGTTACAGTTGGGGCATCTTTTGAATGGACTTTGTTCCATCGACGATCGGTCCCTTGGTGTCGAAAAGGCCCGCAGCCCAATTAGACGTCCTGAGTAGAAACCAACAGGAATACAGTTGTCGGCACCGATCGAATAACAATACCGACGACCCGAAGGCCTTTAGAAACTTTTTATCGATTACGAACTCAGTTACGAAAGTACATCCGAACCCAATGGCGGAAAAAACCAATGGATGGAGAGGATGCCCATGCGCACTCTAGTCCAGGGGAGGAGATACCTATCTCATGATACTTCGAAGACTCTTCCAGGACAACAATGTGCAATCATCCGGACCCAACACTAGGCGGCGATCTATGCACAGATATGAATTCAGCAGCCCACATGCCCCGAACATTTAAATATCCTAATTCTAAGACCTCAGGAGCCAGATCGCTAGATTGAGCTGCATTGGGTCTGGATGCATTATTTCTCCATGGTTCTGTGCTAATAAATGTGGTGAGATTTTTAATTTGGGAAGTGGTACTACTGAGAGATCTAGCAGTGTGGTGTACCACAGTTGCCTTGCCCACGTTGGTGCTATGAGAATCAATGTGAGAATGTTGCTGCAGCTTGATTGTCACTAATGGAATTAGTGGGAGAGGTGGAAAAGCGTACGCAAATTTGTTCCACCAGTTCATCCATACCGCATTTTTTTATTTATTTATTGAAGTTTTGTATAGCGCTAGCTGGACCCGGGGGGTATCAGAGCGATTCACAGCAAATAGAGAAATGCAACAGAGACAATAAGTATAGAAAACAAGAATCGGACATGATAGGCGGAGAATAGAGACTGTACACCAACAGCTAGAGCGCAATAAGAGACGGAGTTCAGGGGCGAATCAGTTAGTTCTGAGTTCCGCAAAAGGATATCTGATTTCTGCTGTTGGGCGATGGGGATCTCGCTAAGCACCAGAGCGTTCAAGGAAGAGGGCTTTGAGTAGAGCTTTGAATAGTGGGAAGGAGGCGGTCGTTCGCATATGTGGGGGGATGGAGTTCCAGATCCTGGGCGCGTTCCCCGCAAAGGATTTATTTGAGGTCTTGCGTTTCTGTGATTTCAGCGGGATGAGTAGGAGTGTTTCAGAGCTTCTGAGGTTCCTGGATTGACCAGCCCTTTTGAGTTTTGAGGCTGTGATCATTCTTGCGGCTGCGTTGAGGGTGGAGTTGAGGGGTCCCAGGTGTGACTTGGCTGTTCCAGTCAGTACAGCAATGCCATAATCAATTCTGGAGAGCACAAGTGCCTGGGTGGCATATTTCAGATCTTTGGGGGGGGAGGAAGGGTTTAATTTTGTAGAGAAGTTTCAGGTTCATGAACACGCTTTTGGCGGTTTTAGAGATGTGCTTCTTCATGTCCCGTTTGGGGTCGAGAGTGATTCCTAGGGATTTTGCCGAGTCCGTTGGAGTAAGAGAGACATTGAGGGCATTTAAGGCTTTGAGCCATTCCACTATTTGTGGGTTTTCATCTTTGTTCGAGATTGGGAGAACTTCCGTTTTCTCTTCGTTCAGTTTGAGGTGGTTGGCTGAGAGCCAGAGTTGAACCTCCATGAGTGTAGCATTAAGTCTGTGAATGTCAGCGATCGAAGAGGTTTCCAAGTAGAGTTGAGTGTCGTCCGCGTAAAGGTGGAAGGGGATGTTGGAGTTCCTTAGGAGTGAGGTGAGGGGTTCCATGTAGATGTTGAAGAGTTGCGGGGAGAGTGCTGATCCTTGAAAAACTCCTCTGTTGATGGGGAGGGGGTCTGGCTCGAAGCTGTTGATCTTTACTCTTTGAGAACGGTTGTTGAGAAAGGAGGAGAACCATTTTAGGACTGTTTTCCATGCCCGCTCTTTCTCGAAGGACATTAAGTAGGAGGGTGTGATCAACTGTGTCGAACGCAGCAGAGAGGTCAAGGAGAATGAGAAGGCTACATTTGTTGGAGTCGAGTGAGATGTGCAAATCATCAAGGACATTTAGGATAGCGGTTTCCGTACTGCAGCCCTTTCTGAACCCTGATTGGAGTGGATCGTGTAGGTTAGAAATCTCTAAATGTTGGTTTAATTGTGAGAGCAAACATCTTTCCAAAATGTTGGCTAGGAACGGAAGATTCGAGACCGGTCTAAAGTTGTTCATGTCTATAAGAGATCAAGGCCAGGTTTTTTGAGCAGAGGTGTGACTGGTCCTAGTTTAAGGCAGTCCGGGATGTGGCCTTCGCTTAAGGAGCTATTGATGATCTTGCCCCAGATTGGGGCTAGGGTGAGCTTCAGATCCTTGGTCAGTCTCGAGGGAAGTTGATCGAGGGAGTGAGAAGAGTGTTTTGCTGCGTCGATCAGATTGCTTATCATTTCAACCTTGACCGGCTGGAAGGAAGACCAGCGGAAAGATGGGGTTACTGAGGGGAAGTGGATGATTGCAGGACTCTGGTTGAAGGAGCGATCGATTTTGGCATTGCCTTTGGATAATGGGTGTGGGTATCTGGCGGCAAAGCTTGGGCATTTGGAGTTTTGATGTGTGACAAACCGATCTAGGTCTGGTTAACCCCACATTTGAAAAAATGGCAGAAGAACTGGAGGATGAAGTTCCCATTCATGTATCTGTTGTCTCTGACGACTTAACAGATCTGCCACTTGATTTTGAACTCCTGGTAGATGTTCTGCTAGCAGGAAAATGTTTTGAGGAATAGCCCATCTCCATATACTAGGCGCCAGCTGGGAGAGCTGTAGGGAGTGTGTTCCTCCTTGCTTTTGAATGTAGTACATTGCTGTCATATTGTCCGTCCGGACTAGTACAGCCTTGTTTGACAGGTAATGTTGAAACTATTTTAGAGCTAGAAAATTCGCTAGTAACTCCAGATGATTTATGTGGAGTAGTTTTTGTTTCATTGTCCACATACCTTGTACGGTGTGTTTCTGTAAATGCGCTCCCCATCCTGTGAGAGATGCGTCTGTAGTTAGTATTATTTGTGGAACAGGCTCTATAAACGGCAGGCCCTTGGAAAGGCTTTTGGTGTTCCACCATTGCAGAGAGCGAAATGTCCGGTCGTCTACCAACACCAGATCTATTTTTTGTTGAGCCGCATTCCATTGCTTTGCCAAGCATTCTTGTATGGGGCGCATTAGAAGTCTTGCGTATGGTACTATGAAAATGCAAGATGCCATCATTTCTATTAGTTGCATGAACACTCTAGTTTGTAGTGAGTGTTGTGGCTGGAATTTCTTGTTGAGATGTGCATATTTTGAATTCTTGTTGAATTGGGATATGCTATTGCTTTGGAAGTATCTATTGTGGCACCTAGATACTGTTGAGAGAGGGACGGTTGGAGATGTCACTTTTGATTTACTGTAAACCTTAATTTATGCAGAAGACAGATCGTATGATGCGTGTGTCTCACAAATTGGTTGTATGATGTTGATCTTATTAACCAGTCGTCCAGATATGGGAAGACATGGATGTTGTCCCTTCTTAAGTGAGCAGCTACCACTGCTAGACACTTTGTGAACACTCGAGGTGCTGTAGTTACTCCGAAGGGGAGTACTTTGAATTGGTAGGGTTTGCCTTCTAGTACAAACCGTAAGTACTTTCTGTGAGATTGGTGAATGGGAATGTGGAAGTAGGCATCCTTGAGATCTAGTGTGGCGAGTCCTTTGTTTAGCAACGGTAGAACCTGTTGTAGTGTGACCATATGAAAGTAGTCTGATTGTATATACAGGTTTAGGGGTCTTGGGTCTAGAATAGGTCTGAGAGACCCATCCTTTTTGGGGATGAGTAAATAAAGAGAGTAGACCCCTGTGTTTTGATGCTATTTTGGGACTGGTTCTATTGCATTCTTTTGCAGTAGAGATTCCACCTCCTCTCGTCATAGTATGAGGTGTTCCTGTGACATGACGCTGGGTGGTATTGTTGGAGGAGTGGAAGTGAGCTCCAGGCAATAACCTGACTGAATTATTTTTCTCACCCACCCGTCTGTGGTGATGGAGTTCCAGACAGGCAGGAACTGTTGTTATCTCCCCCTGACAGGAGTGGAATGGTCTGGGGGATGGGAGGGAAGTTACTTATTGGGGGTAGAGTTGTTACGATTGTTGTTGCCTCTACCTCTGCCCTTATTGTTGTTTCCACTATACCCTCCTCTAGAATATCCTTTATTGGGAGAGATTTGGTTTGGCGCTTTGTAAGAAGAGGAGGGGTTATCAGTTTGTAAACTTTTAGAGGCGCCCCTATATGAGAAGCGACGAAAGGAAGGTCTATGGGTTTGCGTTTGTAAGGCTCCCATTGATTTTGCCGTATCCGTATCTTTTCTAGTGCAGTGTTCACTGCTGGGCCGAAAAGATGCTGTTGGTCAAACGGTTGGTTTAATATACTGGCTTGTACTTCTGGTTTAAAACCAGAGATGCTTAACCATGCATGTCTGCGCATTAGTACACCTGTATTTATTGATCTAGATGCTGTGTCTGCAGTGTTTAGTGCGCATCTTATGGAGGTATTCGTTATAATCTTGCCTTCCTGTATTAGGTCAGAAGCCCTAGTTTTATATTGTTCTGGCAAGTGTTGCATGAGTGACTCCAACTCATCATAATGAGCTCTGTCATATCTTGCTAACAGAGCTTGTGTTAGCAATCCTCCATATGTTGGCAGCTTGTGAAATTGTGCATTTTCCTGAAGCATCCAGAAGGTTAGACTGTTTTTCGGGGGTGGAGCATCCCCTGTTGTCTGCGAGTTAGCTCTCTTTCTCGCATTTGATACTACCATTGAGTCTAATGGCAAAAGACCTTTAATATATGCTGAGTCAGTTGGAGCTGCCTTATACGTTTTCTCTAGCCTAATTTAATTACTCTGGCTCAAACAGGATCTTTAAATATTTCTGATGCATGTCTTACCACTCCGTTAAGTATTGGCGAAGTGGTAGTGGTTTTATGTGAAGATAACGGTGTCCATTAGAAAGTCTTCTTCTATTAGATCTATATGCAAGTCCACTCCATGAAAAGTGGCTGCTCTGTGAATGAGCTGTGTGAACCCAATGGTGTCATCAGGGGGAGATGACCTAGACATTTATGTTTCGTCTTGTAGTAGATCTGGTGCATTATAGTCTTCCCATGGGTCACCTGATGTCCCTGCCATATCATCTGGATCGTTAATATCATCCATTTGATGTTCACTTTCTACCTCCTGTGAGTAAGTATCCCCATAGTCTTCATGTTGTGAAACTATGTGTACTGGCTGGAGAATGTACAGGGGAGATGTCTACTGTCATTTCTACTACTGGAGAAGGAATTCTTATAGAGGAAGTCTGAACATTCTTTTTAAGAGGTTTGGGATAGTCCATCTTCCGCTTTTCAGGCACTGTGTATATATGTCCAGTCTTTGGATGAATTTTAAGAGTTTTTTGCCTTACGTCAGACTGGAAAAGCTCTTCTACTGGTAAATCCTTTCTCGGCGCTGACTTATCTGTTTTGAGGCCGATAGTCTAAGACTTGACAGTCTCTATTGTCTTTGTAATGGGTCTGCTTTTCAGTTCCGAAGGCTTTCCTGGTCTTTTCTTTGGATCTGTACTTTTCGGATCCGAAGCCTTTGTTCCCGTTTGTCTCGATTCATCTGATTTTGGAGCCGAAACTCAGTAACTCTGGGAACTTCTATCGGCGCCGAACTTGGTTTCGGCTTGCCTACCTTCAGTACCAATGGATGTTTCGGTGTCGGTGTTGACTTTGGCTTTAGTACCTTCTGCTTTTCGGGACCGATGGACTGACTCGAGCCCGAGTCAACTGGAGGCTTTTTAATACTCTTCACTGCTGAACCTGAAGGCGTGGCGTCAGAAAGTTTTGGTAGGTGTGCACCTGGACCCGAAGGTGAAGGTGGAACCGAAGCCTGACCAGATATTGAGGGGGGGAGGGGAGGGAGGTGTTTATGAACAGGATCGACGTTCTTACTAACGACCTGTTGACCAGCAGGAAGAAGATAGTCACCTTCGGATCGATTCATGTCTCCGGAAGCTGAATCCTCTGCTTCGGAAGAGAAGTCTTCTTGCTGTTTTTCGGCTGGACTGTCCCTGATGGTTTTCTTGGACCGGAATGAAGCGCAGGACTCACAGTCTCGGCTCTCGTGCCCTGGAGACAAGCACAGGCTGCAAACTTCATGAAGGTCAGTGTGGGGAAGTTTGTGTCCACACTGAGGGCACTTCTTGAAGGGTGTTCTTTCCATGAGCCAAAGGCCCAATGGCGCAGTTGGGCCCGACGGCCCCGACGAACGCTGGAATCGAGAAGTGTATCCTCTGTATGACGCGGGTAACTGGAAACAGTGTTGAAGACTATGTCGATGATGTAGATTGATTTATGGGTTCGAAAAGAGATCGGTAACGGGACCGAACGACGAACATATCCGAGCCCGATGGCGGAAAAAAACTATCTGAGCATGGAGTCGATGCCCATGCGCACTACGATCTAAGGGAGGAGTCACACAATAGACAAAGACTGTTCCAAGACAACAAAGTGTAATTATCCGGGCCCACCACCAGATGGTGATCTAATGCTATAGTGTGTGTGCAGCCCATATGCCTCGAACATAAAGTTTATATGGAATCCATCATCTACAGCAAAATAACTACACTTCACCAAATTGTCCTTTATTCGATATAAAAATGCACTCAAATCTGTATACTTTATGCAACACCCACTTAAAGTAAAAAAAAAAAAAAAAGTAAACTTACTGGCTGATGTGAGGAATGAGTTGACCAGTTTGTGACGGTCTTTGCGGTTGGGATCTGGCAGATTGCATGGTGGTGTTGGTGCTTTATGTTTCTGTGAAGGTTTTTTGGGAGATTTGAGCTTCTCAAATGGCCGGTTCTGCCACTGTGATTTAAGAGATCCTTGAAAATGCAAACTTGATGGGATATCTGTGAAAGAAAATAAAGGGGAAAAGAGTTACTAGCAAAAAATGCACTAACACAACAGAGCTATAACACCTAGAAACAGCAGCAGGAAAGTAAAATTCCACTGCACTTGGACTCCATTCACAATCAAACACATTGCTGTGCCTCATAGTATGAAACACCTGAGCCCTCCCATCACATATTTAACAAACTCTTCAGAGATAAAACTGCCATCGGGGTCTCTTATTATTGGGTTGCAAAGAGCCCAATGGACATTATTGCTACTACAAATGTGTAATTTCTGTGCCCCTGAATATGGAAATGTTCATTGTCCATAACTGGACACCAACAGGAGGGAAGTAAATGAAAAGGTTCAAGAGTACAAATTCGAATTACATTCTAGGGACTGTTTGCCAAAAACGTAACGAATATGCTACTTACCAGTATGCATCTGTTCTTGGCATGTAGGGCTGCAGACATTCATATCTGTGCATAGATCGCCGCCTAGTGTTTGGTCCGGATGATCGCACATTGTTGTCCTGGAAGAGTCTTCGAAGTATCACGAGATAGGTGGCTCCTCCCCTGGACTACAGTGCGCATGGGCTTCGACTCCATCCTCAGATTGTTTTTAGCCATTGTGGCCAAGATGGAGTGAAACTAAGTGAATGATGACCATGCTAGAAGTATGTGTGAATGCTGCAGCCGCTACAGGCGCCGGGGAGGAGGGCGGGCGATATGAATGTCAGCAGCCCTACATGCCAAGAACAGATGCATACTGGTAAGTAGCATATTCGGTTCGAGGCATGTGGGCTGCTGAATTCATATCTGTGCACAGAATACATAGCAGTCCCTCCATTAACAGCGGCCGCCCGTGCCAGCTGCAGCAGTTTGGAAAAGTGTTTTTAGAACAGCCTGCCCTACAGCTGATAGCAGATCTGGATACATTTAACAATCCACCTGGCTATACCAGCCTTGGAAATGGGGTTACCTTTGTGTTGCGGCGCAAAGGCAACAAATAGTTGTTTAGTTCCTAAAATCTTTGGTCCTATCAATGTAGTACATTAGGGCCCTTTTGACGTCAAGTGAGTGGAGCATTCTCTCCGCAAGTGACTCTGGATTTTGGAGGAAAACAGGTAGTTCTTTAGTCTGGTTGATATGGAACTGAGACACTACCTTAGGAAGGAATTTAGGGTTAGTGCGAAGCACCACCCTGTTAGAATGAATCTGAATAAATGGCTCTTGGATAGTTACTGCCTGGAGTTAACTAACTAGTCGTAGCGACGTAATCGCTATAAGAAAAGCCACTTGCCATGTCAAGAACTGAATTTCGCAGGAATGCAGTGGCTCAAAAGGGGGACCCATCAGCCTGGTGAGGACCACATTGAGGTTCCACTCTGGAGCTGGTGGCGTCCGCGGAGGAATGACTCGTTTGAGTCCTTCCAGAAAAGCTTTAATGGCAGGCACCTTGAAAAGTATTGTATTGTATTTTAAATTTGTAGTGCACGCAGCTACCCACATGGGGTCTCCCGGCGCAAGACTGAGGGCAGGTCATGAGGTTAGAGGGATTATCACTGAGGGAAAAGCAAAGTTTTGAGTTTTTTTCGAAATTTGATCAGGGAAGGTTCAGATTTCAGTGGAGCCGGAAGAGCATTCCATAGCTTAGGGGCAAGGCAGGCGAAAGATCGTCCGCCAATTCTTGCCAATTTGAAGCTAGGGGTTAGAAAGTTCCCTTGAGAAGAGGATCTAAGAAGACGGGAGGGAGTGTAAGGTTGAACAATAGACTGGAGATAGGCAGGGGCAAGCCCCTGCTTGATCTTGTGCATAAAGCGGAGGGCCTTGAATTTAATTCTGCTTTCAATGCGAAGCCAATGAAGGTCTTTGAGATAGGGGGAGATGGAAGATCTCCAAGGAACTTTGCAGAGTAGGCGGGCAGCAGAGATTTGGACCAACTGGAGTTTCCTCCGTGTTTCCGCGGTGGCTCCGAGGTAAAGTACGTTGCCGTAGTCCAGGCGGGCGATGACTAATGCCTGGACTACCGTACGCCTTGTCGAGTCCGGAAGCATCCAAAGGATTTTGCGGAGCCACCCAAGAAAGGAAAAAAAGATGGCTGCCACCTTGACAACCTGGTGTCGCATGGTTAGTGAGTCATCTAGGATAAAGCCAAGGTTACGTACCTGTGTGACAGGCAGGGGTAAAGGCCCCATTTCCGATGGCCAATGTTGGGGGCCCCAGAGATGTTTCTGTTTACCTAGGATGACTACCTCCGTCTTGTCTCCCTTTAATTTCAGGAGATTAGCCCTCATCCATTCAGCAACTCTACTAAATCCTAGTTTGAGAGCAGATGGAGCGCAAGTTTTGGCAGAGGAAAGAGAAAAAATTATTTGGGTATCGTCTGGCCTTACCCTTTATGGATACGCGGAGTCTTCTACGATGGTGGCCAGGGGTCTCACGTAGATGTTAAATAGCATTGGGCTAAGTGAAAACCCCTGGGGCACCCCATGTGCAGACGAACGCACAGAAGAAGCGGAATTGGAAGAGAAAACTTGGAAAGAATGATCACTGAGGTAGGAGGAGAGCCAGGCCAGAGCCGGTCTGGTGACTCCAGCCGCCTCCAGTGCCTTCAAAGGACAGGGTGCGAAACCGTATCGAATGCGCCGCTTAAATCTAAAAGAATAAGCGCCGAGGTTTCGCCCTGATCGAGGCGGAGACGTAAGTTCTCAGTGACTCCTAAAAGAGTGGTCTCTGTAGAGAAGTGAGTACGAAACCCTGATTGGAAAGGATGTAGGAAGCCTGTAGCCTCTATATGGGAGGTAAGGTGGGTATTGACATGTCTTTCCAAAATTTTTGAGAACATGGGCAGCAGGGAAATGGGGCGGTAGTTTGAATAAATCTCAGGGTCAGCGCCAGGTTTTTTTAAGAGAGGAATCACCATTGCTCTTTTCCATTCCTCCGGGACAATGGATTCTCGTAGAGAAGAGTTAGGAGATCTTGAATAACTAGGAACAGGGGGGGGGGGGGGGGGGGGGGGGAAATCGGGCGTGTCCAGTGTGGACGGATCAGGGGATGAGTTGCAAAGAGCAGTAGAGAATGAATTGTAGATCTTGTCTACTTTGGAAATGAAAAAGTCTGCGATGTCGTTGCATTGGATCTCTCCCAGAGGCGGAGGAGTGGGAGAAGTATTTGAACCAGCTAGCTTTTTCACCGTGGAGAATAGAACTTTCGGCCGGTTGGAGGCGCTGTTTATGGACTCCAAAACAAAAGAGGCTTTCGTCTTTCTGCAGGCTAGGTGGTATTGCCTAAGAGCAGAACGATAGGTTTGTTTATCGTTTGAGGAATATGTCCTTCTCCAAGATCTTTCTAGTTGTTTACATTTCGATTTCATGATTTTCAGGTCGTTTGTAAACCAGGGCGCTGGAGGAAGTTGAGCAATGGGGCGTTTGGAGCGGAGTGGCAGATGCCGGTTGATGTTGGTGGATAGCCAAAGGTGGACTTCATGATTTAGAGAAATACAGGTTTGTGGAGGTGAGAGCGGCTAGCTAGTCGCGTGGCATTGAGTGCCTGAATATTTAATTTAGACTAGGCTCTATATTTGCTTGTGGTGGCAGGTGGGTGCATATTAAAAATGCTCTCTACTGACAGGCTAAAAAAGATGGCAAAATGGTCTGACCAGTGGAGGGGAAGGGCGGGGGCGCTACAGTCGAGCGGTATGTTGGAGATAATTGGGTCGAGTAAATGGCCAGCTTGATGGGTTGGGCCCTGATTCCTAATTATCAGGTTAATGGCCTCACAATCAGATAAAAAAGTACTGCTGAGGCTATTGGAAGTATCTTCTAAATGAAGGTTTAGGTCCCCCAGAATAGTGAAGTTTGCTGAGTTTAATGCAAGCGGGGCTATTAATTCAGCGAAGGATGTAAGCCACCGGGTAGATTTGAGACCCTCCGGGTAAGTAGTACGCTCTCTAAATGTCTGTGATTGATAGATGAGAATTCCCGATAAAGTGAGTTGAGGAGATACAGAGTTTGAATGAAGCAGCTTCACAGTCAGGGAAAGGAAGAGTTTCTAATTGGCAGGCGTAGATGGACTTAAAGATAATCGCTATCCCTCCGCCTTTCCCATTGACTCTGTCCTGTCTGACTATGACGTAGCCTGGGGGAAGAGCACAGGCCACCTCTGGGCCCGAGCTGGCATGAAGCCAGGTTTCAGTCAGGAACAGCGCGTCTGGTTGAGAAGAGGCAAGAAGATCAAAGATGTGATCTTTGTTTTTTGAAAGAGATCGACAGTTTATACTCCAGAACTTGTAGGATAAGATCGAAGGGGTTATGGACAGGGTATCTAGATTGAAAGAGAAGTTGCATTGAGGGCAATTGGTTAAGTTGTTGGCGGAGGGGTCTTGGGGAAAACAGATAGAGGAGTGACTGTTTAGCCGGTGTAACTCCTCAGAAGAATAGGCGACCTGTATATGGGGACTTGGCTCAATTGGGGCAGGGATTGTGGCTGCTGGACGCTCCAGGGCGCGGACGGGCGCAGACGGGCTTGCCTTTGAGAGGTGCTCTGGAGATAAGCAGCCATTGCGGATAAATGTATACGAATGGAAGCATAGGCCAGATTACATTTGTACAGATGTAAGAGATAACAAATGATGTTTTGAATAGATGCATCCAGCAGGTTAATGTTGCGGTCTGCACAATAAATGACAAACCGCTTCCATTTCGCCACATAGCATGCTCTTGTGGTGGGCTTCCTTGCCTCCCGGATGATGTCCATACAATCAGAAGGTAAGTTGAGGTAGCCAAACTCTAAGACTTCAGGAACCAGATCGCCAGGTTGAGCTGTTGCTGATCTGGATGCTGAATGTCGCCATGGCTCTTCGTCAAAAGCCTGGGTGTGAGGCGCAGCCTTTGATGCGGTACCACGGACAGTTCCAGA